>NC_135576.1:26274764-26889049 GCF_965152235.1 Eretmochelys imbricata | reverse complement strand
TTGTCCACGTTTGTTGACCTCTTCAGAGAACTCTAATAGATTAGTAAAACATGATTTCTCTTTTCAGAAACCATGTTGACTTTTGCCCAACAATTTATGTTCTTCTATGTGTCTGACAATTTAATTCTTTATTATTGTTTCAACTACTTTGCCTGGTACTGACGTTAGACTTACCAGTCTGTAATTGCAGGGATCACCTCTACATCCCTTTTAAAATATTGGGGTTACATTAGCTATCTTCCAGTCATTGGGTACAGAAGCTGATTTAAAGGACAGGTTACAAACCATAGTTAAGAGTTCTGCAATATCACATTTGAGTTCTTTCAAAACTCTTGGGTGAATGCCATCTGGTCCCGGTGACTTGTTACTGTTAAGTTTACCAACTAATTCCAAAACCTTCTCTAATGACACTTCAATCTGTGACAATTCCTCAGAGTTGTCACCTACAAAGGACGGATCAGGTTTGGTAATCTCACTAACATCCTCAACCGTGAAGACTGAAGCAAAGAATTCATTTAGTTTCTCCGCAATGACTTTATCGTCTTTAAGTGCTCCTTTTGTATCTTGATCGTCCAGGGGCCCCACTGGTTGTTTAGCAGGCTTCCTGCTTCTGATGTACTTAAAAAACATTTTATTACCACCTTTTGAGTTTTTGGCTAGCTGTTCTTCAAACTCCTTTTTGGCTTTTCTTATTACATTTTTACACTTAAGTTGGCAGTGTTTATGCTGTTTTCTATTTACCTCATTAGGATTTGACTTCCACTTTTTAAAAGATGCCTTTTTATTTCTCACTGCTTCTTTTACATGGTTGTTAAGCCATGGTGGTTCTTTTTTAGTTTTTACTGTGTTTTTTAATTTGGGGCATACATTTAAGTTGGGCCTCTATTATGGTATCTTTGAAAAGTGTCCATGCAGCTTGCAGGGATTTCACTCTAGTCACTGTACCTTTTAATTTCTGTTTAACTAACCTCCTCATTTTTGCATAGTTCCCCTTTCTGAAATTAAATGCCACAGTGTTGGGCTGCTGAGATGTTTTTCCCACCACAGGAATGTTAACAGTTTTTATACTGTGGTCACTATTTCCAAGCGGTCCTGTTATAGTTAACTCTTGGAGCAGATCCTGTGCTCTACTCAGGACTAAATCGAGAATTGCCTCTCCCCTTGTGGGTTCCTGTACCAGCTGCTCCAAGAAGCAGTCATTTAAAGTATTGAGAAATGTTGTCTAAGAGAAGTCTCTGTCCGATCCAAATGTTCCTCTGCAGCAATAGTCTTTCCCCCATCTCTTAGTTTAAAAATAGCTCTGCAACCTTTTTAATGTTACATGCCAGCAGTCTGAACAGTCTGAACCCAACACTTACGATTTTTAAGCCATTCTCATGATTTTTGGGGACCCAACTCAGGACTGATGCTGCAGCTCTAGCTTCGCTCACTAATACTGCTGTTGGCAGCCCTAGCTGCTGGAATTGGACTGCAGTTCCAGCTGCCTCCAACAGAGGTTGCTCTGCCTGGGCAGAGCTGAGAAGCAGTAGCCCACATGGGCAGAGGAAGCTGTAGGGAGGGTGCTCAGGGGCAGCACCCGCTCCTTGCCCCTTTCACTCCCCTACGCAATGCTGCTCTCTGCAGTCCATCCACTGCACTGGGCTCCTTACCTGGGGGTAGGAGAGAGGAAGGGACATTGTCCCTGGGCGGGGGCAGCTGGGAATGCACATGTCCAGAGGAGGGACAGAGCAGGCAGGAGATTGAACCCATTGGATGGAAGGAGCTAAGTGGGGAGGGAGCTGTTCAGGGGCAGCACCTGGGTGGAGAGAGGAGAGAAGGGGATAGTGTCCAGGGTAAAGAGCTACCGAAAGTTCCCTGGGCAGGAGTAGGGAGGGTTTAGGGGAGCCTGTCCAGGGAGAGGTGGGATGAGGCCCTCCAACAGTCAGTAGTAAAGGGAAGCAGGGTATGTTCAACATCACCCTTTTGTTTATTTTTGAGTTTCAGAGTAAGTTCAATGAAATGTACATGCTGCGCACATGCATACACACACGAGTGATCCCCACCATGAGTTCAAAAATCAGAAAACAGACCTAAAAAATGTGATGTAAAAATAAAATAATCTCATGATTTTTAAGTCAGTTTCATGATTTTTGGAGTCATCATTTTTGAACTTGCAGGGCTGGCAACACTGCTGATCCTATTACCACAAGCCTCACATACAAGGCCCTGTTGAATTGAATGGTCCTTTCTCCTGTGTATGGACTGTAGGTGAGACTGCAAACCAGATACACAGAAGTCCTACACCATACTTTGAGCTTGGAAGGAGGATGTTTAAGACCATAAATGGCCACATATTTCCCACATGCACAGCCCTTTCACTCAGGCTCTGTGTATGTTCTGTTCTATTTTATTCTATATAAATTCTTGTACGTCATTCACCTGAGCACCTTCCAGTAGTGCACTAAGCAACATAACTACCATAGAATCACAGGACTCGATGAGACCTCAAGAGGTCATCTAGTCCAGTTGCCTGCCACTTGTGGCAGGACTAAGTGTTATCTAGACCATCCCTGACAGGTGTTTGTCTAACCTGCTCTTAAAAATCTCCAGTGATGGAGATTCCACAACCTCCCTGGGCAATTTATTCCAGTGCTTAACCACCCTGACAGGAAGTTTTTTCTGATGTCTAACCTAAACCTCCCTTGTTGCAATTTAAGCCCATTGCTTCTTGTTCTATCCTCAGAGGTTAAGAAGAACAATTTTTCTCCCTCCTCCTTGTAACCTTTTATGTACTTGAAAACTGTTATGTCCCCTCTGTCTTCTCTTTTCCAGACTAAACAAACCCAATGTTTTCAATCTTCCCTCATAGGTCATGTTTTCAACACCTTTAATCATTTTTGTTGCTCTTCTCTGGACTTTCTCCAGTTTTTCCACATCTTTCCTGAAATGTGGTGCCCAGAACTGGACACAATACTCCAGTTGAGGCCTAATCAGTGCGGAGTAGAGCGGAAGACTTACTTCTCGTGTCTTGCTTACAACACTTCTGCTAATACATCCCAGAATAATGTTTGGTTTTTGTTTGTTTGTTTGGGTTTTTTTTGCAACAGTGTTACACTGTTGACTCATATTTAGCTTGTGGTCCACTATGATGCCCAGATCCCTTTCCTTCCTAAGTGGAGTACTTTGCATTTCTCCTTATTGAATTTCATCCTAGCATCTGTCACATGTTTGTTCTCTCATCCGCTCTCCAGGGGGAGAAGTGTATGCAGTGGAATTCTTGATTTTAAAATATATAAATATACATGTTGCTATGTATTTCTGTTAGAGAAGGCAGGTCAAAGAAAGGCACCTTGCACTTACAGAGAAAGGTGGTAAGATTTGGATGGTCCTCAGTTCCTGGAGGAGTTCATTCCACAGTCTTGGACTGGCCCCAGAGATAGCTCTGTCTCCTGCACAGATGAGCTTTACTTTATTGTAGTGAGTTCCATTGTGCCACAGGAGTGGAGTTGTCAACTATGATCTTTATCCAGGCGCTTTAGGCAGTCTGTTAGATATCCTGGGGCCCAGGTTAATGAGTACCTTGAAAATAAGGACTGAGAATGTGAACTTGATTCAGTATTCTGTAAGGAGCCAGTGTGGAGAGTGGAGGATAGGTCTGGTGTGTTTGTGGTACCTTTGTTGAGGAAGAGATGTGCTGCAGCGTTCTGTACTAGTTGGAGTTTCCTAAGTGCTGAAGTCTTTGTGCCCAGATGTATTGCATTGCTGTAGTCCAGACAAGAGGTGAATAAAGTGTGAATAACTGAGGCCAAGGCATTATTTGCCAGGACAGGATGGAATCTCCTAGCCAACCAGAGACAGTAAAAGCATTATTCACAGATGCTGCTATGTGAGAGCTTGGGTCAGTGAGGCACCCAGGAGCATGCTTAAACTATGGACTGAATTGACCAATTGTGGGTGTGTATCTTCAACCAAAGGAGACTGCACTGTGGCTGCAAACTCTTCAAAATGCTTTTCTCTGCCCACCAGCAACAGCTCTGTCATGCTCAGCTTTAGCTTCAACCAGCTGTTCTTCATCCATGAGCTGATCTCATCTAAGCACTGGACCATCTTGGTGGTGATGGTGTGGTCCTGTGTTGGAGAAGGAAGTGTACAGCTGTGTGTGTGTTTAAGGATCTGACCCTCTGAAAGCAATTTCACAGATGGCAATCTGCTCTGGCATCTGTGAAGATTTTGTCAACACAATCCACTACCATCCTACCTGTCATCCAGCTGTTGAGGGGTAAATCCACAGGTATCTTCCCTCTGATCCTTGCAAAGGATGCATGCCTTCAATGCCTTCAAGTTCTGGCACTGTGCATGAGGCAAGAACTCCTGTGGTATATTTATTTATGTATTTAGATTAAATAATAAAATTATACCCATATAATGGCTCCAGTCACCTTTTCACTTAAGCTATGTCTACACTACCGTGGTAAATCGACCTATGCTATGCAACTCCAGCTATGTGAATAACGTAGCTGGAGTCGACGTACCTTCGGTTGAGGTACTGCGAGAGGTGAAAGGGAGAAACTCTCCCATCAACTTACCTTACCCTTCTTGTTGGGGGTAGAGTACAGGGGTCGACTGGAGAGCGATTTGCTGTTGATTTGGCGGGTCTTCATTAGACCCGCTAAATCGACCCTGGTGGATCGATCTCAGAGCGTCAATCCTGGCTGTAGTGTAGATGTAGCCTTAGTTAAATTTACAGCATAATAACTTGAGCTTGTTGAGAGTCCGAATTTCTATCCCACTGGAAATGTCTGAATTTCAAAATTGGTTTGGTTTCCAATTGGTATGAAAAGTTGAAATCTCAGAATTTTTCATGAAATAAAATACTCCTAAAATATTTAGTTTCAGACTATCAAAATGTTTCATTTTGATATACTGTATTTTAGCATATCAAAACATAAAAGTCAAAATGAAATGTTTCAATAATTTCCCATGAAAATTTTAACAAAATGTACATTCCTGCCAAAATTTTCAATTTTGGCAAATCATTATTCTCCGACAGAAAACTCTTCCACGTGAAAATTTTCAGCCAGCTCTGATAACAACATCCTCAGCTGCATCAGAAAGCAAGCATTTAGCCAGGGGCAATAACTCAACTTGACCAGCAAGTTAGCTACAGACAGCTTCTTTCTACCACTGCCATCATTCCAGGAGCATATCCTTTATCCATTGTTAGTCCTTCTAAACAGAATGATAATCAGAGGGAGCCCTTATGTACAGTAGACCAGGAAGGTCTATGTGACCATTTTACAGTAGGTCTGCTCATCTAACATTTATACCTTGTCACATTTTTCTTTCCCAGTTTTTGGACCTGCTATGTATACTTTTTGAAATAAATTGATAGAATAGCTTCCATAGACATGACATTTTGTTGAGTTATAATATTGGTCAAGTTGTAGTGGACTTTGATTAAAACTTCTAGGAGAAATAAAAATCACCATCCACATCTAACAAACCTGTTCTCTCTTTCTTTTTCAAATAGCTAACATGCCAGAGGATTATCCAGATCAGTTTGACAATGTAGTGGACTTTATTCAAGCCACTATAAAAAGACTAAGAAGGTCACCAGATAAACAAACTCCAATTTTTTCTAAGCGGGAGAGAAGTCGGCAAAATGCAGCAGTTAATACAGAAAATTCCAGTAAAAAGGGACGGAGAGGTCAAAAGGGCAAAAATCGAGGTTGTGTCTTAACAGAAATACATTTAAATGTGACTGACTTGGATTTGGGATATGAAACCAAAGAAGAGCTGATTTTCCGGTACTGCAGTGGTTCTTGTGATGCAGCCGAGACCACATATGACAAAATTTTAAAAAACTTAACCAGAAAGAAAAAGCTGGTCAATGATAAAGTGAGGCAAGCTTGCTGCAGACCCACTGCCTACGATGATGACCTTTCATTTTTGGACGATAACTTGGTTTACCATATATTGAAAAAACATTCCGCTAAAAGATGTGGATGTGTCTGATTTTTTTTTTTGAGATTATTACAATATTGCATTCCTACTACAATGCAAAGAACAGGACCAAGGTTCCCAAGGAAACTTCTGTTCAGAACTGAGAAAGAGGACCAAGGATGTAGGAAAACAAATGTCATGGGAGCCTGGTAGGACAAGATCCAGCACAGAAAACTGGACAGGATAGAACAGTTGGAACTTTTAATTTCTACAGGAAAGCAAATAAAAGGCATCAAAGCTCAGGGGTGGAGTTTCACAATGGATGGGTGGAGGTTGCTATCACTATTTCATTTGACATGGTCCACTATCAACGAGAGTTGAATCAGCTAGGAATGTGCTTAAAAACACAACCTATTAAATATCATGCCTTGTTCTTTTTTTTATTAAGTTATAAAAACAGGGGTAGCATTAATAATGGTAAGCTCAAGTGGTATTAGCTTCACTCCAAGATACTGTAATATTGCTTGTTAAATGGTTATTCCAAAACACTGGAGATGCCTGATTTAACCTTACACATATACTATGTAATAAAAAAAAGTTAAGTGTCAAAATTAATCAACTAAAGTTCATCTGGGGAAAATCAATGCAAAACAGTTTCACTTACTGTTTGATTTAGGTTATTTATAGCTCACATTTCTTCAAAACAGTTAAGTATCAGATTTAATTCTTCTATTACCTCTGAAAACAAGTTGTGTTTTTAAGCACTCACTCCTAGTACAATAATAGAAACAATGAGCCTGGCTTACACAAATGCAAAATATGTTTCTTTTGGTTTACAAAGGATTAATGTCACTTACATAACTCCTTTAATATTTGGTCATTGTGAGTGAACAGACTACTTGATGCAATGCATCCATTCAAAGACATAAATATACAGAAGATATTTATTGAGATTTAAGTTATTGTTATTTATTACAGTTCAATAATGAGTTTCCGTTCCTTATTTATTAAAGTTTTTTTCAAAGGTGCCAAAGTGGAATGTGCTCGCAAGATACAAAGACAGTTAAGCTGGGAACAAGGGGCCATGCTTTTAAAAGTATTAACAGTTAACTTGAAAGCAAAAAATCACTGACTTTACCTTTTTTAACAAAACCATGTTTAAAATCACAAAATAGAGGGCCAAAATCTGCAATCCATATTCATGCTGAATAACATTTATGTGAGTAACTCCATTACTACCCGTATGAGTTAGTGACACTCCACATGAGTGCAGGTTGTAGAATGGGGGCCATTATTATCAATTTGTTAGAAAAAAATAATTATATTAATATTATAATGTTGATGCAGTTTCTCTCACAAACACTTCTTCTGCCAACTGATCTCATAACTATGATTGACAAATGAAGATTAATCACACTTTTGTCATTTTAATTTCATGATATATTTGTTTTTTCTTTCCATATAGAAAAGGTTAAATCCCTTTTTATAGTTAGTCCTGGATTTAATGTAGACTGAAGGTAAACAAACTATTTTGTTAAATAACCAGTGTTTTATATAATTTGCTGAAACATTACAGGATTAAACTGGCATAGTAAAAACCATTTTAAGTTTTCATCTAAGATACTGCTTTAAGGTGAAGGAGGTTATGTATCAAGTGGATTAGCACAAATTATGAAGCTGGAGGTTCATTTATTAAAGATTAGCAGAAGTGTATTTATACTAGACATAATAGACAACTGAAGTGAAGACTTGACTCCCACAAAAACAATATCCAGCAAAGAACCTACTGAACAACAACAACGATTAGGATCATAACTTATCCAATCCATGCAATGGCTCCACACTTATTCTGTTCCTTTTAAGTGCATGGAATCTGCACTGATACCAGTGGGGAAGGTCCCATGTTTGCAGGGAGAAAGAAAGGAAAAACACAAAGATCCACCATCATGTGGCTTAAAGGAGAATTTTGCCCTAAATCAAGTTTCTTCACTAAGGTCCCAATCCTGCAATTAATGATAAGTGAGCACAGTCATCTTCATGGGCTCTGAATTCATAGCAATCCACCACATGCAATCAATTGCAGGATGACAGTCTAAGGCCCCACTCCAGCAAATCACTCAAGAGCATGAATAGTCCCATGGAAGTCATTAAGCACGTGTTTAAGTGCTGTGCTGGGTCAGGGGATTAACCACTGTGTTGGGCAGCATACAGAAGTCAAAGCATCATCTGCATTACTTGCATAGTACAATCCTGGCTGTGTGATGAGTCAAAACTCAGCAACACTGTGGTTAGCTTACGCTAGCTTTGAGCACAGAAATTATAAGTACTTTATCACTTGCTATGGTACTTCATTGATGGTTGACAGCTTGCCTCAAGCAATGGCCTAAATAGGTTCTAATTATAGCAGGTCACTATGTTCAAACTACAAAGGGTAAAGTTTGTGATTTTTTAAAAAAAACTTATCAAGAGCAGGAGTATGCTTCTCTGGAGGATTTTACTTCACCTACAATTTATGTCTCAGTTATTTGTGTTAATCAACCAAAGTTCTCTACAGACTTTATTTTTGTACAATATTCATTTTATAACTTTTTACAAAATAAAACTCATTTCTATTGTTGTATGGATGTTTATACTTCTTGCACATCCAACCTTTTCAGAGAGCTATGATCTTGTCCTTTTTACAATCCAGAGGGGAAATCCCAAATGAAGGCAAATTTCTATGTGGAAATCTCCTCATCCATTGTACCCATTCTGAACTGTGGCTCAGACATTGGAAGGGGATGCCAAATACACATTAGTCAAACATATTGAGGTAAACTAATCTCACCATAGCTTCAAAAAAGCGACTGTAAAGACTGTAGCATTTTGTGGCCTATGGCACACACAGCAGGAAAAGGAAATGTATATCACACACTTTTCCTGCTGTAACATGTTACTCAAACAATTTCTAGCCAACCCTAGCCTGTGGCATAGTCCATCTGTGCAACCTGCTACAGTCCAACAACTGTATGTGACTTGCCTTTTGCTTTACTGATGTGCTACTAAATCAGCCTTGCAAGATTCCATTCACCATGTCCAAGTAATTTTTCTTTTTCTTTTTCTTGATGGGAAAATACAATATTAAGATTTTTCATTATCTTCAGCTATCAGAGGAAAAATAAAGGGTGGGGGTAGATTTGGTGCCTGGGCTGATAAATTTTCACAGCAGTTTGCCTAGGTCACATTAAATGCTACAGCTCCAAACATCATCTGTAAACAGAAGCAACCAAGGCAGGGACTGCTGCACCGGGATGAAAGGATAAAATGGGGCCAATCTCAGATCAGCTTTCCCCCCTGCCCCAATATTACCTGGATATAGAATTGTACAGAGGAGATCACCTTACACTGGGGCCACTAAGACCTAGCGGTGCCTCCCTCTCCACCCCACACCGATATGTGGCCTTGAGAGAAAACTGCAGAGAGCAGGTTGCCAAAGTAGTAGTAAGTAAGTGACTTTAGGCTTGGGAGTTGTTTTTGGTTTTTTGTTTTGAACTGGGGTGGGATTTTTCATACTGTTGTAGTGTGGATTTTTTTCTGCTTTTCTCTGTAGCTGCATTTTTTTTTTCTTTGACTATGTCCCACACCCAGCACAATGATATTTTCGCTCAAACCTCAGCCAGCATCATGATCCACGGATACAAATCTTCCCCCTGCCCTCTCTGCTTTTTTGGGGCTGTTTGGGCAGGTTTTTTTGACCAGTGTTGTTTTGAGGATTGTTTCTGGCAACCCTCATTCCCTTTGGAAAGAGAACTTTCTATAGTTTTGACTGGACTTTCTATGCCCTGTGCTGACTGGCTGTTTGCACAACTCTTCCTCTCTCAGTCTCTTTGCCTCAGCTTCACTCTCCACCTGCCCTGTCTCCCTCACTCCCCTTCCCTTCAGTGTCCTCTCTCCCTTCCATTTTCTTTCTGTTTAGTTTATCCCCTCCTAAGTAAACACCCTCCCTCCAAAACTGAGGCACTAAGATGACATTTGCTGCCATTACATTGTTCACTCTGCTTGTGTGTTAGACCTTTTCCCACACCCTGTGTCTATCTTGTCTATTTAAATTATAAACTCTTTGGGGCAGGAATCATCTACTGTTCTGTGTTTGGACAGTGCCTAGCACAATGGGGCCCCATGCTTGGTTGGCCCTTAGGCACTACCCTAATAAACAAACATAATAATAATTAATAATAGGACAATTAAAGGATTTTACATACGGCTTTGTGCACTGGTGGAAACCACAAGATGAGGGAGTGTCCTACTGTTTGAAAAGTGCACAGATGTGTTTAAAAGACCTAACCAAAACAATACACATGCATTCTCTTCATACACAACATATGGGTGTCTAGGTTTCATTTCACAAACAGCAATGACATACTGTGTGTCTAGTGAATATATAGCAGTACAGCCTCTAGGACATAAGTAAAAAGAAAAGGAGTACTTGTGGCACCTTAGAGACTAACCAATTTATTTGAGCATAAGCTTTTGTGAGCTACAGCTCACTTCATCGGATGCTGTAGCTCATGAAAGCTTATGCTCAAATAAATTGGTTAGTCTCTAAGGTGCCACAAGTACTCCTTTTCTTTTTGCGAATACAGACTAACACGGCTGTTACTCTGAAATAGGACATAAGTGAAATTAGTTGTAAGTAGGTTGCAGCAGTCAGAGATCTGCATTTTAAATGCATAGTATTCAAAGATATTGTACATCTGAAATGAAATTCCTTGTAAACTTCCCAGAGATCTGACAGCACAGGACATTAGCCATGCAGAAAGGCAGAACTATGCTGGTTACAGCATGGTGGAACTTAGCTCACATAAACTGCTTCACATGGAACTATTGGCAGCTCTACATTCAATAGAGATCATGCAATTTCCCAAGATCTGGAGTGCAGTTTTCAGGGTACAATGTAGCCCTTATATGTAACAAAGATGAATCATTGACCTTTATCAGCCTCACGTCTGCCTTCCCATGGATGTGGAAGCATGATTAGGGCAATGCTGTAGTTCTATGTTTGGCCTCAGCAGGGGTCGACAGTTGACTACTAAAATGGCTGGAGTTAGTTGATTTGCAAATTGCACAAAGCAGTTCAGTACACTTTTCCCACTCTTACCAATGAAGAGATGAGCCACCCTAGGTGGTATTAGGGCCAGTGTTGCTCCAGCGTGGCTGGTCTCTCTGGCCAGAGCCAGAATCCATTCTTGAAAGCTATAGAAAGCATAAGAGAACTACATAAAAATTAATTGTACTGCCATTCAGAACAAAGTACTGGAAGCCAAGACTCCTAAGTTCTATTCTTGGCCTAGCCACTGACTTGCTGTCAGTTAACATCTCATTTTCTGCTGTTATCAAAATGTTTACCTATCTCGGGGCATGTTGGGTGAGCTAAAGCCCTTTGAAATTTTTGAATGAAAGGTTGTGTAGAAATGCAAAGGATTTTAAACAATACTTAATAAACACACAATCATTACTACTAACTACCAACACCAGGAGGGCCAACAGCTTTTTAGGTAGAAGGAAAAAAATAGCGATGGTGAGTTTTGGAAATTGATAAAAAGGCATAATATATTTAGCTAGGTTAAATCACTTTTAAGGAAATAAACCTCATAAATTAACTATTTTAGCTTGCTCTGGCTATTTTAGCTTGCTCTGGCTTTTACTACAGGGATGTCTGAGAGACTTTGGTTTTGGGGGTTCGTTTGATTGATAGGATAACTTACTTTTTTGCATTAGTTAATATTGGGCTGGTTGACACAAAGCGTTAATAGGCTTGGTACTGTGAGATGATAAGTCATCCCTGAACTAGGGCCCGATTAAGTCACATACATTAATAAGTCAATTCTTGTGCTAGGCTCCTGCCAATCCACAAGCCAGGAACTGGGCCTATAAGCCTTGCAGGACAGGCTGCTCAGTGTCATTTCATGGCTTGGGACCATGGGCAGTGTGTTGCATAGGCTGGGGCAGGCTTTGCCTCCCCAAACAGCCCGGGCTGGCCCCACCCATGCTCCTCCCCGAAGGTCCCTCCTACTTGCCCTTCCCCCTTGGCCCCAGCCCAGGCAGGCTGCTCCTCTCAGGAAAGCATGCTTGCGGGGCGGGGGTGGTGATGGAGACTGCCCGGCCTGTGCTTGGGGGGGCTGGGGACACTGGGTCTGGGGAAGCTGTGTGCCTCCCAGCGCTCAGAGGGGCCGCATGCCACCCTCCCAGTGCTCTGGGTCTGAGGTGGCAGGTGACTATGAGGAGCAGGGGCTCCTGTGGGAGAAGGGATTGAGTTCTCAGGCGAGGGGGCAGGACTGGCCGGGGCTAGCCTCCCTCAGCCGGCGGTTCACCTGTCACCCATGCTTGGGGACTCTCCTCTGCCTGATAGTGGTAACAGATTCCACAAGCCTTAGCCTGCTCCAATCTTGCTCTTGCTTTAGCCCTTGTTCAAACCACATTCTACATTCCTAATTCCAGCTCTGACCCCTGGGAAGAAAAAGCCCAAGAGGCTGCCCACAGGAGAGCTATGCAGGCAAGGGAAAAAGAACAGGAGGAGAAGAAAAAAGAGAGGAAGCATTCACTGGAGATGGAGAAGGCAAAGGCTCAGCAGAATATACCAACAAATCCTAGCAGTCCTTCTCCAGGTACCACTTCTCATCCCAGAAAGTTCCCCACCTACAAGACAGGCGATGATACCGAGGCCTTCTTAGACAACTTCAAAAGGGTCTGCCTTGGGTACAGCATCTCTACAGACCAATACATGGTAGAGCTGATGCCTCAGCTCGGTGGACCCTTAGCCGAGGTGGCGGCTGAAGTGCCTAAGGAACACATGAACAAGTATGAACTATTTAAAAGGTGAGAGTCAGAATGGGACTAACACCTGAGCATTCCCGTCGGTGGTTCAGAGCCCTAAGGTGGAAACCAGACATGTCATTTACCCGACACACCTACCACATTTTGAAAAATTGGGATGCCTGGATATCAGGAGCAAGTGTTAAATCTCCAGAAGATTTGCCCTTCCTAATGTAAATGGAGCAGTTCTTAGAGAGTGTTGCTGAGGAAATAGAAAGGTACATCCTAGATGGGAAGCCCAAAACTGTAATCGAGGCAGGGGAGATTGAAGCCAAATGGGTGGAGGTTACAGAAAAGAAAAAAACTGGTTGCTGTTGGAGAGGATACAGAAGGGACAACCTCAGACCTCACCCTACTACTGGGGCCAGCCCAAGGCCCCAATTACACCCCAAGGAACACTCCAGACACCTTATCGTCCTGCCACACCGTTCTCCAGCAAACCACCTCACCCCAGTGACCCGTCAGCTGGACAATGTTTTAAATGTAACGAGCTGGGGCATGTAAAGGCCAGCTGCCCCAAGAACCCCAACAGATTACAGTTCATTGCACGGAATCACACCAGAGGTCCTCAGGCCCAGATACCCTCAGAGCGGAGGGAAACTGTGAGTGTGAGCGGGAAGAAGGTCACCGCGTGGAGGGACACCGGAGCACAAGTGTCGGCTATCCATGCTTCCTTAGTGGACACTAATTTAATCGACCCAGAGATCCAAGTGATGATTCAACCCTTCAGGTCAAACTCTTTTGACTTGCCTACAGCCAAGTTGCCGGTCCAGTACAAGGGCTGGTCAGGAACGTGGACTTTTGCAGTCTATGATGATTATCCCATCCCCATGCTGTTGGGGGAAGACTTGGCCAATCATGTGAAGCTAGCCAAGAGGGTGGGAATGGTCACCCGCAGCCAGACTAAGCAAGCTATCACACCTAGCTCTATTCCGGAAACTTCTACCAGGTCAGAGGTGATGGAACCAGACCCTATGCCAATGTCAGCAACAGCAGTAGTGGATCCAGTCCCAGAGACCCAGACAGAGCCAGTCCCAGAACCAAAACTGGCGGAACAACCAGCAACAGAACAATTGCCAGCACTGAATCCAATACTTACAACCCCAACACCAGAGGGCCCCACCGAACCAGCACCAGCAGCAACAGATAACCCTACACAAAAGGCTCAGCTGGAGCCTGAACCCCAACATAGTACACCCACAGAGAGCGGTTCACAGTCAATGGAAACAGCCCCATCACCTGCATCAATTCCAGAGGGACCAAGCCTAGGTCCACAATCCAATGAGGAACTGATGTCTCCAGCATCAAGGGCACAGTTCCAGACCAAACAGGAAGCAAATGAAAGCCTCCAGAGAGCTTGGATGGTGGCATGGAGAAACCCACTGCCTCTCAGCTCTTCTAATCGATCCAGGTTTATTGTAGAAAGAGGACTTTTATACAAGGAAACTCTTTCTGGTGGACACCAGGAAGACTGGCATCCTCAGAGACAGTTGGTAGTTCCAACTAAGTACCGGGTAAAGCTATTAAGCTTAGCCCACAATCATCCTAGGGCCATGCTGGGGTGAACAGGACCAAAGACTGTTTGGTGAGGTCATTCCACTGGGAGGGAATGAGCAAGGATGTTTCTACCTATGTCCGGTCTTGTGAGGTGTGCCAAAGAGTGGGAAAACCCCAAGACCAGGTCAAAGCCCCTCTCCAGCCATTCCCCATCATTGAGGTTCCATTTCAGTGAGTAGCTGTGGATATTCTGGGTCCTTTTCTGAAAAAGATACCCAGAGGAAAGAGGATTTTGCCACCTGATGGCCGGAAGCAGTAGCTCTAAGCAACACCAGAGCTAAAAGCGTGTGCCAGGTACTAACAGACATTTTTGCTAGGTTAGGTTGGCCCTCCGACATCCTCACAGATGCAGGAACTAATTTCCTGGCAGGAACTATGGAAAGCCTTTGGGAAGCTCATGGAGTGAATCACTTGGTTGCCACCCCTTACCACCATCATACAAATGGCCTGGTTGAGAAGTTCAATGGAACTTTGCGGGTCATGATATGTAAATTCGTAAATGAGCACTCTAATGATTGGGACGTAGTGTTGCAGCAGTTGATCTTTCCCTACAGAGCTGTACCACATCCCAGTTTAGAATTTTCACCATTTGAACTTGTGTATGGCTGCGAGGTTAAGGGGCCGTTACAGTTGGTGAAGCAGCAATGGGAGGGATTTACACCTTCTCCAGGAACTAACATTCTGGACTTTGTAACCAACCTACAAGACACCCTCCGAACCTCTTTAGCCCTTGCTAAAGAAAACCTACAGGATGCTCAAAAAGAGCAAAAAGCCTGGTATGATAAACATGCCAGAGAGCGTTCCTTCAAAGTAGGGGGCAAGGTCATGGTCTTAAAGGTACTAAAGGCATAAAATGGAAGCGTCGTGGGAAGGGCCATTCACGGTCCAAGAGTGCTTGGGAGCTGTTAATTATCTCATAGCATTCCCCTCCTCCAACCGAAAGCCTAAGGTGTACCATATTAATTCTCTAAAGCCCTTTTATTCCAGAGAATTAAAGGTTTGTCAGTTTACAGCCCAGGGAGGAGATGACGCTGAGTGGCCTGAAGGTGTCTACTACGAAGGGAAAAGTGCTGGTGGTGTGGAAGAGGTGAACCTCTCCATGACCCCTGGGCGTATGCAGCGACAGCAGATCAAGGAACTGTGCACTAGCTACGCACTGACGTTCTCAGCCACCCCAGGACTGACTGAACGGGCATACCACTCTATTGACACAGGTAATGCTCACCCATTTAAAGCCCAACCTTCTCGGGTGTCTTCTCAAGCTAAAACTGCTATAGAACAGGAGATCCAGGGTATGCTACAGAGGGGGGGTAATCCGCCCCTCTGGCAGTGCATGGGCATCTCCAGTGGTTCTAGTTCCCAAACCAGATGGGGAGATACATTTTTGCGTGGACTACCGTAAGCTAAATGCTGTAACTCGCCCAGACAACTATCCAATGCCACGCACAGATGAACTATTAGAGAAACTGGGACGGGCCCATTTCATCTCTACCTTAGACTTAACCAAGGGGTACTGGCAGGTACCGCTAGATGAATCCACCAAGGAAAGGTCAGCCTTCACCACACATGTCGGGCGGTATGAATTTAATGTGCTCCCTTTCGGGCTGCGGAATGCATCCGCCACCTTCCAGAGACTTGTAGATGGTCTCCTAGCGGGATTACGAGAATATGCAGTCGTCTACCTTGACGATGTGGCCATATTTTCAGATTCCTGGGCAGAACATCTGGAACATCTACAAAAAGTCTTTGAGCGCATAAGGGAGGCAAGACTAACTGTTAAGGCTAAGAAGTGTCAAATAGGCCTAAACAGAGTGACTTACCTTGGACACCAGGTGGGTCAAGGAACTATCAACCCCCTACAAGCCAAAGTGGATGCTATCCAAAAGTGGCCTGTCCCAAAGTCAAAGAAACAGGTCCAATCCTTCTTAGGCTTGGCTGCATATTACAGGCTATTTGTACTGCAATACAGCCAAATCTCCGCCCCACTGACAGACCTAACCAAAAAGAAACAGCAAAATGCCGTTCAGTGGACTGAAGAGTGTCAGAAGGCCTTTAACCAGCTTAAAGCGACATTCATGTCTGACCCTGTGCTAAGGGCCCCAGACTTTGACAAACCATTCCTAGTAACCACTGATGCGTTCGAGCGTGGTGTGGGAGCAGTCTTAATGCAGGAAGGACCAAATCAAGAGTTCCATCCTGTCATGTTTCTCAGCAAGAAGCTGTCTGAGAGGGAAAGCCACTCATCAGTCAGTGAAAAGGAATGTTACGCCATTGTCTATGCTCTGGAAAAGCTAAGCCCATACGTTTGGGGACAGCGTTTCCACCTGCAAACTGACCATGTTGTGCTACAGTGGCTTCATGCTGCCACGGGAAATAACAAAAAACTTATTCAGTGGAGTTTAGCTCTCCAAGATTTTGATTTCAACATACAACACATCTCAGGAGCTTCTAACAAAGTGGCTGATGCACTCTCCCATGAAAGTTTCCCAGAATCAACTGGTTAAAATCATCCTTGAGATGTGGAAAATATTGTTAGTCTTTAAACATTTGGTTGTATATTTAGAGGTGCATGTGTCTTATTAACTCTGTTTTCTCCTAGAGCTCCAGGAAGAAATCACAACCAGTGTTTCACCCTATCTGTGATTTGGGTGGCGTGTCATAAATATAAAGGGAAGGGTAACCACCTTTCTGTATACACAACTATAAAATCCCTCCTGGCCAGAGGCAAAACCCTTTCACCTGTAAAGGGTTAAGAAGCTAAGATAACCTCGCTGGCACCTGACCAAAATGACGAATGAGGAGACAAGATACTTTCAAAGCTGGGGGTGGGGTGGAATAAAGGGTCTGTCTGTGTGATGCTTTTGTTGGGAACAAAACAGGAATGTAGCTCAGAACTCCTGTAAAAAGTTAGCAAGTAATCTAGCTGGAAATGCGTTAGATTTCTTTTGTTTAATGGCTGGTAAAATAGCTGTGCTGAATGGAATGTATATTCCTGTTTTTGTGTCTTTTTGTAACTTAAGATTTTGCCTAGAGGGATTCTCTGTGTTTTGAATCTGATTACCCTGTAAGGTATTTACCATCCTGATTTTTACAGAGGTGATTCTTTTACCTTTTCTTCAATTACAATTCTTCTTTTAAGAACCTGATTGATTTTTCATTGTTCTTAAGATCCAAGGGTTTGGGTCTGTGTTCACCTATGCAAATTGGTGAGGATTTTTATCAAGCCTTCCCCAGGAACAGGTGTAGGGCTTGGGGGGATATTTTGAGGGGAAGACATCTCCAAGTGGGCTCTTTCCCCGTTCTTTGTTTAACATGCTTGGTGGTGGCAGCATGGGGTTCAAGGACAAGGCAAAGTTTGTACCTTGAGGAAGTTTTTAACCTAAGCTGGTAAGAGTAAGCTTAGGGGGGTCTTTCATGCAGGTCCCCACATCTGTACCCTAGAGTTCAGAGTGCAGAAGGAACCTTGACAACCCCTGACTTTGATCACTAGGCCTGACCATCTCCATCATGGTTTCTGACTTGTACTTACTGTAAATGTGCCCAGAGGCTACCCAGGAGTTTTATAAGCAGGAAAAAATAAATAAAACCAAGATGTGTTTGGTGAAACTGCTTTGGAGGTTTAGTCCCTGGATGGCCAGCCAATGGCAGAGTCTCCTCTGGGAAACAGGAGTGCTATTGGCAAGGCTATACAGATTGGGCTATGACAGACGGAGAGAAAGGGTCAGATTCAAAAGGGTCAATGTGAAGCCTTCTACTCTGCTCTCCTGAATGGAAATCTAGAATAAAATCTACACTAAACATTAAATGTTTCTGCAGTTTGGTATGGTATACCATACCTGCATTCTACAGCGTAATTGTTCAGTAGCACTGATCACTCTTGTAGAGATGATAAAATAAACTCAGATGATTTTAAACATTGGTCCCTCCATATTTGTTCACCAAACCAAACAAAAACAAACAAATTAAAAAAAATCCAACCCCAAACAAGGCAAAGCTCTATAATAGAGGCCGGGAAACCAGCTATTATTGATATGATGTAGAACTAAAAATATAGAAGAAAATATCAGAATGAAAAAATAAATGGAACTGACATATTATGTAAATAGATCTTCAAATGACATATGTAGCTGGACAAAGACGTCTTGTTCCAAATCAAGAGATAGACTGAAATGGCTCCTTAATACATATTGAGAAGTTTGCTTAATTTGGAAAAGTATCATCATGATGAAAAGTTTAATTGTGCTTCAGTAGAAGGAAATGTTAAATTAGGACCCAGTCCTGCACTCCTCACTCCAGTAAAATTCCCACGGACTGCCGCTGAAGACTTTCCACAGTAAAGGCTGCAGTGCTTAGCCAACGTCATAACAATAAAATATACATAGGTATATTTATAAGACAATAAATCAATTTTTAAACAAACAATGTATTTCAGTAACATTGTTCATATCTATATTTACCCCATTGACTTCAGTGGTGTTACACCAGAATGCAACTGGAGTAATGCAGTGGTGAATCGGGCTACAAGCATGCTAGGAGGGAAAGCTTTCCTACCGGAGTTCAGTGTGGAAACTCTTTTAACATTAGATAACTGATCTCAACTCTTTGGTTTTGAAAACTTCCAATACCAAATTCCACGACTGTGAAAATTAATTCTATATAGTTAGAAAGGTGCCCTTCTATAACATTGCCACTTTGAATCTAGACCAGATTTTGAAATCTGCAAAGGAGCTATTGTAATTTAGGAACACTTGTAATTACAATATCATGTAATGAATTTACCCAACATTTTTATTATATCCTGACTAACATAGGATTAAATTGCCGTAAGCCCTGAGTCAGTGTAGGTGTATAGTTGCACTGCCCCAGGATCAGGCCATGACTGGTTCCTCCTTTGTTCTTGAGGTAAGAAATTTGCATCAGCCCTATATCTGGCACAGATTACTTCCCCCAGTGCACCACCTCAACCATGCTAGACAGTGCATTGTAAGGACAGTAGCAGCCCTAGGAACCTTGTTCTGGTCCTACTTCCCCTTCCCTTCCTGCCTCTCATGCCACCGTCTGTAATACAGGTAGCCACTGCAGGAGACTAAAGCCTTGTCTACACTTCCTGGGGGTTCGACGCGTGGCGATCGATGCATCAGCAGTCAATTTAGCGGGTCTAATGAAGACCCACTAAATTGACCGCCGATAGCTCTCCTATCGACTCCTGACTCCACCTGAATGAGAAGTGCAAGGGGAGTTGACAGGAGAGTGTCTCCAATCAACATTGCGTAGTGTGGACCCTGAAGTAAGTAGATCTAAGTACATCGACTTATTATTATTCACATTATTCACGTAGCTACATTATTCACGTAGCTGAAGTTGCGTAACTTATGTAAGGGAACTGTTGCCCCCTTACTAACACTCACTGGGGGTGTTTTAGTTGCTAGCTCCCAGTACTAAAAGGGGGAAGGGTTGGTGGGAAATCAGGACCCTGAGACTGACAGTCCCCAAGAACAATGGGGAGAGGCCAATGCTCCAGGTCAGCCTGAATGATAGGGCGGGGAGGCTAATCAGGGAGTCAGGAGGCCAGGGGGGTTCCGTCCTCCGCGTGAGCTGGAATTGCCTGCTCAGAGAAAGTGGGGCCGAGCCAAGGAGAAAACAGGGGCCCAAGCTGAGCTGGGGAGCAGAGCTGCAGCCCCAAAGCCAGAGGCACAGCCCAGAGAGAGCAGATTTGCCCTGGGAGGAGGGCTGCAGCAACCAGAGCCAGAGGGGCCAGAAAAGCAGCCCACAAAGCAGGTCAGTGCTGGGAGCAGAGTCACAGAAGCAGGCTGCAGAGCAGACCTGTGCTGGGAGCAGAGCTGCAACAATTAGAGCCAGAGGGGCCAGAGAAGCAGCCCAGGGAGCTGGAGGCAGAGCAGCAGCCATTCTGAAGCAGAGTGGGGCTGGAGCTGAGACAGAGTGGAGCTGGAGCTGGAACAGTCCGGAGCTGGGTGTGGTGAGCAGCTGGGGAGAGCGAGGGGGACCCTGGGCAGTGGGCCCAGCACAGGGAGATGCCTCAGCCAGGAGGCTCTATAGGCCAGACTCGGAGGGGGATTGGTAACCCCGACAAGTGCGGGCAACGGTGGGAAGAAGGGCCCTGCCACCTAGAGCCTGAGAGCGTGTGACCACCACCAGAGCGAGTGTCCAACCCACACCGTCCCTGCAGCACAGCGAGAGCCTGAGAAAGAGGCCTGGGACTTAAAGGAACAGACTGTGAACTGCCCTGACATTCCAGAGACACTGTTTGTGATGTTCCCTGCCACAGAGCAGGGTGATGTGTTTCCTTTAATCTTTCCCATTTTTCCTTATTCTTTTTAAAATTGTTGATTAAATAACTTGCATTTGCTTTAAATTGTATGTAATAATCAGTGGGTCAGAGAAGTGCCCAGTGCAGAAGTATCCCGCAGTGGGGACACCCTAGCCCCTGTCCTAGGTGACTACAGCAGGGTTGTGGGTCGAGCCCCCCAGAAATCCTGGGCCCAGCCTTATTGGGGTTACGAGGACTCTGCCAGACAGGAGAGTGGAAGGGGAGTCCTCAAGGGCAGGGAGGCCTCTGGGTAAAGGAAGTGGGAGCGAGGACTCAGGTCCTTTCGCTAGCCCACTTCACCGGGGTAGTGCAGAAACCAGGAAAGTTCCCCACAATAGCGGGACTATTCCCCTGCTTACACTTAGATTGATCTCCCCCCATAGTGTAGACAAGGCCTAAGAGGGTGCCTTGCCCCCTCTTAATTAGGTGGGTCACGATTTGGCCCACAATTGTTAAGAAGGATGTGTGAAAATCAGCTTTGTAATAGGAAGTTGCAACCTTAACTATAGAGAAATGACAGTATAATTGACACTCACATGCAAACACAAGAGATGAAATAAAAAAATACAGAGCACAGACTGTGACTGGCCAACACACAGGCCCACGGAGAAGCATGAGTCTCCCTGCTTGGGCTGCACACAGGTTCAAAGGTAGCTTGAGATGGGGGCAGCGAGGAGATGAGACAATGGCACACAGAGGAGCAAGCTGCACCATCATTCTGTGTACTGAGTTGCTTGAGGAGGAATCATGACCCCCTGTGACATGATCCCTCCCTGAACTCCCCCGGGATGAAGCAGTTTGGCATCATGCCCAACACAGGCCAGACACTAAATGACATAATTTGGCTCATAATACTTTAGGTTTATTAAGCCTATAGGCTTCCTCCAACTTGCCCAGAAACCCCAGGCCTCCTCTCAGATGGTACATTGGAATGGTTAACATTTTCTTTTTAATACAAATGTGAGTAACTTGGCAACCTATAGTTGTTTAAATGGTCCCAGTGGGTCTGAGTCTCCTGTCAGCTACACCAGAATAGCTCAACTTCAGTGGAATCATGAGTGTAAACCAGAACAGGATCCGGGCTATAGCCTTCAATGGTAGTATTCACAGAAAACTAAAATATTAGGTCTTATCTTCTCTCTCCTGTTTCCACCCAGTTTCTCTTTCTAACTAAATGTATTTAATCTTTTTCATGTTTCCTAGTCTTTCTGGAGGGGACACCAGCCTTCAACCCCTTCATTTTGTTTTCTTGTTCTGGTCCTACTTCTCCTTCCCTCCTCTGCCTCCATCTATGAATCCCCTGATCTTTCTTTGCTCCTCCTGCCATTTCCCTTTCCCCATCAATCACTGGCAGCTAGGAGGCAGTAAACATTTCAAATAGGCATCATCTGGAAGTTTAAAATCAAGCCTCACAGGGAGGCAAACAAGCCTCCTATTACTAAAGAAAGACACTTGATTAAAATGAGAAACTATTTTTAATAGCATTTTGATTATGCAGATATTGTTTTGACATAAGCAGTACTTTTAAAAAAAGTAAAAAGAAAAGGAGTACTTGTGGCACCTTAGAGACTAACCAATTTATTTGAGCACAAGCTTTCGTGAGCTACAGCTCACTTCATCGGACGCATAAAAGTGGAAAATGCCGTGAGGATGTTTTTATACATACAGATCATGAAAAAATGGGTGTTTATCACTTCAAAAGGTTTTCTCTCCCCCCACAGAATTACAGAGTGAATTCCATGTGATAAATTTGACAATCTAAAAAAGAGAAAGATTCCCTTCCTGAAGGACAGGTGAGATTTTAAAGCTCCTGTGCTGTGCTGTGCTGGAGAGTGATGAAGACAGAGGACTAGGGATGCTCCTTTATGGAACCAGACAGCTGAAACAATAGTAGTCTCAACACAAAACAAAGGTACACACTGTCCAAAGGAAAGGTAAATGTGATTGAAGGTGTTTCACTGGTTATTTTGTGATGGTCTGTTTGTCTCTGAAAGAGAAGGTAATAAGGAAACACCAGCCCCAGAAGCACTGATAGCATAGCCAAAAGAAAAAGCTGAGAGAGAGAGCTTTTGGGTTAAGTGCTGACTAGAAAGAAACTTTGAGCAAAGAAACTATCTCCTGTTGTTTGACTCCTTTCAAAGAAACAGGACTTTGTGCATTCTTTGCAAATAGGATTGCATCAGATATCTGGCTACATCATCAATTTCTCCTCCTAACCAAAACACTTCACAGGAGCCCAAATTTTGGCTAACCATTTGGGTCAAAAAAGGCTAAAAGTACTTTATTTCTGTTTAGTGATACTGCTCCATAGCTAGATCATTCTGGTTGCATATAGGAGTCCAAATTCTGATAATCACAAAGGTGTTCATATCATGTATCCCTAGCTTTAGTTGGGTTTCCCTATCCATGGTTATCTCTCACCTACCAAATACAATTTAACAAAACATAAAAGATATATTTTTACCATGTATTCAGAAAACACCCCCCGATTCTGACCATCGGTAGAACAAAATTTGGGCCATTCCCAGAACTGAATACTTAAAAAGGAAAGTCTGTATAAAGAAAAGACACACTCATTTCAGGAAACTTGGAATCTATTATGTTAATATATTAAGAATTTCTTGGGAATACTTTAGTCTGGTTTCAGAGATACTGGTAATACCTACTAGACGAAGTACAAATAGGTCCCTGCATGCACTTCGGTAATAGGCTTTGTTTAGTATTTATCACTGACTGGGATGTTATTATGTACTGTGAGCTAACACAATTGAATAAAATGACTGTTTGTGTCAGATCGCTCTTTCTAGAACAGTAACTGAAGGGAGATGATGTTATCACAGCCTCACACCTACTCTGTTGCATCATTGTTCATTTAATTGGAAGAGAAATCACAGTTGTCACATTTTGTATAAACAACTCCTCTTAGATTTTCCTTGGCTTCATAATTAGGAGAAGAGGTAATAATGCACAGCCCATAAAAATATTTAGGATTTAAGCATCTTTAACCATTTGAAGGACAAAAAACAATTCAGTTGAGTACAGAATTGCAGAACTGAGTGATGTCTGCAGTACTTTAATTAAAAATAGGTACATAGGTTTTATTTACCCACCTCAAGTGCTGGATCTTCCATATCTTCCTTAGACATTGTTTAACTTTGAACTCAAAAGTATAGTTTAAAATTACAGCATGTGAAGATTTTTGAGGAAATATGGTAAAGCTTATCTTAAAAACAAAGGTAATTAATCCCCTGAGCCCACTTGGTCTTAACCATGTTTACTCATCTCTTCCAATGTTATAACTCAATAAATACTGCCACGGATTAACTAGAATGACCACTCAGTGTATAGTTTTATGGTCGAGGCCACTTTCTGGCACTCATTTAATCATGTGTTTTATTGTCAGTTCTTTAAACTTTCAAATGTTGGTCATTAGGAAATAGAGACCTGTTTTCTGTAACAAGAGGGATTCCCCCGTACTCATGATTTGGGACCGTTGATATATTTCATTTCCGCCAGGCTGCTGATGACATTTACGGCTGCTTTTCCAAGAAATCACATATTTTAAATGGGGCCTCTTTCCCACTTTTTAATGCTTTAGCTCAAAAATTTCCAACATACTGGAAAAAGCCCAGATAATGTGTTGATCTTCATATCCACCAATATCTAAGGGCCTTGTATAGCCATGGAATCTTTCCCCAGACACAGAATTTCCCCTAACTTCACGTGGCTCCACCAAAAACTTTCCTTGCTCTGCTCAGTAGTACAGAAGTGCAAGGCAAGCATATTCACTGGTGTGCTGCTGGCTCTACCTCAGATCAGCCAAGACCAGTGGAGGGCCATTCACAGGAGTACCCGTGTCTGTACCTGACTCAGCAGGCTGCTGGCATCCCTCCATCACCATGGATACTGTAAGTGTAAATAATACCCTACTGTGGTATAGTATTATGTACACATTTACACACATACATTCAATGGAGGTCTTAACCTCCCATAGTAAATTTACCAGGGTTCCAGTAAAAGCCTAATACTGTAAATTTGCTGCTCAGTTATTTAATGTTTGGCGGCTTCCATTGTGCATAGATACACACATACTAGTTATATAGACTTGTATTCTCCCACGCCTCAGCCTCAAAGAATACAGGGGCAAGAAGAGGAAGAATCTATCCAGGGAGGAATCTTCTAGGAATCTGTGCAGTAGGGGATTGGGAGGAAGAGTCTGTCAGAAGGCAGAGGAAATGGTTTAAAAGTTACAGGCCTTCATTAGTCTTAATGAGCCTCACACAATGATACTAATTCCCAAGATGCTTAGCAGCAGGAACCAGAAAGACATTCTACTTTTCCTGTCCATCTCCATATACAAAACTTTCAACACAAGTAGAATAGGTTAATTTGCATTGCAGACAATTTTATGTCCCTGAACTTGTCAGTCCTTTCCAAGCTGCTTTTTGCATATTAATTAGTATTAATCACTGAAGCAGATCGAAAATTTCCCAGTGAAACAGTTTTCCAGCAGAAGATTCTGATTCAAAATATTTAGTGAGAATATATCTATTTTGTAAAAATTTTCAATGGTAAACTATCAAAACATTTTGTTTCAATAAGATCAAATGTTTTGTTTCAAGTGAATACAATATAATATGTCAAAACACTAGTCAAAATAAATACCTTACTGAAACAAAACAAAACATTTTTATAAGGTCAAAAATATTTTTGGAATATTTAATTTCATGAAAAATTCCAAGATTCTAACTTTTTGTACCAATTCAGGACAAAACAAAATTCTCAGAATTTTGTGTAGGTCAGAAATTCCATTTTTTGACCACCTCTATTAATCATTTGCCTTCATCATTTGATTTCCTATAGGCTACTAATATTCCCCAGGTACTGTCCATGTTAAGTATAGGGAATACCATGAATACAGCACTACAGTCATGTATGGATTGTAATGGCAGGAGAAGGTTACTTACACCTGTAACTGTAGGTTCTTTGAGATGTGTGGTCCCTTTCTGCATTCCACTGAGGGTTATGCGCGTGTGCCACGTGCCCGAAACCGGAGCTTTTCAAAGTAGTATTGCTCAGCAGTCCACACATGCGCTCTTTGTACTGCCTTGTGGTTTCGCCCAAGACAATAAAGGATGGGGTGGACTGATCCCATCTCCAGTTCCTTCTTCACCACAGGCCTACAGAGCTGCAGCAGAGAGGAAAGAGGGTGTGACTGGAATCCAGATAAGAACCATACATCTTGAAGAACCTCTAGTTACAGGTAAGTAACCTCCTCTTCTTCTTCAAGTGATGGTCCCTATTGTATTCTACTGATGGTGATTGACAAGCAGTAACTAGATAGGAGGAGGGGGTAAGGAAGATTGCGGACTCATAGAATGAAGGACTGCTGCACCAGATGAAGTGTCCCTCACAGTATCATGTACTAGAACATAATGAGAAGAAAAGGTGTGTATCAAACTCCACATGGCCACCTCACATATCCGGGCTGATCAGTGCATTGTCTAACCCCATTTCCAAACATCTACTGGATGAAAGGTGGGGCAGTGAAACAGGAGTGCTCCTGAGCTGAACAAGACTGTTCTGAAGACAAATATTGTGGTCATGAATTCCAATATGGCCAACCCAGTTGATCCTGCCGTTGTTGTGCCCAAGCAGCTGGATACCGCTGGGTGGCCCCATGTTCTGCTTCTTTCACCACTGCAGTTCCCAGGAGAGCCTGCAGTTCAGTTACTGAAATGAACTGCGAGGCTTTCTCAGTAACCACAGTGGTGAAAGGAGCAGAACATGGGGTTCCTGCTCCCAGCAGCCAGCGCCCCATGCCAGCAACTCCTCCAACATGGCTGTACTGCCCCCAGCCCCGCCCCCAGCCCTGTCCTCCGGCAGGGCTGTACAGACCCCAGACAGGAGATGCAGCTGCGTGGAAGGGCTGGGTGCAGGGCAGGGGCTGGTACAATGGTGCTGGAGGCACTGCCGACATGGGGCCACCAGGTGACCCTACATTCTTCTTCTTTAACCACTGCGGTTTCCAGCACAGCAGGAGGACAGAGCCCCCCCAGGGAATGATGGGGAGGGAAAAGGCAGAGCGTGGAGGCCCTGGGCTGGGGGCGAAGTCAGGTGCCCCCCTTTAACTGGTGCCCCCTTTTGTGTCTCTTCCATAAGTTGCCTTAGTCAAGACCAACAATTCACAGGACACCAGCGGAGCTGAAGCAGGATGGGTACATGGATCCAGCAAGTGGCCAGAAGTTGTGGACGGTGCAGGGTCCTTCTCAGATTTAGAGGAAGACTTACTGCCATGCTTACGCACATGCTTCCATGGTGCATGGCTAGTCCCAGACAAGGGGTCCATAGCACTGGTACCAGAGGATCCGGATGGAGGCTCCACAATAGGGGGAGCACTCTTGGATCGCTCAGGCTGATGTAAGGAGCGGGGGGTTTTCCAGACTGGAACCGACTTCCACCCCATCGCGACCTCCATGAGGTTCTTTTTGAGGCAGA
Source organism: Eretmochelys imbricata (assembly GCF_965152235.1). NCBI lineage: Eukaryota > Metazoa > Chordata > Testudines > Cheloniidae > Eretmochelys > Eretmochelys imbricata. The sequence continues at coordinate 26,861,892 of NC_135576.1, read as the reverse complement.
GAGCTTGGACTTCCTGGGTGCAGGCAGGGAAGGAGAGGCAGATACTACACCTGGAAGTGATGTGGGCTCCCCACAAACAGTACAATGTTGGTGTCTGTCGCTAATGGAAAACGAGCAAGGACAGGAAGCATAGACTTTGAATCCTGGTGTCTTTGGCATAATTCAGTATGCAGACCTGGGAGCTGAGGTGGTGGTGGGGTAAAGGGATTGTTTTGTGGGATTCCAAGTCCTTAATTAAAAAAAACTGCTAGGAATTACCAAAGTACAACAAAAAAAACCAACAACAATAAAATCCTAACCAGGAACGAAAATAAGAACAGTTTTGTTTTTTAAAGATTTTTAGAAAATGCATCACTAAGAACAAAAGGTCAGCAAAAGTTCTGACTCAGACCAGGAGGTGGTGAGAAGGAACAGATGTGGTCAACATGCCTCATTAACCTAAGATCAATACTAGAAATATGGCAGTCAGTGTGGCTAAAACAGCCCTTAGGTGGCCAACTGCAAAGTGGCCAGCCCCTTACTACTCCCTTCCCAAAGGACCTGACTAATTTCGGGTCTAAATCAACCAATTCCAATCAGCAGGCAGAGTAACGTCCTACTTCCTGAGCATACAAATGGACCAGGCCACTGAAGTGCCTGTATGATGGGAAGAGGATGCCAGCATTCTAGCAAAGGGACCAGCAAATGTTGGTGCTCTAAAAAGAAAACGTTCTTTTGCAACTTCTCCAGGTCTTTGCCTCTTGTTTTTCAGCATGTGTTTTGATATTTGCCTTTTCATTGCATCACTTACCTTGGTCTCCCAGGTCTTTTCATGGAGACCACCCACATTGCTAGTGCAAAACTGCTGGCAGATATATTCCAGAACTTCCTTTTTTGAAACTATGCTACCAGGCTGCGATTTTCAAATGAGTGTATAGGAATTAGATGCCCAACGCCTGCTGTGATTTAGGTGCCTAACTCCCTTAGGCACCTCTGAAAATCCCATCCTTATTCTGGTTCTAACGTTAAAGCTCAGTTTTTTCTCCTTCACAATTTCATAATATTCTGCTCTTTCCTCTGTGTAAGAAAACCCTTATAAAATACTTGTTTGCCTCACTGAACAGCTGTTCAGTTCAAATTATGATTCATCTTTTCATTTAATTAAAAAACCCCACACATTTCATTATATGTCTTTAAAGTATCGTGCATAACTAAAATCAGGTGCCTGATTTCATGATTTATTTTTTATTCCAGTTAAATCATTAATAAATTCTATTGGTGTTTAATACCTGGCATTTAGCAGAAAGTAAACAACATGGAAATGCTAGTATTACATTGCCAACAATAATGTACATCATTATTTATTATTTGTACAGCCCACTGCCAAAAAACCTATATAAAACCCTTTGTCCTGTATTATCGCGTATATGCTTATGCCTTTACAGTGCAGGTCTTTTTAGGTAGTGATGTCCACTCTCTGGCATATTTCCCAGCTCTAAAATGCAGCTAGGGAGCATATGATGGATGTAACAAATACAAAATCTGATTCATTTTTTGCAGGAATCCTCCAATAGTGAAGATATCTGGAATTGCTCAGTTACTGCTTTGAAAATAAAAATGGCTATTTTACAAATATGTGATGCTCTGTTAACAGGCCATGTCTACTCTGACAAGTCTGTGATATGCTAATTGGTATGAAAAAGCAGCTAACCAGGCATACATTTTTGCTTTGCTTGGAACAAAATTAATTAAGCAACATGGAATATAAAATTGGGGTTTCTCTCCTTGCAAACCCCTATGGAACAGCCTTACAGACTTCAATAGAGGATAACTTTTCTATGGACCTATACAATAAACCTGTATAAGTAGGGATTTAGTACTCTATTAAGTTCTATAGTTTTTAGGGCAATTTCTCTAGAACCCCAAACTGGTCTAAATTCTTAATACATTTTATAAGAGATTTTCATAAGGAATGTGTAATCCTAGTTCACCAAAAGCTTGACTGCTCACAATGGAATACCATGGAATGAGAACCATACAGGAATCAGGCACTCAGAGACTTACTAAAATACTCTAACCAGGATTATTAGGGAGCAGTATGTTGTTAGTACTGCATTCCAACCAAAAACAAAACTGTTGTTCCATAGACTTTTGATTCCAAAACCAGAAGGTATCATTATGATCATCTAGCCTGACCTCCTGTGTAACACAGGCTATAGAACATCCCCCTAAAAAGTTCTGCAGTGTATCTTTTAGAAGAACATCCAATCTTAATTTAAAAATTGCCAGTGATGGAGAATCCACCATGACCCTTGGCACATTGCTCCAATGGTTAATTACCCTCATTGTTAAATATTTATGCCTTATTTCCAGTCTGAATTTGTGCAGCTTCAACTTCCAGCTATCAGATCATACAATACCTTTCTCAGCTAGACTGAAGAGCCCATTATAAAATATTTGTTCCCCACATAGGTACCTATAGACGGTAATCAAGTCACCCTTTAACTCTCTCTTTGTTAAACTAAATAAATTGAACTCCTTGAGTCTATCACTATAAGGCATGTTGTCTAACCCTTTAATCATTCTCATGGCTCTTCTGTGAACCCTCTCCAATTTATGAATATCCTTCTTGAATTGTGGGCACCAGAACTGGACACAGTAGCAGTGGTTGTACCAATACCAAATGCAGAGGTAAAATAACCTCTCTGTTCCTACTCAAAATTCCTGTTTATGCATCGAAGGCTTGCATTAGCCCTTTTGGCCTCAGCATCGCACTGGGTTCTCATGTTCAGCTGATTATCTACCATGATCCCCAATTTTTTTTTCTGAGTCACTGTTTCCCAGGATAAAGTCATCCATCCTGTAATTATAGCTTACATTCTTTGTTCCTAGATGGATGCATTTACATTTATCCACGTGACGGGTTCCCCCTGGGGTGCCACTTGGAACTGGGATACCAATGAGCCCGCCTGTGCCACTAGCATGGATTCCCCTTACTCTGTGCTGCTGTGACAGGCTCTCAAGCTCCCTTCCAGCACACACACATGTAGGGACACACCCAGCTGCAGCTATATTCACACACATGCTGAGATCAGCTCTGCATGGGAGAGCTCAGCTAAAGAATTGCCCAGCACACAAGTGCATACCCCCTCTGGAGTATAAACCCAAAATTGTCTTGTCTTGTGCTGCACAGAGAACTATACAGCGTACGCTCATAAAATTCACCCTTTCCCTCAATGTGGAGAGAGATATGCAACAGCTTTCTGCCCAAGTATGAGTTACGCACTGGTTTTAGAGACAAAACAAAACAAATTTATTAACTACAAAAGATAGATCTAAAGTGATTATAAGCGATAGCAAACAGATCAAAGCAGATTACCTTAGTAAATAAACAAAAAATGCAAACTAAACTTAACACACTAGACAGGTAGGATATAAATTAGCAAATTCTCACCCTGAGTGATAAACAGGCTGGCAGATTCTTAAGGCACAAGTTGCCTTGGCTTTCTCAGGTTTTCATACACTGGCTAAAAATCCTTCTAGCCCGAGACCATCACTTCCCACAGTTTAGTCTTTGTTCCTCAGGTGTTTCCTGGTGTGCTGTTGTAGGGATAGTGAGGTCCCCCCATAATGTCATTTCCCCCCTTTTATAAATCTCCCCACTTGCTGGAAAGCTCTTTTGCTGTGACCTGGGTCAAACAGTTCCCATTGTGTAGTGCTACTTCTGAGAGGTTTCTACTGTACACAGTTCCTGGGTTAATCCTTGTGCTTGTGTGCATTTCCTCAATAAGCCATTAACATTGTTTGGCCTTTTCACTGTCTGACCTGAAAGGCTGCTTATGGGTGTTTTCAACCTCATGACATGTTTCAGTAACACATACATAGCCAAACATCATAACTTCACATACGATGACAGCACATACAATCCAATGAGATATTACTGTCTAGCAGATCAAGACTTTTAGAATGATACCTCACGTTCTTTGTATAAGACATACCCTAATTACATGACAGTGGTGAATATTGGGGTATCAGGATGTCACAAGCCATATTAAAAGACGCTGCCTTTAGTATTGCACAGTACAATAGATCATGTCAAGCCCAGCAGTGTGCTTGGGTGAGATTAGGAAGCAATTTTAATTATTGAAGTTGTGCACCTTGACTAGCACATCAAATTCCAGAGGTCTCATTGCCAACTCCCTTTCTGCAGACTGTCTCACATTGCCAACTCCCTTTCTGCAGACTGTCTCACATACCTATGCAACTGTACACATTATGATTCTGATAAAAATGAAAAATCCTACTGTCATAAATATAAAGGGAAGGGTAAACCACTTTAAAATCCCTCCTGGCCAGAGGAAAAATCCTCTCACCTGTAAAGGGTTAAGAAGCTAAAGGTAACCTTGCTGGCACCTGACCAAAATGACCAATGAGGAGACAAGATACTTTCAAAAGCTGGGAGGAGGGAGAGAAACCAAGGGTCTGTGTCTGTCGGTACGCTGCTTTTGCCGGGGATAGACCAGGAATGGAGTCTCAGAACTTATAGTAAGTAATCTAGCTAGGTATGTATTAGATTATGATTTCTTTAAATGGCTGAGAAAAGAATTGTGCTGAATAGAATGACTATTCCTGTCTGTGTGTCTTTTTTGTAACTTAAGGTTTTGCCTAGAGGGATTCTCTATGTTTTGCATCTAATGACCCTGTAAGGTATCTACCATCCTGATTTTACAGAGGTGATTCCTTTATTTCTATTTACTTCTACTTCTATTAAAAGTCTTCTTGTAAGAAAACTGAATGCTTTTTCATTGTTCTCAGATCCAAGGGTTTGGGTCTGTGGTCACCTATGCAAATTGGTGAGGATTTTTACCAAACCTTTCCCAGGAAGTGGGGTGCAAAGGTTGGGAGGATTTTGGGGGGAAAGACGTGTCCATACTATGTTTCCCAGTAAACCCAGTTAGAGTTTGGTGGTGGCAATGGATATTCCAAGGACAAAGGATAAAATTAATTTGTACCTTGGGGAAGTTTTAACCTAAGGTGGTAAAAGTAAGCTTAGGAGGTTTTCATGCAGGTCCCCACATCTGTACCCTAGAGTTCAGAGTGGGGGAGGAACCTTGACACGGTGGCAGAGTGGTGGGATTAACCTGAAATCGTTTTGAGATCAATTTGAGATTTTTTGAATTAGAAGTACAGATTTTAAAAAGGAATTTTTTTTTTCCTTTGGAGCTGCTGGAAAGCAGCTTGTTTTTTCTCTGCTTTGGGGCCAGAGTGGAGACAAAAGGGGATTATCTTTGTGAATTGCAGATTTTCTTTGCCTGGAGGCAGGGTACTTAACCTCCTGCAGGGAAATTCTCAGTCTTGGTAAACCAGAAGTTTTTTTTTTCTCCTAAAAGTAAATAGGTGGGGTGTTCTACCCATTTGCCTGGAGACAAAAGTGGCAGGGGCTTTTTTTTTTTTTTTAGGATTTTGATTTTTTTTACGAGGAGCACAAGTTTGAAAAGGAATTTTTTTTCCTTTGGGCTGCTGGTAAGCAGGTTTCCAAGTAGTTGGAGGTTTTTTGCTTTGATTTGGGCCCAGAGCAGAGACAGGGGAATTGTCTTTTTCTGTAGGCTGACAATCACTATCGGAGAATAGGTATTCTATTCCAGCACAGCAAAATTTTACAGCCAAGTTTTGTTTGTTTATTTCTAAACCTCGGGTGTAAAGTTAGTTAAAAACAGAGAGGTTAGGATGACAAAATCCACGGCTCAACAAAAGCTGGAATTAGCCAGATTTCAGGCTGAGGAAAAACAAAGGGAACATGAAAGACAGATAGAACTCATGCGGCTGAAGGAGGAGGAGAGGGAAAAAGAGAGGAAGCATGCACTGGAGATGGAGAACGTAAAGGCTCAGCAGAATATACCAACAAACCCTAGCAATCCTTCTCCAGGTACCACTCCCCATCCCAGAAAGTTCCCCACCTACAAGGCAGGCGATGATACTGAGGCCTTCTTAGAAAACTTCAAAAGGGCCTGCCTTGGGTACAACATCTCTACTGACCCATACATGGTAGAGCTGAGGCCGCAGCTCAGTGGACCCTTAGCTGAGGTGGCAGCTGAAATGCCTAAAGAACACATGAACAAGTATGAACTGTTTAAATCCAAGGCGAGAGTCAGAATGGGGATAACACCCGAGCAGTCTCGTCAGAGGTTCAGAGCCCTAAGGTGGAAACCAGACGTGTCATTTACCTGACATGCCTACCACATTGTGAAACATTGGGATGCCTGGATAGCAGGAGCAAGTGTTGAATCTCCAGTAAATTTGCCCTTCCTAATGCAAATGGAACAATTTTTAGAGGGTGTTCCTGAAGAAATACAAAGATATATCCTAGATGGGAAGCCCAAAACTGTAATCAAGGCAGGAGAGATTGGAGCCAGATGGGTGGAGGTGGCAGAGAAGAAGAAAACTGGTCGCAATTGGAGCGGAGACCAGAAGGGACAACCCCAGACCACACCCTATTACCGGGGGCCGCCCAAAGCCCCACATACCTCCCAAAGAACCCTCCAGACCCCTTATCATCCCACCACCCCGTTCTCCAGCAACCCACCTCGCCCCAGTGACCCATCAGCTGGACGATGTTTTAAATGTAACGAGCTGGGGCATGTAAAGGCCAACTGCCCCAAGAACCCCAACAGATTACAGTTCATTGCACCAGAATCATACCAGAGGTCCACAGGCCCAGATACCTCCCAGATACCCTTGGATACCTCCCAGATACCCTTGTGAGTGTGGGCAGGAAGAAGGTCACCGTGTGGAGGGACACCGGAGTACAAGTGTCAGCTATCCATCTTCCTTAGTGGACCCCAATTTAATCAACCCAGAGATCCAATGACAATTCAACCCTTCAAATCCAACTCTTTCAATTTGCCTACAGCCAAGTTGCCTCTCCAGTACCAGGGCTGCTCAGCAACGTGGACTTTTGCAGTCTATGATGATTATCCCATCCCCATGCTGTTGGGGGAAGACTTGGCCAATCATGTGAAGCGGGCCAAGAGGGTGGGAATGGTCACCCGTAGCCAGGCTAAACAAGCCGTGAGGCCTAGCTCTGTTCTGGAAACTTCTACAGGACCCAGTCAGAGGTGATGGACCCGGACCCCAGGCCAATGTCTGCAACAGCAGTAGTGGATCCAGTCCCAGAGACCCAGATGGAACCAGTCCCAGAACTGGAACCAGCGGAACAACTAACAGCAGACCATTTGCCAGCACTGAATCCACTACTTGCAACCTCAACACCAGAGGGCCCCACCGAACCTGAACCGGCAGCAGCCGATAACCCTACACAAGAGGCTCAACCGGAGCCTGAATTCCAACATAGTGCACCAGCGGAAAGCGGTTCACAGTCAACGGAAACAGCCCCATCCCCTACATCGCTTCCAGAGGGACCAAGCATAGGTCCACAATCCAATGAGGAACTGATGTCTCCAGCATCAAGGGAACAGTTCCAGACCGAACAGGAAGCAAATGAAAGCCTCCAGAGAGCTTGGACGGTGGCATGGAGAAACCCACCGCCTCTCAGCTTTTCTAATCGATCCAGGTTTGTTGTAGAAAGAGGACTTTTATACAAGAAAACTCTTTCTAGTGGACACCAGGAAGACTGGCATCCTCAGAGACAGTTGGTAGTTCCAACTAAGTACCGGATAAAGCTCTTGAGCTTAGCCCATGATCTCCCTAGTGGCCATGCTGGGGTGAACAGGACCAAAGACCGTTTTGGGGGGTCATTCCACTGGGAGGGAATGAGCAAGGATGTTTCTACCTATGTCCGGTCTTGTGAAGTATGCCAAAGAGTGGGAAAACCCCAAGACCAGGTCAAAAGCCCTCTCCAGCCACTCCCCATCATTGAAGTTCCATTTCAGGGAGTAGCTGTGGATATTCTGGGTCCTTTTCCAAAAAAGACACCCAGAGGAAAGCAGTACATACTGACTTTCATGGATTTTGCCACCTGATGGCCGGAAGCAGTAGCTCTAAGCAACACCAGGGCTAAAAGTGTGTGCCATGCATTAGCAGACATTTTTGCCAGGGTAGGTTGGCCCTCCGACATCCTCACAGATGCAGGGACTAATTTCCTGGCAGGAACTATGGAAAACCTTTGGGAAGCTCATGGGGTAAATCACTTGGTTGCCACTCCTTACCACCATCAAACAAATGGCATGGTGGAGAAGTTTAATGGAACTTTGGGGGCCACGATACGTAAATTCGTAAATGAGCACTCCAATGATTGGGACCTAGTGTTACAGCAGTTGCTCTTTGCCTACAGAGCTGTACCACACCCCAGTTTAGGGTTTTCCCCATTTGAACTTGTATATGGCCGTGAGGTTAAGGGGCCATTACAGTTGGTGAAGCAGCAATGGGAGGGATTTACACCTTCTCCAGGAACTAACATTCTGGACTTTGTAACCAACCTACAAGACACCCTCCGAACCTCTTTAGCCCTTGCTAAAGAAAACTTACAGGATGCTCAGAAAGAGCAAAAAGCCTGGTATGATAAACATGCCAGAGAGCGTTCCTTCAAAGTAGGAGACCAGGTCATGGTCTTAAAGGCGCTCCAGGCACATAAAATGGAAGCGTCGTGGGAAGGGCCATTCACGGTCCAGGAGCGCCTGGGAGCTGTTAATTATCTCATAGCATTCCCCACCTCCAACCAAAAGCCTAAGGTGTACCATATTAATTCTCTAAAGCCCTTTTATTCCAGAGAATTAAAGGTTTGTCAGTTTACAGTCCAGGGAGGAGACGACGCTGAGTGGCCTGAAGGTGTCTGCTACGAAGGGAAAAGTGCTGGTGGTGTGGAAGAGGTGAACCTCTCCATGACCCTTGGGCGTATGCAGCGACAGCAGATCAAGGAGCTGTGCACTAGCTACGCACCAACGTTCTCAGCCACCCCAGGACTGACTGAACGGGCATACCACTCCATTGACACAGGTAATGCTCGCCCAATTAAAGCCCAACCTTCTCGGGTGTCTTCTCAAGCTAAAACTGCTATAGAACAGGAGATCCAGGATATGTTACAGATGGGTGTAATCCGTCCCTCTGGAAGTGCATGGGCATCTCCAGTGGTTCTAGTTCCCAAACCAGATGGGGAAATATGTTTTTGCATGGACTACCGTAAGCTAAATGCTGTAACTCGCCCAGACAACTATCCAATGCCACGCACAGATGAACTGTTAGAGAAACTGGGACGGGCCCAGTTCATCTCTACCTTGGACTTAACAAAGGGGTACTGGCAGGTACAGCTAGATGAATCTGCCAAAGAAAGGTCAGCCTTCACCACACATCTCGGGCTGTATGAATTTAATGTAGTCCCTTTCGGGCTGCAAAATGCACCCGCCACCTTCCAGAGACTTGTAGATGGTCTCCTAGCGGGATTAGGAGAATATGCAGTCGCCTACCTTGATGATGTGGCCATATTTTTGGATTCCTGGGCAGAACATCTGGAACATCTAAAAAAAATCCTTGAGCGCATAAGGGAGGCAAGACTAACTGTTAAGGCTAAGAAGTGTCAAATAGGCCTAAACAGAGTGACTTACCTTGGACACCAGGTGGGTCAAGGAACTATCAGCCCCCTACAGGCCAAAGTGGATGCTATCCAAAAGTGGCCTGTCCCAAAGTCAAAGAAACAGGTTCAATCCTTTTTAGGCTTGGCCGGTTATTACAGACGATTTGTACCGCAATACAGCCAAATCGCCGCCCCACTGACAGACCTAACCAAAAAGAAACAGCCAAATGCCGTTCAGTGGACCGAAAAGTGTCAGAAGGCCTTTAACAAGCTTAAAGCGACACTCATGTCTGACCCTGTACTAAGGGCCCCAGACTTTGACAAACCATTCCTAGTAACCACAGATGCGTCCGAGCGCGGTGTGGGAGCAGTTTTAATGCAGAAAGGACCGGATCAAGAATTCCACCCTGTAGTGTTTCTCAGCTAAAAACTGTCTGAGAGGGAAAGCAACTGATCAGTCAGTGAAAAAGAATGTTACGCCATTGTCTACGCTCTGGAAAAGCTACGCCCATATGTTTGGGGACGGCGTTTCCACCTGCAAATCGACCATGCTGCACTGAAGTGGCTTCACACCATCAAAGAAAATAACAAAAAACTTCTTCGGTAGAGTTTAGCTCTCCAAGATTTTGATTTCGACATCCAACACATCTCAGGAGCTTCTAACAAAGTGGCTGATGCACTCTCCTGTGAAAGTTTCCCAGAATCAACTGGTTAAAATTGTCCTTGAGATGTGGAAAATATTGTTAGTTTTTATGTACTTAGTAGTATATTTAGAGATACATGTGTCTTATTAACTCTGTTTTCCCTAGAGCTCCAGGAAGAAATCCCAGCCAGTGTTTCGCCCTAGCTGAGATTTGGGGGGGGGTGTCATAAATATAAAGGGAAGGGTAAACCCCTTTAAAATCCCTCCTGGCCAGAGGAAAAATCCTCTCACCTGTAAAGGGTTAAGAACTAAAGGTAACCTCACTGGCACCTGACCAAAATGACCAATAAGGAGACAGGATACTTTCAAAAGCTGGGAGGAGGGAGAGAAACCAAGGGTCTGTGTCTGTCTACATGCTGCTTTTGCTGGGGATAGACCAGGAATGGAGTCTCAGAACTTTAGTATGTAATCTAGCTAGGTATGTGTTAGATTATGATTTCTTTAGATGGCTGAGAAAAGAATTGTGCTGAATAGAATAACTATTCCTGTCTGTGTGTCTTTTTTGTAACTTAAGGTTTTGCCTAGAGGGATTCTCTATGTTTTGAATCTAATGACCCTGTAAGGTATCTACCATCCTGATTTTACAGAGGTGATTCCTTTATTTCTATTTACTTCTACTTCTATTAAAAGTCTTCTTGTAAGAAAACTGAATGCTTTTTCATTGTTCTCAGATCCAAGGGTTTGGGTCTGTGGTCACCTATGCAAATTGGTGAGGATTTTTACCAAACCTTTCCCAGGAAGTGGGGTGCAAGGGTTGGGAGGATTTTGGGGGGAAAGACGTGTCCAAACTATGTTTCCCAGTAAACCCAGTTAGAGTTTGGTGGTGGCAGTGGATATTTCAAGGACAAAGGATAAAATTAATTTGTACCTTGGGGAAGTTTTAACCTAAGGTGGTAAAAGTAAGCTTAGGAGGTTTTCATGCAGGTCCCCACATCTGTACCCTAGAGTTCAGAGTGGGGGAGGAACCTTGACACCTACTTATTCACTGGAAACAAGTGGATTCAGAGGAACACCACACAATCTTTCCTAGGGCTACAGCATTCTGGATAGAAACAAATGTGCAGCATTGGGGAGCTTTTGACAGAAAACACACGGGAACTGCCATTTCAAAGACATGTCTGGGCATGCTAGAGAAATGTCAGATAGCCAAAGATAACATTTACATGGTGCTCTGAGATAATAGAGCTTCTCAGGGACTAATATGCATGCTTGGGATGCTGCATATGCACTGGAATTCTGCACCAACTATGCTCTTCAAACATCCCTTAGTTATAAACCTGAATGCCCTCAGTCAGAAGCTGGCTGACCATTTCAGAACTACGACTTCTGTTTCTCAGGCCTTGTCTGCATGGGGACACTCATGAAAGTGAAGGTGAATGAGCAAAAGGTGTGAAGTCATATGCATAAGGCCTGTCTACACCTAAAATTTAGGCCAACCAAGTTACATTGCTTAGGGCCGTGAAAAATTTCACACTCTGTGTGACATAGTTAGTTCAATCTAACCCCCATTGGAGATGCAACTAGGTCAATGGAAGAATTTTGTTGTTGACCTAGCTACTGCCACTCGAGGGCATGGATTTACTACTGTGACAGAAATACCCTTTCTGCGCTGTAGCAAGTGTCTGCACTAAGTGCTACAGCAGCATAGCTGCAGCTGCTCTCCTGTAGCACTTGTAATGTAAACATACCCTCAGTTAATGCACATTACACCTTGTGTGGATGCTCTCATTCAGGAGTAAAGTGGCTTTAGTTCTCTGTAACTAAATTCTTAAATTACGGTTTAACTTCACAACTTCAGCTGATTTGCCTTAACTTTTCTGAGTGTCCCCACATAGGCATGGCCTCAGTTGAACAGTATACAAACAAGGTTAGTCCTGGCTGATACATAGCTGATTCAGGAGGAATTCCAGTTACCTCATGTTTAGATGCTTGCTAGAAAATAAATAGGCTATCTTATGCTTTTGCTCCAAAGATTTTAATATCATCCTACTGGAATCTAGGCAGAGACTGCAGGTATGTCTACACTGCGATAAAACACCCATGGCTGGCCCATGTCAGCTGATTTGTACTCATGGGGCTCAAAAATCGGAGTGTAGCTGTTTTGGCTGGGGCTGGAGCCTGAGCTCTGGGACCCTCCCCCTCACAGGATCTCAGAGCTTGGGATCCAGCCCGAGCCCAAATAGCCACACTACAATTTTATGGCCGCTCAACCCAAGCCCCACAAAACTGAGTCAGCTGATCCAGGCCAAACGCAGGTGTTTTATTGCAGTGTACACATACCCTGATATTCCAACTTAGGCTATTTGAAGAGTGAACCCATGAAATAAGTTTGGACCAAAGCAGTATCCCTGTTGTGATCCCTGCTATGTGAGTCCTGAAAGCTCATCTAAACAATGACGTTTCAAATCAAGGAATCAGAATTATGAATGCAAAAACAGTTGAACAGTTTGAAGTGATTTAGTCATGTCGATTTTGAGCAAATGTGTATGGTTGCTTGAGTCCCTGATCCCTTTTGAGATTCACAAAATTTGCCACCCAAGAAACTTAAGAAAATAGGCAGAAAAACGTAATGTATAGGATTGCTAGCTATGAACAGCATATGTGATTGTAGGGAGCCAGGGTGGCTTCCCTCCGAACCAGAGGGTAAAGAGTCACCCTCTCAGCCTGAGTGGGCGGGGCCAGACCAAGTTTACGCCAATCCCCGGAAGGGGAGGAGTGGGACAGGAAGTACAAAGGGCGGGAGACAGACACAGGCTGCTGGCTGCTCCCTCCAGACCCTGCTGCCGACCCAGGGGAGGCCCTGGGCCAGGAGGAACCTGACCGGGAGGAAGGCCTGTGGCGACCAGGACTGCCAGCTGCTGAGTACCCGGAGGACCTGGAGGGGCCAGGCTGTAACCCGGGCCAGCGTGAGCCCAACACAGAGGGGGAGCTGGAGCTGCCAGCAGTTGAATACCTGGACGAACTGGAGGGACCAGAGAGGCCTGCTTGAGAGACCAGGTAGGAAGTAGCCCAGGGGAAGAACTGCACAGTGTGGTGGGTGTATTTGGTCAGCAGGGTGTGGATGGTCCCCCGCTGACCCAGCGGCGGGACCTTCGCCTCCTGCCACCGTCAGGGCCCTGGGCTGGAATGCAGTGGAGTCAGGTGTGCCTGCGTTCCCCTACCCCAGCCAACCTAACTTGGGTAGCAGAATCGTGCACTACAAACCCGTACCGGCGCTCCCTGGTGCCTGAGGGGCACGCTGCAGACTCGTGTCGGCACACCTTTTCCGCTAATTCCCCAGTGCCCGAAAGGTGTGACTAAGGCCTGCCCGTGGGACCATAGCTTTCCATCGCCCCCTAGGGGCTCGGTGGACCGATTGAAACCTGTCACAGTGATGTTGTGTAATTTAGAAACTTCTAGAGCAAATACAACCTCTTCAAGAACAGGTGGTGTGTCATGTTGTTTGGCTTTGTATATGGTGTGAAAATCAAGGTTTATTTTGCACATGTGTATATTTATATGAACTCCCATTTTATCTTTGACATGTATAGAACCATAGAAATGGTGAGGCTGGAAGGGACCTTGAGAAGTCATCTAGTCCAGCCCTCTATGCTGAGGCAGGACCAAGTATACCTACACCACCCCTGACAGGTGTTCATCTAACCTGTTTTTAAATATCTCCAATGATATGGATTACACAACATTCCTTAGAACCCTATTCCAGAGCTTAACTTCCCTTATAGTTGGAAAGCTTTTCCTAATAGCTAACCTAAATCTTCCTTGCAGTAGATGGAACCAAATACTTCAGTGGATAGGGAGAACAACTGACCAGCACCCTCTCTATAACATCCCTTAGCATATCTGAAGGCTGTTATCAGCTCCACCTCAGTCTTCTTTTCTCAAGATTAAACAGGCTCTATTTTCTTAACTTTTCCTCATAGGTCAGATTTTCTAAGCCTTTTGTCGTATTTGTTTATGTGTATATTGAAAGGAAGCTCATAAATACCCTTAACTATAGCATCTGAATGTTTTGATTTACATACAAATATGTAAAATGCAAAAGCTAACAGAAAATGTGATAGCTCCCACTGAATTATAATACTGACAAAATTAACTACTGAATTCTTATTATTAGTGGTTTCAAAAATATAATCACTGTTTTCTGCAACATTACATAACTATAGAATAATAATTACCAGCAATTCCACATGGGATCAGTCAAGTTGGGAGACCTTTGATTCAAAGGGATAGTGTCATTGCTCACCCTTGTAATAGCTCTGTCTTCTGTTTACTTCACTAAAGTTTAATTTGGCTATGATTTCATACCTATTAAAATTCACACTGTCCCACTGCCATAATAATTTAGGGCTCAGTAAAGATGAGTGACATCACTAACTCAATACAGTAGCTATTCAAATGTACACTGTGGTCTCCTTACAGAATCACCTAATTATAGGCACTGAGTGAACATTATACAACAATACTCCGTATTACAAGCTCTGCCAACTGTCAGTAATTGTCTTCTATTTTATTTTATTTCCCTAGTTTCAAATAACTCATGTAAAGTTCAGGTTATTATTTTCTTTTGAACTGACACATGTCATAAACCTTTACTACAGTACATGTAATACACACACTACCTCTTCCCCTCTGCTTCTGATCATTTTCACATATAATTAGTAATTTCAGAAATCCTGGATTATCACAATTATGTGTCGCTCATGCTATTCACACACACTACATGACCTCATGACCTTAATATGTGTGTCAACAAGGCTAAAAGTACATTAAGAGTCATATAAGTCTATCTATAACATACACAGGTAAAAAGAACCTGGCTTGCTAACAGTAGCCTTCTTGTCTACATGCATGAATACTTGTAGGTGTAGTTTTCAATCAGAAGCTCTTTGCGACAAGAACTTCCTTTTGTTGTGTGTTTGTGCCTAGCACAATGGAGTTGGAGCCTCTAGACACTGTTGCAATACAAATAATAAATAACACCAGCATGAAAAGGGTAACCAATTTATATGAATAATTTGCATGTGTAAATTCTATCATCTGTGTGTTCAGGTCTTAATACTTGAAAAGTGCTCATATGGACATTTATACATTTTAAAAGAAGGCCAAGTTGCGGCCCCTTTGAAAATTAGGCCCTTAGATTTGAGCATCTTATGTGTGATTTCTATACAGTGTTATTTAAAATACTGCACATGCACTGTGCATTTGTATTATATAATGCACACACACAAACACACTTTACATAGTGTACCACAAGCACTAAATTCTTTAAATGATCTTATTTTACATCTTTTACGTGAATCCTATTGTCTGATTTTTTATATCAGTACAGTTTGAAAACTGTACATTGTGGTTATAAATAAAACTTTGCATTTGTATAGTACTTTTCATCCAAATAAATGAAAATGCTTTACTAAAGATATATGTTAAAAACTGTACGTTAACCTAAACTGCCTGACCCCACAAAGACAGCGAACAAGAGCTGGTGGATTTCTGCACAGTTACAAGAAAGAAAAACTCAAGTCCATACACTGTCTATGCCAGGAAATTAAAAACCAAACCAAACCAAACAAAAACAACAACAACAACATGTAAAAGGTTTAATTACATTTAAGAACAAACAACTACATTTTATTATACTAAACTACATAGTTCTATCAATCCTCCCCCTATATATAATACATTTGATTTTCTTTCTTTCTGAGTCTCTTACTTGCTGCCACCCAGAACTTTTCTCCCGATGAAAGAACTGGCAATCCTTTCCACTCCCTTGTGTAATTAACTATCTCACCTCAGAGATACGCTCACATTCTGTTGGCTCACACTCAGCTCTTCCAGTTTATAGAATTGCAAATCTGCAGACAGAACACTGGCCCAGATTTCCGTCAGTTTTCTAGTTAAAACAAAACTAGTGTCTGTGTAACACTTACAAGTCCTTGAAAAATAAACAAACTAAAAGTCCAAGGCCACATCCGCAACTGGTGTAAATCAACATAGCTCCATAGTATTGACTTGCCCCAGCTGAGGATTTGAAACTATTTCACTCTATACTGAAAAAAAAAATCCTGCCTGCAGATATTAATTTGTCTAATTATTTTTCAGTTTGCTGCTGGAAGGGGGGGGGGGGCTAATAAATCTGTTTAAATGCTGGGACCTGAAAATCTGCTATAAAGAGTGCAGCTATATATCTATAGTATTTTTTATGTCATCCATCACTGTACGTGAATTCTCAATATCTTCGTCATAAATATAAAGGGAAGGGTAAACACCTTTAAATCCTTCCTGGCCAGAGGAAAAACCCTTTCACCTGTAAAGGGTTAAGAAGCTAAGATAACCTCGCTGGCACCTGACCAAATGACCAATGAGGAGACAAGACACTTTCAAAGCTGGAGGCGGGGGAAACAAAGGGTTCTCTCTGTCTGTGTGTGTTGCTTTTGCCGGGACCAGAGCAGGAATGCAGGTCAGAACTCCTGCAAAGAGTTAATAAGCAAGTTAGTTAGATATGCAGTAGATTCTGTTTTGTTTAAGTGGCTGATAAAATAAGTTGTGCTGAATGGAATGTATATTCCTGTTTTTGTGTCTTTTTGTAACTTAAGGTTTTGCCTAGAGGGATTCTCTATGTTTTGAATCTGATTACCCTGTAAGGTATTTACCATCCTGATTTTACAGAGGTGATTCCTTTACTTTTTCTTTAATTAAAATTCTTCTTTTAAGAACCTGATTGTTTTTTCATTGTTCTTAAGATCCAAGGGTTTGGGTCTGTGTTCACCTTTTGGTGAGGATTTTATCAAGCCTTCCCCAGGAAAGAGGGTGTAGGGCTTGGGAGGATTTTGGGGGGAAATACGTTTCCAAGTGGGCTCTTTCCCTGTTATTTTTGTTAGACGCTTGGTAGTGGCAGCAGTAAGGTCCAGGGACAAAAGGTAAAATAGATTGTACCTTGGGGAAGTTTTAACCTAAGCTGGTAAAAATAAGCTTAGGGGGGTTTTCATGCAGGTCCCCACATCTGTACCCTAGAATTCAGAGTGGGGAAGGAACCTTGACAATCTTTTATTCCTATTTTCATATGTTCCTAATGATGGCCATCCTCCTAAACACTTAAGATGGTATTATATCATTTAACAGTAAAGATTCTCTAGTCTACCTGTATAATATGTAAAATTCACCAATTAAAAATAAAAATGTAACAAACTCAAGTACTCACATATTAACACTAGGCTGATATCCGGTACCTCCAGTAAAGCAGTATTTTGATTATTACATACAAATCCAAACTCAAAGACAGACTGAAACTTTGCGAGGAGATTCCCCTCATCCCCACCTTTGAAGAGAAAAGTTAAACAGAATATAGTAAATAGTCAATCATAAGCATCACAAACCTTGATTCTGAGAATTCATCAGTCTTTGTACCCATGTGGAGCTTGCTGCAGGATCAGGGCTTTAGATTTTAAAACTCCTTTAACTTTTATTAATCTAATCTAAGTCATTAACAGCACAGGAAAGGAACTCTTCAAAATATGCACAAATTGTATGTTCTTCTGTTTAGCAATCTACAGTCAATGAAGAAATTACAAATATAACATAAAATGGGAGTTGGTCTCTCTCTCTCTCTCACACACACACAGTCTTGTCCATTTTTTAGGTTTTAAACTGTCTTCTAACCTATCATATCCACATATATTGACTCAGAGGATTCCCTAAGCACAATATTAAATTAAAATACAACTACCCAGCTATATCAGACTTCTTCACATTGTCCACTTGCAGTGCAAAAAACCAACTTACCTACCTCTTGTAACTGTTCTTCAAGATGTGATGCTCATGTCCATTCCAAATAGGTGTGCGTGTGCTGTGTGCACAGCTGTTGGAAGGTTTTTTCCCCCAGTGGTACCCATTGGGTTGGCTGCGAAGCCCTGTGGAGTCGTGCCTTTATGGCAGTGTATATAGATCCCTGCTGACTCACCGCCTCTTGCAGTTCCTTCTTGCCGGAGTACTCCAACAGAGGGGTAAGCAGGTGAAACTTGGAATGGTCATGAGCAACACATCTCGAAGAACAACAGTTAGGAGAGGTTGATAACCATTTTTTTCTTCAAGTGCTTGCTCATGTCGATTCCAAATAGGTGACTCCCAACCAGTCCCTAGGAGAAGAGGCTGGAGTTCACCGAGTCGCAGACTGCAGCATCGCTCTGCCAAATGCGGCATCGTCTTTGGCCTGCTGTGTAATGACGCAGTGCGATGTAAAGGTATGGATCGACAACCACGTTGCTGCCTTGCAGGTGTCTTGAATGGGGACCTGTGCCAGGAATGCTGTTGAGGAAGCCTGTGCTCTCATGGAGTGTGCTGTTAAGTACTGGGGCAAGTATCTTTGCTAGGTCGTAGCACGTCCTGATAAAGGCCGTTATCCATGAAGAGATCCTTTGGGACAACAGCGGAAGCCCCCTCATCCACTCAACAATTGCAATGAAGAGTTGTGTTGATTTTTGAAATGGCTTTGTCCACTCAACGTAAAAAGCTAACACTCATCTGACATCTGGGGACTGGATCATCCGTTCCCAGTTACTACTAGGGAAGAGCACTGGAAGAGTATGCCGATTCACATGGAATTATGAAATTACCTTTGGGAGGAAAGCTGGGTGTGGCCGCAACTGTACCTGTCCTTATAAAAAACAGTATAAGAGGGCTCGGATGTCAAGGCCTTAAGCTAAGACAACCTCCTGGCTGAAGTTATAGCCACCAGGATCACCACTTTCCAGGAAGAGTAGAGGACAGAGCATGTTGCTAGGGGCTCAAAAGGAGGGCCCATCAGCCTCGAGAGCACCAGGTTGAGATTCTATGGGAGGACTGGCAGTCTTATTTGAGGGTACAGTCTATCTAGTCCAGCGGTGGGCTGGATTCGGCCTACCAGCCATTTTAATCCAGCCCTCAAGCTCCCACTGGGGAACACAGTCAGAGGCTTGCCCACTCCGGTGCTTAGCCCCCCTCCAGCTCCTACACATAGGGGCAGCCAGGGGGCTCTGCTCTGCACACTGCCCAAACCACCACCACAGCGGCCAATGGGAGCTGCAGGAGCAGTACCTGCAGACGGGGCAGTGTACAGAGCCGCCTAGCTGCACCTCTGCATAGGAGCCAGAAAAGGGACATGCCACTGCTTCTGGGAGCCGCTTGTGGTAAGTGCTGCCCGGAGTCTGCACCCCTGAACCTCCCCCATGCCCCAACACCGTGCCCCTGCCCCAGCCCTGATCCCCCTCCCGCTCTCCGAACCCATTGATCCCAGCCCAGGGCATCCTCCTACATCCCAAACTCCTCATCCCCAGCCAGAGCCCTCACCCCATCCTGCACCCCAACCCCAATTTTGTGAGCATTCATGGCTCGTCATACAATTTCTATTCCCAGATGTGGCCCTCGGGCCAAAAAGCTTGCCCACCCCTGATCTAGTCCCTGGAGGAAGCAGCCAACCATGGGGTTAACGAATACTGATTGGCCAGCAGAACTGGAATGGAAAGCCAAGTTGGTGGCCAGGTGCACCTTTACTGATGACACCGCCAGGTCTTGCTGTTTCCGATGCAGGAAATAGTCCAGGATGAAGGGAATCGATGACTGTAATGGTGGAGTGTCCCCTTTTGCAGTGACCAAATCGAGAAAAGGTACTACGGCAGAGAATGGTTTGGAAGAGTTATCTGAGGGAACGGATCAGAAGGAGACCCCATCTACCTGAAGACATGGGATGTATTTCCTAAGGATGGAGGTTCCATGACCACCACTCCCAAGAGGAGGACATGACTGGTGGCGGTCGGGGGACTCCCTCCTAAGGGGGATGGAATCATCCATCTGCTGTCTAGACTGGGAGACTCAAGAAACGTGCTGCTTGCCTGGAGCAAGAATTCAGGATGTGACTGAGTGTCTGCCAAGACTGATCAAGCCCTCGGATCACTACCCTTTCCTACTTTTCCATGTGGGCACCAATGATACTGCCAAGCGTGACCTTGAGCTGGTCGCTGCAGACTGCGTGGCTCTTGGAAGAAGGATAAAGGAGGTTGAGGCGCAAGTCGTGCTCTCGTCCATCCTCCCTGTTGAAGGAAAAGGCCCAGCCAGGGACCATCGAATTGTGGAGGTAAATGCGTGGTTACACGGGTGGTGTCGGAGAGAAGGCTTTGGATTCTTTGGCCATGGGATGTAGTTCCTGGAAGAAAGATTGCTAGGAAGAGATGGGATCCACCTAACAAGGAGAGGGAAGAGCATCTTCACAGGCAGGCTTTGCTAACCTAGTGAGGAGGGCTTTAACCATGGTGACCTAAGTAAGTGGTAAGTGGGATACCAGAAAGAAACACAAGGAGAAGGGTGCAACAGGGGAGGCCTCCTGATTCATTCTGAAAAAGTAGGGCAATCAGCTAGTTGTCTTAGGTGACTTTACATGAACTCAAGAAACCTGGGAAACAAGCAGGAAGATTTGGAACTCCTGGCACAGTCAAGGAACTATGATATGATTGGAACAACAGAGACTTAGTGGTGCAACTCACATGTCTGGAGCACTGTCATGGATGGGTATAAACTGTTCATGAAGGACGGGCAGGGGAGAAAAGGTGGAGGAGTTGCACTGTATGTAAGAGAGCAGTATGAGTGCTCAGAGCTCCAATATGAAACTGGAGAAAAGCCTGTTGAGTCTTTGGGTTAAGTTTAGAGGCGAGAGCAACAAAGGTGATGTCGTGATGGGCATCTGCTATGGACCACCAGACCAGGAGGAGGCTTTCTTCGGACAACTAACAGAGGTTTCCAGATCACAGGCCCCGGTTCTCATGGGGGACTTCAATCACCCTGACATCTGCTGGAAGAGCAATACAGCAGTACACAGACAATCCAGGAAATTTTTGGAGAGTGTTGGGGACAACTTCCTGGTGCAAGTGTTGGAGGAACCATCCCCTTGACGTGCTGCTCACAAACAGGGAAGAATTGGTAGGGGAAGTAGAAGTGGGTGGCAACCTGGGCAGCAGTAACCATAAGATGGTCGAGTTCAGGGTCCTGATAAAAGGAGGAAAGGAAAGCATCAGAATATGGATCCTGGACTTCAGAAAAACAGACTTTGACTCCCTCAGGGAACTGATGAGCAGGATCCCCTCAGAGGCTAATAAGAGGGAGAAAGGAGTCCAGGAGAGCTGGCTGCATTTTAAAGAAGCCTTACTGAGGGCACAGGAACAAATCATCCCGATGTTGGCAGGCGATCAGCTTGGCTTAACAGAGAAATATGTGGTGAGCTTAAACACAAAAAGAAAGCTTACAAGAAGTGGAAACTTGGACAGATGACTAGGGAGGAGTATAAAAATATGGCTCAAGCATGCAGGGGTGTAATCAGGAAGGCCAAAGCACAATTGGAGTTGCAGCTAGCAAGGGATGTGAAGGGTAACAAGAAGGGTTTCTAAGGTTGTTAGCAACAAAAAGAAGGGCAGGGAAAGTGCAACCCTTACTGAATGGGGGAGGCAACCTAGTGACAGATGATGTGGAAAAAGCTGAAGTACTCAATGCTTTTTTTGACTCAGTCTTCACAGACAAAGTCAGCTCACAGACTGCTGCACTGGGCAGCACAGTATGGGGAGGAGGTGAGCAGCCCTCAGTGGTGAAAGGATAGGTTAAGGACTATTTAGAAAAGCTGGACATGCACAAGTGCATGGGGCCGGATGCAATGCATCCAAGGATGCTGAGGTAGTTGGCTGATGTGATTGCAGAGCCGTTGGCCATTATCTCTGAAAACTTGTGGGATTCAGGGGAGGTTCTGGATGATTGGAAAAAGGCAAATATAGTGCCCATCTTTAAAGAAGGGAAGAAGGAGAATCCAGGGAACTACATACCAGTCAGCCTCACCTCAGTTCCTGGAAAATCATGGAGCAGGTCCTCAAGGAATCCATTCTGAAGCACTTGGAGGAGAGAATTGGAATTCCATATTGGAACAGAAGATTGAAGGTCTGGAGCAACAGATATCGACCCTGCGTTGCATACAAGAATCTGAGGATTTCCTGGACAAAAGTCAGGATATGCTTCTATGGGCACAAAGCTCTAAAGATTTAGAGCAGGTTGCACAGCAGAGCCAAGAGGCCAGTGAAGAAGCTTGGCAACATGTGACCTCCAGAAGAAGAAGGGGGAATGTCCGGGTACCAGCAACACAGACACAGGTAAGTAACCGTTTTCATGTTCTCTCCACAGGTACCATTGCGGAGAGTGGACCAGATGATACGTCTGGGGGGAGAAAGCAGAAGGAGACTCCGCTGGTTGGAAGGCATGAGATGCGCTGTCCTGAGGTTGGGGGTTCCACGACCACCACTCCCAAGAGAAGGAGGCGGGTGGGGATGGTCGGGGACTCTCTCCTCAGGGGGACTGAGTCATCTATCTGCTGCCCTGATCGGGAAAACAGAGAAGTCTGCTGCTTGCCAGGGGCTAAGATTCGCGATGTGACGGCGAGACTGCCAAGACTCATCAAGCCCTCGGATCGCTACCCCTTCCTGCTTCTCCATGTGGGCACCAATGATACTGCCAAGAATGACCTTGAGCGGATCACTGCATGGCTACGTGGCTCTGGGAAGAAGGATAAGAGAGTTTGAGGCGCAAGTGGTGTTCTCGTCCATCCTCCCCGTGGAAGGAAAAGGCCAGGGTAGGGGCCGTCGAATTGTGGAAGTCAACGAATGGCTACGCAGGTGGTGTCGGAGAGAAGGCTTTGGATTCTTTGACCATGGGATGGTGTTCCATGAAGGAGGAGTGCTGGGCAGAGACGGGCTCCACCTAACGAAGAGAGGGAAGAGCATCTTTGCGAGCAGGCTGGCTAACCTAGTGAGGAGGGCTTTAAACTAGGTTCACTGGGGGAAGGAGGCCAAAGCCCTGAGGTAAGTGGGCAAGCAGGATACCAGGAGGAAGCACAGGCAGGAACATCTGTGAGGGGAGGGCTCCTACCTCATACTGAGAATGAGGGGGGATCAGCAGGTTATCTCAAGTGCCTATATACAAATGCACAAAGCCTTGGAAACAAGCAGGGAGAACTGGAGATCCTGGTGAAGGCAAGGAATTATGACGTGATTGGAATAACAGAGACTTGATGGGATAACTCACATGACTGGAGTACTGTCATGGATGGTTATAAACTGTTCAGGAAGGACAGGCAGGGCAGAAAAGGTGGGGGAGTAGCACTGTATGTAAGGGAGCAGTATGACTGCTCAGAGCTCCGGTATGAAACTGCAGAAAAACCTGAGTGTCTCTGGATTAAGTTTAGAAGTGTGAGCAACAAGAGGGATGTAGTGGTGGGAGTCTGCTATAGACCACCAGACCAGGAGGATGAGGTGGATGAGGCTTTCTTCCGGCAACTCGCAGAAGCTACTAGATCGCACGCCTGGTTCTCATGGGCGACTTTAATCATTCTGATATCTGCTGGGAGAGCACTACAGCGGTGCACAGACAATCCAGGAAGTTTTTGGAAAATGTAGGGGACAATTTCCCGGTGCAAGTGCTGGAGGAGCCAACTAGGGGGAGAGCTTTTCTTGACCTGCTACTCACAAACCGGGAAGAATTAGTAGGGGAAGCAAAAGTGGATGGGAATCTGGGAGGTAGTGACTATGAGTTGGTCGAGTTCAGGATCCTGACACAGGGAAGAAAGGGAAGCAGCAGAATACGGACCCTGAACTTCAGGAAAGCAGACTTCGACTCCCTCAGGGAACTGATGGGTAGGATCCCCTGGGGGAATAACATGAGGGGGAAAGGAGTCCAGGAGAGCTGGCTGTATTTCAAAGAATCCCTATTGAGGTTACAGGGACAAACCATCCCGATGTGTCGAAAGAATAGTAAATATGGCAGGCGACCAGCTTGGCTTAACAGTGAAATCCTTGCGGATCTTAAACATAAAAAAGAAGCTTACAAGAAGTGGAAGGTTGGACAAATGACCAGGGAAGAGTATAAAAATGTTGCTCAGGCATGTAGGAATGAAATCAGGAGGGCCAAATTGCACCTGGAGCTGCAGCTAGCAAGAGATGTTAAGAGTAGCAAGAAGGGTTTCTTCAGGTATGTTGGCAACAAGAAGAAAGCCAAGGAAAGTGTGGGCCCCTTACTGAATGAGGGAGGCAACCTAGTGACAGAGGATGTGGAAAAAGCTAATGTACTCAATGCTTTTTTTGCCTCTGTCTTCACAAACAAGGTCAGCTCCCAGACTGCTGCGCTGGGCAACACAGCATGGGGAGTAGGTGGCCAGCCCTCTGTGGAGAAAGAAGTGGTTAGGGACTATTTAGAAAAGCTGGACGTGCACAAGTCCATGGGGCCGGATGCGTTGCATCTGAGAGCGCTAAAGGAGTTGGCGGCTGTGATTGCAGAGCCATTGGCCATTATCTTTGAAAACTCATGGCGATCGGGGGAAGTCCCGGACGACTGGAAAAAGGCTAATGTAGTGCCCATCTTTTAAAAAGGGAAGAAGGAGGATCCTGGGAACTACAGGCCAGTCAGCCTCACCTCAGTCCTCGGAAAAATCATGGAGCAGGTCCTCAAGGAATCAATCCTGAAGCACTTACACGAGAGGAAAGTGATCAGGAACAGTCAGCATGGATTCACCAAGGGAAGATCATGCCTGACTAATCTAATCGCCTTCTATGATGAGATTACTGGTTCTGTGGATGAAGGGAAAGCAGTGGATGTATTGTTTCTTGACTTTAGCAAAGCTTTTGACACGGTCTCCCACAGTATTCTTGTCAGCAAGTTAAAGAAGTATGGGCTGGATGAATGCACTATAAGGTGGGTAGAAAGTTGGCTAGATTGTCGGGCTCAATGGGTAGTGATCAATGGCTCCATGTCTAGATGGCAGCCGGTATCAAGTGGAGTGCCCCAAGGGTCGGTCCTGGGGCCGGTTTTGTTCAATATCTTCATAAATGATCTGGAGGATGGTGTGGATTGCACTCTCAGCAAATTTGCGGATAATCCTAAACTAGGAGGAGTGGTAGATACGGTGGCAGGTAGGGATAGGATACAGAGGGACCTAGACAAATTGGAGGATTGGGCCAAAAGAAATCTGATGAGGTTCAAAAAGGATAAATGCAGGGTTCTGCACTTAGGACGGAAGAATCCAATGCACTGCTACAGACTAGGGACCGAATGGCTAGGCAGCAGTTCTGCGGAAAAGGACCTAGGGGTGACAGTGGATGAGAAGCTGGATATGAGTCAACAGTGTGCCCTTGTTGCCAAGAAGGCCAATAGCATTTTGGGCTGTATAAGTAGGGGCATTGCCGGCAGATCGAGGGACGTGATCGTTCCCCTCTATTCGACATTGGTGAGGCCTCATCTGGAGTACTGTGTCCAGTTTTGGGCCCCACACTACAAGAAGGATGTGGGAAAACTGGAGAGAGTCAAGCGAAGGGCAACAAAAATGATTAGGGGTCTGGAACACATGACTTATGAGGAGAGGCTGAGGGAACTGGGATTGTCTAGTCTGCAGAATAGAAGAATGAGGAGGGATTTGATAGTTGCTTTTAACTACCTGAGAGGTGGTTCCAAAGAGGATGGTTCTAGACTAGTCTCAGTGGTAGAAGATGACAGGACAAGGAGTAATGGTCTCAAGTTGCAGTGGGGGAGGTTTAGGTTGGATATTAGGAAAAACTTTTTCATTAGGAGGGTTGTGAAACACTGGAATGCGTTACCTAGGGAGGTGGTAGAATCTCCTTCCTTAGAAGTTTTTAAGGTCAGGCTTGACAAAGCCCTGGCTGGGATGATTTAATTGGGGATTGGTCCTGCTTTGAGCAGGGGGTTGGACTAGATGACCTCCTGAGGTCCCTTCCAACCCTGATATTCTATGATTCTATGAAAGGTGATCAGGAACAGTCAACATGGATTCACCAAGGGCAAGTCATGCCTGACTAACCTGTCTAATTGGTCAGTCCTGGGGCCGGTTTTGTTCAACATCTTCATTAATGATCTGGATGATGGGATGGCAACAAAAATGATAAGAGAGCCTGGACACATGGTTTATGAGGAGAGGCTGCGGGAACTGGGCTTATTTAGTCTGCAGAACAGAAGAGTGAGGGGGAATTTGATAGCAGCCTTCAACTACCTGAAGAGGGGTTCCGAAGAGGATGGAGCTATGCTGTTCTCAGTGGTGGCAGATGACAGAACAAGAAGCAGTGGTCTCAAGTTGCAGTGCGGGGGGAGCTAGGTTGGATATTAGGAAAAACTATTTCAGTAGGAGGGTGGTGAAGCACTGGAATGTGTTACCTAGGGAAATGGTGGAATCTCCATCCTTAGAGGTTTTGAAGGCCTGGCTTGATAAAGCGCTTGCTGGAATGATTTAGTTGCGGTTGGTCCTGCTTTGAGCAGGGGGTTGGACTAGATGACCTCCTGAGGTCTCTTCCAACCCTAATCTTTTATGATTCTATGAATCTCTTCCATTTAGTCAAAGAAGTGGCTCAAGTGGACTGTTTCCTGCTGCCAAGGAGAACCTCCATAACAGAGTCTGAGCATGTGACCTGCAAAGAGTTTAGCCACGGAGTGTCCATACCGTGAAATGGAGAGACTCAGATTCAAAACACAGAGAATCCCTCTAGGCAAAACCTTAAGTTACAAAAAGACACAAAAACAGGAATATACATTCCATTCAGCACAGCTTATTTACCAGCCATTTAAACAAAAGGAAATCTAATGCATTTCTAGCTAGATTACTTACTAACAAGTTCCAATACTCCCATTCCTGTTCTGTTCCCGGCAAAAGCCTCACACAGACAGACCAACCCTTTGTTCCCCCCCCCCCCCAATCCAGTTTTGAAAGTAACTTGTCTCCTCATTGGTCATTTTGGTCAGGTGCCAGCGCGGTTATCTTAGCTTCTTAACCCTTTACAGGTGAAAGGGTTTTGCCTCTGGCCAGGAGGGATTTTATAGTTCTGTATACAGAAAGGTGGTTACCCTTCCCTTTATATTTATGACAATTGTCTATTGGGTTGAAAGGCCACACTTGAACTCCACTCACTGTCTACCATGTGTGGTAGCATCAGCAGTCGGCTTGGAAGGATTAGATTTTTATTGGTAAATGTCAATTTCACTGTACACACACAAACAGACAAAAAATTATTTTCCATAGATAATAAATATTTCAGATAGGAAAGTAATAAAAATTCTGCTTGAGAACTTAGAATTTGATTTAAGGATATTTACTTTGTGTATTTGGATATGTAATGTTGACAATTTGTATTTTAATGGTTATAAAGCTTTCTTTGAATCTCAACGTCTGTTATTAAATTATCTGATCCCCTTGTTTTCTGATCCCTACTCCTAATTGCCCATAACTGTGAAATTTTAAATTGATCAAAACTGAAAAAAATGCAGAAAGCCCATACTTTTGCTCAGTTGTGAGCATTTGAATGGACAAAAATAGAAAAAAATGCTTAAAAATAAACATCAATATTATCCATTGAAATTATATAAAAAATTGAATTCTGCAAAGCCTACTCATCAGCAAGCCAAATACCCAATATTGTCCTAATATAGCAATTGCCATACATCCCACTGAAATTATATGCTTTCTAATTGTAAGTACCATTTAAGGCAAGAATTAATGGAATGAAACGATTGAATGAGATATTGAAAGGTCAGTCCTGTTGAGATAATTGGGCCTACATGTTGTTCAATTGTAAGCTCACCTGTAAAAAGTGTGTGAAAATTCGTAAGATATCACAATAACCTCTAACAATATATGTTGATGGGAAAAAGTGCAAAAGTGAGACAGAAATAATTAGTCCAAACAGAAAGGCCTACAGATGTAACTAAAGGATTATGTTATGATCACGCTCAGTAAACGAGAAAAGTGTGGAACTCGAAATCAGTGAACCAATCCTGGTGTGTTGGAAATTATGCCTAATTGGTGGACAACATAATGATGGGATGGGTTATTCCACCCATCACTCCTTTTCAGGGTCCTTAAAAAAGAGAAACTTAGGGAGAAAGCTGGCTACAGCGATGCTAGCTGGCTGAAAGGAGGAGGCTACCAGGGGGCTTCTGGTACAAGTACACAGTTATGATTGTAACCCCGTTGCAGGCAAGAAAATGCAAGCTACATTGTGACAGCCAAAAGGAGACCTTCCCTTTTGAGACACTACATCTAAACATTCCAAACGATTGGATGCAACATGGTCTAGTATTGGAATATCTGAGTTGTATTCCTGCCACTTCCTCTCTGTGTGCCTATAGTCCCCCTCCCATCCATTCTCTGTCTTGTTCATTTAGATTGTAAGGTCTTAAGGGAAGGAATCATTTCCTCAATATGTGTTTGTACAGAACCTAGCGCAATGGGGGCTTGATCTCCATTGGGGCCTTCAGGTATGTCAGCAAAATATATATATATATGTGTGTATACAGATTAGACTATTTTCTTCAAAGAAAAGGGGGACTCTTCAGAATCTCTCATACTATTCTATTGACTACCACTAAGCTGGGTGTTTGATACAGGGTGACTTTTACACAAGATTAGATTGAGCCGTTAAGAGACAAAGAAAGAATATGCACCATTTTTATGCTTATCTCACTACAAGCACTGAAATTTCATGTTTATGTTTTTCAGTGTAAACAATAGTTAAAAGATAGTAAAATTAATAAAAGAGCCCCACAAATGGACATTTTATAGTCTTATTAAAAAAGATACAGCTTGAGATTGGCAAAATCTCAAACTGCATTTGAGAGAAAATGTGGCAGCCTGTTCAACAATTTTACTCATTAAAATATCTTTCATCCAAGATCTTTCTTGCATTACGTGAGGATTTTCTCTACACTACATTTAGGCATTTGTTACGGCTCTTGTAACATTAGATCCCGTCATTAAACTTTCTCTGTTGTCAGAAAGGTGTGGCACACAGGGATGTTAGTAAAATACTTGTTTTTATTTCCTGATCCCTGTTGGATGACATAGCTTAAGGTTATACCCATCACATGTCAGAGCTCAGTATCCACCAACTCCAAAGGCTACTGTAATGTATGTTACAACCTTCACTAACGGAGAAATTCAACACAGCTATGGCTCCTTAAACTGAGGCTTTCGAGTTGAGGACAACCTAATGTCGGCCATCAGCACTAGGCAGAAAAGAGAAGAGATACTTTGACACCATTTAAATCCATCTCTTTACCTACCTCTCTAGTGCTGTACTTATGCAAATGAGAAAAAGCCTCTAACAACTGATTGGCATCTCATTCTGTGGGCCAGATCCTGTGAGATGCTGAGCTCAGTGTTTTGCAGAATTGGACTCTAAGACAATGGAGACACAATACTTAGTCTAATCAACTACAGACAGCCATATTGTATTGAAGCAGATTGAGATTTTGTAATTAATTACTTTTTGGACAAAATTCACTTTTCTTTATTATAAAAACACCGCAGCATATGCAAACATTTGTCTCACATATCCAAGAGTAATTAGATCATGATAAATTTTACATGTAAAAGACTGATCTGAAGGAAAAGCGTGGTTGTGGGTTGTTGTGTGTGTCATGCTTTTTGTCACTGATATGCAGAAGAATGTCCTTTTGAAAATCATTATTTCACACCACATCTTTACCATTCAAAAATTCTCTGAAATGTGGTTTGTGATATTATGTATTAAAATGCTATATAAAAATAAAATGCATTTTAGATCATAGAGGCAAAATTTAAGTGAGGCCTGGGTTGTTTCGCTAAGAAATGTGAACAGCTAGCAAGCCGAATATGAGATCTACCTTTTTTTATTACTCTGTATTTGTTTGAAAGTACATGTAATTGTTTATATATTGCAAAAACAAATGGTTCAAGATTGATTTTAGAGAAGAAAACGTCATTTCTAGCAGTCCAGCATTTTGAGCAATTCAAGTAAACGTAAATATGATATTAGGTGTGGGGAGAAGTTTGGGAAAGAAAGTTTTCAATTTGAAGAATTCAAGTGGATATTCTGAACTAACGTCAGTTATATCAATCCTTTGAACAGAATGGGCTGAGCAAGGTTTAATGAAGGGCAGACTTTCAGATAGCTGTAACAGTACAATGTGGCCAGAACTTTTTAAAATAACTGGTAATGATGCACAAGAAGGAAACTACCCATGGCGGATAGAAATGAATACTTTTTACTTATAAATGGAGTACATTTGATATCAACATTAAGTGCTAATAAATATTAGGGCTGTCAAGTGATTAAAAAATTATTCACAATAAATCGCACAATTAAAAAAAATTAATCACACGATTAATCGCACTGTTAAACAAGGATAGCATGCTTTTATATAAATATTTTTGGATGTTTCCACATTTTATAAACATATTGATTTCAATTACAACACAGAATACAAAGTTTACAGTGCTCACTTTATATTTATTTTTATTATAAATATTTGCACAGTAAAAATAAAAGAAATAGTATTTTTTTCAATTCACTTAATACAAGTATTGTAGTGCCATCTCTTTATCATGAAAGTTGAACTTACAAATGTAGAATTGTTTAAAAAACACTGCATTAAAAATAGAACAATGTAAAACTTTGGAACCGATGAGTCCACTCAGTCCTACTTCTTCTTCAGCCAATTGCTCAGACAAACAAGTTAGTTTACATTTGCAGGAGATAATGCTGCCTGCTTCTTGTTTACAATGTCACTTGAAAGTGAGAACAGGCATTCGCATGGCACTGTTGTAACTGGTGTTGCAAGATATTTACGTGCCAGATGCGCTAAAGATTTATATGTCCCTTCATGCTTCAACCACCATTCCAGAGGACATGTGTCCATGATGATAATGGGTTCTGCTTGATAACGACCCAAAGCAGTGCAGACTAATGCATGTTCATTTTCATCATCTGAGTCAGATGCCACCAACAGAAGGCTGATTTTCTTTTTTGGTAGTTTGGATTCTGCAGTTTCTGCATCGGAGTGTTGCTCTTTTAAGACTTCTGAAAGCATGCTCCAAACCCCATCCCAATCAGATTTTGGGGTAAAACACAGAGTAGGAGACATACAATTCTCCTCCCAAGGAGTTCAGTCACAAATTTAATAAACACTTTTTTTTTAACGAGCAGCATCAGCATGTCCTCTGGAATGGTGGCCAAAACATGAAGGGCCATATGAATGTTTAGCATATCTGGCATGTAAAAACCTTGCAATGCTGGCTGCAAAGTGCCATGCGAACGTCTGTTCTCACTTTCAGGTGCCATTGTAAATAAGAAGCTGGCAGCATTATCTCCCATAAATGTAAACAAACTTGTTTCTCTTAGCGATTGGCTGAACAAGAAGTAGGACTGAGTGGACTTGTAGGCTCCAAAGTATTACATTGTTTTGTTTTTTAGTGCAGTTATGTAACAACAACAAAAAAATCTACATTTGTAAGTTGCGCTTTCACGATAAAGAGATTGCACTATGGTACTTGTATGAGTTGAATTGAAAAATACTATTTGTTTTATCATTTTTACCGTGCAAATACTTGTAATAAAAATAATACAATGTGAGTACTGTACTTTGTATTCTGTGTTGTAATTGAAATCCATATATTTGAAAATGTAGAAAAACATCCAAAATATTTAAATTGGTAGTCTATTGTTAACAGTGTGATTGAAACTGTGATTAATTGCGATTATCTTTTTTAATAGCAATTAATTTTTTTGAGTTGATCCTGAGTTAACTGCTATTAATCAACACCCTAATAAAAATAGATCCTTCTGGGGACATTTTTACTGTCACTTTTCAGATTAGAGTCACAATAATTACTTTTGTCACTTTTCTGGGGCTGAGGTGTAAAATATACAACATTCCAGAGTAGCTCTCACTTAATCCATCTAGTCAGGAGCAATGCTTTTGCAAAGCCAGCCCAAAATTGCATTTGCTTTTGCTGCTACCACATCAGAATGCAAACTCATCTCAGTTGCCATCGACAAGCTCTAGTCCAGTGGTTTTCAAAAATTTTTCTTGGGACCCAGTTGAAGAAAATTGTTGATGCCTGCGACCCAGTGGAGCTGGGGATAAGGGGTTTGGCATGTGGGAGGGGCTCAGGGCTGGGGTAGGGATGCAGGAGGGGGTCAGGATTTTGGGGTAGGGCCGGGGATGAGGGGTTTGGGGTGCAGGAAGGGGTTCCAGATTTGGAGGGGGCTCAGGGCTGGGGCAGGGGATTGGGGCACAGACTTACCTCTGGCAGCTCCCAATCAGTGTCACAGCCAAGGCGCAGAGGCAGCTTCCCACCTGT
Organism: Eretmochelys imbricata; assembly: GCF_965152235.1. NCBI lineage: Eukaryota > Metazoa > Chordata > Testudines > Cheloniidae > Eretmochelys > Eretmochelys imbricata. The sequence continues at coordinate 26,829,510 of NC_135576.1, read as the reverse complement.
CCTGGCCCCGCGGACCGCACTGCGCCTGAAGCAGCCAGCAGCAGGTCTGGCTCCTAGATGGAGGCGTGCAAGCAGGCACACCCCCACCCACCCCGCCGCCCAACTCCCATTGGCCAGGAACCGGCTAATGGGAGTGTGGAGCCGATGCTCAGGACAGGGGCAGCGCGCAGAGCGCCGTGGCCCCCCTGCCTAGAAGCCGGACCCACTGCTGGCCGCTTCCAGAGTGCAGCGCTGTGCTGGAACAGGTAGGCACTAGCCTGCCTTAGCTGGGCAGCACTGACGATTGATACTTTTAACGTCTCGGTTGGTGGTGCTGACCAGAGTGACCCATTGCCTTACATGCTGCGACCCAGTACTGGGTCACAACCCGAACTTTGAAAAACGTTGCTCTAGTCTACTCAGATATTACCACAGTCCAAACGTCCCTCTCCCATGAGAAAAAAAAATCTGCATTTTGAATCACTCTCCTCCAGCTGTATTATTTTGCATTTGCCAGGGCTCACTCCCTTTGTTATTTCCTGTCTCTCTCATTTCAATGGTGTTTGCAGCAGTCCTCTATTTAGTATCATCTGTTAATTTCATTAACATGCTGTTTAATGAACTGGAAGGGGGGAGCTTAAGATGATGTTATATAAGACCGGACATAACTCCTATTCCGGCAGCATCCCACTAGTCACCTCCCACTCATCTCAATACATTGCTATTTATCATTACCCAATTCTTAACGGCCTAGAGCCAGTTTTCAATCCAGACTCTTACTCACTTAATTGTTCAACTAAAATTTTCTGATTCACTGCACTAATGGCATTTCTTTATAAATCTTTGGTTCTTATTACTTCCAATTTGTTGATCAAGATGTTTACAGTTTTCTCTTAGCTGTACTATTATTTTCTTACAGATTGAGGTAATTGTCAAGATCATTACATTATTTTTGAAAAACAATGCAGTTTCTTCCCCTGTCCTTTATTATGGTAATATGAAGGTACAATTAGTAGAAATTTGTTGTTATAGAGCAGCTGGATATTGTAGCCAGAAGTCCTGGCCTGTAGTAGGTGAACTCTCAGTGTAAGTGTCTGACTGGACCTACTAGACCACATCTTGACCAACCCCCACTAAAAGAAATGGAATCCTCCATTATTCTAAATGAAAAATACCATTCAAAATTCCCTCTACTACAAGCTGTATGTGAGAGTGTAGCAACCTGCACAGAACTTGGAGGGAGGAGCACAGGATGCAGGAGGGAAGAGTTTGGAGGAGGCACCAGTAAGTCAGTCTGTGCACGTGGGCTGGAATGCTAGCTGCAACTATAGCACATCTGTAAATAGTTCTCTTAATAAAGAACCAGTTTAGTTCTAGAAACATGGAGTCCTCCAATGTTATTGCCCAGCACAAGTGAAATATGGTGACAGCAATCAGCCTAGGGAAATGCACAGCAAACAAAACAGCACCTAGAAATAGAGCAAACAGAAAGCATGAAGAAGTTCAAACTACCAGGAATGCTGGATTTCCACACATAAACCCTGGCACAATCATGTAAACAGTGGATGCAAGAACTGATTCTGCATACATAGTTGACTATAGGGGATAAAGATGAGAAAATGAAGATAAAGATTTTTACTATCTCACTGGGGGGAAAGGATAAGTGAATGAGTGAAATGCTGTGGCCAGGAATAATGCCTGAAACACTGGAATAGCTGATAAAAATGTCTGATGAGTATTGTGACCACAAATGGGTTTCTTACCCAACACCAAGAAGCAAAAGAGGGAATAGATACATTACAGAGCATCCACACGTAACTTTAGAGATATTAGAGCAGGGGTCAGCAACCTATGGCACGCGTGCCAAAGACGACACGTGAGACAAGTTTTAATGGCATGCTGCTGCCTGCTGGGTCCCAGGTGCCGGCCCCGCTCAGCCCACTGCCGAACCCAGGCCGGCAGCGGGCTGAGTGGGGCCGGCGGCCCTGACCCCTGCAACTCCCCTCACACACACTCCCAGCCCTCTGCCCAGACCCCTGCACCCCCACACACACACCCCAGCCTCCTGCACCCTTCTCACACACCCTCTGCCCTGACTCCTGCACCCCCCACACATACCCAGCTCCCCCACACCCTATGCCCTGACTCTTGCACCCCCCACATTCCCATCCCAAAAGTTACTAAGTTCTGATGATGCACAATAAAACCAGTGTGCACATGTAGGCTGTCGATAAGAAACCCACAAAATAAGAAATGTTATTGTTCGGAATTTGTAATAGTTGATACAGAGGAATACCACCACTCAGGGCAGCAGAGAAGTGCAAGCCATGGATGTGATTGCAGTACAACACCAGAACATCCTCAACTTGAGAGAGGAGGGAGAACATTCACTGTGGGCCCTATCCAAACTTATAACAGAATATAAGGACATATTTCAAGGAGATGGACACACACAGGGCAAAATGAAGTTGGAAACAGACACCCCCCTCATACCTCTCCATGAGTTTACCTAATTGCAGAGTTCCATTTTCCGTGGTGGAACCACAGAAGGAGGAACTGGCAAGCCTGCAAAGAGGAGGCATCATTACCCCACTGAAATTAGCAGAGTGGAACAGCAGTATAGTAAGAGTGAGAAAACTTTCAGCTAAAGTGAGGATCAGCTACCACCCATTACCTATAACTGAGGACACATTACCCAACTTATCCAGGGAAGAAGTTTTCATTGTTTGTGATATCAAGAATGGGTTTTGGAGTATTGAGCTAGATGAGCCATTCAGCCACCTGACAACTTTTACTGCACCTTTTGGCAAGTACAGCTGGGTATGATTGCTTATGGGCATTGGTCCATCTCCGGAGGTGTTCCAATGTAAACTGAACCAGGCATGAGAGGAACCTCCCAATCATCAAGATGGTAGCTAATGACGTTCTTATTGTAGCAGATGATGTTGACAGATAGTCTAGGATCATGATACCAGACTGCAGCAACTCCTAAACTGGTGCCAGGAGCAGATTATTAGGCTTAAAACAATATCTTCCCCTGAGTACCCACACAAAACTACAGAAAGGCAGAGTCAGCAGTGAAGTCGTAGACAAGAGACTGATGGCAAAGGCAATGTAGACAGGAAGGGATCCCTCCCTGGCAATGCTGAACCATTGCAAAATACCCTCCCAGGGACAAGACAGTAGCCCTGCACAGGGACTGATGGGCTGGAGAACCAAAACTCTGCTTTCCATGAGGGGTAGTCTGCTGCAGCCCAGCATAGGGATAATGGACAGGAAAAAGAAGCGGTTAACAGAATGCCCAGCTAATCAGGCAGCCTGCAAGGAGCCAAGAACCTGAGGCCAATATGCACAGGTGAGCAGGTCTGGGTCTAGTCAACAAATAGCAATGGTAAAATGCAACTGTCCAAGCTGCAGTGGAACACAGGTCACATGAAGTAGCTACAGACTCAGGACAGTGGTGAAGATAAAACCAAACACAACTGAGTTGAACAGCAGCGGAGAGCTGGCACATCTGGACAGACAGGCCAATGACAGGACCAGAAGGACTTAGAAAAAGCCTCAGCCGTGAGTTGGCCTGATATACGAGAGTCTGAAGAAAACAAGGTATCTGAGTAACACAGAAGACCAACAGAATGCCACCCAACAGAATGAAAGTCAGAACAGTGTCCTGCACTAAAAGCAGAAATGCAAGCAAGTATTATCAGAACCAAAATATTATCAGAACCAAAATATACAAGCCCACAAGTGATCTAGCTTCCTCTTTATTTGCCTTAAGGAGGGTGGTTTGTTTTTGTGTTTTTAAATCTCTCTCCTTCACTTAGTGACATTTACCATAGCAACTTGCTGGTAAATACCACCATTTTATAAAGGTCAGTATCACACTTTAGAAAAAAGAAAAGGAGGACTTGTGGCATCTTAGAGACTAACCAATTTATTTGAGCATAAGCTTTAGTGAGCTACAGCTCACTGCATCGGATGCATACTGTGGAAAATACAGAAGATGTTTTTATACACACAGACCATGAAAAAATGGGTGTTTATCACTACAAAAGGTTTTCTCTCCCCCCACCCCACTCTCCTGCTGGTAATAGCTTATCTAAAGTGATCACTCTCCTTACAACGTGTATGATAATAAAGATGGGCCATTTCCAGCACAAATCCAGGTTTTCTCCCCCCCCAACCCACTCTCTTTAGAAAGTGACTTTGTCAGCCAATATATGCACAGTTCAGCTATACGCCTCAGCAAGCCCAAGTCTATGTGTATATTGACTTACAAACACACATTATCAAGTGTTATTACTTACCAATATACAACAACAGATTTAAGAGGCCTGAACAAAATCTATTTAACTTTGAATAATCCGTACACAATTAGAAAAAAAAAGTAACAAGTGTACAATGTTTTAATTCAGACAAATATACAGAATTGTACATTCTTACTCCGTACAGCTTATAAAATCTTTACCAGTAATGTGAGAGACTGTATAATTCAAAAGAAACATATTTCAGATAAGCCACAAATACTAGAAAATATTTGATGTTTTACAAAACTAGCACACCAGCTAAACAAACCTGATGCCTAAGAATTATTCTAAATTGATATTCCTAAAAAATGTGAAATCATGACTTTTTTGCACAGCTTGATAGATGTTATTGGAATAAATAAAAGAAGCTTGAAAAACTCCAGTTTTTATGTTCTTACTTAAAATTTTCATATGGAATATTACAGTAAAATGCTGCTTTCTCATTAATCATTGATGATGTATTCTGGTTAAAAATTACACATACAAATACTTTTTAAAAAAAATCTAAAGTTAAGAAAATGACATAAGATTTTTGCATAATATAATTAACTTTTTATTACAAAAGGCAGATCAACAATCATCTTCAGTTGGAAATCGTGCAATGCATTCAAAGAATTTCTGTTTATAAAGAATTTAACCTTTTATTGCATAATGAAATAACTCTCCACTTTGTTTTGAATCCACAGTCACCCAACCATGAATCAAGTACTTCATATTTTACGCTTTTTCCACTCTGGTTTGTTGTCTGTTTCATCTTCCTCTGATTCCACTTCTGCAAAAACTGCTTTTGGTTGAGTCCTAGAAAATATTAAGAAGCAGAATAATGATTAACTACAGCTCTTCTATGCAGAAGTGAACACTTTCTTCTGTGATTCCCAAAAGAGAAAAAAACGTTATCAGCTTAATTATTTCATTTAATCATGAAATAAAAATATTCACTAAATTTCTAGCAAATCAGAGAAATTTGCTGTTCTAAGGCAAAAAATGAACGAACAAGCAGACTAATGAATAAATATGCATTTCTTGCAAGTACTGTTTGCTCTTCAGCAGGCACTGTTATGTGTGTTTTCAATTAATAAAATTAAGACATCAGACGGGAATAAAGGGAATTTAATATAAGGCTACAAAAACTGAGCTGTACATTTTCACATTTCATGGTATTTTTTAAAATAAATCTTTCAACCACTGAAGTTTGACAGCTGTCATCAAATAGAAACTGTGCTATTCTTATTTTCAAGCCTACACATGAAAAAACAGCTCCTCTCCACAGAGACCATCCAGCACTACTGTAGCATAATAAAAGTAATGATACTCATACAAGAACATGCTGTATCCTGAAAGTAATCTTGAGCCTATCTATCCGGACGTTATTTGCTTGTAATTTAAACAACATACTTAAAAACTCTACAAAATATTCACTGACTACTTTTTAAACTAGAACGGTATCAAATAGTTTTTCACCAAACTCTGTGTCTGTTCATTCCGCTGTTTGGCACTTTAATCTCAGTTTAGTCTACTGTTCCCAATCTAATGTTTAAGAATAACCACAAAACCTTCAAGCAGTACTAGTGAAACCACTGAATTTCTAAAATTGGCTACAACACAGATTCATACTTCCAAGCAACAATCAAGTGTAAAGTACAAAACGCAGTCAACAGAATTTTTGGCTTATTGGCATATTAACTAATGTTTTTACGGCACTTTTGAGGATGTAAAATGCTATATAAGTGCTATATATTATTATTATTACAACTATTATTCAGCAGATTTGGCAAAGTGCATAAACCTTAACAAAATTGTGCTTAACTTACTTAAAATAAGGGGCATAATTAAAGTTACCACTGACTTCAATGGGAACAATAGCTAATGTGTATAACACAGCCATTAATATTAATAGGCTGGATTCTCCAGTCTGCTAAGTATGTGGCACAACATGGATTTAAAGAAGCGAGAGATCATCAGTGAAGAATGCCTTTTGCCAGGGCTCTCCCCCTGGTGTGCCTGCCTCCGACACCAGCCAACCCCTCCACCACCACCATAGGAGTGAGGAGTGTTGGGGGTGTTTTTGTTGGAACGGCCATGTCAGAGTGAACCATCCTCCACTGGTGTAAGGTCCCTGAGTAATCTTGAGATTTAGTGCATGTGCAGTAGCCTCCCACACACTAAAAGTTCAAATAGGAATACCTCAAAAAGCATTATGGAACTTTTAGTGAGCGGTAGCAGGGTCCACTCAGCAACGTACTACAAGGCAGGGTAGAGCACTGTACATTCACACCCTGGCTTGTTGCGAACAAAAGTCTCCACAGAGACAAGGCCAAACTCACTTTCCCTCCATCTCACTGCATTTAAGCAGAGCTTGGGATCCGTTCCAATGAGACAGCACAAGGCATGAAGATAATACACTTCATACTATATCAAGTTAAACATTTTGAAAAAATGAAAATAGTCAGACATTTTAAATAATTCAAAGACAGTTCCATAAACTCCACTTCTTCAGTAGGAAATTTTTTTTAAAGAAGTAAGCAGCAGCAGCAATACTTCAGCCAATATGGTCACCAGGGACGAAGGCTTCACTGGCTAAAACATACGATTTTATTGGCTGTTGAAGAAATGGAATTTATGGAATCTTCTTTGTTTCTCCTTCTCTCTCCAAATCTTGTTGATGGAAGTTTATTAACCAACTTTAAGAGTCTATCTGCCTATCTAGGCTTTTGTACAGAAACGTCTCCGAGTGTCATGTAGTAACAAGTCAGGTCAACATCAGGTTGTCTGTTAGTGCAACACAACTGACCTGTGATAACTTATATTTCTGATATAAAAATCTGTGAAGATAATAATTTGAGTTGGAGTCATCAAGAACATAACAAGAACGGCCGTACTGGATCAGACCAATGGTCCATCTAGCCCAGTATCCTGTCTCTGACAGTGGCCAGTGCCAGATGCTTCTGGCAGTTGGAAGTTTAGGACAGCCCAAGCGTGGGGTCGCGTCGCTGACCATCCTGGCTAATAGTCATTGATGGACCTATTCTCCACGAACTTATCTAATTCTTTTTTGAACTCAGCTATACTTTTGGCCTCACAACAACCTCTGGCAATGAGTTTTTCACACAACACAGAGTCAACCTGTGGAAGTATTTCCTTATGATTGTTTCAACTCTGCTGCCTGTTAATTTCATCAGGTGCCCCTAATTTTTGTGTTATGTGAAGGGGTAAATGCCTATTCACTTTCACCACACCATTCATGATTTTATACACTTGTATCATATAGACCTCTATCAGACACCCTTAGTTGTCTCTTTTCTAAACTGAATGGTTTCAGTCTTTTTAATTTCTCCTCATATGGAAGCCATTCCATACCCCTAATCATTTTCGTTGCACTTCTCTGCAGCTTTTCCAATTCCAATATATCTTTTTTTGAGATGAGGCCACCAGAACGGCATGCAGTATTAAAGGTGTGGATGTTACATGGATTTATATAGGAACACTATGATATTTTCTTTTATCGCCCATCCCTTTCCTAATGGTTCCTAACATTCTGTTAGCCTTTTGACTGTTACTGCACAATAAGCAGATGTTTTCAGAGGACGATCCATGATGTGGCCAAGATCTCTTTCTTGCATGGTAACAGCTAATTTAAATCCCCAGGAAGAATAATTTAATTCACAATATGGTAAAAATCCTGTGTATTTGGGGGAGCAGGATACTGTGATTTAAAATATCATTTTACCATGATATATGAAATATTGATATAGTTGCTGAAACTTGTAAGATGTTCCAAGACTACTAAAGCAAAAACTGCAGCATAACCTAGCAATAACAACATCTAGGGAAAATGCAAAGAGGAAATCAAGTCTGCTTGCTATCGCATTTTTACCATTAGCATGAAATGACCTACTGGACTTGGTTCAGCTGGCGTATAAACTTTCCCACCTCCACAGAATATATAACTGTGATTTGGGACACCTAGGATGATTCATTCATCTGACCGTTGTAAATACATGAGCAAAGGAAAAATTCAGTTTTTGTTAAGCCATTACTAGCAGAAATTATTTAACTTAAACAAAAAATCATACCACTAGCTAGAAGTTGCCAGTGGTAGTAGGAGTTTGCTGCATGACTAACATTTGTAGAAAAAAATTATTAGAACAGGCTTATTACTTTAACATGTTTTCATTTCCAAGGGCTCCATGGTGTATGAAAATCTATGACACTCTTTCTTCCTTCAGTCCTCCCATCAATTTTCATTTATTGAGTGACTGTCATAAAATCAAGCGTCACCAGTTACCAAAGAAGTGCCACAATGGTCCTGAAATGCACACCTAGGCCGCTTAAAGATTATACAAAAAAAGAGTTTAAAACACAACAGGGAAAATAGAGTTGTGTGTGTTACCACAATGCTTGTGTAAAAGCTCCACATCTCTCTCCAGCAGAGATGGCTAGAGGATGACAATTTCATTTCACAGCTTCACAGGAGAGATCACCCTCAGAAACCTTCCTGTTGAAAAAAAACCATTACTAACCTTTTGTAACTGTTCTTCAAGGTGTGTTGCTCATGTCCATTCCATACTAGGTATGTGTACACTACATGCACAGTTGCCAGATATTTTTTTCCCTTAGTGGTGTCCATAGGGCCGGGTTATGCGCCGGTATCAGGGACACCGCCAGCCCTGCATCCCCTCTGTTCCTTCTTGCCAGAAATTCTGACAGAGAGATAGGAGGGTAGGTCATGGAATGGATGTGAGCAACTTATCTTGAACAACAGTTGTCATAAATATAAAGGGAAGGGTAAACCCCTTTAAAATCCCTCCTGGCCAGAGGAAAAATCCTCTCACCTGTAAAGGGTTAAGAAGCTAAAGGTAACCTCGCTGGCACCTGACCAATGAGGAGACAAGATACTTGCAAAAGCTGGGAGGAGGGAGAGAAACAAAGGGTCTGTGTCTATCTGTATGCTGCTTTTGCCGGGGATAGACCAGGAATGGAGTCTTAGAACTTTAGTAAGTAATCTAGCTAGGTATGTGTTAGATTATGATTTCTTTAAATGGCTGAGAAAAGAATTGTGCTGAATAGAATGACTATTTCTGTCTGTGTCTTTTTTGTAACTTAAGGTTTTGCCTAGAGGGATTCTCTGTGTTTTCAATCTAATTACCCTGTAAGGTATCTACCATCCTGATTTTACAGAGGTGATTCCTTTATTTCTATTTACTTCTACTTCTATTAAAAGTCTTCTTGTAAGAAAACTGAATGCTTTTTCATTGTTCTCAGTTCCAAGGGTTTGGGTCTGTGGTCACCTATGCAAATTGGTGAGGATTTTTACCAAACCTTTCCCAGGAAGTGGGGTGCAAGGGTTGGGAGGATTTTGGGGGGAAAGACGTGTCCAAACTACGTTTCCCAGTAAACCCAGTTAGAGTTTGGTGGTGGCAGTGGATATTCCAAGGACAAAGGATACATTAATTTGCACCTTGGGGAAGTTTTAACCTAAGCTGGTAAAAGTAAGCTTAGGAGGTTTTCATGCAGGTCCCCACATCTGTACCCTAGAGTTCAGAGTGGTGGAGGAACCTTGACACCTACTTTTCCAAAAAACATCAGTTTCCTTTCCTCCAGCATGTAGGCACCAACCTCTATCTCCACAGCAGACCAAAGGTAGACAAATTTGAGAATGTGTCATGATGGCCATTGACAAGTAGGTGTGAAGACTGTCAAGTGCATTTTTGGCCAGAGGGGTTTAGGATGAAAGAGAAAAAGGAGAACTGTAACTCCCTCTTTTTCTTACTGCCAGGGTAGGTGTTTTTAAGAGATATCTTAAAGTTAAATAATGTTGCATCTGCTTGGCCAAATCATATAATTCCTGTCTGTGTCCTCATTGTTCCCTACCATTCACAAAAGGAGGTGGCTTAGAGGAAGGAATTGTAATATTGATTGGAGCACATGCAGTCCTTTTCTCTAAGAAAGCACTGGTGCATTATAACCTAAAGTGTAATAAAATTGTGGGCAGATGCTTTTAACCTAGAAAGCAGACCTGGTCAGATCATTTTCGACCAGTTTCCCATCAAAATATGCTGTTTTGTCAAAGCCAAAACATTTTGCAGAGATATATCTATTCTTCTTTGAGTGCTTGCTCATGTCAGTTCCGTGCTAGGTGCGCGCACACCACGTGCAGTTGCCAGAGATTTTTTTCCCTTAGTGGTATCCATAGGGCTGGCACTAGTGCCCCCTGGAGCCCCTTGCATATGTGCTGGTATAAGGGGTGCCGCCAGCCCCACACCCTCTCTGTTCCTTCTTACCACCCATGATGGCAGTTGGAACAGCTTCTTGCCTTTGCAAGTTTCAGAGTGGCAGCCATGTTAGTCTGTATCCACAAAAAGAAAAGGAGGACTTGTGGCACCTTAGAGACTAACCGATTTATTTGAGCATAAGTTTTCGTGAGCTACAGCTCACTTCATCCGATGCATTTAGTGGAAAATACAGTGGGGAGATTTTATATACACAGAGAACATGAAACAATGGGTGTTACCATACAGACTGTAACAAGAGTGATCAGGTAAAGTGAGTTATTACCAGCAGGAGAGCGGGGTGGGGGGGGAACTTTTGTAGTGATTATCAAGGTGGGCCACTTCCAGCAGTTGACAAGAACGTGTGAGGAACAGTGGGGGGGGTGGGGGAGCGCTAATCACATCAGCCACACTATCAGAGGCTCGTTCACCTGCACTTCTACCAATGTGATATATGCCATCATGTGCCAGCAATGCCCCCCTGCCACGTACATTGGCCAAACTGGACAGTGTCTACGTAAAAGAATAAATGGACACAAATCAGACATCAAGAATTATAACATTCAAAAACCAGTCGGAGAACACTTCAATCTCTTTGGTCACTTGATTACAGACCTAAAAGTGGCAATTCTTCAACAAAAAAACTTCAAAACCAGACTCCAACGAGAGTCTGCTGAATTGGAATTAATTTGCAAACTGGATACAATTAACTTAGGCTTGAATAAAGACTGGGAGTGGATGTGTCATTACACAAAGTAAAACTATTTCCCCATGTTTATTTCCCCCCCTACTGTTCCTCACACGTTCTTGTCAACTGCTGGAAAGGGCCCACCTTGATTATCACTACAAAAGGTTCCCCCCCGCCCTGTTCTCCTGCTGGTAATAGCTCACCTTACCTGATCACTCTCGTTACAGTGTGTAAGGTAACACTCATTGTTTCATGTTCTCTGTGTATATAAAATCTCCCCACTGTATTTTCCACTACATGCATCCGATGAAGTGAGCTGTAGCTCATGAAAGCTTATGCTCAAATAAATTTGTTAGTCTCTAAGGTGCCACAAGTACTCCTTTTCTTTTTGCCTTTGCAAGGCTTTCCTAACCTAGTGGTTTGAGTTTTATTCCATTGTATATAGTTGTAATTAGTCAGTTTTGTTACAAAGTTAGTGTTTAGAGTGTAGGTAGTTATCCTGATCTTAGAGGGACGTCATCCCACAAACTGACTATTCCCCAGTCTCCAGGATTCAAGCCGTGCTCCACCTGTGGCAAATCTATGCTTGTGAGCAACCCGTATTCAGCCTGTCTAAAGTGCCTTGGGGAAGCTCAAGTGAAGAAGCGTAAAATCTGCAGGGGCTTCAGGCCAAGGACTGAAAAAGACAGACATTCGTTTGAAGACTCTGTTGATGGAGACAGCCTTCAGACCATCCTCAGAGCCATCCTGCTCCAAATCAGTGCTGAGTACTTTGGCCTTGGTGTGAAGTGTGCTGCTGGCACTATGGTCCTCCCCGCACTGTTCATCTCTGGTGCCAAGGAAGAGAGACAAGAAACAGCATGCGGAGAGAGGGCGCTCTCCGGCACCAAAGAGGGACAAAGGGGAGCAGCTGACATGATGAGACCCACGCCAGGCCACTCGTCCTCCCCAGAGCTGCAGTTGGCTCTGGCCACTCTGCTGAAGGTCCTGAGCCCAATTCCCAGGACTCCCAGGACCTGTTGTGCTGTCTCACAACTGCGGGCCTCCTCAATTCCTTCCAGGCTGCGAAGGACTTGATGTCCCTGCCAGTTCAGCTCACTCCCCAAGGGGCCATACCTGCCAAGGCTACCAGGGATAGAAGAATTCTTTCAGCTCCTCCACTTCCAGCACCAAATTCATGTTACCCACTTCAGGAGTTCCTGATGAGCCCTGAAATCATCTGGTGGGAGCAGGTTCAAAGGATCTGCCAGCGCCTCGTCCAGGGACGATGAGGAGGAAGCTAGTGCTACGGGAGGGGTTGATACTTCCTCTGAAGGGGGTATCATGAATTTGGTGTTGGAAGCAGAGGAGCTGAAGGAGTCCACCCACAGCCTAATTAATATCTTGGCGGCAGTGGCTACCTCCAGAGTGGCCCTTCCAGTCAATGAGGCAGTGTTGGGACCAGTTAAGGCCATTTGGAAGACCTCTTCCTCTCTGCCCTATTTCTCTAAAAGGGTGGAGAAAATGTACTATATGGTGGAACCCCAAAAAATAAGGAGGCCAAGAGACTGCATTTATTTGGAAGGAATGGTTATTCCACGGGCAGCCTCCAACTCCGTATCTTGAACCACCAGGCTTTGCTAGGGAGGTATGACTTTAATTTGTGGGGGTTGATGGCCAAGTTCAGAGACTCCCTACTGCAGGAGTCGAGGCAGGATTTCTTGGCCATCCTGGAGGAGGGCAAGACTGTGGCCAGAGCCTGACTCCAGGCAGCTCTGGATGTGTAAGACTTGGCAGCCAGAACGATGGTGTGTGCGGTCACCATGAGGCTCTGTTTGTGCTCCAATAGTCAGGCCTCTCCCAGGAGGTGCAGCAGTTGGTCCAGGACCTCCCCTTCGAGGGCAATGCTCTGCTCTCTGAACAGATGGACGCCAAGCTGTATAGCTTCAAGGATTCGAGGGCCACGTTGCACACTCTGGGCCTGTACGCACCCCGGCCTCCAGGAAGCATTTTAGACCTCAACATCCCTCCAAGGTTTTAGGGGCTCCAAGACAGGACTCCTATAAGAGAGAAGGGAAGGGGTAAAAACATCACCAGTCCATGCCTTCTGACCCGGCCTCCCAGTCGGGTTCGAGCAGATACCCCAGTGGGTTTAGGCAGGCCTTTTGAGGGTACGGCATACCAAACTTGAGACAGGATTCATCCCCTCTTTTGTTTTTGGACCACTTGTTTCCCTTCCCCGCTGCACGGTCCCATGTAACATCAGACCTTTGGGTGCTCAGTACTGGGTCAGTTGGATATACCCTGCAGTTTTCATCCACCCCTTCCTCCCCCACCAACCCCGTCCCTCTTCACAGACCCCTCTCATGAGCAACTTCTCGTATGGCAGGTAGAAGCCCTCCTACTTGTAGGGGCTGTAGAGGAAGTTCCTTGAGATTTGAGAGGGAAAGGATTTTATTCGAGATATTTCCTAATCCTGAAGGCCAAAGGGGGCCTGAGGCCCATCCTGGATCTGCACCGCCTCAACAAATATCTCAAGAAATTGAGGTTCCACCTGATCTCCCAGCCTCTATCATTTTCTCCCTGGATCTGGGAGACTGGTACGCCGCCGTTGACTTAAAGAATGCATATTTCCACAATTCTATCTTCCATGTACACAGGTGGTTCCTCCAGTTTGTGGTGGACCGACACCACTACCAGTTCACTGTGCTCCCCTTCAGTCTGTCGGCAGCCCCAAGGCTTTTTACAAAGTGTATGGCAGTTCAAAGGCTGTTCGTAGATTCAGGTTCAGCACAGCATTGGCGTAGTATAGACCACCTGTCAAGTGCTGGTCCTGTTAATAAACAGCTCCTCTCATGGGAGGCTGCCTTCCTATGGCAATTTCTTCAGCCAGGTGGGTTTCCAAAATCAGAGCCTTAATTTCTGAACCCTTTTATACAGCATTCTTCAAGGACAAGGTCTAGTTTCATCCACACCTGGCATTCCTACAAAAGGTGATGTCACAGTTCCATAACAATCAGGATATTTTTCTGCCCATCTTCTTTCCAAAGCCTCACAGAACTGAGGAGGAATGACGGCTGCATACCTTAGATAGGTCCTGGCCTTCTACAATGAAAGAACTAAGACCTTTCGCAGGTCGACACGGCTTTTTGTAGCAGTGGTGGATAAGATGAAAGGTCTGCTGGTGTCATCCCAGAGAGTCTCGTCCTGGATAATCACCTGCATCTGGGCTTGCTACGAGCAGGCAAAGGTTCTGCCTCTGGCCATCATGACAGCTCATTCTGCAAGAGCCGAGGCTTCAGCAGCAGCATTCCTCATGCAGATACCAATCCAGGACATCGGCAGAGCCACGACTTGGTCATCGATTCACACCTTCATGGCCCACTATGCCATCACCCAACAGGCCCATGAGGATGCCAATTTCGGGAGAGCAGTGTTGCAATCAGCACATCTGCGAACTCCAAGCCCACCTCCTGGGATACTGCTTGTGAGTCACCGCGCATAGAATCGACATGAGCAAGCACTCGAAGAAGAAAAAACAGTAACTAACTTTTCATAACCGTTGTCAAGGTTCCTCCCCCACTCTGAACTCTAGGGTACAGATGTGGGGACCTGCATGAAAACCTCCTAAGCTTACTTTTACCAGCTTAGGTTAAAACTTCCCCAAGGTACAAATTAATTTTATCCTTTGTCCTTGGAATATCCACTGCCACCACCAAACTCTAACTGGGTTTACTGGGAAACGTAGTTTGGACACGTCTTTTCCCCCAAAATCCTCCCAACCCTTGCACCCCACTTCCTGGGAAAGGTTTGGTAAAAATCCTCACCAATTTGCATAGGTGACCACAGACCCAAACCCTTGGATCTGAGAACAATGAAAAAGCATTCAGTTTTCTTACAAGAAGATTTTTAATAGAAATAGAAGTAAATAGAAATAAAGAAATCCCCCCTGTAAAATCAGGATGGTAGATACCTTACAGGGTAATTAGATTCAAAAACATAGAGAACCCCTCTAGGCAAAACCTTAAGTTACAAAAAAGATACACAGACAGAAATAGTTATTCTATTCAGCACAGTTCTTTTCTCAGCCATTTAAAGAAATCATAATCTAACACGTACCTAGCTAGATTACTTACGAAAAGTTCTAAGACTCCATTCCTGGTCTATCCCCGACAAAGACCAGCATATAGACAGACACAGACCCTTTGTTTCTCTCCCTCCTCCCAGCTTTTGAAAGTATCTTGTCTCCTCACTGGTCATTTTGGTCAGGTGCCAGGGAGGTTACCTTTAGCTTCTTAACCCTTTACAGGTGAGAGGATTTTTCCTCTGGCCAGGAGGGATTTTAAAGTGGTTTACCCTTCCCTTTATATTTATGACAGTAGGTATCTGCTTTTAGTTAGCATATGGTATCACTACCATCTGATCATAAAGTTCTAATTGTGTCCCCAATTCTAAAGCCCATGTTATTTTAATGACTGTTTCTTTTAACACTGCTAAATATAAAATGTTGACCATAAAAGTCTTAGATTAACAGCAAAATACTTCCTGCTTAGGCCCCTATCCTGTACCACTCAGGTCAGTGTAAAATACCCATTCACTTCAAATGTGGATGATTGGACCCTCAGCTACAACATTTAGTGGTTCCTGCTGGTGGTAAGTTTGAAAGATAGGAGGACACCTGAAATAATTAAAGCATCTCTGTAAAGCTGTGTTAAAGCAAACAGTTCACAAAGAGTTGAAAATCTTTACAATTGTTGCTTCAAGTTCCTTTCCTCAAACTCTTTTTTTGAACCCTTCAATCTGTCTTCTAACCCTCTTCACCCTACTGAAACTGGTACCACCAAGGTCTATAACAATTTATTCCCTGCCAAATCTCAAGGTCTTTACTCCATCTTCATCCATTGTGACTTCTGTCACAGTTTCAGGGTTACTGCACCTGTATTCCCCCTCCATGGTCCTTTTAGAACACCCACTTAAAGACTGTGACCTCTGTGACAGTTTCAGGGTTACTGTACCTGTATTTCCCCTCTGTGGTCCTTTTAGGGCACCCACTTAAAGATTAAGAAAGATAAGACACTTATGCAAATAACATCTACAGTTACACTATCTAGGATATAAGATGTAACTACCCATGTTTCATGACACAAGCCCACCACCAACTGCCTAGAGATAGGAACAAATTTCCTCTATTGGCCTGTTATTGCATAGCTGATCTTTGTGGACACCTTAGTTTGAAACTGGCTACTGCTGGAGACTGGAAAGCATTCCAGATGGACTGTTCTGGTCTTGTTTCAATATGGCAATTCCTAAACTTCTATAAAGGAAAGCGATACTGTCTAGTAAGTCTTATTTTCATTGCCTAACTGATTTTAACTAAGATTAAAAAACATTAAACAACCAGTCCTAATAAATCAATTTTTGTCAGTTTTTTCAGAATAATGGTTCTGTCAGAATGTAAGTAAAGAACTTTTAAAAATGTTTTAACTTCCTTTAAATAATTCGTTACCGTAGCTAAGCAATGTAGTTAAATAAATAGATCATTTATTCTCATTTTTTAAAAAACAGGTCAATCTTTTATTACAGCAATGTAATATTTTATTTAAATTTTATTTAATCTTCACTACTAGTTTTGAGACTTTCAAAAAATAAATGTTGACTATAAGCTGTGTAATGAGTATGTTTCATAAAGCATTTCAAAACTACTGAATGAGGAAAAACGTCTCATTTAAAATATTCTCCCACACCTGATTTATTTAAGTATGGCTTTTTCTTATTGTACTTTCAAATAAAAATGAAAAAAGTCTGCCAAATACAGCAGATCAAGCCAGAATTATTGTGTTTCTATCCAGAGGCTTTTACATAAAGAGTAGCTAATTAACATGCAGGTTTCTCTTCCTCCTTCCTCTGTTCTTGCAGAAAAGTTTAAAATGCAAGAGGATCAGCCCCGATAAGACTTATAAAAAAGACTTCCCCCGCTTCTGACTGTAGAAGACAGAGGTTAAAGCACAATCATTTTCCTTTAGTACTTAAAACCAGAGTGTCTCATTCCAAATGTTTTCACTGCAATTTGAAGTTCATAGGTCAAATTCTTTTAAATTATTGTTACTCATCGGATAGGATTCATTCACTAAAGAATAAAGCTGGCTTCAGGCAAATGGTATGACTGTGAGGAGACATCACATGTATTATTTGTGACTAAGAATGTGAGGGTAAACCACAACTTTCTTGGTTCTGTGCCCGCTGTTTATTATAAAGGAAAACCTCAAAGTACAGTGTCTATTATAGCCATGACTTGATAATATGACATACTTGTTAACCCTACCACTATGAATCAGGACCAGATGAACTCTAACCCAGTCATCACAATTACAGAATTATGAAAATTAAAGGAAGGGATCAGCAAAAAGACTTGGACCTAGTAGTCGCCTCTGTTAAAATTATTTTAAAAACCAGGAATGGGGAAAAAAGATTAAATATGTAGCGAGGGATTTTTTTAGCTAATGCAAAGAATTTTCTATTTTTCTCATTAAGTGAATAATCACCCATGGGGAAATATATATAAAAAAAGCCTGGTCAAATAACAGATTGTTAAATGGATTAAATTGTTAAATGACCGAATGACTGGAGGATAGCTAATGTGACGCCAGATTTTTAAAAGGGCTCCAGAGGTGATCCCGGCAATTACAGGCCAGTAAGCCTGACTTCAGTACTGGGAAAACTGGTTGAAACTATAGTAAAGAACAAAATTGTCAGACATATAGATGAACATAATTTGTGGAGACAGTCAATGTGGTTTTTGTAAAGGGAAATCATGCCTCACCAATCTACTAGAATTCTTCGAGGGGGGTCAACAAGCATGTGGGCAAGGGGGATCCAGTGGATATAGTGTACCTAGATTTTCAGAAAGCCTTTGACAAGGTCCCTCACCAAAGGCTCTTAAGCAAAGTAAGCTGTCATGGGATAAGAGAGAAGGTTCTCTCATGGACTGGTAACTGTTTAAAAGATAGGAAACAAAGGGTATGAATAAATTATCAGTTTTCAGAATGGAGAGAGGTAAATTGTGGTGTTCCCCAGAGGGCTGTACTGAGCCCAGTCCTATTCAACATATTCATAACTGATCTGGAAAAAGGAGTAAGTAGTGAGGTGGCAAATTTTTCAGATGATACAAAATTACTCAGGATAGTTAAGCCCCAGGCAGACTAAGAAGAGCTACAAAAGGATCACTCAAAACTGGGTGACTGGGCAACAAAATGGCAGATGAAATTCAAGGTTGATAAATGCAAAGTAATGCACATTGAGGGGGTCTAAATTAGCTGTTACCAAGAGTCATTGTGGATAGTTCTCTGAAAACATCCACTCAATGTGCAGCAGCAGTCACAAAAGCAAACAGAATGTTGGGAATCATTAAGAAAGGGATAGATAATAAGACAGAAAATATTATATTGCCTCTATATAAATCCATGGTACTCCTGCATCTTGAATACTGCATGCAGATGTGGTCGCCCCATCTCATAAAAAGATATATTGGAATTGGAAAAGGTTCAGAAAAGGGCAACAAAAATTATTAGGGGTATGGAACGGATGCTATTTGAGGAGAGATTAATAAGACTGGGACTTTTCAGCTTGGAAAAGAGATGACTAAGGGGGAATATGATAGAGGTCTATAAATCATGACTGGTGTGGAGAAAGTAAATAAAGTATTATTTACTCCTTCTAAGAACTAGGGGTGAACAAATGAAATTAATAGGCAGCAGGTTTAAAACAAACAAAAGGAAGTATTTCCTCACACAATGTATAGTCAGTCTGTGGAACTCTTTGCCAGAGGATGTTGTGAGGGCCAATACCATAACAGGGTTCAAAAAAGAACTAGAAAGTTCATGGAGGATAGGTCCATCAACGGCTATTAGCCAGGATGGGCAGGGATGTTGTCCCTAGTCTCTGTTTGCCAGAAGCTGGGAATGGGCAACAGGGGATGGATCACTTGATGATTACCTGTTCTGTTAATTCCCACGGGGCAGCTGGCATTGGTCACTGTCAGAAGACAAGATACTGGGCTAGATGGACCTTTGGTCTGACCCAGTATGGGCACTCTTATGTTCTTATGATACTATACATTGCCCATACATACAGAAATAAAACATTATCTAAGAGAAAGAATACGAACAAAGAAATAGTGAATTTAAAAGCATTGTTCTGGTCACCAGAAGTTAAATAGGAAGAACAAGTGCAATTTTAAAAATACATGTTTTGCACATACAATCATTTAATTAAAGCCCTTTTAAAAATGAACACTCACTAAATGTATATATTTTCTATGCTTTAGGACAGTATATTTTAAACGGATTCCTAATATAATTAAAATATCACATTATCTTGTATTATTTATACTGTGGTACTGCTCAGACACCTCATTTAGAACCAGAGACTTGCAGTGTTAAGCTATGTACAGACACATGGGAAGACAGAATTCTGCCCCTAAGGAACTGCTGCATATAGTATAAAGTATGCTGAAAAGTTAGATAATTTATGACAAACATACACTATATTTAGCATATTTTTATTAAACATATTTTGGGAAACGTTTGTAAAATGTTGCATAAATAAGGCACATTTATTTACATAGCAAAGTCCAATATATATAATTATCACAACTATTATATTGGCTATTTGTGTGCACAAATGACTAGTGATACATCTGTCTGGCAAATTTGTACATGCAGATTAGGCATAAACGACATGCCTATGTTTTTGGAAATCCAAGTATGAAAAGGCAAAGGTTCATCAGAAATGTAATATGATATGCAGAAAGGGCCCAAATTTGTGTGTCTCTATATAAATAAAAAATTACTTTAAAATGTATTCCCCATAGGATACCTCTTAAAAAGTAAGATTCTTAAGCAGGGATAATGGCATGAAATTTATCATTGCCCAAGCTGTCAAGCCAGCATGGTGCTGGCTATTGCCCAAGCTCTCCCCTCTGCCCCCCACATCACTGTCTGGTGTATAAGTTAATAGCATTCTGGACTTACATCCTCCCCACTTCTCAGCCAGCTCTTTTCTTCCCCTGCAGATATGTTTTTAAACAATAAACTGAAACGAGATCTGCCCACCTGACACAGTGAGCCTTCTATACTACTACTATGTTTTAAAACTTTCATGTCTATTACATTACAGGTGTCAGGGATGAAACCTAATGTCTCATCAATTAAAATACTTACCCAAATATACACTGGAGTACCTACATATCTGATGGTATGAGTGGTCATATTTACTTCTTTATGAAGGGATATTTATATATTTTAAGTAAAAATATCTGAATTTAGACTTGGAATAAATTTCATCTTCAGCACATGTGAATCTCCAAATAAGAAAAAAACCACCATACTTGGCATCTCCATTATAGTAACCTTTCCAGAATTATCCTTTTAAAGAGTACTTCTTTTGGACTGGTAAATGTAGGCAGTATTGCATTAGTTATTTATTTTATATATTTTGTAACACTGGCATAGGTGTTATAAAAGTTAATATTTCCCAGTTCAAAGCCAGCCTCGGTCAATGGAGATCAAGAACTGTTGCCCGGTGATAGCTCAGTGGTCTGTGTGAAGAAGTTGTACTCAGCTCAGAGGATCAGTGTCCACATCACAAATACCCATCACTGTTAACATACTATGGGCAACTTTCAAACTCTGCTTTTCTTAATTATCTTCTCATTACAGAAGTAAAACTTACATCGTGGCAGCATTGTCTAAAAGCATTGGACTGGGAGTCAAGAAACATGGCTTCTGCCCTTGGCTCTGCGTGCTATGTAATCTTGAGCAAGTCATTTCATCTTTCCGTATCTCATTTTCTCCAGCTGTAAAATTGGATTATTGATACTTACCTTCTTTTGTGAAGCATTTGTACATCTACAGATGAAAAGTGCTACTTAAGAGTTAAATAATAATAAATAATTATTTGAAAAAAACACATTTTGCAGTGGCAATTTTTTATAAACAAAAAAGGCAGAAAATGTGGGCTATTGTTTTAGAATCTTACAAGTAGGCAAAGGGTTGAGGGAGTTTATTCCATAGTTTAAATGTCTGTATATGTAATGTATATGCACCCCTCACACACATATTATACATTAAATATTGCTGGTATAAAAATTTATGGGCAAGAATTAGACATGACAACTTAACTCATAAATGGCAAAACTATATTCTACAGGACAACCCAGACTCCTGCCAGTTAAATCATTATACCACTACAAGCACTTGTGTTTTTATTTATGCCCCATTTTGGAGCAGACTTATTTTAGGAAAAAAAACCTATTTTTAGTATCCTTCCACCTATATAGCCAAGCTGCCTTAAGTAGATGCACAGGTCTCGTAACATGGGTCTGGCTTTTAGCATGTATACATACCTACATGATGGTGTAGTGTGAATCTTTAAAAATCTTGTAAATATTAATACATCCACATCAGACCATGCTACTTATGTCACACATTTTAGAGGAAGATCTACTTCAGAAAGTGTTAGAGATTTTAAAAATATGTACTGGTACTCTTGTAATTCTCCAGCTGTAAAGCCAGGATTACTTAGTACCTTGGAGTTTAACTGTAACAGATTTAGGACCAGGAGAAACAGTAAGAAATACATTTTAGACAGCTTTAAAAGAGTATTCTAGCACTGAAAGGTTAGCTTTTAAAAATGGAAATTTTAGAAATGTATACTTTTAACAATTTGATGTGTTGTACATACTGCCTTCATATCAGAGCTCTGACACACGCTTAATTTATTTATTATTGGCAATAATCCAGAAAAGGCAGAGAATGCTGTTAAAAATGTATATTTTCTGTTTATATCAAACTCCCAATAGCTTTAAGAAATATTACTTGTGTTTTTTAAAATTGTTTCCTTACTTAGAATAGGCTGGAGCAACCCAGTAGGGGTTATCCTCAGCTTCCTTTGCATGTCGTAAAATGGCCTCTCGGGGGTTGCTATCATCAGTCTTATCCAGTGCAATATTCTTGACTATGTATGATGACAATGTACCTCCATGAGTTCCAACACGGCCCCCACGACCTATAATTGGGAAAAAAAAGAAAAAATATTTGAGAGTAATGAACACATAGACAAAATGTGAAGTACTGTGTTTGTAACACTGATCTAGTAGTGTACTGAACTTACATATTACTGTAAAGAAAAGAGATGTGGGAAAGAAAAGAAAATAGCATTTAGAGTTGCAGTCAAAGTAGTGTTCTATAGAATATTTTATGGGCCTAAACAAAACATTAGTCATTTTTGTTATTATTTATTTGTATGGAAGTAGCACCCCAGCCATTGTACACACACATAATAAAGACAGCATTCCCAGTCCCAAACAATTTACAATGTAAATATAATTTCATAAGCAAAATTACTTCTAGAACTCGGAAATAAGTTTCCCATTTACTTATAACAATCTGAAAAGACTAAACATGGGTTACCTGGTCCTGCTACCGGAGGTTCTGGTTTGTGAGATTTTAGGGGATCCAGCCTATCCTTTTCCAACTGTTTCCTGGTACTTCGTTGCCGTGGTTCACGAAACATTGGAAGGGCATGAGCTAAAGAGAAGATTCACAGTTTGGGAAAACAATTCTAAATGTTAGCAATCACATTTACTTTTACATCTTTAACCCCATGGGCCAGATTGCTTTTGACCCTTACATGGAGAGGATGCCATCACTTGTGCAATGCCAGGGATGTCATTCTTACATACTTCCACATTGGCTTATCACAGTATATTTTATAGGGCTTTGTCCTGTCTGTTTTTAAAAGTCTAAAGCAACCAGATTTCCACAACTTCTCCAATGACTATTCCCTAATCTAATAAATCGCCGGGGCAATTTACACTTATTTAGCTCATTCCTCTGTTGGTCAGCCCATCAGTTGCCTGATCAACCACTTGCTCTTTTCTTAACTTCCAATTTTTCTACATCTTTCTAATATTGAGGTGCTGAGACATCAAAATACCAGGCACAGTTTTACCGCAAAGTGACAGATGGGGAATTATCACCTCCCTGATCCAAGTTGTGATGCACTTCTACATATGCTGCCAAAATCAATTTTCCCTAAGTAATGAGGCAAATTTAGGTTGGCAGGACCTAATTACTGCTGTCAGAATTTGGCCAGGACACCAGGATTTAACACCTCTTGAGAAAGTTGCCCTGGTATTTTTAATGACCACAAATTGTCAGTGTGTTGTTCTTAACCTCTCAAAAAAAAGACAGTATCTTCAGCAGCACAGTAGCCTCTAATGTGCAGGCACTGGCTCTATACTGAATCAGAACTATCCACTGAATCATCATTATCTCTTTCCGAGTTATTCTGGGAGGTCTGCTTAATTTATTAGACTTAATGAAATCACAGCCAAGATGATATGGCTGTGGATCTTTAGGAATAAATGTTGAGAGTTTATTTTTGCAGAATTCATGAAGTATGAAGTGTCTGAACAGTTTGTTGGCAAGTGACGAACTTGATCAGTTTGCACAGGGCATTTGAGGTGACTAATGTACAGATCCAAGATTTTGCCATATGTGGAGTCAAGCTTGTTTGAGGAAAATCCAGCTGAGTAATAATATGCCTGTATTTTAAAAGTAACACCTAATCCCTCAAGTGCCATTCCTGCATTTTAAGCAATCAGTATATGCAATTCTGAAATTCAAATATGGTTTGTTGTGCTTTCTTGGTAAAAAGATGCTTTATGTTGCCTGTAACGAAGGGGCTTCTGAAAAGCTTCCAAACAAGCAACAAACCTACAAAAAAACCTGTCAAGTGAAATTCCAAATTCTATCAGTTTAGAAACATTTTCAGCATATTTCTTTGTATGGATCTATTCCTAGTAGGTCTCCACAATTATGTGCAAGAACGAACCAGACAAATCCTCATGATAAAGTTAATATTTTCAAAAATTAGAGAAATCCATATTTAGGCATCTAATGGTGGGATTTTTAAAAGCCCCTAACTGACTCAGAGGCTGTGGTCCCAGTGGATTTTAGGCTCCAATTTTTGAAAATTTGCATAATCGAAGCACTTTAGAATGCAAACATTAATTAATGAAAGTATAGACACTATTTCTATTATAGGCTGTTCAATGTTACGATTAAGGTTGCCTAAAATTACCCATTATAAAGCCCCTCTTTTGATGTGCTTATAACTTTGCCAAACTAACTGTTGATTGAGGCTGAAATTTTCCATACTGAAATTTGGAAAATTTCAGCAAATATGGGTTTGCTGCTTCCGAGAGTGAGGTTCCGGAAAAACAGGTAATTTTGCCAATGTTAACAATTTTTTTGAAGATTTCTTTGAACAGCCCTAGCATCTCCACAGTTTTTATTAGAAACTTGATATTCTGCAGAGGATAGTTCTGAGTGGTGTTTTATCTGTTCAGACAAAAATTCCACATATCTTTGGCTGAGCTCTAAGACCTGGAAAATCACCACTTTCACATTTTTAGTAGAATGTCTTCAAAAATTTTCCTTTAAGTCTGTGAACATTCCATTGACATTGTGTATGCTCCCAAGTGTCAGAGATCTTCATCAACCTGCACAGACCACCATCCTGTCTTTCCATGACTTCAAAGTTTTTATCTTTGCAATCTCAAAGTATTTTTCATGAAGTTTTTTGTATGAAATATATATATTTCATACAAAATAAATAAACTTTAAAAGGCCAGCCTGGATTTCTGAAGGAAAACTTTAGCCCATCCAGAATTTCATCAGATCAAGTCTGTATTTGCACCTTGTAAATAACCATATTAACAACTATACAGGGTATATGCAAGAACATTTTCATTTGACGTGTAGTATGGTGGACTAGCTTCTGAGCTATACCCACTCTCCTATGAAGTGTAAAAGCAATATGGTGACAGTTTGACTTTTTGAGATGGGGACATATAAAGGTAAAAGCCTGAGAAATGAATAAGGGTCACCTTATAAATATATGTTTAAATTACTTACGTGTTATAATGTAATCCTGTGTAAGAGTCTCTGCCTGTCTGGCTTTTCGTTTTGTTTTAACCACACATAATTTTGCTCCCCTAGGATAAAAAATAAAGTGGCTTAATTTATTTATTTATAATAGAAGTAGAAAGTGTTTGTTCAAGATAAAATTCCTGCCAGGTTGAATAGTACTTTTACAAATGTATGAATACATTTGTGAGTATGCATGTAAGGGAGGCTAGAGCGGTTGATGAATTTGTAATGTGGCTTAAAGTCAGAGGTGGAAATGCATGTGGTAGTTTCATCTTATACTTTGCTTGTTCACAACCCAAAAAACACCACACAGTCTGCAACTATTCAGCCCAATTATCCTCTCTTAAGCAGAAGAGTATTGGCGGTCTAAATGGAGATGCCCTGACAGAACTATGGGACAAAGCTTGCATAGGTCTTGTTGGAAGTAACTTAAATTGTAACAGACTTAAATTGGTGTGCTCCCTCTATTTATATAGATATATATCTGTGAAGGAAAAGGAAAACAATGAAACCAGGAAACTATCACAGACAAGAGTGCACCTCTTCCATTGAGACTTCAGGGTTGGAATGCTCCTGCATTTTACATGATTACCTAGTTACATTAAGACAGCTCTGAACTGTAAGCATCTTTTGAATTTAGAGGCAAGGTTCCTCCATTACAGGATGTCTCCCACGCATGTAGAGAAGAGAAAGCGCAAGAATTTGTTTATGTAGGAGCAGGAACCCAGGCTCTGATGTCAAATCACTACAAAGCCTTCAAAAATATACACAGAAAGAAAAAATTAAACTTGGGTCCCAGAAATCTTGGGAACCTGAGCTTGTCCCCATAATCAAGCATTCAGGTTACAACCAGCATCCGATATGAAATTCAGCCTGAAATTTAGAATATAATACTCCTTTGGCTGCTAGAGAGAGAAGCAGCTGAGCGTGCAAATGAACAAATCTTTGTATGTAAAGGAGGGAGAAGATAATCAGAAAATCATTTGTGCTTGCTCCATCTGCCAGCAGGGATAAAGTGTGCTGGACTGGCAGAAAAACTATGAGATGAGGACGTTAAATTCCAAACAAGGCAGTGTCTTTAAATTCATCCTGCCACTCTCAACTGCTAGCTTCCCTTTTTATTAATTGCTTCTGCCTTTCCATCCTTTAAGTATGCAGTCACTGGCCATGGGCAGCAAAGAAAGTGAAACAGATGGGAAATTCTCTCATTCCATTCCTCACCTCTTCTCAAATTTGGGTTTTCAACATAACTGCACAGATCACTGAAATTCAAACTAAGAGTTGGACTCCTAAACAAAATGCTACTTCAGAAAAACAAGTATGACTACATTAAACAGTCTTTTTACAAACATCACTTTAGCAGTCTTTGGGGACAGTGAGGGATATGCTAGTTGGGCATTCTTAATGCCATTTCCACATAGTACACTGATGGAACCGCATGGAAAGTATTCAAAACCTCAGATAAAGTTCCAAATTTTAATATCCAAGTATACAGCGGAATCAAAGGCTCAATGGAAAATGCACTGCTTCTGAAAAACATAAGCTACTATTTTTGATTCACTGCCTCACAAATGATCATAAACTAATTTCCTCACCTTTTAATACGGTCAGTCTAAGGTTGAGAAAAAAAAACATGGTTTTAACGATAATAATGTAAATATTAAATACCTCTGGCTTTTGATTGGATCATAGTATACTTTAGCCAATCCATTTCCTGTACCAACCATGATCTGGTTTAGCTTGGGATGCCAAAGACAACGCACAACACTCTGAAATAAAATTACATATTGATATTGGATCAGTGTTTTTGTGTCTCAAACTGTTTAGCTCTTGAAATTAGATTTAGCATACAACTTTGTAAGGGTTTTTTAAAGTAATTAATGAAGCTCTTTTCCTCTGAGTCTTACTTCATATGGTCTTTCTTCCCTATAGAACTAAAACTTTCACACACAATGCTGCTCTCTCACTCATTGACTCTGCTACAACTTAAAAACAGTTAGTCTTCATTCTGATTTCTCCTTTCCCCAGGATGTCCTAAAGAACTAATCCAATTTCAGTCTCTGCCTGTAGTCAATGCCTCAGCCTATACTCCTGGGATGATACCTCCGCCCCTCTTTTGATCAGTACACAAACTGATTTTAGACTGTCAAGGCCTTAATACCTTTTTGTTTTACACACACAACATATTCATCCATATGACATATCACTAGATATGCTCCAGTTCTAACAGAAATTAATTCAGGGAAGTCCTGTGGCCTGTGTTATACAAGAGGTCAGACTAAATAATCACAACAGTTCCTTTTGGCTTTATAACCTATGAAACTATGAAAACTAGATTTCAGTTTGAATTACAAAACCAAAATGAAAAATCTCTTTGAATGGTCAAATATTGACTGAGGAAGTAAATAAAGCAAAGACACTATTTACCATGAGGAACAACAAATCTTAATGTTCACCTAAACAACAGACTCTATGTATTTAGATAATTGGAGAGTGCTTATTGTTTGAGAGGTAACTACCTTATAAAGCGATAAACTAACTCTAAGACTGAAGGTTATAGTGTTGACAGGACTTGTATTAACTATATTATATATGTATCTAGAGCTAAAAGGATTCATGCTCATATTATTATTTCATTGAAATGTGCTCAATCATCTTTCATAACCTCCTTCCCAAGCCTACTGTTCCACCTTGCCCAAGAGAACCTTTCAACCTGGACTAATCATTTGTTTATTAAATTATATTTGATATTGAGATGGGGGAGTGAGAAAGAGTGCTTTTGCATAATACATCTTATACAAGCTACAAAACAGGTGTTCACTTTAGTCTGAACAAGAGAAGTATAATAATTTAAATTATAATAGGGAGTGTAAATGAAACATAATACTGTAACTTGGGAGACTGGAGACATTTCAGGAAGTTAGTATACTTACTTTGGTGACCTATAAGTGAATGGCTATATATCCCCCACTGCCAATTTTCAAGCCTTCCACCCACCCAATACCTCCCTACCTCAATCCCAGTTTTCCTTCCCATTCCTGGCATAGCCCCAATATAATTTTGTTTGGATGTTAAATATGAGCCATGTGCTAATATGCTAGTGGAATGCCTGATTCTGAAAAACCATAAATCTGTTAAGCCCTAATCAGTTGGACCTTCTTTTGGCTATAAGATAAATATAGGCTTTTCTCAATTACTTATTGAGAAACAGGTTTCACAGTACTGAGCCTCAATGAAGTGGCAGTTAATAGAGCCTCCTGAAATGTCCCTAATATAAATCTCATCCCACACATCACACAGACACAATAGTTTTAAAAAATGACACCTCTCCATGCTCTTACAGGTATGCAAGGTTAAATATACAACCATATTAAAGGTCAAAGCTCATTTTACATGTAGCAACTAGTAGGGATGTAAAGTTGAATTTCTTGACGTTCAGGAGCTCCATAATCCCTGTCACTTGCTATAACAAGTTACCAACGCAGTCAGTGTAGGTCTGTTAATAAACTGTTTATTTTTAAAAAACAATTCTTAGTTGTTGCAATATCAGTTATTACTCAAATGCTACAGTAATTCTAAAACAAACACAGCTAATAGCAGAATTCAAGGTTAAAGGTAAGTGGCCTTTTCGTTTATTAATATTTACTGCATGTGTTTTGCCAGCCTTTAAAAACTTTGTAGTTAATGCAGTTCACCACTTTCTTCTGTCAAGTAAATGTATTATATAGCATGGTACTGGACACCAGCCAACAAAAACAAATCTTGAGACATTGTGGCTCATGCACTGATGGGAATTGCTACAATTCTAGCTTGTCAAACATGCACAGCTCACTTAAAAACACTGTGGCACGTGCTTCAGAGCAGGCAGAAGAAACTGCCATAAAACACAGCATTATAAATCTTCTGAAACAGTAAAATGTCTCCAAGCTCTGAACAGTCAAGTAACTTTACTATATCACTGGTGTATAAATCTACTTTACAACACATGACAAAAAATACTCATGTCGATTTTTTGGATCATACACTACCCTGAAAGACTAAAATACTGAATCCTAGGGACTAAATCATTATAAGTCTTCATACAAGTAGTCCCACTGAAGTCAGTTATGCAAATTGGGGAGAGGGATAGCTCAGTGGTTTGAGCATTGACCTGCTAAAATCAGGGTTGTGAGTTCAATCCTTGAGGGGGCCATTTAGGGATCTGGGGCAAAAATTGGGGATTGGTCCTGCTTTGAGCAGGGGGTTGGACTAGATGACCTCCTGAGGTCCCTTCCAACCCTATGATACTATGAAATAAGGACAGTTCAGATGACAGAACATTGCAGGCTTGGGCACTAAATATGTGAAGATAGTAGAATAAAATCCTCACATTATAAAGAATTAGTAACCACTGCATATATCCTAAGACTCAGAGTTAACTTGCCTTTTACACTTAGAATATAATTTAGAATTTTAGTAGATAGGTGTTTAGTGAGCAACCTAAACTAAGAAGGGATTAAAGCACAGGCACTTTAGTCCTGAAACCAAGGGACCACGCTCCTGAAGTCACATGATGAAGTCAGAATCTCAGCTTTCATTTAAAAAAAAATCCCAATATCCTAATTTTCTAGCCCACATGCCTACAAAGAAAAGATTGAAAATGCGAATCGAGCATGAGAATGTGAGCCTGAGACCGCAGACAGTCTGAAACAATAGCTCTGAAAGGTATGCACTTCCCTATGAATCTCAATGGTGTGATAACTCTACAACCCACTGTTCTGGGGAACTCTGCCAACTCCATCCCAAAAAACATAGGCAGGGGGAGAGTACAGGAGGCCTGACCCATGCAGATACAACCCAGGCCCCAGGCCATTGCCCCAGCTTCTCTGGAAGAGAATGGGGGCCATGGCACAGGGGCAGAGCAAGGCTATAAGGAGCCTCTCATTATGGTGTGTGTAGGGCCCTGGTGTCCTTTAATCCAGCCCTGCTCTAAATTCCATCTAATTTTAAAATCAATAATTTTTTTTAAAAATCCTGTTTTATTTTAACATTTAGTATTTGCAATGGCATCACTACATGGCAGCTGGTGCTTAGTTTCAACTACACCCAAGAGACAGTTGAGTTCAGGCTGGAAGTCATAACCACATTAATTAGCAGCAAGTTACAATCTCTCACTGCACTTAGGTGATTTTATTTCTTAGCAGAGAAGTAAAACAGAAGGAGATAATTAGATTGACAGTACTTTGTAAAAACAAGCACAAAGTCCTGGATTAACCACTAGTACGGGCTATATAGAGATTCAGATTAACAGTTTTCTAGATTCAAAGTGAAACTATGGGTACAAATACA
Source organism: Eretmochelys imbricata (assembly GCF_965152235.1). NCBI lineage: Eukaryota > Metazoa > Chordata > Testudines > Cheloniidae > Eretmochelys > Eretmochelys imbricata. The sequence continues at coordinate 26,798,966 of NC_135576.1, read as the reverse complement.
GTAATTAACAACTGAGTACAAAAATTAGTTTACAGCCAGATTTAACTGACTGTTTCTTGCTATGTTTAAAACTGAATAACCTCAAAGCATCATGGATTCTGAAGTTTTACGAAGTCTCTTAAACCCATTTCTCAGCTCTTCAGTGTGAGAGTTGGTGATGTTTTCTTTAAAGTACTCCTCTTTCATAATACATAAAAAGAATTCCTATTGATGACAAACAATAATTCTGAAATATACAATGCTGCTTTGTGCAAAAGTCCTTTATATAAGAAAAGGATTCCTATAATAGCTCAATCTCTGATAAGTACATCTACAGGACATCACATGCTCAAGTACTGGATACAGGCCCAAGACCCTTTGCTAATTTTTAGCTACAACATTGAGTCAAAACTACATTTAAAGATCCTGAACGTATCCAAACCAAATCCTGAGTCTGATCATCCGCTTTCTGCAGAGGTGGGGGCGATGGGGTCTCAGCACCTTCTGCAGAAAGATGCATGGAGATCCGTGAATGAGGGAAGAAGGAAGACCTAGGGATTCACATCATCTCCCCAACTCCTATCCATTCAACAAACAAAAGTAGATCCAAAACTCAAGCAACCAGATTTACAGAAGATGATGGCGTGTGTGCACTACAGCTGAAAAAACTACCAACAAAGAACAATTAGCAAGACAGCTTTAGGCTACATTAATCAAGACTTGCTACTGAGAAACAGATGATTAATTATGGGGAAGTAGCCGTTTATTCAGTTAAGGCTATGATTTAATCATGGGTATTTTTAGTAAAAGTCATGGACAGGTCACGGGCAAGAAACAAAAAATCATGGCCCATGATCTGTCCATGACTTATACCATAAATGCCCCTGATTGAATCTTGGGGAGAAGGGGGGGTGTACCTCTACCAGGTGAGGGGAGGGAATCCCGCAGCAAGCAGCAGCTGAGGAGGGAGCCCCAAGGTAGCCCACGGCAGCAGCTGGGGGTGGTGGGGGAGGAGTCCTGGGGGGCCTGTGGCACCAGCTGCTGTGGGGAAGCCCCAGGTGGCTGGTGGCTGCTCCAGTCGCTGCCATGAGGGGAACCCCAGGGGTCCAGTGGCTGCTCTGGCCACCGCTGTGGAGGGAAGCCCCGGGGGCCATCAGCTGCCATGAGGGAAGCCCTGGAGGAGCCATCGGCTGCTCTGGCCACTGCTGTGGAGGAGCCCATGTTAGATCATATTAAAGAAGTTCTGTATTAAAATCACAAATGAGTTTGATTCCCCATAGTTTAAATTCCAGAGTATTACTAATTAAGAGGGAGGTCTCTTGGTTTTTGGCTGCTAATTGTGTTAGTACATCCTAAGACAGAGTCTGTTCTCAAACAAATACTTTGTAACAACAGAAACAGCACACAGAGACTCCCTGCCTTTTGTTGTATTTATCTCGCTTTGTTAACAACTGTGATTAAAATAGAGATAGAGGATGTATGTGGATGGCTGCTTGGTGTGGATAATAAATGAATGATCAGAGAGGTGCCAGACTAAGAATCCAGTGTCCATCGGCCGAAGAAGGCGTCAAGTGGAAACAATCAGAGAACCCCCAGAGGGCAGACTGGAATCCACCCAAAAGCCTCAAGGATGCTAATTATAGACCTGTCTTTAATAAACTGTGATTGTAAAGTTTTGGCCAAGGTTCTGACAAAACAGCTGGAAAGCTTATTACCAAATAATATTCATGAGAACCAGGTATGGAAGGAAAGGTTATTAGTAAATTACCTAAATAAAATTCTTCATCTATTCTGAGACTTTAAATGGTACAGAGACAGTTTAGACAGAACCAAACATTTGATAAGGCTCAAAAGGTGGCATCTGTATGACATGAAGCATGTAGCAGCTGTTCTTATTTTAGTTTTATTGTTTTTCAGTACTTCAGTACACATGGAGCTAAGCATGAATATGCACAATAAATAAATCATCCGGCCCTAAAGCATTCCTACAGATTTAAAGCTATGATGCCGTTCATGTTATGTTATAAAAAGAAAAGGAGTACTTGTGGCACCTTAGAGACTAACCAATTTATTTGAGCATAAGCTTTCGTGAGCTACAGCTCACTTCATCGGATGCATACTGTGGAAACTGCAGAAGACATTATATACACAGAGACCATGAAACAATACCTCCTCCCATCCCACTCTCCTGCTGGTAATAGCTTATCTAAAGTGATCACTCTCCTTACAATGTGTATGATAATCAAGGTGGGCCACTTCCAGCACAAATCCAGGTTTTCTCACCCCCCCTCCAAAAACCACACACACAAACTCACTCTCCTGCTGGTAATAGCTTATCCAAAGTGACCACTCTCCTTACAATGTGTATGAAAATCAAGGTGGGCCATTTCCAGCACAAATCCAGCAGGAGAGTGAGTTTGTGTGTGTATGGGGGTGGGGGGGGTGAGAAAACCTGGATTTGTGATGGAAATGGCCCACCTTGATTATCATGCACATTGTAGGGAGAGTGGTCACTTTGCATAAGCTATTACCATCAGGAGAGTGAGTTTGTGTGTGTGTGTTTTTGGGGGGTGGGGGGGGGGTGAGAAAACCTGGATTTGTGCTGGAAATGGCCCACCTTGATTTTCATACACATTGTAAGGAGAGTGGTCACTTTGGATAAGCTATTACCAGCAGGAGAGTGAGTTTGTGTGTGTGGTTTTTGGAGGGTGGGTGGGGGGTGAGAAAACCTGGATTTGTGCTGGAAATGGCCCAACTTGATTATCATACACATTGTAAGGAGAGTGATCAGTTTAGATAAGCTATTACCAGCAGGAGAGTGGGATGGGAGGAGGTATTGTTTCATGGTCTCTGTGTATATAATGTCTTCTGCAGTTTCCACAGTATGCATCCGATGAAGTGAGCTGTAGCTCACGAAAGCTTATGCTCAAATAAATTGGTTAGTCTCTAAGGTGCCACAAGTACTCCTTTTCTTTTTGCGAATACAGACTAACACGCTGTTACTCTGAAACATGTTATGTTATGTTTTTCAGAAACAAAAATATTCATTCATTGATCGATATTCACATTCTACAGTTCCCAATTATATTTAATGTCTACATTTTTGACTTGAGAGGCAAGGGAGGAGAAAAGCAGGAAAGGGAAATCTAGGCAAGCATACCAACAAAACACAACAAATATTTAGTAAATGTGCTCCTAATTTCTACGGTCTTATATGCAGAACTATTAATCAAACTGCAGTTTTTATGACTTCAAGCCTTTTGTTATCAGAAGAGTCCAATTCATTTTATTCAATCATTGAATTTCATTAACCAATTTTGAATCCTTAAGCTTTAATGTTTTATTTTTGAGACACTCTCTTCATTTTGACCTGCTCTCTTCCTTTGGACTGCTTGGCTAGGCTAACACCTGGGAAAATTAAAAATGTTCCCTTCAGTTGTCATTTTCTTTATTTCTGGTTGCTGCTAAAATTCTGCCTGTGATCTGAAATTGTAGACATAATTGTATTTCCTATTTTGTTCATTCTAGTTGATATTCTGTCAGGAATTCAATGGCATTTAACTACATGCATATATCATCCTGATAACACAGAAATATTATTTAATCTAACATGAAGGTAATAATTTGTTCCAGGATAGCTGTGGGATCAAGTTTTTCACTACTTGCAGAAACTCCAAAGATTTAGATATTTTTGGCCCAGATTGGGCTCTCCACACATTTTTTTTTGTATAGGTACAGCCTTTAGCACAATGGGGCCACAATCCTGACTGGGACTTCTGGGTAGTACTGAAATATAAACAGTAAATAAATAAAATATTCCTGTCAGTAATAATAGTATACCATATTATACAAACAATATTTTAAATTATTTCCTCCCATTGAGAAGGTCAGAGTTATTTTCTCACATTGCTTTCCAGCCTAATCAGTCACTGCTTCCCCATCCTACATCCACCCAGAGAATTAAGTTTTGCATAGAATCATGGAATATCAGGGCTGGACGGGACCTCAGGAGGTCATCTAGTCCACCCCCACTCAAAGCAGGACCAATCCCCAACTAAATCATCCCAGCCAGGACTTTGTCAAGCCTGACCTTAAAAACCTCTAAGGAAGGAGATTTCACCACCTCCCTAGGTAACCCATTCCAGTGCTTCATCACCCTCCTAGTGAAAAAGTTTTTCCTAATATGCAGCCTAAACTTCCCCCACTGCAACTTGAGACCATTACTCCTTGTTCTGTCATCTGGTACCACTGAGAACAGTCTAGATCCATCCTCTTTGGAACCCACTTTCAGGTAGTTGAAAGCAGCTATCAAATCTCCCCCTCATTCTTCTCTTCTGCAGAGTAAATAATCCCAGTTCCCTCAGCCTCTCCTCATAACTCATGTGTTCCAGTCCCCTAATCATTTTTGTTGGCCTCCGCTGGACTCTTTCCAATTTTCCACATTCTTCTTGTAGTGTGGGGCCCAAAACTGGACACAGTACTCCAGATGAGGCCTCACCAATGTCGAATAGAGGGGAATTATCATGTCCCTCGATCTGCTGGCAATGCTCCTACTTACTTATACAGGCCAAAATGCTGTTAGCCTTCTTGGCAACAAGGGCAAACTGTTGACTCATATCCAGCTTCTCGTCCACCGTAACCCCTAGGTCCTTTTCTGCAGAACTTCTGCCTAGGTGCTCGGTCCCTAGTCTGTAGCGGTGCATGGGATTCTTCCGTCCTAACTGCAGGACTCTGCACTTGTCCTTGTTGAACCTCTTCAGATTTCTTTTGGACCAATCCTCTAATTTGTCTAGGTCCCTCTGTATCCTATCCCTACCCTCCAGCATATCTACCACGCCTCCCAGTTTAGTGTCATCTGCAAACTTGCTGAGGGTGCAATCCACACCATCTTCCAGATCATTAATGAAGATATTGAACAGAACTGGCCCCAGGACTGACCTTTCGGGCACTCCGCTTGATACCGGCTGCCAACTAGACATGGAGCCATTGATCACTACCCATTGAGCCCGATGATCTAGCCAGCTTTCTATCCACCTTACAGTCCATTCATCCAGCCCATACTTCTTTAACTTGCTGGCAAGAATACTGTGGGAGACAGTGTCAAAAACTTTGCTAAAGTCAAGGAATAACATGTCCACTGCCTTCCCCTCATCCACAGAGCCGGTTATCTCGTCATAGAAGGCAATTAGGTTAGTCAGGCATGACTTGCCCTTGGTGAATCCATGCTGACTGTTCCTGATCACTTTCCTCTCATCTAAGTGATTCAAAATTGATTCCTTGAGGACCTGCTCCATGATTTTTCCAGGGACTGAGGTGAGGCTGACTGGCCTGTAGTTCCCTGGATCCTTCTTCCTTTTTTTAAAGATGGGCACTACATTAAGCCTTTTTCCAGTCATCCGGGACCTCCCCCGATCGCCATGAGTTGTAGATAAAGTCTCATATATTTGTCTTCCAAAGATGACATTTTGTATGAAGCCCATTTGTTTTCATATGTAGCACCCTCACAAGCTTTTGATAGCAGAAGGAAGGAAGGAAGGAAGTTGGCTACCACATTGAGGTATGCACTGGTGGAGCGAGTCTTCCAAAACTCCTTTTTCTTCTTCACCTTTGCCATGACCTCTTGTCTTTCAAGTATGGCTCATACAGTTGCTACAAACCTTCAAAATTTATTCCAATCAAGCTTATTGGATTTTTATGCTCAGGAGACTTTACCTTATTCCTACCTTATCAAGGAAGTAAGCAACATTTTATTATAAACCCTTTGAGAGAAAGCAAGGACAAAAAGAATCAGTTCACTTCTTACAGGGGAAACAGACTGGATTGTCATTACTCCTGAGGGAAGTCTGCACAAAAAATTAAAAATTCTGCACCAAAAAAACCCTAAAAATTTTGTGCACAATATTTTAAAATTCTGCATATTTTAGTTGTCAAAATAACACAATATAATCACCACCACTTTTAATTATTTGCTGACAAGTATTTTGAAATAAATTGTCAAAATAATTCAAAATGGTGTGATTATATTGTTATTGTATTACTGTAATTTTGACAAATAAAATGTGCAGAATGTTGCAGAATTTTTTAAAATTTTAGGTGCAGAATTACCTCAAGAGTACCAGGGTTCTGTGTGTTTAAATCTAGGTGCAAGCAGCGTGTTGTGTGGATCTGGATGCTCGTGGAGGGGGGTTCTGGGTGCACGGGGAATGGGACTCTGCAGGGGAATCCAGGTGAAGGTGATTAGGGCTCAGCAGGGGCATGGGAGGTCTGGGTGTGGAGAGCTCAAGCGAGTGGTCTGGGTGCTGAGGGAGTGGGGGGTCAGGATGCAGCTTGTTGGGCCTCAGTGGAGTGGGGGTCCAGGTGTGGGGAGCTCCCGATGCAGGAGTGAGGCTCAGGGTGGGGCTTTGGGTGTGGGGGACTCCCAATACAGAAGGGGCTCAGTGTGGGGTTCCGGGTGCAGAGGGGGAAGGCTTGGCAGGGGGATTTGGGTACAAGGGGGCGTCCAGATGTACAGGGGTTGGGTGGACAGGGGGAGCAGTTCCCCATACAGTGACCCATCCCCCCATGGCTGAGGAGCAATAGGGCCAGGAAATGGGGGGAGGGATCATTGTACAGGGAGCTGCTCCCTCTGTCTGCCCAACCCCTGTGCATCTGGACGTCCCCTCGCACCCAAATCTCCCTGCCGAGCCTTCCCCACCCCACCGAGCCTCACCCCCTGCACCCAGACACCCCTTCCAAGACCCACCACACCCACAGTGGAGAGCTTCCTGTAGCCAGGGGAGGTTTTGGGGGTTGATCTGACCTCTGCTCCATTCAGGGAAGGTGGAGGGGAAACTCCATCTCCGTCATCGTCCTCCTCCTCTTCCCTCCCACTGCCCAGCCCAGCTGGGAATAAGGTCCTTGGCGGCTGGGCATCCCTAGACCCTGCCCTTCCCCCCCTCGTGGTGACTTACCTCTCCCCCAGCTTCCTGAACAGATGCACCCATGCTGCCGGGGAAGGGTGAGTGAGCACTGGTGCAGCTTCTATGCTTCCCACATAAACCATTTTTTGGCGGGAAAGCAAAGAGCATCTGTGGGGGAACATGTTTCAGGAGTATGTAATGCATTTGAATGTACTATGGTAGCTTAAACCCTAACCACCTCTACCACCAAAACAAAAAAACGGAGTGCAAGGCTGTATTTATGAGTATAAGATGAGTCAATGTACCAATAAGATATAGTAAAATGGCTGACTACAGGAAGAACATAGCTCCATTAGATGTATCAGATTAAAAATGGCAGTCAGCATCCCACTATTAAGGTAAACTGGAATATGTAAGAGATGTTTCTTTTGCATTGTCATGTGTTCATAATGAATCACTGGAAAAAAATTGGTAATTGAGGGTTAATACTGGGAATTGACAAGGAATAGGCAAAACACTGGATTTTCACTCAGCTCTACTTATTACAGCAACAGTATATTTGAGTTGTTTCCCTTTGTTTAGGTTTCCTTATTATGATAAAACATGTTTATTAAAATTTAAATGAAGTATCTATGAAATGATTTGAAAGTTATTGATGAGGTAATGTGACAGCTACACTTGAAGTCAGATATGAGCCAGAGAGCTCATGTGTGGCTTCCTATCAGCTGCCACCATCCTAATTTTTTAGGGAACAGCCTTATTCCACTATATTCCTTTAAACTTGCCAATGGCCTTAAAATCTTAACTGAATGAAAAAGGGTGCAAAATCAGCCCACTCTCTCCCATTTTGCTTTCAGCTAGATGCAGAGCAAAACAGGTGAAATCTTCCAATGGTCCAGCAACCAGAGAAAGTCAACCCCACTGGAGGAGAGTGAGGACTTGTCTACAATGGCAGAAATGTTAAAAGTAGTCTGTGAAAACAGCAAAAAGCTAGAGGAATAACAGTTATAAAACAAACTCTCAGCAGGACCCATTTGACAGTACAACATGATGTTCGTAATTCATAGATAAAGTCTCCAAGGCTGAGCACAGGATTAGTGATTTAGGAGATCAAATTAAACTATAATAGTATGCAACAACTACAGCAGATAAAAGTACCAACAACTTTAGAGTTTATTAAAGCTTCCTGCTAATCTTCATGGTCTCCATTTGAAAGGTCAAATATTCAGCTCAAGAGGTACTTGAAACTGACTGGGGGTAAAAAAACACCATAATCCTGTTTCAGGTTCTGTTTTGATCCTATAAGATAAAACAGTGACAGCAGGAGTTGCTGATAAAAAATATTTTTCATTAAAAAAGCAAAACTTCTCTTTCAAAAGTGCCAACTGCTTTCTGCCTCAGTGGCCATGACGATATGTGCTGGGGTCTGTTTGAATTGTGTCATTTTGATTTGCTGTTCTTGCCCACCTGTACAGCGAGATAAGCGGCCTGTCAGCACAAGAGATACTGAAATGCATAAAAAGATATTTTGACAGTAGTAGTCAGGCTTCATAATTACAGGCCACCATAACAGCAGCCAAGTGGGCTCTCTTGACAGTATGTTTGTCTAAACTATAATTTTTATGTCAGCACTGCTGTTGGAACACCTGTCTGTCAACATCATGGTAAGTATCCAGGTAGCAAATGTATTTAACGCACCTATGTAGTCTAACATAAATCATATCTTTAGATTTTCAATAAACTGTAATTTCATGGTGAAGAACTGTTTATTTTTATTGACTTTAATGCAGTACCATCTATTGTCTTTAAAACATTTAAAATATAATTAAGTAATATTATTTAAGAAAGTCCCTCTTGCTGCTTATTTGCATAATTTTTTAAAGATACAATAAATTAATTAACATTAACTTTGTCTGACACAGAGGTTTAGTGGTTATATGGAGTTGCATTTACATTTAAGGGGTCCAGTCAGGAGTTACAAAACTAATAACATTTAAAAACATGCACCCTTACCTATGACCCTACAAATAGCTGAAGATAAAAAGTTAAGTTTTGAAAAAGTTTGGTTTTACAACATATAAATGTTGTGTCTATTGACCTAATAGTGAGAATTTGTCATTACATATCTTATGATATTTTTTAATTAATAGCAGGGATGTTAATCTCAGTGTCCTGGACAAACTGTAGCTTTGGAAAATACATTCTGCTCTCCTAATTTTCCCCTGAATTTAACAAGTAGAAACAATATTCATCACTTCTATCCCTGTCTTAAATTATTACATAGCATTGCTATGTTCTGTTAAACTGTTGACATGTTTCACCAACGGACATAAAAATAAAAAGAATGGTACAAATTTTCTACCTTTAGTTATGCCCTAACAGCTTCAGTGGGGTTGCACAGACTCAGTAGAGGGCAGAATAGAACCTGGTGTCCAAAAAAAATTCAATACAAAAATGCTGAAAAATATGAGTAAAATTTCAAAGCAACAGGTTTGGATTTAGCCACAAACATTCCAATAAAAAGAATGGGAGTCAAACCAATGAAAACTCTGAGAAACACTTTGAAGTCAGGAATTTGGGGTGAAATTTGAATGATCAAAATGTAGGAAGTTTAAAAAAAAAAAACAACCTAATTCACACTTCTTGGCTTTTTAATTTTTCACAACACAATAAATTAAAGATAAGGATATCCATATTTAAATGAGGTTTGCTGGGATTTCATGGAAAATTTTCCTGAATGTAAAACCTGAAAGATAAACTGACAATTACCAGGAAATTAAAAGCGAAGCCCCATTCTTCAAGTTAAGTATATTCAAGAAAGGCCCAGTTCTGGAAAGATTTATATGTGTTTAGTTTTACATAGAGGTCAACCGACTTAGATGACAGGATTAAATCTTCCCAGGATCGGGCCCTTAGCTTGTATTAATAAGAGTTCACTTTGAAAGTATGTTTTAGTGGAATCTCTCCTCTCACTTCCCCATCTCCAAAATATTACACTGTCTTAAAGACAATTTTATACCTTTAAATAATACATTTAAAACTTTGGAAATTAATGGCTAAGGCATTCGGTCAGTTCCTCGATGGCATAAAGTCATTCATCCCTGATTCTCCACCCACCTGATTTACATGGCATATATATACACATGTGCAAAAGTTAAAAAAAAAATTTTTAGGAGACTATAAAATCCCACTACATACCAATATATACCACAAGATTACTCATTACAAAACATGAGCAGGAGTGCACCAAACTGGATGCTCCGGGATGCTGCAATAGTTGGGACTGTTCTAACTTTTATAGAGGAGCAGAATGATTCCTGGCTACCTCTAGACTGAAAAGGTAATGTAAGGACATCTTAGCACCCCTTACCGCCTGTACCGAACCAAGCTCAGAATTAGGGCTTATCACATTAAAAACTTCTTTCTGATTTTCCCAAACTTCCAAGAAACTTCCAAGTACCCTGGGATGAGATGTGGCTGTGAAATTTATTCCTTGGGAAGCTGACAGAAAGTGGACAGAAAGTCAAACTTCTTCAAACTTTAATTTTAACTTGTGGAATAACTACTGACACTATAAAATAAAGTGCAAGGTTATAAGTATTATTAGGGAGTAATAATTAAGGTCTGTATGCACAGAGGAGAGCAAAACTACAAAGAAATCATGGTGCAATTATGGGAGTAAGAGAAAAAGCAGATACAGGCAGTGAATGCCCTTTTCATCCCTCCGTTAGCCACTTTCCTCCCACTGCAAAAGATCTGCATGGCCCATTAGTTGCATTAATTGGTATGCTCCCCTACAAGAACAGCTGAAGATCTGTATTAAGTAATCATAGAAAATTAATGCTGCTTGTGACAATATTAATTCCAACTGCACACTTTGTAATCTCTCTTTATTGGTGTCCTGGAGCACAGTGGTGAGCCAGCAGCCAATGGTAGGTTTGCCATGCTACAATGGCTAGGAAGGGGTGGTCTGCCCACTAACTGCTTCCACAGACCAGAGGAGGGAGAGAATACAGACTACGTGGCTCTTAGAGAACAGCTGTACTTTAATTAGCTTTCTTCCTTCCTTCATGACAGGGGCATATGGGCCTATGACAGTTACTATTCCAAATTATGTTGTATGCAAAACTGAAAAAGATCAAAAATTCATTTAAAACTGATCCATTTAAAAATATTTGCAGAACTGAAAAACAAATGCCATAAATTTATTTACACAATTCATCTTAATTGCCCTTTGAAGTGGAAAAAGACATCCTCATGTATTGATATTATGCTGAAGCTCTTCACTCCAGCCCGAAAGAGCCTGTTTACAAAACAAAAACTATGTTAAAATTATACAAAGGGTCTGCCTTAAACCCAAAAAGCCAAAAAAATCAGAACTGAGGCTCCTCTGGATCTCATCCTAGAAAAGGAGCCAAGTGCAATAAATAAAGTGGGAGATTAAGTATCTAGAATGTAGTGTTCACACAATTATTAGAATTAGAATACTCAGGAGCATAAAGTAGTAAAGGAAGCAGCACTAATGTTTTTCCAAAAAGAAAAGGAGTACTTGTGGCACCTTAGAGACTAACCAATTTATTTGAGCATGAGCTTTCGTGAGCTACAGCTCACTTCATCTCACGAAAGCTCATGCTCAAATAAATTGGTTAGTCTCTAAGGTGCCACAAGTACTCCTTTTCTTTTTGCGAATACAGACTAACACGGCTGTTACTCTGAAACTAATGTTTTCGACTTTGTGAAATGTGACTTTGAAAATGTATGGAAATGCTCAAAGGAATTTGGACTGGAAACGAGTAAGAGAAAATTACAATTCTCTATATACTAATGGGAAATAGGTTAAAAAACAGTTGCAGAGAGCAATAATTGAGGGCAGGATTCCAATTTTTAAGACACATGGGTGTGCACTCTGTATCTTGGAAATTGCAAATATTTTGATACATGCATGTAGCATATTGTCAGATTAGAACTGAGCCACAAGTTTAACTTTCATTGACTTCAATTAATGGCTTCCTTGCATTAGGACAGTAAGTACTTGACCTTAGTCAGAATCACATTGTATTTGACCAATAGGAAAAAACTTCTAATAATATTGGAGGAAAACTGCAAGACAGAGCATTTTCAAACACCTATCTTGTTAGGTACTGAAGCTACCTTTTCAGCACAGCATATATGGAAATTAGGCACACAACCCCTTCTTTTTGTTGTTACAGTGATTGAAGATGCATAGTTAATTCTTCACATACTCCGAAATAACTACTGACAGCAGCACTTATTTTGTTTTTGGGAGAGAGAGTAGGAAGAGGAGGTCCATATTGCCTTAATTCTTGTGGCATCACAGAATGAAAGGAGAAAAGTTACTTCGTTATACAGGAAACTGCATTACTACAGCTCAAGTTTTTTGCATTCTAATCAGGACATACCCTAATTCTTTTTTAAATAGTTGCTCACCATCTTTGAAAATTTCATTGTTATTTCCAAAATCTGTATTTTGTATTCCACTTTCTAGTCAAAATGGTTGCATCACCTACTCTCAAACTTTCTATTAATTCCAGATTGTTAGTTACTTCTACTTTCATGTTTAAATAGCAATTTGTCTAAACTGGAACACAGTTTTTTGTATAGAGTCTTTCTCCGCCCTGAGACTAATGGGTTGTAACTCACTCCCTGTCCCATACAGGTAAAAGGATTGCTCTGCTGCTGGAATGTTGGAATGTTCACCAAAATCACCACCCCCTAACTATAAAAATAGATACTGATCTACTTTCTGCTTAGGAGTCAGAAATCCCTTTAGTAGAACGGGACTCAAAAACCACAAGGAAATATCAACTTGGGCCATTTGGTAAATTTCTGTCAATCAGGCCTTGATTCATTATACTAGAGTATAAAAAGCCCTTTATTTCTTTCTTCGGCCACAGAAAGAGACAGCACATGCCTTCAGAATGTTCTTGAACTCCTTAGTTCTGTGAAAACAATATCATAAAGTCCCTACCACATTTAACGAGTGCAACTGCTTTACTTTTGGAGATTTGGAATTAGGGCAAAAAGAGGAAAACTTTTTTTGCAGGATTATTGTGTCAGACAGAAATGGGAGACACAACAACTGAGGAATGTCTGTGTGAGCTGGTCAAAACAAGACTTATTTTTCTACAGCTGAGAGAGTGATTATTGCCAACAGAGGGAGAATCTAATCTAGAACATCTAAAGAAGACTATTCTTTGGCTGACCATCCTTTTTAGCTGTGCACAAGTTGGAGGCTTAATATGAGTAATAGTCACAAGATAAAACCCTCACCATTTCCTAGTGATGGGGCAGTGTGTGTACAAAGGGCCCAATTTTGCAGATGCTGGACCGGAGTTGGATTATAACACAGTGCACAAGCCCCTTGGTCTATGTGTGGGTGGGGGAACTAAGGGTTCTGAACAGGAGGTACAGATGCATGCGGTGAGGGGATATCCTGCCAGTATCCTGAAATGCAGGCATACGTACCGTGTATATTTGCAAATGCTTAATTCTAATTCAGCAAGGTTATTTTTGAATAAGCTTTACTCCTAGAAAGTCCCAGTCTCATCATGGTGGCATGATGATCAGGAATAGGAGCAGCAGAATTTAGTCTTAGAAAGTATCTTAGGGCTTGTACACACTACCACTTACATTGATGTAACTTACGTCACTCAGGGGTCTGAATAAGCCACCCCCTGAGTGATGTTACACCAACCTAAGTGCTGGTGTGGACAGTGCTATGTCAGCAGGAGAGCTTTTCCCGCTGACATAGCTACCACGTCTCATGGAGGTGGTTTTATTATGCTGATAAGAGAGCGCTCTCCCATCGGCATACAGTGTCTTCACCAGATGCACTATGGTGGCACCCCTGTATTGGTGCAGCTGCACCACTATAGCACTTCTAGTGCAGACTAGCCCTTAAAAAAACATGTAGGTGCATGAAAACTAAATTAATGTGTCGGAACAATGGAGGCTAACACACTGCAGCCCATTAGTAAAACCAAAAAGTTTCATTCCAGCAGCTTTGAAGCAATAATGCACTTTCCCATGAAAACTTAAAAGAAGAGGTGAAAAATGGTTTGCTTGGTATGATGGAAAGGAATGTCAGACACTACTTTGGTCAGACATTCCCATTCAATTTAGTCCCATTACCCACCAGGGTTCATTTACAGGCCAAATGCATTGGCTATTTATCAAGAAGGTTTAAGATTAAGTTTACTGCCCATTAGCATTTTTGAATTATCTATATTGTTGGAACACCATAAAAACATGGAAGCAATACAAAACAGCTATAAAAACTGTATTATCTGCATAATTTAAACTTTCTACACAGTAGTGTTCTTTGTTATTTTTTTCTTCCCAATACGTATACTGTACCACCAGAGCTGGTTTATAATTACCCTTAATAAGTCCTATTATTTTAACTTCATTGTTGAAATAAAGGGCTAACGATGCAATTTTTCCTCAACATTTTGGATTAAATCCTGCTTCAAGTCACTGAGACTACTTGCATGAGGCCGGTGAACAGATTAAGTCCTTCATCACCAACTGATATACCTTTGTGTACTCACACACTCTTTTAATGCACACACACACAGTCTGTAAATCCAACTACATAAGCATGAATACACACAAAATATACACACTGTAAATTACACATTTAAACGAGGACTGTTAATTAATCGCAGTTAACTCACGCGATTAAAAACTCAAAAAATTAATCGCAGTTTTAATCGCACCGTTAAACATTAGAATACAAATTGAAATTTATAAAATATTTTTGATGTTTTTCTACCTTTTCAAATATATTGATTTAAATTACAACACAGAATACAAAGTAGACAGTGATCACTTTATATTATTTTTATTACAAATATTTGGACTGTAAAAATGATAAACAAAAGAAATAGTACATTCACCTTGTGAATGTACCTTAATGCAATCTCTTTATCGTGAAAGTGAGACTTACAAATGTAGATATTTTTGTTACATAACTGCACTCAAAAACAAAACAATGTAAAACTTTAGCGCCTACAAGTCCACTCAGTCCTACTTCTTATTCAGCCAATCACTAAGACAAACAAGTTTGTTTACATTTATGGGAGATAATGCTGCCTGCTTCTTATTTACAATGTCACCTGAAAGTGAGAACAGGCATTTGCATGGCACTTTTGTAGTTTGAATCGCAAGGTATTTATGTGCCAGATATGATAAACATTCATATGTCCCTTCATGCTTCGGCCACCATTCCAGAGGACATGCTTTCATGCTGATGATGCTTGTTTAAAAAAAAATGTGTTAATTACTTTTTGACTGAACTCCTTGGGAGAGAGCAGTATGTCTCCTGCTCTGTTTTACCCACATTCTGCTATGTATTTCATATTATAGCTGTCTTGGATGATGATCCAGCACATGTTCGTTTTAAGAACACTTTCACACAGATTTGACAAAACACATAGAAGGTACCAATGTAAAATTTCTAAAGATAGCTACAGAACTCGACCCAAAGTTTAAGAATCTGAATTCCCTTCCAAAATCTGAGGAGGACAAGGTGTGGAGCATGCTTTCAGAAGTCTTAAAAGAGAAACACTCTGATGTGGAAACTACAGAACCCAAACCACCAAAAAAGAAAATCAACCTTCTGCTGGTGGCATCTGACTCAGATGATGAAAGTGAACATGCGTCGGTCTGCACTGCTTTGGATCGTTATTGAGCAGAACCTGTCATCAGCATGGATGCATGTCCTCTGGAATGGTGGTTGAAGATGAAGTGACATATGAATCTTTAGCACATCTGGTAGGTAATTATCTTGCAATACTGGCTACAACAGTGCCATGCAAACGCCTGTTCTCACTTTCAGGAGACATTGTAAACAAGAAACTGGCAGCATTATCTCCCGCAAATGTAAACAAATTTGTTTGTTTAAGCAACTGGCTGAACAAGGAGTAGGACTGAGTGGACTTGTAGGCTCTAAAGTTTTACATTGTTTTATTTTTGAATGCAATTATTTTTTGTACATAATTCTACATTTGTAAGTTCAACTTTCATGATAAAGAGATTGCATTACAGTATTTGTATGAAGTGAGTTGAAAAAATACAATTTCTTTTGTTTTTTACAGCACAAATATTTGTAATAAAAAATAAATATAAAATGAGCATTGTACACTTTGTATTCGGAGTTGTAATTGAAATCAATATATTTGAAAATGTAGAAAATATCCACAAATATTTAAATGGTATTCTATTATTGTTTAACAATGCAATTAATCGTGCGATTAATCTTTTAATTGCGTGATTAATCGTGCAATTAATCGTGATTAATTTTTTTAATCACTTGACAGCCCTCATTTAAACACTATAGATATATATAGGAACAGGGCAAGTAGCTCTCTCCAGTAAGACAAACTGACGTTTTAGGCAACAGTAAAAATGGTTACTAACCATTCTGTAATTGTTGTTTTTCAAGATGTGGTGCACGTGTCAATTTCACTATAGGCATTTGCGCAGTCCAACGCATAGTTGCCAGAGATTTTTTTCCTTACCGGTACCCATCAGGGCAGTATGAGTGCCCTCTGCTGTTTCATACCCCATGTGCAGGCATAAAGGGCCAAGCTGTCCCAGACTCTCCTCAGTTCCTTCCTACCAGACAGACTTTGACAGAGGGAAAGGAGGTTGGTTGGACATGTGCAACACATCTTGAAGAACAGGAGTTATGAAAAGGTTAGTAACAGTTTTTTCTTCTTCAAGTGATTGCACACGTCCATTCTACTGTAGATTACTCACAAGCAGTTCCAACTGGAGGTGGGTTTGGAGTCTATTTGAACAGGGACTGGACAACCATGTGTCCAAATTTAGCGTCACCAGCATTGCAGAGGGCTGGGACTTCGGTTTCAGATCAGTTACAGATGACAGCACTGTGGAGCCGAAGATGGCGTCAGAGGCGGAGTCCCCTGTGATCACATAGTGTTCTGCAAAAGTGTGGCCTGACACCCCCGTCACTGCTCTACAGATGTCTGTGATAGGAACATTCTTAAAGGAGGAGACAGATGAGGAGACCGATCTTGTAGAGTGTGTACGAACTGAGTCTGGAGGGGTCATGCTGTGAATTTGGTCGCACTGTCTAATGCAATTCGATACACACTTAGAGAGTCTCTGGGCTGATATTGGTGAGCCCTTGGATCCTTCTGCAATGGAGACGAAAAGTCTGGGGGAATTCCTGAAAGCCTTTGTCCTATCAAGGTAGAAGGCCAGGGCTCCCCTGACATCTAGGTTATGAAGTATAGTCTCCCTGTTGTCTTGGTGAGGGGTTTCGGGTAGAAGACTAGAAGGTGAATCAATTGATTCATGTGAAACAGGGAGGTTACCTTAGGGATGAATTTTGGATGCAGCCTGGCCGTAACTTTGTCCGGAGAGAATACCGTGTAAGGGAGATGCACCATCAGAGCTGTTATCTCTCCTATTCTTTTGGCTGAGGTAATCGCTATCAAGAAGGCTGTTTTCATTGATAGGTTCGTTAGTGAACAGGTGGTCATGGGTTCAAAGAGAGACCTAGTCAGTCCTTCCAGCATCAGTTTTAGGTCCCACATGGGGATAGGAAGTTGGGGAGGTTGAGGGAAGAGGTTTATTATACCCCTGAAGAATCTTTTAGTGGTTGAGTGTGACAGCACCGAGTATCCTTCTACAGGTTGGTGAAAGGCTGTTATAGCTGCTAGATGAACCCTAAGAGACCTTAGGGATAATCCTGACTTTTTAAGGGTCAGAGCATAGTCTAGGATGCGTGAAAGAGTCACAGATATTGGGGAGATTTGTTGAGACATGCACCAAATCTGAAAGCTGGACCATTTCTGCAGCTAAGTATGTCATGTGGAGGACTTTCTACTGTGTAATAGAATCTCTTGCACTTCCCTTGAGCCGGAGCTTTCTAGGTGTTGGTGTAGTAGTTCCAATGTTGGAATGATCGTTGATAAGGTGACCATCTTGAACTTCTGAGTTTTGACAAACTTTTTGAGAGCTCTGAGGTCCAGTATGGGTCTCCCCCTTTCTTTTGGGTATTAGGCAGTAACGAGAGTAGAATCCCTTGCCTCATAGATGTTGAGGTTCTGGTTCTATGGCTCCTACCTGGAGGAGGCAATCTATTTCCTGCTGTAGTAAACTCTAGTGAGAAGGGTCCCTGAAGAGGGATGGGGAAGGGTGTTGTGGAGGGGGGTAGGGAGATGAAATGGATGGGGTACCCAGATTGGGCAATCTTTAAGACCCATTGACAGAAATTATGCATTCCCAGGCACTGCGGAACGCAGCCAATCGGTGGCCAAATGGGTGTACAACCATGGTCGACCGTGTCAGTTATAGGGAGTGGTCTTGCGGTGCCTTGACCTGCCAGGCAAAAGTGATGCTTAGATACAGGGGTTTGGGCGAAGGCTGCAGACCAGATGGCTTGTGTTTTGGGAATTTTCCTTTCGTCCTTTGCGTTTCATAATGGAGCTGAGGTTGGTACTGAGCCGCACATGGCCTATGCTGGGATTGGGAAGTAAATCAACTCTTTTGCCCCAATGTACAGATTCCCAGCGACCGGAGGGTAGCCATGGAATCCCTCAGGGTATGAAGGGAGGTGTTGGTCTTTTCAGCAAAGAGCTCGTGTCCTCAAAGGGAAGATCTTTCACCACAGACTGCACCTCTTTCAGGAATCCTGACAAGTGGAGCCACAATGCCCGTTGCATCATCAATACCATGGAGATTGACCCAGCTGCCATGTCGGCGGCATCTATGGCAGCCTGTAGTGATGTTTTTACCACTAGTTGCCCTTCCTGAATGATGGCCTTGAAGGATTCCCAATGTACCTCTGGTAATTTATCAATAAAATAATTAAGTTTGTTGTAATTTGTGTAGTCGTATTTGGCTGTGAGCTCCTGATAGATGGCAATATGGAACTATAACGTAGACAAGGAATATGCTTTCCTATGAAAGAGATCAAAGCGCTTCCAATCCCTGTCGTAGGACACAGCCCTGGAGTGGTGTTGTCGGCCATGGGAATTGACAGCGTCCCTCACGATGGAATTGGATGGCAAGTGTGAACAATGGAACTCTGATTCCTTTGCAGGGACATAGTATTTTTTGTCCCCATGCTTACAAGTTCAAGCTACTGATGCTGGGCTTTGCCACACTGTTTTAGCCAGCTCTAAAATGAATTCATTAATTATGAGGACAACCTTTCAGGACTACGAAGAATGGAAGATATCAAGGAGCTGATGGTTGGAGTCCTTGGCCTCTTCTACAGGTATGTGGAGGGTGTTCGCCAGCTCCTGGAAAGGACAGAAGTCATCTGCCAGAGCTGGTGGGAGAGGCATGACAGCTTTGTCTGTGGGGGAAGCAGATACGGTATTTGGTGTTATGTCCTCCTCTTCCGGCTTCCTGTTCCTCCATCTCCTAAGGCAGTTCTGAGGTCCTAGATACTGCTGCTGAGGTAGTGTGCCTGGAAAGTTCTCGGGCGAGGCTTGAAGCTTGTGAGGCAGGCTTTTGGTGTGCTGCCCAGTAATCCCATTATGGCTGCTGTTGTGGCATAGGGTCTGGTGCAGGTGCCCAGGGGTGGCTGTACCAAGATGGTGGTGGTGGAGGAGCCATCTGTGGGTACATTCTTGGACCAGAAGTTGAAGGTTGTGGCAAAACTCACATCTGCCGGGAGACTGAGGTTGGAGAGCTACCGCCATGAAGATAATCTTCTGACAGAGCTCTCTATCCTTGCGGGATCTCGACCGGAGCTGCTGGCAGAGGGTACACTTTTGTTGTATGTGGCCCTCACCGAAGCAGAGGATGCACTGAGAGTGCATCCGGGATCGCCACATTGTAGGTGTGGACTTCTTGAAGCCCAGGGAGCTGGACATACCCTGCTAAGGGGAAGGGTCCCCAATGGGGAAAAAGACTAAAAGAAGAAGAAAAAAATTAAAGGTAGAAAGAACAGAAAAATAGCAATCAGAACTATAACTAGAACTATACTGGGGAATACTGCAAATGCAAACAGGAGAACAATAGCCTTAACAGACTGTTAATAGTGCCATCTCTAGCTAGGGGTGGTTGACAAGGAACTGAGGAGGGTTAGCACCCATGTGCTTGTGGCACAGCACGAAGCATATGTGCGTGCCTAATGGACAATGTTACAAAGTTTTCCAATCAGCAGCGCAGGGGCACAGACGTACCTATAGTGGAGTACTCATAGGGACACTACTCAAGGAAAAACAAGTGTTGACAGAGCCATGCCATGCCAGGGTGATCAATACAAGTCAGGCTTTGACCTGTTTGACCTAGCTTTGCACTTTGGCCAGAAGAGAGATGGGGGAAAAGTGTACAGGAGACCCTCTGACAACAGCAGTAGAAAAGCATCTGTCAATGAACCAGGGCTGTGAACTGCTCTGGAGCAGAATGTCAGGTCCAGAATTGCTCCAATGTATTCCATTTTCTGTAATGGAGACAGGATTGACATGTCTGAGTTGATCAGCAGGCTGAGTGCATCGAAGGTGGATTGAATTATGCTTACGATGATGCTGGACACCATCTACTACCTGGATTGACCTCTTATCAGCCATTTGTACAAGTAAGGAAAACCATGGACCCCTGACATTTGAAGAAAAGCTGATACTACTGCCATCCACTTTGTAAAAACATGGGGCAGTCGAGAGACCAAAGAGGAGCATTGTGTACTGATGATGGCAACCGCTGACAGTGAATCTCAGATATTTTCTGTGGCACGGATGAACTGTCACATGAAAGTAGGCATCCTTTAAATTGAGAGCAGCATACCAGTCCCCGAGCTCTACAGAAGGGATTATGGAAGCTAGAGTGAACATCTGGAATTTTGATTTTTTAAGAACTTGTTTAACTCCCTTAGACCACCTTTTGGCTTTGGAATCAGGACGTATCAGGAGTAAAACCCCTTTTCTCTGAAAAAGGGAAGGACATCCTCTACAGCAGTGGCAGGCAAACTTTTTGGCCTGAGGGCCACATTGGGTTTCCAAAATTATACGAAGGGCCGGTTAGGGGAGGCTGTGTCTCCTCAAACAGCCAGGCATGGCCCCCTATCCGACCCCCCCCATTTCTCACCCCCTGACAGCTCCCCTGGAACTCCTGCCCCATGCAACTCCCTCTGTCCCCTGATGGCCCCCCCTGGGACTCCTACCCCATCCACCACCCCCTGCTCCCTGTCCCCTGACCACCCCTGGACTCCCCACCACTGACTGCCCCCTGCTGCCCCATCCAACCCCCCTCTCATTACTGACTTGCCCCCCAGGACTCCTGCCCCATCCAACCCCTCTGTTCCCCGCCCTCTGACCGCCCCGAACCCATCCACACCCCCATCCCCTGACCCCTCCCACCCCCTCTCCCGCTCCCTGCCCCCTTGCTGCGCTACCTGGAGCACAGGTGACTGGCGGCGCTAGAGTTGCGCCGCCCAGAGCACCGCGTCATGCTGCAGCTCTGCAACTGTGCTGCCCGGCCCACAGCACTGTGCTGGCGGCGTGGTGCACTGAGACTGCAGGGGAAGTGGAACAGTACGGGAGGGGCCGGGGACTAGCCTCCCAGGCCAGAAGCTCAGGGGCCGGGCAGGAAGGGCCCGTGGGCCGTAGTTTGCCCACCTCTGCTCTACAGCTTCTACAAGAAGTGATTGTATTTCTCGCAGTAACATTGTCTTGTGAGAGGGTGGTCCCTGAAGAGGGATGGGGAAGCAGGATGGGGGTACAAATAAATTAGAGAATACTTCCCACTCCCACTCTGCTTAGAACCCATCGATCTGTTGTGATGTGAGTCCAAACGTGACAGAAGTGGGGAAGGTGGTTTTCAAAAACCGGAAAAGAAAAAAGATGGCACTTTTAGAACTGCTAGACAGCTCTCAACCTGTCCATCAAAATGAGTTCCTGGAAGATGCCACCTGCCTTAATGAACTTGTGGCAGCTGAAGCAGGCAGCAACTGTCTTTTGTAACCTCTGGTCCTTCTCCTTGGCAGGTCTTGGGCTAGAGGGACAAACCCCTGAAAATGCTGGGACTGATGAGGATGGAATGCCTTCCACTTGATTGCTAGGCTGTAAATGTCCAGGGATTTCAGGATTACTCTAGTGTCTTTGAGACCATGCAGTCTTGTCAATCTTTCAAAAGGCAAATCCTAGATTGTCCACTGCACATCTGCAGGGAAGAGCTTAACCAGGATGAGGGCCTCATCATGATTGCAGAGGCCATGCTGTCAACTGCAAAATCTGTTGTATTGAGACCCACCTGCAGAGCTGGTCTGGTGACCAACTTACCCTCCTCTATCAAAGACTAGAACTTCTGTTTCACCTCATCTGGGAGCTTGTCTTGAGACTCTGAAACTGCATCCCACTGGGTGAAATTGTACCACCACAGCAATCTTGCTGGATTGCAATATGAAGCTGTGAACCACCTGTTGAATAAAGTTTCCTCCCAAGTTAAGTCCAGTTTCTTGTCCTCTTTTTGGGTGGGTTCACAACTGGTGTCCTGTCTCTATTTTTCATTGGCTGCTGCCACTACAAGGGAGCCTGGAGGGGGATAATTATACAGGTGCTTGGACTTCTGTGAGAGGACATAGTACCTCCTGTCCACTCTTTTTGTAGTTGGAGACAGGGAAGCTGGGCTCTGCCAGAGGATCTAAAATAGCCTCATTTATCGCTATTTGGTTGGAAATGCAGATGTCAAAATGTCCACCAGCTTGTGTGACTTTTTTCCTGGACCTCCTCCAGTGGATGTCTAGGGCCATAGCCATCCCCGTGAACAATTTCTGATGGGTCTTAAAATCATCAGGAAGCGGAGAAATAGGCTCCACCACAATTACCTTATCAGGAGATGAGGAAGAGGATGCCAACAGTACTGGGGGATGGTCCAGTTCCTGCTCCTTTTGCAGCTGGTCATGCAAGAGATCCCAAAACTGTTCTGTGCCAGGCTTGCTACCAATGCTAGGGTGCTTGTGCTGCCTATGCTCTTGATGACCAGTAGATGGAGCTTGCTGAGGTGGCTGCGGGGATGTTCCTGAATGACAGGGGGAGCACCATGGGCTCCAGAAGGGTCACTGATATAGCCCAAGGGTTCCTTCTATAAGCTCCTTGTTGTAACTGAGGCTGAAACAGGGCAGGCAGGTAACAGACTAATGATAAGTTTCAGTGGTAGATTTATCTCGTGAGACTGACCTAACACTAGGTAAAGCAACCCACATCCTTTCATGTATTTATACCTGCTCCTGTATCTTTTACTTCATACATCTGATGAAGTGGGTTCTAGTCCACGAAAGCTTATGCCCAAATAAATTTGTTAGTCTCTAAGGTGCCACAAGGACTCCTCTTTTTTAGACTAGTGATAGTGGAACTGGCTAGGCTGGGACATATAGGATTCCATTTCAGAGTCTGATGAAGCAGCTGCCTCCTTTTGTGACCACAGCGGTGCCACACCCATTGGTGCTGGTGAAGAAAGGGGAGTCAGGGAGGTCATCTGTGGCTTTGCCCTAGACAGTTCCGCTTTAACCAGTACCCTGACGGCTGAATTGATGGAACTGCCTAGTGCAGAGGTGAAGGCACTTACGATACTACCTTGGAAAGCCATGACAGGTGAGTCTCTTGAACACTCTTGCAACCTCAAATGTCTCAGGAGTAGACCATACTAGGAAGACGCTCTGCGGTTCCATCGTGTGAGGAGATGCTGATGAAGGTGATTCAGGAACCAGTCTCAACATGCCTGTACTGGGCTCCAGAGTCAATGAACTCCACTGTTTGGAGGTGTGCTCTAGGGAGTGTCTTCTCCTTGAATGCATCCCTGAGCCTTTAGAAGAGCTTGACTTCTTCTGACAGTCCCAGCACCCCGTCCAGGTTCCATGCCTCTTCCTCAGTACTGGTGATCCCGCTCTGCCTCTCTGCACCAGTAGTGCTGGAAGTGCGCTACTGGTCAATGCAGAGGCGCTTTGTACCAGGAGTGAGGTAGACAGATCCGATGAAAGACACAGCACCTATTTGAGGAGCAGATACTTTAGTCTGGTTGTCCTATCCTTTTTAGGATGGAGGCTTAAAGTCCTTACACTTGTTGCTCACAGCTGGGTTGAGGGTCACTATTAGGCATTGCCTTATCACAAGAGTGCCAGGGCTTTAAACCTGGAGAGTGCAGCATATCTTTGGTACCGAGGCCAGTACCCAGACCGGGTGCTGGAACCACACAAAACAACAATTAAAAAAAAATTATTTACAAACTAACCATACAAAGGCTACTAGCCACAGGATTTGCCTAAAGACTTGCAGAAGCAAAGAGAGGGAGCTCCAAAAACCATCACAGGTGGTAGGAAGGAACTGAGGGAAGTCGGGGGTGGCTCAGCCATTTATGCCTGAGCATGGTGCATGAGGCAGGAGAGAGCACTTGTGTGGCCTTGATGGATACTGCTAAGGGAAAACTCTGACAACTGTGCCGGTGGAGCACACAAACACCTAACGTAGAACTGACATGTGAAATCACTCGAAAAAGAACATATTCATCTTCAATTACAGTAAGTGTTCTATTTACATTTTTAAGAGACTACAGAGGAAAAAAACTATGAAATCTTTCAGTAGAAAGCAAGTAAATAATTTGTACCAAACTGCTGAAAGAATCTTTCTGTAAACCACGTACAAGATATTAATCTCTCTCTTTATAACCTGTGATCTTTGCAACAAGCAGCATGTACAACTTGTAAGCTGCAGAAACTCTGTATGCCTTTAAAATCCATTCATTCTTCAACATTCCTCAATTTGTTTATACTTCGTCTTACATTGCAATTTGAGAAAAACAAGAAACAGAAAATACTAATGAAAAAGCTGAATTGTGCAAGCAACTGAAAGGCACTAAGAAAACAGATTACTTTTATTTAAAAATGGCCTTTCAGAGTACTGGTAAGTCTCCCCCCCACCCCTTTTTTTTTTTAAATGAACGCTAATATGTTTAACTGTGTTTTTCTTAGATGTGCAGTGTTGAAGTTGGATTCTGGACAGATCAATTTCAGAGGTATTATTAGTGCTGGCTCATAGAAAATTATGTCATGAGATCAGCTTTAGTAAATCTTAATTCTTCAAGGCTAAGCTTGATAAGTTTATGGAGGAGATGGTATGATGGGATAACCTAATTTTGGCAATTAATTGATCTTTGACTATTAGCAGTAAATATGCCCAATGGCCTGTGATGGGATGTTAGATGGGGTGGAATCTGAGCTACTACAGAGGATTCTTTCCTGGGTGTCTGGCTGGTGAATCTTGCCGACATGCTCAGGGTTTAGCTGATCACCATATTTGGGGTTGGGAAGGAATTTTCCTCCAGGGCAGATTGGCAAAGGCCCTGGGTTTTTTTCGCCTTCCTCTGCAGCATTGAGCACAGGTCACTTGCTGGAGAATTCTCTGCATCTTGAAGTCTTTAAACCATGATTTGAGGACTTCAATAGCTCAGACATAGGTTAGGGGTTTGTTACAGGAGTGGATGGGTAGGTGAGATTCTGTGGCTTGCATTGTGCAGGAGGTCAGGCTAGACGATCATAATGGTCCCTTCTGACCTTAAAGTCTATGATAATATTTAGTAATTCCAGTGTTGTTCCATTTGTTTATCCATTGATTATACTCAAACTAAGAGAATATCAATCTTAAATTTTAAAGCTACAATTAGGAAAAAGTAAAAGTACTTAACGTTTATGGATAAAAAGTCATTTACTACAGTTTTTAAAAAGGACTATTTAGATACTCTTGGGTTTCAGCCCCCAAGAATGAGACAGGCTGGAATCCTCTCCACAATTCTCAGATATTTGGCCCTTTGAGGCAACACTAGTTCACTCTTCCCAATTCCAAGAACTGTCAGTAGCCCAATACCCAGTCTAGAACATCCTGTTTCAGTGCCTAGACGAGTAAGAAGTAGATAGCTCCTCAAATTGCAAGCATTTGGGAATTTCCAATAATTCTAAAGAACTGTTATGCTAGGTGTGACAAAGCTCCTCCTCTACCTTGGTGGGTCTTGCGCTTATTGGTGGATTTGCTCGCCTAGGAGATTCATGGCAGCCCTCAGTTTGGCCGTTTTCCTGAACCCACAGTCCAGGTCAACTCCTCCTGTGTCTGACCAGGAGTTGGGAGGGGACCCAGGCCCACCCTCTACTCCGGGTTCCAGCCCAGGGCCCTGTGGAATGTAGCTGTCTAGAGTGCCTCCTGGAACAGCTGTGCAACAGCTACAACTCCCTGGGCTACTTCCCCATCGCCTCCTCCCAACATCTTCTTTATCCTCACTATAGGACCTTCCTCCTGGTGTCTGATAATGCTTGTACTCCAACAGTCCGCGTTCTCAGTCTCAGCTCCTAGTGCCTCTTGCTCCCAGCTCCTCACACTCACCACAAACTGAAGTGAGCTACTTTTTAAACCCAGGTGCCCTGATTAGCCTGCCTTA
Source organism: Eretmochelys imbricata (assembly GCF_965152235.1). Lineage (NCBI taxonomy): Eukaryota > Metazoa > Chordata > Testudines > Cheloniidae > Eretmochelys > Eretmochelys imbricata. Next base: position 26,772,663 of record NC_135576.1, on the reverse strand, counting down.
ATTGATCCTAGCAGCTTCTTGATTAGCTGCAGGTGTCCTAATCAGCCTGTCTGTCTTAATTGTTTCCAGAAAGTTCCTGATTGTTCTGGAACCTTCCCTGTTGCCTTACCCAGGGAAAAGGGATTTACTCAACCTGGAGCTAATATATCTGCCTTCTATCACTCTCCTGTAGCCATTTGGCCCGACCCTGTCACATAGAGCAAGACCATCAGGAAAAAAGTCAGTCATTGAAAATGTTATTTCCCTTCCCAACTCAGAGAACTTGGGTGGCTGAGTAGAAATACAGTCAAATGACATTTTCAGAGAAACAGATTAACAGGTAAGAAACTACTCTTCTATAAAAGACACCATGCTGACTGGATTCCCACTCTTGTAGAACAAAAAGGTCAAGTGGAGTCTCTACAAACTTCTTCTGACTGCTATTGTAAAATGAGCTCTCTCCACCTACCAGTAGGAGATGCAGCCATCAGGACCAGTTCCAGACTCCCACTCCTGTGGAGTTTTAGTGTCATTTTCGTCATTTGCCCTATGCCCCAGCGGGGCTACTCACACTGCCTGTCACCCATGTTTAACCCATGTTTAAACTTACATAGCTGAAGATGCCTTTAATTTGTCATGATGTTCTAGAGAGGGCACTGTCGTACTGATATTTGAGGCTGTACTACTGGTGCCACAAAAAGGCCAAAAATCTTTGAAAGCTAGAGTGAATTCTGAATTCACAGCAGGTACGTGAGACCAAAGTGTAGGAATCCCATCAATGTTTTCTTTAGAGAAATTCTTTAATACTAAAGAAAAACTGCAATGTGGTATAACAGCTATATATAAAATGTGAGTTAAAATAAAAAAGTTTTCCCCCTCAAAACCTCACTCTTCTTTCTACTTCACCCTTAATTCTCTGTGTTTTTGATTTCCAAGTCTTCCAACACAGAAATATTTGCTATACCAAATTCAGCCTCAGGCAGATTTTACTGCAGGATCAAGTAGGATCAGAAAATGGGATCTAATGAAGAAAATTCTTATACAAATATCAGTCTCTGTGTAAATGGACTCCAGCCGGAGTCTTGTTGGGCTGTGCCAGTGAAGACTGATATGTCTCAACAGTTGGGTCAACAGGAGGTGCCCGTCATAGAAAGGAGAATCAATGAATTGGCTTACTAGGCCCAGTGGGGCATATAATTGGCCACCTGATATTCTGTCTTATCAGCCACAGTGGATGCTTTATATTTGGTGTGCAGACATCCACAACTCTTTTCCACTCCCTGACTACTAAACTCTACATTCTTGCCTGTATACACCACTATGGCAATTTGTTTTACATGACATAGTCTTCACTTTTGTATTAGGAAATAGCTGGTTGTTCAAGTCATACACATAAGCCTTCTTGTATTATTGGTTCAAGTATTTTAGGACTGCATATTATTGCTGACAAAGGGTATTCCTTGTCCAAGGGTTTCAGATAGATGACTTATATTTTGACACAAGGATGTGAGGAGTTCTGCAGTTACCCGGGCTATACCCATAGCACTGACACCTCGAACTACTGGGGACAAATATGGGTTTTCCCCCAAAGAGAGCTGAATCTTTTAACATGAGAACTGGTGGATTCAACAGCACAGGCACGTGTGTCAGAATCTTTGGACTTATACATGGTTTCACAACTGGAAGTCCCCAGGGGAAGCACATTTAGTATAGGAGTGGCTATTAAAGTAGGGACCTTCCTTCTGCTTCAAGGACATCTCGTCCCAGGGTTTAATAGAATAAATAAAGGGTGGCATTTTTCCAGAGAATTCTACACTGTCTTCATTCAGGCATGCCCTCAAAAATGAGATTTTTTGAAGTTAATGAAGATTACATGTATGTTTATGGGAATTATATTGCACATAAAAAGGAGAAGTGACATCTTAATTTGTGTGTGTGAAATGCAAAAAAACAACAACAACAAAAACCACTTGATTTAATTTACATTTTGAATTCTACCTTAGAAGAAAAATAAAATACATACAGCATCTGTGACTTCTATTTCATACACCTTCTGGAATGTCTCCCGTTCAAAGAAAATAAGCTTCCCATTGCCACCTCCTTTCTTAACAGAGGTGCCCGTGACAATTAACTTATCATCTGGGCTGAAACAGCAATCTGTCCTGTAGATAAAATAAATCGTCATCATAATGGGCACACTTGTAATATGTTTTGGGAACATCATTACAAACACAGGTTTTTTATCTGTTACAGTTAATACAAAAGGTTTTTAAAACCTATTGTCAATGGCTTAACTATGTCTGACAACTAAAATCATACGTACAAATAAAGCTGTGCACAAAATACCCAAATTTGGCAAAACTAACAAAAATACCTCTTTTTCTTATCAAAATTTCAGCACTGGAAACAAACAAAAAATCAGCAGTTTCCAAATCAGTAAACAAGTAAGTAGGTCATGAAATCTATTTTCACCAGTGAAATATCTGTCAAATTAATTTTAAACTGCAACTGTAAATCCGAGGAACTAGAACCCAGTTCTGTAAAGCATGGGGCACCTGATATTCTCTCACTGCCACCAGGAGGCCATGCAGAGGCAAAACCAGGAAGCACTGTGGAGAGTAGGTGCCCCAGAAAATACCACCCAAGAGACCCAGAGTGATAGTCCCCTGCGGCCCTCTGATTGGCCAAGTGCCCTACTTAACCCCAGGGAGTTGTCTGGGCACCCACACAGACTTTGGCTCACTGCAGTGCCAGACTTTGCCTTGTCTCCTGATCTCCAGTCTCTGACTCCAGCTTGACTTCGACCCTGATTCCTGCCTCTTAATTCTAGCCTGGTACTCCCTCTGATCTCCCGTTGTCTACTTCAGTTTGACTCTGATCTTGCCTTTTGATTCTAACCTGGTACTACTTCTGATCTCCGGTGTCCAACTCTGGCCTGACTCTGACTCTTGTGTATGGGACCTTGGCTTGCAATTCCTCCAACTTCTGTCTGGTAACTCCCGTCCCTGAAGACCTCCACCCAGTTATAGCCCTAGGCCAGCGGCTATACACCCTGGTCGCATACAACAATTGTAAATAGATGGTCAAAACTATTTTACAACATACTCCTTCCTATTTCTCAATGCTAGAAACACAGAAAGAGTTCCAAGTCCAAAACTGAGTGTCTTTGACTTATTTCTGAGATATCATTTGAAAACTATAAATCTTCGGTGAGAGCTGTAACCGGCTGTGCCTAAAACTAGGTGTTCAGTACAAATCAAAATAAAAAAAATAAATACAATACCTGCCCTCCAAGAGCTCCAGCACAATAATTTCAACATATAGATCCTACATATAATGTCCAGTTATCTACTTTCCAACTCAGCTCTCCTGCACAACACCTGCTAATTATTAAATATTATTGATGTTTATTGTGGGTAGTGCTTTGGGACCAACCAAGAGTGGGACCCCATTGTGCCTGGCACTGTACAAACACAGAGTAGCAGATGGTCCCTGCTCTGGAGAGTTTATCATTTAAATAGACAACACAGACACAGGGTGGGAAGGGGACAGCACACTCAAGCAGAGTGAACTATGTGATGACAGCAATCATGTTAGCTGCACAATTATTGTCATTTTTGGGGGGTGGGCTTATTTAGTAGGCAATAAACTACATGAAAAGAAAAGTGAAGGGAGATGGGAAGCTGAAAGGAAGGTAAGGTAACAGGGAAGGGGAGTGGAAAGTGAGAGGGGCAAGTGTAGAGTGAAGCTGAGGTGAAGTGACTGAGGGAGGTGGAGCAAGAGGGTTGGTGCAAACAGCCCATCTGCACAGGTCAGAGGAAGTCCAGTTAAAACTGTACAAACTTGTCTGAATATCCGAAGGTCCCTGCTTTGCCTTCTTTCTGCAGCTGCTCTATTGACTGGAGTGTCTGGCTGGTTCCTCTGCAGTTTTTCCCGAAGGTCAGATGGTGGGAGGATGGGGAGAAGGCAGCACCACCTGGCTCCTAGGGGCTCCTGACTGCTTGAAGGTGGTGGTGGTGTCTCCTCTGAACAATTCAGGGTCCACGGATGGCCCCAGCTGACCCCCATTTTTACCCACACCTCCCACTACAGCTGTCCCTGCTTTGGCTGTTTCTGCATCTGCTTCTACAGGCTGGAGTAAATGAATAAAGTACTTACATTGGGAAAAAGCTGGACAGACCTTCAACTGAGTTAAGAGGTTTTTTAAATTGCCTGATATCCCATGCTTTTAATGTATCATCTCCTATGAAATAAACAACAAATGACAAAAGTTAACACATAAGAGTCAAGAATTATATATTTGTAGGAACTTAATTTTTGTCCAGGGACCCAAAAGCTAAATAAATCAATAAAACAAAAGGAGAAAAATATCAGCATGTTTAAGGGGGCGGGAGTGCTACATGAAAAGAATGAGTTGTTTGTGCCTAAAGTAATGGCTTAAAGTTTAATAATGAGAAATACCACCTGTAGTGTTCCTTACTGTATGCTTCAATGAGACTGTCATGGACTTTTCCTCAGTGACAAAATCCTGCCAACATCCACTTTATGACTTTTAGCTGTTTCTAGCAGAATGGAAACTCCTTAAACAGTAATCCTTCCTGTGCTTGTGGGGTTTTGGGGCTGTAACCGTTTTTGGTTTTTTTGTTTTTGGGGTGGGAGAGGAGTGGGGAGTTGTCAATTTAATTTTCATTGACTTTTCACAAGCTAACTCACAAAGGTTAAAATGGAAGGAACAGTTCAAAAGTTACATAAGATATATGGAGCCAGATTTCAGCTCATCCTACATGGGTGCAAAGGAGGAGGAGAGAGCATAAGGAGCTCTCCCCTTTTCCTTAGAAGACACACAGCAGCCAACTGTGGAGTGCAGGCATTAGCTACTTCAAAGGGGGCAAGGAAGGGTAGACAGAAAGTAGTCCCAAAGCCCAGCCTACTTTCTGCACCAGCCAGCTGACCAGTTACAGATGGTGCACACACTTCACCCATTACAAATGTACCAAAATTGCTGCATGTGTTCTCCCACTCAGGGGTGTGCGTACACACGGGGGGAGAAGGGGGGCGGGGAAGCAGGGGCATGTTCCCCTCCCCAATCAGCAGCAGCACAGAACTCCTCCGGGGAGAGGGCAGGGAGAGCAAGCTCCTCCGGCCCTGGGGTTGTAGGAGGTATCCATTTCTTCCGGCTGCAGGGGAGAGAGCGAGCTCCACTGGCCCCGGAGCCATGGGGGATGGGTTGGGGGAGAGAGCCAGAACCACCGGGCCCGGGGCTGTGGTGGGGAGAACCAGGTCCTCTGGCCGTGTGGAGCAGGAGGAGGGAGGCAGTTCCTCCGGCCGCGGGGGGCACAGGAAGTGCCCCTTCAAAAATGGCACTATTCCTGTGTACGCTCCTGTTCCTACTGAAATTCTGAGTGAATCAGCCAGAATTCCTTGTGGGAGACACTGCAGGACAGCCCCTCCAATACAATTGTGACTTTAAAAGCCAGAACTACTTCACAATAAGTCATTTATAGCTGTTGTCATGTGTCTTTGATAAATGTGGTATGAATCAGCAAGTCAATCAAAGTTATGCTATTTATTCCCTTTTGGTAGTTATGTCCTATTAACGACCTGTTAAAAAAGGGTAGTTACCTGTAATTCTTGTGTGTAGAGAGATGTGCATATTTATGGATTATTACTCTGAAGTACATATTTCCAGGATGAGAGGAGGCAGAAATTCTCATAGTTCTAGAATTTTGAGTCTCTGAGGCACCAACAGGGTCCTGCATATTACAGAACCCTCACTAAGGCAACTAGCTGACCTCCTTGCATTCCAGGTCAGTTCCTTACAAAAGGTGAGAAGAAGAATTTGCATATAAAAGTAATTTTAAAAAGTACAAGGTTAAATCTAGATAAGTTACAGAATTCCCCTGAACTCTGATGGGAGGGGTTGGGTGAGTGGTAATGCACAGAAATGCACACAACCAGGGCACAAGAATTGGAGAAAAGAAAATGACTTCCCTCTAAAGATATTCATCACTGTGGATTCCCGCTCATGGAGACTAAAGAGCTTAAAGAGGGTAATTGAAATAAAATATAATGGAAAAATGGGTAATGGACAATAACAAAAGAAAATCAAGGTAAGTGGCATATTTTTGAATGAAAGCAGAAGCGTGTATGTGTGTGTAAACAAAATACGAAGGACTAAGATACCTCTTCAACATGAAAGCTTGTTGAAAAGTGGCAAATTTAAATAAAAATATTTTGACCAGAGTAATAAATCTATGTTGGTTGGAAAGGCGGGGGGAGGGAAAAGAGAACAAGGGTTTTGAATTCCTTAACTTCGGAATATCTATTTATTTTAGGATTTTCTAACAGTGCCCATCCCAATACTACCAAAGTGTTCGTTTCTGTAACATGAAAAACAATAATTATTGTCTAGATGCTAAAACTAAAGCACCAGTGCTTTGTTAATGTGTGCAAAGAATGCCATTTGGCTGCTTTGCAAATTTCTTGGATAGGGACAGATCTGAGGCTAGCATCCAAGGCTGCTCTGTCCCTAATGGAATGAGCCTTGACATGATCTTTAAGTTGCAGACCTGCCAAGCTGTAGCATGCAGAAATGCAATCAGACAGTTATTTAGACATATCTCTCTTGCTAACAGCAAAACCTACTGTATTGGTGTGAAAAGAAGAGGCTAGAAAGACTTTTGCAGGGCTTTGGTCAGTTCCAGATAAAAGTCCAAGGTCATTTTCACATTCAGTTTCTGGAGAAAGGTCTTGTTGGGATGGGCATTGGAAGATGGTGTGGATTGCACCCTCAGCAAGTTTGCAGATGACACTAAACTGGGAGGAGACGTAGATACGCTGGAGGATAGGGATAGGATACAGAGGGACCTACACAAATTAGAGGATTGGGCCAAAAGAAACCTGATGAGGTTCAGGAAGGACCAGTGCAGAGTCCTGCACTTAGGAAGGAAGAATCCAATGCACTGCTACAGACTAGGGACCGAATGGCTAGGCAGCAGTTCTGCAGAGAAGGACCTAGGGGTTACGGTGGATGAGAAGCTGGATATGAGTCAGCAGTGTGCCCTCGTTGCCAAGAAAGCTAATGGCATTTTGGGATGTATAAGTAGGGGCATTGCCAGCAGATCGAGGGACATGATCGTTCCCCTCTATTCGACATTGGTGAGGCCTCATCTGGAGTACTGTGTCCAGTTTTGGGCCCCACACTACAAGAAAGATGTGGAAAAATTAGAAAACGTCCAGCGGAGGGCAACAAAAATGATTAGGGGACTGGAACACATGACTTATGAGGAGAGGCTGAGGGAACTGGGATTGTTTAGTCTGCGGAAGAGAAGAATGAGGGGGGAGGGGATTTGATAGCTGCTTTCAACTACCTGAAAGGGGGTTCCAAAAAGGATGGATCTAGACTGTTCTCAGTGGTAGCAGATGACAGAACGAGGAGTAATGGTCTCAAGTTGCAGTGGAGGAGGTTAGGTTGGATATTAGGAAAAACTTTTTCACTAGGAGGGTGGTGAAACACTGGAATGCGTTACCTAGGGAGGTGGTGGAATCTCCTTTCTTAGAAGTTTTTAAGGCTTGACAAAGCCCTGGCTGGGATGATTTAGTTGGAGATTGGTCCTGCTTTGAGCAGGGGGTTGGACTAGATGACCTCCTGAGGTCCCTTCCAACCCTGATATTCTATGATTCTATGTGGAAGAAATGTTGTTAGAATGACTTGGTTATTAAGGTAGAACACTTTAGAATAAATTTAGGATGCATCCATAGAACTACCTTATCAATGAAAATTTAATATGAATGTGGATCAGACACTGGTACTCCAAACTCACACTTGGAGGTGAAGTCACCGCCACCTGGAAAATTACTATATTATTATACCACAACACCAGGGTTTATTTAATAATGATTTCTAAATGTATCAATTCCTACTGGGGCTGGAGCAACACTAGTCTACCTTCAACTAGTTCACGACAGACTAAAATAACTGCCAGATGAAGCCAAACGGAATAAGTTTTTAAATTTAGCCTCAAAGGAAGAAAGAAGGCAGTCAATCAGTTTTTCAAATGGGGCATTCAGAAGAATTCACATTAGGCTTGAGCATACCACATCACAGGTTTTTCCCACTTAAAATTTTAAGTCGTTATGGCCAATGTTCCCTCTAATTTTTGACAGGCCGTGTGCGCAAAAAATTTCTTGTTGTGCACACGGTGTTTGTGCACATGCACACAGCTTAGAGGGAACAGTGCTTATGGCAGACTTCTCCTGAGAAGCTGGGATGATTTTATATAGTTACCAAGAAACACAATGCCTCTGACTATTTTCTACCATGCCAATAAGCAGCATAAGGATCCCAGGGTGGGATTACAAACAGGTTCCCTGGTCCATGTGATTATTTGTGGCCAGACTCTTAGCATGATGGAATCAGCCACTGTCATTCCTACTAGAGTTTAGATCCAAATTTGTCACAGTTAACAGAGAGCTCCCAGAATAATGCCTTCGTTTTTGCTGAGCCAAGATAGGTCTTTTGCAAACAGCCTTCAGTCAAGTTAGAACCTACATGCTGATGGGACAGGAGAAAATGCTGATCAGAAAGACTGTATAGGATACAGAAAGGTGAGAAAGATACTGTGAAGCAAAAGTACTGCATAAATTGGAAAGTGAACCATGTGATAATCTCCAGGGAGCTCCACTGCTGACATCAGCCAGGAAAGCAATTGACCTGGAAATGCATGGCTCAGCCTAAGTCACCGAGCGTGTGTTGCATAAGGCTGTTGTGCTAGTGCCTGAAAGGCTCAACGCTTTAGAGCTGTGGCAGTTTCCCTCAAGTCTCTTTCTGAATGCACAGATCCAAGGATAATAACTGAATCATCACAAAAATCACTGGAAAAGATTCATTACTCTGCACTAACAACAAAGTTTATAGAATGAGATAAAATTATTTAAAACACACAGGAAAGCTATTTACATAAAAAGGTTAACACAAGAGAACATCAAAATATTAAATGTATGAAAACAAAAACATATCTTTAACACCATCTAAATATTTTCTGGCCCTTACATGTGTGAGAAAAATGGAATGAAAGCGTGCCTGAGCATCACCGTTTTCTCTGAGCAATACAGGAGCTCCAATGCTGTTGCACCCTTGAAATGTACATCACCTCAAAGGGGGCAAGGTCACAGCCCTGGACTTGTGCAATGGCTCATGCACACCAGGCTGGAGAAGGCCAATTAAGAAGCTACCCAGGAGACAGACGCTGCTCATCACTCCCTCCGATGAGCCAAAAGCTAAATGACAGAACATGGACCTGGGAGAGAAATTATTTCACATTTCTACACTTACACCATCTTCTATGTCTCTCAGGATGATCTGGTCCTCCAGACTTTACCCTTCCAATAGACCATCCCACTTGGCATTGTGTTTAAGAATAATTGCTTCTCTATCCATGAAGAAACTATGGCTGCTAAAACTCCAATCCTTCCAGAAAGCCCTCTGAGCTCCATAAATTCATAGATTATAAGGCAAGAAGGAACCACAATGATCATCTAGTCTGACCTCCTGTATAACACAGACTGTAAGACTTCCCTGAATTAATGTATGTTTCAAGAATCAATCTTGAAGTACTTGCATGAGAGGAAAGTGATCAGGAACAGCCAGCATGGATTCACCAAGGGAAGGTCATGCCTGACTAATCTAATCGCCTTTTATCATGAGATTACTGGTTCTGTGGATGAAGGGAAAGCAGTGGATGTATTGTTTCTTGACTTTAGCAAAGCTTTTGACACGGTCTCCCACAGTATTCTTGTCAGCAAGTTAAGGAAGTATGGGCTGGATGAATGCACTATAAGGTGGGTAGAAAGCTGGCTAGATTGTCGGGCTCAACGGGTAGTGATCAATGGCTCCATGTCTAGCTGGCAGCCGGTGTCAAGTGGAGTGCCCCAGGGGTCGGTCCTGGGGCCGGTTTTGTTCAATATCTTCATAAATGATCTGGAGGATGGTGCGGATTGCACTCTCAGCAAATTTGCGGACGATACTAAACTGGGAGGAGTAGTAGATACGCTGGAGGGGAGGGATAGGATACAGAAGGACCTAGACAAATTGGAGGATTGGGCCAAAAGAAATCTGATGAGGTTCAATAAGGATAAGTGCAGAGTCCTGCACTTAGGACGGAAGAATCCAATGCACCGCTACAGACTAGGGACCGAATGGCTAGGCAGCAGTTCTGCGGAAAAGGACCTAGGGGTGACAGTGGACGAGAAGCTGGATATGAGTCAGCAGTGTGCCCTTGTTGCCAAGAAGGCCAATGGCATTTTGGGATGTATAAGTAGGGGCATAGCGAGCAGATCGAGGGACGTGATCGTCCCCCTCTATTCGACATTGGTGAGGCCTCATCTGGAGTACTGTGTCCAGTTTTGGGCCCCACACTACAAGAAGGATGTGGATAAATTGGAGAGAGTCCAGCGAAGGGCAACAAAAATGATTAGGGGTCTAGAACACATGACTTATGAGGAGAGGCTGAGGGAGCTGGGATTGTTTAGCCTGCAGAAGAGAAGAATGAGGGGGGATTTGATAGCTGCTTTCAACTACCTGAAAGGGGGTTCCAAAGAGGATGGCTCTAGACTGTTCTCAATGGTAGCAGATGACAGAACGAGGAGTAATGGTCTCAAGTTGCAGTGGGGGAGGTTTAGATTGGATATTAGGAAAAACTTTTTCACTAAGAGGGTGGTGAAACACTGGAATGCGTTGCCTAGGGAGGTGGTGGAATCTCCTTCCTTGGAAGTTTTTAAGGTCAGGCTTGACAAAGCCCTGGCTGGGATGATTTAACTGGGAATTGGTCCTACTTCGAGCAGGGGGTTGGACTAGATGACCTTCAGGGGTCCCTTCCAACCCTGATATTCTATGATTCTATGAACTAGAGGACTTTTTTTAGGAAAACATCCATCTTGATTTACAAATCAGATATTAAAAACTGGTGACAGCTATATAATATCCATTAGTGCCAATAAATATTGGCATTTTATTGAGGTGAATGTCAAGTTTATATACTTAAGCAAATATTAACTTCAGATTTGCTTTGGTCAGTATTTACCTTAAGGAACAATTCATCTTGCTATTCATCAAAACAGAAGTCTGTATAGACCAAATTTTTAAAAATCATGGCCAATATTATCGTTACACACTCTCTAAATGTATTAATCAGAAATACTGTATCTGGAATCTCTTCATATTCATCAAGAAGTTCTGAATGAAACAGTTTTTCCTTCTAAATATTTTAAATGGGAGATGGTCAAAAATTGAGGGGGGAAAAAAGAAGTATATTCATCTCTGAGCCATACAGGTAGCACATATTTGCACATGCTATCTGATAGCGCAGAGGTGAATAGGTTTCATTGAATTTAGTTACATGAAGTCATGATGCACTGGTTTTCATTTATAAGTTGACTATTTAAGAGTCCCAGACCTAAGAGTTGTTCACCTCTGAGGTGATACACCAAAGAAATGTATTGATCCACACATGACTTTTCAGAGATTTTTATCTCATAAACAAGAAGAGAAGTTCATTGTAAGTTCTATATAATACCAGCATATAAAACTCAGTTTTATTTTTATGATTAGTAGCTACACTATTGAATCACTCTTTATTGTTAAGATAAGAAAACGTTGCCAAACATGCTTTTTTAAAATAATGAAATGTGTGTAAATATCACTTTCTTAAATTTCTGTCAGGTTGTTAGCTAATAACTGACAAGAACAAAGCCAGGAACTCCCATAAGCAACTCTCCTGCTGTTCCTTTTCCCCTGTGCCTGCAGCTGAGCTGTGCCTCATCTCCCTCATCTCTGACTCAGAATCTACATCAGATGCAGGGGAGGCAATCAGGCTTTCAGTGAAAGTCCCCACTCACCCAAACAATGATCCTCTCTTTGATCCCCATGCTAATCTATGACTGCTGGATCCACACCTGCTTTTATTGGTACAGATCCAAAGCAATACTTATATTAAAACATTAACCAAACAAAGAATTTAAAATAAAGCATGAATCCTTCTCATTTTAGTATAGCAGATATACAGAGTTTAAAAAAATCATCTAACCAGGCAAGTACTGTATATTAAGGTAATATTTTTAAACGCACTAAGGAGCCATTTCTTATGCTTAAATCCCGCAATAGTATAAATCAAGTTTTTATACAATTTAGACTGAAATGTGACAGACTGATGATTAAGTAAGTTAGGCATAGTCTGACTAGTCATCTGGATGCCTGATCATCCAGATACACATTCTGGGGACAAATAAGGATGGGAAGAACATGGGGGAAGGAAGTACAACACCACAGTAAAAAACGGCAAAAGGCTACTGAGCAAGTTTAATAAATTCACAAATACGGAACTTAAGAAAATATCCTCAGAAGGAAGGTATCACGTGGAAGGACAAATGAAGAAAATGAATGGCATAAAGAGAAAGTCTAATTAGAGCATGATAGGCAGCTTTGAAAAACTCAGCCTATAACAACAGAGGAGACTCAGAGAACCATTTATAAATGTGTCATTATTTATACAGGAGCACAGAGATTGACAACACTTTACAGGCAAATAAGAAGCTCCCCTTTTCATGGTGTTTACAATACAAATTAGATAAAATACAATCCAATGACAAAAAATTACAGTGTATAGACAAGTGAACTGGGGAGAGAATAAACAGTAAACAATATGAAGTGAATACTGTTGGAGGCTTTTCCACAAAGAACAAATGAAAAAAGTTGATACTTTTAAACACTTTGTATTAATTTTGAAAAATTCTTATTAGTTAATTTTGTGTGTTTATTTTATTCAAATTTAAAATTTCTGATTTTGGTGGATTATTATTGCTTGGATTAAAAAAAATTGGAATTTGTACAATAAAAACATAGCAAAATAAATTAAATCATTTTCTTCTACAATTTCCCTTAATTATTTTTATAAATTTCCTTCCATAAATGTACCGCAGGTGTTCTCAACATTTTCTGATTCATGCCCTCCCTTCACCTTACAAAACAGGACTTTCCAATGTAATCTATATGGAACTGGAGCCATTAATACAGTGATTCCAATAAAGGAGCTTCTACTTTAAATAAACCAGTCTTTTGATCCTGCTGTGCATAGACTAGGAAATGTTTAAAAGCACATAACATCTACAACGTTTTCAGGGCAGTACTCCTTAATTTCAGCACTGATGAATGCTAGTGGGGACTGTGATGCAGTGTGCCAGATTGCAAACCCATTCACTCAAATTTGGCCCAGATGCCCTTACATTTTGATGGAAGAGAGGCTGGACCAAATCTGAGTGGCACCGCATCCCTACGCAACAGTTCACAGAGTCAGTCACTCAAATTTATTCATGACAGAGGGGCAGAAGAGATGTTGTGACCTAGTGAGTGAGAAGCCTTGCCGCACTCCCTTAGGAAGTTGGACATGCTCCCCCCATCCATGTTCAGAACTGCTAATGAAACACAATTTTAGAGTAAGGTATGGTAATGAAAATTAAGATTTGTGAAGTATTTCAGATTTAAAAAAAAAATCCAGAGAATAGCTAACTTCTGATTTCAATGTATTATTTTCCTAGTACGAAGAATTACCTCTAGGTGGTATGATTTAAAATGGCCAGAATTTCTTTCCCACATTAGTTAATAATTGGCGGAAACCTAAACTCATCTTTCATTAAGCAACATACATCAAAGAGCTTTTTATTTACCTACCTCCTCGACTAGCAAGGACAGTACCATCATAGGAAAACGTCAAGCATGAAGTTTCAGTGCCAGGAGCATGTGCCTGCCTGCAGTGGAACTTTGTATGAACCTGTTTGTCAAGAAAATAACATATATAAAAACTTTGTTACTTCCAGACTGAATATACTTATGTCCTTACAACATTAAGAGCATTCTTTATTATATTTCCTGCCTTTTTTTTTTTTAGAAAACCATTTTCGAGTCAAGGAGGGGGAAAAAAGTACACATTTCTATAATCTTTTAAAAATGTTCCTTTTGCATTATAGATGACGACGATGATGATAATGGTTTTAAAGGCACATTTTAACTTTTTACTATATTTCATTTTATAGTACAGGAAAACAATTACACATCTACATACAATCAATACCCACATGTAACTCACATTGATCAGAAATAAAAGACTGTGATTAAAATATTTTTTATTACAAGACACTCAGTTCTCATCACTCCTATAGCAGGTTTACAGTTTAGAAATGTCAAAATGCATTATAAATATTTTGGATAAGACTTAAAGGAGGACTGGGAGAATTTCTTTTGCCAAATTTAGAATCTGCCAAAGCTCATAGATTATAGATTTAGAATAAAACTCAAATATTCTGAGGTTTGAGTTCCATTTTGCACCTGCAAAACTCAAGTTTGGGAATGCTGTATATTTTTGTTTTTTAACTATATTCCCCTGACAGTCCTAGAAAAAGGGGCAGGAATTACTTTTATACATGAATCTTTTGCTTGCATAGAACAGACTTTTATTTAACCAAGACAATCCGCTTTTGTCTTGAAATGTCCTTATATTAAAAAGGGAAAAATATTTTGTGAAATTCAAAAAACGTTCTGTGAAACCTCAAACTACAAAAAGTTGTACAGGTTTCACAAAACCCAGGTTCTCCCTTCCTTGCTTAAAACAAAGGTCCAAACTATTAAAGATACCAAAGCACTTTTCACAAATTTACGTTCCACTTAATTAACTTCCCCGGATCTTTCATTTAGAAAATGCATCCTTCTTTATTTTCTGTCCTTAAATGTTGTGTACAGATATACTCTGTTAAAGAAAAATTACTTGCTACCCAGACAAAGCTGCATTTCTGATATTCTTGGAGCTTGTCTACACAAACATATAGTTTGCAGCAAACTGGGATGTAAATCTACTCTCCACTAGAATGCTGCATTAATTGTCCATGTGGATCCACTGATATACACTAACAGTTCCTTAGTGTGTTTTGATCTAACCTGCTTTGAAATGGGTCTAGATCAGTGTTTCTCAGATGCGGCAACCATGGCCGCATGTAGCCACCAGGGACTTTTCTTGCAGGCACAGCCTTCTGGGTGGTTATTGGTGGGGAGGTGGGGGACGGGGCAAAGCAGAGGCCCCTCTCTGGACGCACAAATGCTGGAAGAGCAGGCAGCAGGTGAGTTCCCCACTTTCCCAGAGGCAGTGGGGGTCGGGCTTCAGCCCTGGGGTGGCAGGTGGAAGGCTCCAGCCACGAGGCTTTGGGCACCATTCCCCGAGCTCACCACCCCTCCCATCACCTCTGGCCTCCACTGCCTCCCCTAGTGCCCCATTGCCCCGGCTCCTGCTGCCTCCATACCCACCTCCCCATCCAGGGCTCAATATGTCTTCAGTGAAAAGTGATACCTGTATGTTTGTTAATAAATATCACTTTTCACAGCAGACTTAGTAGCTAGCAAGTCTAAAAATAAGCAACAGAAACAATAAGAAAAAAGACAAGAACGTGCAAAGCACCTTATTTGTGTTTCTATTCTGTTTAGGTCCAGTAAAGAATAGAGACAACTGTACATTATTTTTATTATTGATTCTCCAAAAAAAATCCTACATAAATAAATTACAATGATTTGGACATGTATATGTGCATATTCATTTGTTTTTCCTAAAGTTAATTAAGTATTTTAGGAAAAATTGTTAGAGCGGCCACCAGCAAGAGCTGATATCCGCACTCTGAGGCCACCAGAACATTTGTTGTGAGAACCCCTGGTCTAAATCAAAGTGCACAAAGAAACTGTTGGTGGGTGTGAGCAGGGTCTACATGACCAGATAGTGTGAACCAGGCTAGTGTGGGGTAGATTCACACCCAAACTGGTCATAAACTAAGTGTTCACGTAGAAAAGAGCTTGAATACAGTTCATGTAAGATGACAAAAGTAATTCTTACATGTGCATGTTTTTAAATCCTTCAGTATGGAAGATTTCATAGATAAATTTAATCGTAGGCAGCTAGAATTAAGGTTGTCTGCCACTTCCTACTATAAGACCTGTTTTCACTTGCTTACAATTCTGCCAAACTTTAACCATTTGGGTTAAAATTCTTCATGTTGGACGTCTGCCTCAGGCTGAATTTTTTTAAAAAAAATTCCAGCCAAAATAGTCTAGTTGTCTCCAACAACAAGGCTAGTGAGAAACAGTGTTTTGAACATGATAAAAGATTCTTGAAACCTTTTCTCTGAAATACTTTAGTGTGCCTATACATTGGAGCAGGTGCTTGAAATTTGATGGAGGGTAGCCTATGTGTCAGGTCTACTATACCTTTTGCTATCCTTGTGAAAATCCACTCAAATGTGGCCAAGTTATAAGCCCTTAAAAAACTACACTTTTGCATATGCTCAGTAGAGACTTCAATTTTAACAGTTAAAATCTAAGATTCCACACAGTGAGAGACCATGATCCAACCCATGACGGTGGGAGCTCAGATTCCTGTAATTGCAACTCCTGGCTGATCTGAGTCAGGATGGGGCAAGATACTGGACCTGACAGCAGGTTCTCTCCTGTGCTCTCAATGATCCCTTTACTCCTTGATGGCACCCAGTTAGCGTGGAGGAGAAAGCTGTCTGATTTGAATATAGTGGGGACAAAAGACCAGGATGAGGGAAAAGGAATCTAGTTAGACTGGGATTGGAGGTAGAGAGAGAAACTGTGACTGGGAGTTGGAGGGAAAGGACATTGGGACTGATTGGGCAATGAGACTGGGAGCTGTTTGTAAGGTGGAGACTGAGATCCAACAGGCTAGGGGGATGAAACATTGAGGTGGATGAGGAGCTGGAGGGAAGAAGGGAAAGACTGGGACCAGTTGGACAAGGAGACTGGGGCGAGGAGTAGGTGAACAGAAATGGGACCAGCTGGACAAGGAGACTGGGACAAAGAACCAGGAGGTATTTGTGGAGGACGGAGACAGGGAGAGAGAAAATACTGAGATTGGATGAGGAGCCTGGAGACAGCAGCTAGGAGCTAGTTGGAGAAGAAAGAGAGACACTGGACAAAGACCCGGTAGTAAGGAACTGGGACTCGCTGGACAAGACGCTGGACAGAAGCAGTTCGACAGGAAGGGGAAACAAGGGCTGGCTGGGCAGGAGACTGGATGAAAAGCCTCAGGAATAGAGACTGGGACTGGAAGGAAATTGGGACTGAGAAAAGGAGCCAGGGTTGAGGAAGAAAATAAAGTAAATACTAATGGAAACTGTGTGATCATGGGAGACTTTAACTTCCCAGATATAGACTGGAGGACGAGTGCTAGTAATAATAATAGGGCTCAGATT
This sequence comes from Eretmochelys imbricata, assembly GCF_965152235.1. Lineage (NCBI taxonomy): Eukaryota > Metazoa > Chordata > Testudines > Cheloniidae > Eretmochelys > Eretmochelys imbricata. Next base: position 26,755,383 of record NC_135576.1, on the reverse strand, counting down.
TTCCTAGATGCGATAGCTGATGGATTCCTTCATCAAGTAGTTGATGAACCGACTAGAGGGGATGCCATTTTAGATTTGGTTTTGGTGAGTAGTGAGGACCTCATAGAAGACATGGTCGTAGGGGATAATCTTGGCTCAAGTGATCATGAGCTAATTCAGTTCAAACTGAACGGAAGGATTAATAAAAATAAATCTGAAGCTAGGGTTTTTGACTTCAAAAGGGCTGACTTTCAAAAATTAAGGAAATTAGTTAGGGAAGTGGATTGGACTGAAGAATTTATGGATCTAAAGGTAGAGGAGGCCTGGGATTATTTTAAATCAAAGCTGCAGAAGCTATCGGAAGCCTGCATCCCAAGTAAGGGGAAAAAATTCATAGGCAGGAGTTGTAGACCAAGCTGGATGAGCAAGCATCTCAGAGAGGTGATTAAGAAAAAGGAGAAAGCATATAGGGAGTGGAAGAAGGGAGGGATCAGCAAGGAAAGCTACCTTATTGAGGTCAGAACATGTAGGGATAAAGTGAGACAGGCTAAAAGTCAAGTAGAGTTGGACCATGCAAAGGGAATTAAAACCAATAGTAAAAGGTTCTATAGTCATATAAATAAGAAGAAAACAAAGAAAGAAGAAGTGGGACCGCTAAACACTGGGGATGGAGTGGAGGTCAAGGATAATCTAGGCATGGCCCAATATCTAAACAAATACTTTGCCTCAGTCTTTAATAAGACTAAAGAGGATCTTAGGGATAATAGTAGCATGACAAATGGGAATGAGGATACAGAGGTAGACATTACCATATTTGAGGTAGAAACGAAATTCAAACAGCTTAATGGGACTAAATCGGGGGGCCCAGATAATCTTCATCCAAGAACATTAAAGGAATTGGCACAAGAAATTGCAAGCCCATTAGCAAGAATTTTTAATGAATCTGTAAACTCAGGGGTTGTACCGTATGATTGGAGAATTGTTAACATAGTTCCTATTTTTAAGAAAGGGAAAAAAAGTGATCTGGGTAATTATAGGCCTGTTAGTTTGACATCTGTAGTATGCAAGGTCTTGGAAAAAATTTTGAAGGAGAAGGTAGTTAAGGACATTGAAGTCAATGGTAAATGGGACAAAATACAACATGGTTTTACAAAAGGTAGATCATGCCAAACCAACCTGATCTCCTTTTTTGAGAAAGTAACAGATTTTTTAGACAAAGGAAACGCAGTGGATCTAATTTACCTAGATTTTAGTAAGGCATTTGATACCGTGCCACATGGGGAATTATTAGTTAAATTGGATAAGATGGGGATCAATAGGAAAATTGAAAGGTGCATAAGGAATTGGTTAAAGGGGAGACTACAACGGGTCCTACTGAAAGGTGAACTGTCAGGCTGGAGGGAGGTTACCAGTGGAGTTCCTCAAGGATCGGTTTTGGGACCAATCTTATTTAATCTTTTTATTACTGACCTTGGCACAAAAAGTGGGAGTGTGCTAATAAAGTTTGCGGATGATACAAAGCTGGGAGGTACTGCCAATTTAGAGAAGGACAGGAATACCCTAAAGGAGGATCTGGATGACTTTGTAAACTGGAGTAATAGTAATAGGATGAAATTTAATAGTGAGAAGTGTAAGGTCATGCATTTAGGGATTAATAACAAGAATTTTAGTTATAAGCTGGGGACGCATCAATTAGAAGTAACGGAGGAGGAAAAGGACCTTGGAGTATTGGTTGATCATAGGATGACAATGAGCTGCCAATGTGATATGGCTGTGAAAAAAGCTAATGCAATCTTGGGATGCATCAGGAGAGGTATTTCCAGTAGGGATAAAGAGGTTTTAGTACCGTTATACAAGGCACTGGTGAGACCTCACCTGGAATACCGTGTGCAGTTCTGGTCTCCCATGTTTAAGAAGGATGAATTCAAACTGGAACAGGTACAGAGAAGGGCTACTAGGATGATCCGAGGAATGGAAAACTTGTCTTATGAAAGGAGACTCAGGGAGCTTGGCTTGTTTAGCCTAACTAAAAGAAGGTTGAGGGGAGATATGATTGCTCTCTATAAATATATCAGAGGGATAAATACTGGAGAGGGAGAGGAATTATTTAAGCTCAGTACCAATGTGGACACAAGAACAAATGGATATAAACTGGCCACTAGGAAATTTAGACTAGAAATTAGACGAAGGTTTTTAACCATCAGAGGAGTGAAGTTTTAGAATAGCCTTCCGAGGGAAGAAGTGGGGGCAAAAGATCTATCTGGCTTTAAGATTAAACTCAATAAGTTTATGGAGGAGATGGTATGATGGGATAACATGGTTTTGGTAATTAAATATTCATGGTAAATAGGCCCAATGGCCTGTGATGGGCTATTAGATGGGGTGAGATCCAAGTTACCCAGGGAAGAATTTTCTGTAGTATCTGGCTGATGAATCTTGCCCATATGCTCAGGGTTTAGCTGATCGACATATTTGGGGTCGGGAAGGAATTTTCCTCCAGGGCAGATTGGAAGAGGCCCTGGAGGTTTTTCGCCTTCCTCTGTAGCATGGGGCACGGGTCACTTGCTGGAGGATTCTCTGCTCCTTGAAGTCTTTAAACTATGATTTGAGGACTTCAATAGCACAGATATAGGCGTGAGGTTTTTTTTGTAGGAGTGGTGGGTGAAATTATGTGGCCTGCGTTGTGCAGGAGGTCAGACTAGATGATCATAATGGTCCCTTCTGACCTAAATATCTATGAATCTATGAATCTAAGAGACAGGCCTGGAACAGACAGATTGGAGGGGACAGGGCAGAAGGGTCTCTACCCACTAGAGCACACTCCCCTCTGCAGCCTATAGCAGAACCCAATATTCCTCAGTGTCTCAATTTCTCTGCTGTCAGCAATTATCGTGGAACCGACTGGCAAAGTGTGTGTCTCATCCCCTTCTAGCGCTAGTTCACATACAGGATGACGATCTACTATTGCTATCAGTTACTCTGTTAGCTCAACTGGCAGAGGTCTGTGCAGTGGACCTAAGTTTCCAACCCTCCTGAGGACCCATGTGGGTGACAATACAATGCCACATGATGCAATTTCTGTTTGATCACTTTGCTTTTAAAAAGCTAGGTTATTACACACAACAAACTACATTAAAAACATTACTAAAGTTTTAAAGACAAGCACTCAAAAGTTAGGAAATGTAACAATTAAGGTTGTCTATAGAATGGTCTCCGTGCCTCAGCTCCCCATCTGTAAAATGGGATAGAATGGTCTCCGTGCCTCAGCTCCCCATCTGTAAAATGGGGATAGTAACACCCCTATCACCTCACAGGGCTGGGGAGAAGACAATTAATGTTTGCGAAGCACACAACACTTTAATGATGAGCAACATAGAAAAGCCTATGAGGAAATTCAATAATTCTGTCTTCCAGGTTTAAACAGCATGGAGTAAATAAGGCCTAGGGCCACACATTGAAAAACTGAAGAACTGTTCATTAAATTAGCACCATCCATCCTGTGCACTGAATGAGACAGTGGTTCTGTGGGAAAAAAAATAACATGATTTTATGCAATTAAAGACTGAATCATAATGCATACGCACAAGTAGGATAAATTAGGTTCCACAGGCAACCTTGATTCTGACATTTCCAAACTTTTAGAGAGTTTGACTTTGCAAACTAATAATAATTTCTTTTAACGTAGTTTTCCGTGTGTAATATACTATATTTACAAATTAAGGGCCCAGATATTCACACAGGTAAAGTTGCTCATTTGCTCAGCTTTTTGCAGGATTGAGTCCTAAATATTGCCTAAAATGTGACGGAAATGCACGTACATCTTAGACGTACACATAAAGAAAGCTTGGGAAATGATGTAAATTTTTCTTATACTACTTGGAAACTGAATAGTGTAACCTAAGTTTAATCAATGCACTTAGGAAGCACATTTAAAATTGTCACTTCTAAATTAATATACTTATTCTGGACACTACACATTGAGCAGATTTTAAATGAGAACTACAAGTTTTTGTTGGTGCAATTCTTAAACACCCAAACACATATTTTATGACATCAGCTACAAAAAGGTTGTTTTCAGAATGTGTGATAATATATTTGAGATGCGCTGTGAATTATTCTGGGAAATGAATATCCTTCAATATTTATTAAATATTACCACGTAATTTAAAATGCTTTATTTTGTGTTTGCAAAATACCATGGATACTTACAAATAAATTAACCATAACCAAATGACCATCACACCAAACTGATATGGAATTTAACCATTGTGACAAAGCTCTGTCTTTCTCTCCGTGGGTCCTGCATTTCCTGGTGGATTTCGCTAACCTCAGAGGCTCACTGTGACCCTCCATGTAACCCTTCTCTCTCTAGAGACAAGGGTCACAGTCTACTGAGCCATTTTCATCATAAGCCAGTGAGGGAGGTGAGGAGAAGCTATCCTCCCTTGCACAGTCTCTGTTGTCTCCCAGTCTCAGTGATTAATTGGGGGGTGGGGGCCAAAGGAGGGAGCCCGGACCCGCCCTCTACTCCGGGCTCCAGCCCAGGGACCCTAATAGTATCAGCTATGGTAGCTGACCTTTTAGAAACATGACACGTACAATTCCCTGGGCTACTTCCCCACAGCAGCCCCCACTTCCTCAGGCTCCACTTCACCCTTATCTCAGGGCCTCCTTCCTTGTGCCTGATATGGTGTGCATTGCTCAGTCTCTCCAACAGCACAACTTCTTCCCACAGCTCCTGACATCCACCCCGACCTGAATGAGAGGCTTTCAACTAGTTTCAGCAGCCAGTCCCTGATTGGCTTCAGGTGTCTCAATCAACCTAGCATTCTCCCTGCCTTCTGGAAAGTTCTTAATTGGCCCCAGGTGTCTTAATTGACCTGGAGCAGCTGCCATTTAACTTATCCTGGTACCAGGGATTTGTTTAGCCTGGAGCTAATATATCTATCTCCCACTACTTTTCTATAGCCATCTGGCCTTGCCCCGTCACACCATTTAAAAGAATCTGGCCTAACCTAGATCTTGCACCCTCAAAATTTCCACTAAATGAATGTAGGATCTAGATTCTTCTGAGTAAAACATTTATACTACTGCCAATTTAATTGGTCAATTAAACTGAATCTTTCAGCACTGGAAGAGCAACCCTTGATATTTAGCCGAGGGCTCCCAGATTTAGACACATTTATTTGTATTTAATCACAGAAGTTAAACCAGAAAGCCTATGTGCCTGGGGATACTTACAAGTTTTTCCCTTTACAAGCTAACATATCGTTGAAAATGGGAAGGGGGAAAAAGTTAGCATATATGGTATCTTAAGTTTGAATATTTAAAAAAGTAGCAATTTTCAACAAACCTGCCCAGCCTAAAGGTTTTAGGATCCCACATAAAATAAGGCTGCACCCTGAAAATGATATAAAATCTACAATGGGGTTCTGCATTTCTCTTTCAAAACTAATTTGCTCAATTTCAGTAAAAAGATTGTTTTTCTAACTGCAAAGTCACCCTCAATATATTACTCTACTGAAGAAAATAACCCTGAATTGTAATACTAAATCTCCCATGAAATCTGTATGGTACAGCATAAAAGCACGCAAAAGATTTCACAGTGGGAGGCCAGATTTCATGGTCCGTGACACGTTTTTCATGGCCGTGAATTTGGTAGGATCCTAATCATAGCACATGCAGCCCCAGGGAGGGCACGGGGGTTCAGGAGCAAGGGACAGAGAGTGGAGCAGGGACCAAGCAGCTGCCCTTCAAGGAAGGGGAACAGCAGAGCTCCTGGCTCAGCATGGCTGTGGTAGAGGGGTAAGGACCCCCCAACATCCTGACAGCTAGGAGCTGCCTCCTGCCTGTCAGCTTTTGGTCCCGGCTCTGGGCAAGCTCCATGCAGCAAGGAGGAGTTGGAGCAGGAGCCGCTGCCACCACGAGAGGAGCAGAAACAGGGAGCATGCTTGGCTAGGCAGTAATGGTGCTTCCAGCTGCTGCGCTGGCTTCCTGCAGCACTGCTCCTCCACCGCTGGGAACTCTGGGATATATCCAGAGAACTTTCTGGACCTGAGTCAAGCTGGGGTCCAGGAAAACAATAGGGTGCAGACCCCAGGTCCCAGCTTAACATGGGCTTGGATCCTCCAGCCCTGCGGGGTCCTGGGACCCTAGGTTTGAGCCCTTGATTAGCACTATTGATGTATGGATGGAAGGGGGTTAGGGTTGAGCCCAGGCTCAAGCCTGGACTTATCTTATTGCGTAGACATACTCAAAGAGAACATAAAGTTGGAAATTAGTGAACAATAAAGGGAAAAGTCAGCTTGCGTGGAACATAGGGGGGTGAAAGGGTATATAGGGGAGAGGTCAGACATGTAGGTAGGGGAATAACTGTGTATGGTTGTGTGTTTGCAGCTGGAATATAGCAGAATATTGCAAAATATTAATAAGTAATCTCTTCTTGCGGCAGTTCTATAATTCAATAAGAGATTAGCACAGTAAAAAACTTCCTCAGTGTCTTACAGGCCCCACTTTCTACACCATTCACCTCAAATTTAATGTCTCTGTTTTTAAAATAGCTTCAAAATGTTAGGCACAAAAAGAAAAAGGGGAAAAAACCTTGGCTAGAACAAATCTGTTGTGTTAAAAAAAGCATTAGAAACTTGGAAAATCATCAACTAACTGAAACGTATCCTTGAAATATGGTCAAAAGTTCAAAAGTCTCATTTATTTTTTGTATCATTGTGTTAATCTGAAGGTGCCTTGAATTTCTGAAGTATAACATAACTTTATATGCATCACCATGTCTAGCTCCTTCCTTCTAGGATTGACAAATGTGTTTTAGTTGGGATAGTGGTTTTTTGCAATGTGAATCCCTGTTCCCTTGCTTCTGGATAGAGACAACTTATTTGTGGGAAACAGCTTTTTCAATGCCTGGTCATCTCCTGTCTTCATTATACTCCAACCATCATCTCCTCCTCTCCGACTTCAGTACTTCCAATGTTGTTCCCCTTCAATCCATCCAAACTTTGTGCACAGAATATATTCCTTACTTGCTGCTCTGATCATGTTGCTTCCCTTTTTGAATCCTCTCTGGCTTCCTCTTACTTTTTAATTTCATTATCATCTTAAAACTCTGCAAAAGTGTGCTCTTGCCTATGTTGCTGCTCTCACTTCGCCCTGTTATCCCATCTCTCATTTTTGATACCTCATTGGAACTTCCTCCTTTGCTTATGTACCAGCTATGCTCCCTGTCTCCTTGCCGATTATTCCTTAATGCACATGTCAACCACAAGGCCAATTGACTCTAATTTGCTGAACAAGTGTGTTTTGGTGTGCTACAGAACACACAAAGCTTGTCTCATTAAATGTAGCCTCTAGTTATCTGGTGCATTACATGCTTGAATTATCATGGCTTTTTTAAATTGTAACCTCCCTCGGGTAGGGATCTGTGTCTTACTCTCTGTTTTCTACAGTGCTGAAAACACTGTTGGCGTTCAGTAAACTATCATAGCATTTTATGGCCTTATCCATTGATTTATTTACACCTAATCTGTTCATAAATTAGAGCAAGGTTTACCTTGTATTCTATGAATAGTTCATTCATTCTGATCATGATATATGGTATGAAACCTTTAAAATGTCATGTGGAAGTCATAAAGACATCCTCCGTGGACCCCAGAATTCTTTTGCTAGGACTAATATTAAATACTTTCAGAAGGAAAGAATGTGTTACTGTAGATTTTGCTGAAATGTGCTAAAGCTGTCACTATTGTCAAATATTTGGGGACTTGACATGACATGAACTGTCTATATAACACAAATGGCACTCCACAATGATGGGTAGATTTAGGCTTAGGTAACTGAGTGTATAGGTGTGTGTTTATGAAGCAATTTGGTGATACTTTTTAAAACTAAGGGCTGGGGGAAAGCCAACAGGTGCGAAGGAGCACATGGTTTGGACATATCTTAAGGGAGGATCTATAAGTGGAGATTCCCTATGTCCCAATAGGGAGGAGAGGATGTAAGATGATAAAATGCAGGTAGGATCTGATGAGAAGCAGTCAAAAGAAAAAAAGTCCCATTCAATTACATCATGTAATGGCAGACAACTAAAAAGTGACAAGTTTTTCAAGTGCTTATATACCAATGCTAGAAGGCTAAATAATAAGATGGGCGAACGAGAGTGCCTCGTATTAAATGAGAATATTGATATAATAGATATCACAGAAACTTGGTGGAATGAAGATAATCAATGGGACACAGTAATACCAGGGTACAAAATATATTGGAAGGACAGAACAAGTTGTGCTGATGGGGGGGTGGCACTATATGTGGAAAAAAAGCATAGAATCAAATGAAGTAAAATCTTAAATGAACCAAACTGTACCATAGAATCACTATGGATAGTAATTCCATGCTTGAATAATAAGAATATTGCAGTAGGGATATATTACAGACCACCTGATCAGGATGGTGATAGTGACTTTGAAATGCTCAAGGAGATTAGAGAATCATTAAGAAAGGATAATAAGACAGAAAATATTATATTGCCTCTATATAAATCCATGGTACACCCACATCTTGAATACTGCATACATGTGGTTGCCCCATCTCAAGAAAGATATATTGGAATTGGAAAATGGTCAGAAAAGGGCAACCAAAATGATTAGGGGTATGGAACAGCTGCCGTATGAGGAGAGATTAATAAGTCTGGGACTTTTCAGCTTGGAAAAGAGGTGACTAAGGGGGGATATGATAGAGGTCTATAAAATCATGACTGGTGTGGAGAAAGTAAATAAGGAAGTGTTATTTACTCCTCATAACACAAGAACTAGGGGTCACCAAATGAAATTAATAAGCAGCAGGTTTACAACAAACAAAAGGAAGTATTTTTTCACACAACTCACAGTCAACCTGTGGAATTACTTTCCAGAGGATGTTGTGAAGGCCAAGACTATAACAGGGTTCAAAAAAGAACTAGATAAATTCATGGAGGATAGGTCCATCAATGGTTATTAGCCAGTATGGTGTCCCTAGCCTGTGTTTGCCAGAAGCTGGGTATGGGTGAGAGGGGATGGATCACTTGATGATTACCTGTTCTGTTCATTGCCTCTGGGCCACTTGGCATTGACATTGTCCAGAAAACAGGATACTGGGCTAGATGGACCTTTGGTCTGACCCAGTATGGCCGTTCTTATGATCTAAATTCACCCCCATTCACTAATTGGCCACTGATTTGTTCGCTTAAAGGAAAGGCATAAAACAAGAGTTAATGCACAATGTTCAGAAACTGATTGAGAGAGAGGGAGAGAACTGGAATTTTAGCTGTAAATGCAAGCAGTAATGTTAGTGTAAAAAAAAAAAAGTTTTGCCAATGATTAGTAAACAAGATTAGGCTATAGTTAAATATGTTAGGAGGCCAGAGGCCAAAGAGTTATTTTCCTTGAAAACTGCATCAACTGTTCCCAGTGTCTGCAAAAACTTTTTGTTCAACCTTCAATCACTTTTAGAGTACTTGATTTAGTATTACAATTCAGGGTTATTTTCTTCAGTAGAGTAATATATTGAGGGTGACTTTGCAGTTAGAAAAACAATGTTTTTACTGAGAAACTGAGCAAATTAGTTTTGAAAGAGAAATGCAGAACCCCATTGTAGATTTTATATCATTTTCAGGGTGCAGCCTTATTTTATGTGGGATCCTAAAACCTTTAGGCTGGGCAGGTTTGTTGAAAATTGCTACTTTTTAAAATATTTATATTAAATGTGTTTCATTTAATAAATGTGCTGCTGTATTCTGAAGTATTTGTAGCTTTTGAATAGATACAAGATGTTCTCATTCTGCGGTGACAAAGATATAAATTATGGGGGCAAAGAAAGGAAATGTGGTACCTGAAAAAAGCTGTCACAGTTCACAATGAATGGTGATCACATCCAGAGAGACTTGGCAATGTAATCAGAACTGTGATCACAACTGACACAAAGCCAAGATATATCCTCAGTCAGAGGGGGACAATAGTTTTGCCATATCTTCCAATTTCTTTTTCAAACGTACCAGTATCACCTATGTTTTATTTGGATGAAGACATATTAATCTTGCTCTCATCCATGCCTCAATCTCTGCAAACTCTGGGAAAGATATTTAATTGTATTTTCTACCTCTAACTCCAACTCCCAATACTGGACATGGTTATGTCTGTTAGATTAAAGAGCCATGTGGTATCTTCTTCCTAGGTAAGTTGTTACAGACCAGGGGTGGGCAAACTTTTTGGCCTGACAGCCACATCAGATTTCCAAAATTGTATGGAGGGCTGGTTAGGGGACGCTGTGCCGCCCCAAACAGCCAGGCGTGGCCCGGCCCTCACCCTCTATCTGACCTCCACTGCTTCTTACCCCCTGACGGCCTGCCCCGGGACCCCTGTCCCATCCAACCCTTCCTGTCCCCTGACCGCCCCCAGACCTCCTGCCCCTGGCTGCCCCCCTGCCACCCCATCCAACCCCTCCTCTCATTCCTGATTACCCCCCCCCGGGACCCCTGTCCCATCCAACCACCCCTTCTCCTTGACCACCCATGGAACTCCTGTCCCTGATGGCCCCCCTCTCCTTCCTGACTGCCCCCCCTGTTCCCTGCCCTCTGACTGCCCTGACCCCATCCACACCCCCACCCTCTGACCACCACCCCAAACTCCCCTGTCCTCTATCCAACCCCTGCTTCCTGCCCCCTGACCGCACTGCCTGGAGCACCGGTGGCTGGCGGCGCTACAGCCACGCTGCCCAGAGCACCAGGACAGGCAGCCGTGCCGCCTGGCTGGAGCCAGCCACGCCACCGCGCAGCACAGAGCACCGGGTCAGGGCGCAGCTCTGCAGCTGCGCTGCCTGGTAAGAGCTCACAGCCCCGCCGCCCAGAGGATTGCGCTGGTGGTGCAGTGAGCTGAGGCTGCGGGGGAGGGGGAACGGCAGGAGAGGGGCCAAGGGCTAGCCTCTGCGCCTGGAGCTCAGGGGCCGGGTAGAAGGGTCCTGTGGGCCGGATGTGGCGCGGTCCATAGTTTGCTTCCCTTCAGTAACCTAAATATACTAAACTCCTTAAGTCTCTGTAATGTGCGCTTACCACATCTTGAATTATTCTTCTAGCCCTTTTCTGAACTCTTCAATTTTTCAACATCCTTTTTAAATGGTGGAAGCAGACACATTATTCCAGAAGTGGTCTCACCAATGCCAAACAAGATTCATGAAACTTTAGGTCTTAGAGTTTATCCATGATTATTTCACCCATCTCTGCAATCTTATTTTCCCTTTCAAACATGTTTTCAAGCATTATTAGCACGTTTAAGATTCCTTTGTACAATTTTTCCTACTTCTGTGATCATTGGTTATGAACATTGTGATATTTCTTTATCCACTGTGTATAGATCATTTTTTCAACTGTACTAAATGTCTATGTATTTTTTCATTGTTTCCATTTTTCTAATTTCTTTGCCAAAATCACAGTCATGTGTCCTCCTATACCCAGTAACAGTAGTTTATACATTTTATATAGACATTCCAGTAGTGGATTTCCATACTGCCATATTATAGTAGCATTTCTGAATAGTACTGAATACAGATATTTCTTTAATCTACAGCTTTTTCAAGCAGCAGTGAGAAAATATAATGTGGGAAACAATCCTGCATGAGCAAAAGAATCGATGATGTAACATATCTTTTATCATCCTTAATTTCAATAATTGCATCTTTATATTGCCCGGTGGTGAGGAACCCTACTGCCATATTATGAAGCTCTTTCACAAAGATTTATTTCAATGCTAAAAAATTTAAGAACCATATGTGAAAAGCTTGATCTGATGAATTCTCAATTTTGAGGGGAGAGGCGGTTAATCATTTTTTTAAAACAACAGAGACTAACTGTAACAATTCACAGGCTGGTATAACCAAACAGGAAGTGAAAGACCTCTGGCCCTTTTCTCCATTGAAAGTGATGTAAGAAGCTGATTCACATAAATTCAATTATTTTATCTAAAGGTCTCAGGGAAGACAATTGGGCTAAAATACCTGAAACACTTGATTAAATGGAGTTGCAGACAAAGAGGGCAAGTCGACTGGATGGCCAGTGTTACAAAAGGCTGTGATCTAGGACACACTGACAAGAATGCCTTTTGCCTTTGTTTTCTCATCCATCTACTGAGTTCTCACAGACAGAATTAACTATACCAAATAGTTTCAAACTATTTAAAATGAATCAATCAAGAGAAACTTCAAAAATCCTATTTTGGGAACATGGGTTCTCAATAGTATTGCAAAATATTCTCCTAACAGTTTTAAAAATTAAGTCTCCTCTGAACCTCTGGCTGTACTGTCAAACTTTATATCTCAGACAACAGTCCTTTTTGGCCAACAAACAATGATAAATATCACTAATAAAAGAAAAGTTGCTGGACAGTACCTCCTTTTGGTTTTTATATTACATGTGGAAAATGTTCAAGCATACAAAAGCAATGTCCCTATGCTTTTTTTCATAAACTAGTAACTAACCCATGCCACTAAAATAACTTGCTTTGCTAGCCTTTTTGTGTGTCAACATTTAAGATATTTCCCCTTTCTAAATACCTGCGAAAAACATATTTCTTAGTCTAAGCTGGAAAACACTCTCTTGCCTCTCTCATTAAAAATATTGATTGCTTCCAAATAGACTTGCCCAGCTACTGTCAAAGGGTTGTGGGATTTGGTTTTTTCCTTCAAAAAAGAACTGACTGAACTATGATAAGTTTCTCTCATACGGAAATCTTGTTAAAACCTTATGCCTGACAAAATATTAACATTACTATAACACCACTGTTTCAGTCTGTAGGTCTCTCTAAATTTGCCCATGCAAACATAGCACTTACAAAAAACCTGAATAGCGTCATGTAAACTAGAAATATGCTTTTAACTATTTTCAGCAAGCAACAGCCATGGGCAAGTTTTCAGAGGACATATAGAGAACTATAGTGCAGCTGCCACAAAATTACTTCAACCATTATTCAAATGCCATTTCTCACAATCTTTGTAAGTCTTCATAGCCCACACACAAAACTGACACCCCATTTTAATAAGTCTAAAAGACACTGTAGTCTGAGTAATAATAAACAGATATCTACATTAAACTACAGTGTCTGTGGTTAAATAAAAGATCTTAATCATGACCAAAAAATTACAGCTTTCAATTGATTTATCAGATGGCCAAGACAAATTAATATGATTTCCTGCTAGATAAGTGTTTAAAACTTACATGAATTCCACAAAGAGAAACACACATTTCTCCAAAAAAGGAACAGTAATGTTTGTTTTACTAATAATACTTCTGTGATTGTACACAGTATATCCTACTGGTTGGCACTGTGATCTACTAATTGTTTCATTTGTTTGATTTTCCCAAGACAAGGGGGTGTGTGTGTGTGTGTGTGTGGAGTAAGGTTTGTATTTTGCAACACAATGAAATATTTAAATAAGTTGAGAGTGCATCCTGTTTATGAGGTAATCATGGTACACTCAGCTAAAACTAAAAGAACAAATGTTTTATCACAAATATTGTACAAGGAACATAAGAACAGCCATACTGGGTCAGACCAAAGGTCGATCTAGCCCAGTATCCTGTCCTCTGACAGTGGCCAATGCCAGGTGCCCCAGAGGGAATGAACAGAACAGGTAATCATCAATTGATCCATCCACCCCGTGTCGCCCATTCTCAGCTTCTGGCAAACAGAGGCTGTTGGCTTTTATGAGCCCAGTTTACTTATCTGAAGCATACTCAGATTATTTTACTACAATTTTTAAATATACAAATTTGAAACAAAAAATCTCTAAAAAACCAAACTGGGTTATCAGGATGCTAGAAAGTAAATTGCTGGGGAGGGTGGGAGTTGTTTTGTTTATTTAAAAATTAAGTAAGATTTTGTCCCATCTTTCTCCACTGCCCTGACTACAAGTCAGCAAAGCTCTTTCACCGAGAATATGTTGGGCCCAGTCCTACAATGAGAAGAGCTGCTAAATGCACTCAACTTCCATTGCCTTAAACAGGCCTGAATGGTGCTTAGAACCTCATATGAGAAGCTCAGCACCTTCCAGGAGAACATCCTATTTTTATTTATATTGCGTTCCAACACTGAGTGGAGAGGGAAGCAGCTCATGAAATACACAAACAATGAAAATACGAACAGAAGAGAGTGAGAATCCTGTTAACTTATAGGGCAGGGGTCGGCAACCTTTCAGACGTGGTATGCCGAGTCTTCATTTATTCACTCTAATTTAAGGTTTCGCGTGCCAGTAATACATTTTAACACTTTTAGAAGGTCTCTTTCTATAAGTCTATAATATATAACTAAACTATTGTTGTATGTAAAGTAAATAAGATTTTAAAAATTTTTAAGAAGCTTCATTTAAAATTAAATTAAAATGCAGAGCCCCCCCAACCGGTGGCCAGGACCCAGGCAGTGTGAGTGTCACTGAAAATCAGCTTGCGTGCTGCCTTTGGTACGCATGCCATAGGTTGCCTACCCATTATAGGGCATGAAGGAGGAAGAAGGGAAATAAGTCAAGACGGTTTAGTATTTTACTTAAACACATTCTTTTTGGCAGTCTCTGTCACATTTATTTACCCGTTGGCATTTTTTCCCTCCTTCTCTTTCATGTTAATTTTAAAGTTTATGATTCACCAGTGACCATTAACACACACAAATTTGAAAGCTATACATATACATTAGTGAAAACTGCAAAATCTCACAGTTATCTGCTGCAAATAATTTGTACTAATTATTATGAAGTTTACATACGAAAAAGCAGTAATTTCTGACTTCACCTTCATAAATTGTGAATCTGCAGTTACAAGTTGCAAATTGTGGAGCTGTTTTTTCCAAAACACGAAAATATTAGATTTTAATCATTCAAATTAGAGCAAATGTTTCTGCACATTGTTAAGTAATGGAAAGACATTCTGTCAAAACATATGGTTTCATTCAAATGTAAGGAAGTAAGCACTGCATTTGGTTTAATCTGGCGCTTACTTCAGAAACAGTCCCAGAGTCCTAAATAAATTGAGCAATTAACATTTTATGGCAACTTCTACGCACCAGACCTTGGGATCTTTCAGGGTAAGAGATATTTTGTAAAGCATCCTCCAGTTACATTAACATCTTTCAAATCAAGATCTCAGTGCCTCTGCAAGGTGCCGTTCTGGTGCACTAAAGTTCAATTTCCAATGGCATAATTTAGAACTGCTTGAGGGTGAGTGGGTAAATTTAAACCATTCCTTAATGACACTGCCTTCTATAAAGTTAAGGAAAACATACAGGATTTAGAGACTTTCTTACAACCCTCCTGCTGCATCAACTTAAATCTGGAGGTTTTATCCTGCCAGTTGCTCCATGCAGGTGGACCACTGTGCCCATCTGGTGTCCCACTGAAGTCAATGGAACGCCATACAGTACAGAGCACTTCCCACATGCAGCAGCTTGCAAGACTACAGCTGTAGACTGTAAGCTTTTCCAGGAAGAGACTGTCTTTTAAACAGATTTACACAATACCCAGTATAATGGGGCCCTAATCCTGATTGAAGTCTGGGTGCAAGTATAACAAATGTTGATATTAATAAAACCACTGCAGCCACCAGAGTAGTGTCTGGCAAGATACTTTGAAGAGAATAATGCATGTTTCTGCACTTCAACACAAGATGCATCAGCACTACATTTAAGTTAAACAGGAGAAAGATAGATTACAACTTGTAATAAACAAGCCTTCTTAAAGATGTGCTTTGGTGTTTTACAGTACAATTTCTGAATAAGTATTTATGTTTTTTTTTAAATATTTGCATAAAATATTTGGGCTTTGCTGTGTATTTACGTTTTTTAACCTGAATTTTTTAGACTTGTACCATGCTATCTAATATGCTTGGAATGGCTTCCCAAAGATCTATTAGTCCTTCTTTCTCTCTCACTTCATTTAAATCATTATCTTTTTATTTATTATTAATAATACTGTGGCAATGCTAATATATCCCAATCAGTCTCCAGGGCCCACTGAGTTAGGGATTCTCCAAATACATAGCAAGAAACTGTATAATCTTCATTTATCTTGTCTCTGCAGATTATAGAATCGTCATAGAATCTTCCCCAAAGGAAGGTGATGGGGGTGCCGGGTTTCTCCTCTATTGTTGCTTCCAAACCCTTCCTCCCTCCCCATTTCTTCCTTCCCTCCCACTTCCCGTCACCTACCACCCTCCTGGCTCCTCTCCACCCACCTTCCTCTCTGATTTTGAATTCCAGCTTTGCATCTTCCTCTCAGTTTTCCATATTCATGTTCAGTAACTTCAACTTCCCTCCTCATTTGAACTTCAGACTTAGGTCAACTCTCAAACTCAATAAAATAGCCACTCACTTGATTTGATCTTTACCAAACATTTCTCTCTCTGACCTCTCCACGGCTGTTTTCCCTTGCCCACCATCTGGTCCCTTTCAACACTGTCCATTTGTGCCCCTCCCTCTCTCCCCACCATCTGGTCTTTCCATGACTTCCAACTAATTGAAAATGAATTTTCTTCAACTCCCAGACCTCTTCTCCTTCTACTCTACTGACACATTTGATGATTCCCTTCATTCTACACTCTCCTCCACCCCCTCTCCCATTGCAAGGTTCCCCTGGCTGACCCAGCCCTGGATCACCCCTAAAACCATTTTTTTATTGCAAATCCTGTGACTTAGCTGACTTCCCATTCTACAAATCTGTTCTCTCCTCCTTCAGTTCTGCCATTCTTCTAGCCAAACAATTCTACTTCATCATCCTGATTATCATACCTGTAATCCCAGCAACTTCTTTGCCACCTTCAACTCCCCCCTTAAATCCTCCCCCATTCCTGCACACATTCCCCTCTCTGCTCAGGATCTCAGACTTTTTCAAAGAGAAAACTGACAAGTTCTAACATGACGTACTTTCACCCCACCATCTCCATTCCTGTCCCTCCTATCACTCTCCTCCTACTCCCCGGCCCCCATCACCAATACTGAGGCTTCTTGTATTCTTTTCTCCTCTTCTAACCCCTCCATTTGCCCCCCCACTGACTCCATCCCATCCTGCCTCCTTATCTTCCTTGCCTCCACTCTCTCCCTCACCCCCTTACCTTCTCCTCAATCTCTCACTCTTCTCAGACTCCTCTCCATTACAGAAAAATACTCTACCTACCTGACTCTTCAACTGCGGCCCTGTCTCCCTCTCTCCTTCACCTTCAAATCACTGCCTTGAGTTCCTCTCCTCCAATGTCATCCCTTCCCCTCTCCAATCTGGTTTCCACCTTGTCCACACCACTGAAACTGCTCTCAAAGTCTCAATGGACCTCTTCCTGGCCAAATCCCAGCACCTCTGCTTCATCCCCATTCTCTTTGGCCTTTCAGCAGCCTTTGAGACAGCCAACTACTATATACTTCTTGAAATCATGCCCTCCACTAGCTTTTGAGGCACCATCCTCTCCTGGGTCCTCCTCTGACCCATCTGATCACCTTTTCACTGTCTCCTTTGATGCATTCTTCTCTTCCTCTCTCCCAATTTCAGTGGGTGTCCACCATGGTTTGGGGCACCCTTAACCCTTGGCTCTTCTTTCTCCACGCCTTTATTTCTACATGCTTTTATCCACAGGTATGACTTCAAATATCACCTTCATCTCAACAAATCACAAAATTAATTCCCCACTACAAATCTGTCACTCTCCATCCAATCCTGCATTTTGTCTTTCTGATATTTCCTTGTGGATGTCCAGCTGGCAATATAAGCTCACTGTGGCCAAAACTGAGCTTCTTTGCCCAGCCTTCATAACTTTCCTCAATTTCTCTATGACTATCAACAACACCCCATCCTCCCAGCCACTAAACCTGTAATCTGAACATCATCCTTGACTCAACCCTCACCCAAGATCCACACATTCAAGTCATATCCAAATCTTGTGCCTGTGCCTACATAATAGTTAAAAGATTAGACCTTTCCTGTCTGTTCAGACTACTGAGACTCTTCTTCGGGCTCTCATCACCATATGCCTCAACCACTGTAATCTCCTCTCTCTAATCTTGATGTCAACCACCTCACCCCTCAGAAGTCCCTTATATACTCTGTAACCAGAATCATCATCATCTTGGCTTGCTGCACCCATTTTGTCTCCTTCCACTGCATCAAACATAAATCTTTATTTTAGGGCCCTCCACCACTTATCTCTGCCCTATTTAACAGATTTATAGTTCTAGGAAATCAAGACTGTGCTCTGCCAATAATGGCAGCATTCAATGGCAGCTTCAACCCCTATTTATGTGCTTCTCCCTCACAAACATTTCTGTGCTTCTTCCCATACACACACACACACACAAAAAACCCCTGAGTCAAAATCCACAAAGCCACCTTCCTCTTCTCTGTAATAAATATAATAAACTGCAACCTAATAATGGCTATAGAGGCAGGGAGTTATGATTATTGCTCCTGATTAGTTAGAACTGCACACATCCTACGTTTCTTCATTCCCCACCCTGACCCAAATGTCTGTCTCGTCCACTAGTCCTTTCTTTTTAGACTGCAAGCTCTCTGAGACACACACTGTCATTTACTATATGAATGTAGCACAAGGGGCCCTGTGCTGGCTGGCCAGTAGATGCTACCACAATAGAAAATTTAAACAATATAAACGAGCTCTGAAGAGTGAGCACTGTGTTTTCACATCTCTCAGCTTCCAGGTCATTATGGCTATACCAACATAAATTAAATTATTATAACAAATAGTTCTTAAAAATCCAGATGTGGAAAAGTACTCAAGCAAATGCTCATGTGCCGGATTTTTTTTTTTTTTTTTTTTTTTTTTGAAGTGCTGAGACTCACCATCTTCCACTGACTTCAGTGGGATTTCCTGGGTTCTCACAGTTTTTGAAAAATCAAACCTAACTTTAGGCTCCTATTTTTGAAAATCTTGACTGTTCAATCAAAGCCAGTATGATTCACAGGAAAGAAAATTAAATATGATCACTTAGCATTGAATGCAGCCAATTACTTTGAACCAAAACGTGGAAAACCAAGTTCAGACAGACGTACAAAATAAAAGTGAAATGGCAACCAAATACATCACAAGAAAATTTCTTAATTTTAAAATTACATGGTACATAACTTAGCCAAAATGAAAAATTATATGCTGTGAGCTTTCTTACTCTTTAGATAACTATAGATTAAAAAGATTGAGAGAAATCAGGATCTGATGAAATAAACTAGTATCTAGATATAAATATGTATTTATTACATACATATACATTCATTATCTACACACACAAACACTTACACATACAAAATGTGTGAAATGTAAATATTCATAATCAACACCAAACTGAGTTCTCTATCTCATGAGAAAATTAACGTGGTTCAAGGAAGGCAGCTGTTCCATGGATATATCTGGTTTCAGTCTGCGTAGTATCACAACAGTCATACATTAAATAAAACACAGCTGGAAAATGCTCCACCTATTTCACCACCCTTTCTGCTAACTGTTTTGTATCAACATCTGCTAAAAACAAGCTTTATGTAGTAGGGACATCATGAAAAAGAATTGTTATTTTATTTTGCTTAATAAGCTAACGTATGATTATCTGAAAAATAGCTGGTTTAATGATGAGTGTTCTAACTAGAATCCAAAGAAACTCACTCAATAAAGATTACCAAATTAGAGAGATTTTTTTAGAATATGTAATTTTTATTTTGTATGTCTGTGCTGGCTTCCTCTGACAGATCTCTAACTGCTGGTGAGAGGTGTCATTGTCTGGTCTAAGAATAGATTTAAAAGCTTGAAACTCCTAAATTTTAATCCCAACAGTGATAGTGTCTCCACAGCTGTGATCATAGATAAGTCAAATAACTTTTCTGGCCATGTCTCACCATCTGCAAATGGGAATAGTAATATCTGCCTACCTAGCTATGTTTCAGAGTAACAGCCGTGTTAGTCTGTATTCACAAAAAGAAAAGGAGTACTTGTGGCACCTTAGAGACTAACCAGTTTATTTTGAAATTTTTTGACAAAAAGTTTAAAGCAATAGCAAAAAAGAAAAAAAGATGGAGAAAAAGGGAAAAGTTAAATTCACCATTTCAAAAAATTTTCAATTTTAAAAAGGAAACAATTATTTGTTTCAAAATTTCCCCACTGAAAAAATTAAAATATTTGATCAAAAAATAAACTGGTTAGTCTCTAAGGTGCCACAAGTACTCCTTTTCTTTCTACCTTGCTATAGGGGTGTTACAAGTTTTAATAAACTGATGTCTGTAAATAGCTTTGAAGACAAAAACTGCTTGATGATATTATCAGTACACAAAACAGTATCTTCTAATAACCACAGTTATTGCAATTATGGGTCTAAAACATTGGACCAAATTCATTCCTGCTGTAAACCCCACTGATTGTAATAAAGTTAATCCAACAAAAATTGATCCACAGTATTTTGATGTGCAATCTTATATTATAACTTTTCTATAAGCACTTCCTTTGTTTCCTTTTGCCACTCCAACTTTTCAAAACTTTATTTTAGAAAAATTTACATAGAAACAAAGGAACTGCATCAGAACTGAAGTCCATCTAGTTCAGTTTCCTGCTTCTTAAAGTAGGCAGTATCAGATGTCTCTGAGGAAGATGTAAGAACCCTACAGTTGGTAGATCTGGGATAATCTGCTGCCCAACATTAGGTCTCAGAATGGCAAGTTATGTTACATTTTTCCTTTTGATACCACAACTTATACGAAGTTAAGGAAATTTGACAATTCGAGTGGAAAAAGGAAACCAAACCAAATTAGAAAGCAATAGCAAAAAAGAAAAAAAAGATGGAGAAAAAGGGAAAAGTTAAATTCACCATTTCAAAAAATTTTCAATTTTAAAAAGGAAACAATTATTTGTCTCAAAATTTCCCCACTGAAAAAATTAAAATATTTGATCAAAAAACATTTTTAATTGAAAAATTTCATTTTTGCCAAAGCCATTTTTTAAATTGTAAACTTTTTGTCAAAAAATTTCAGCCTGCTCTATTTTACCCTACTGTTTATTCATCTCATTTACTTTGTTCTTCACTGACAAACCAATAAAACATAGCATAAAGTTGTCTAAAACTTGATTAGGAAACAGAAGCAAGCACCCACTACAGTTGCACCCAAATGGAAGGCTGGGAGAGACAAGAAAACTGGATACATGTTGTATGGTATTTAAAAATCGACTTCCAGAAGGTGACATTTCTCAATCATGCAAGAAAACAAACATCTACGCGGCCAAGAAAACAAACCAACCAAAAACCTGCTTGTAATTAATGCTAGTTCAAAATCAACTTGTCTTGGAAATATTTCTGGTTTATTTTTTTCCTCAACTGTCTTCAGTCTGTGTCTAGCCTCTCAAAAGTCTAAAATAATTTATATGACATGTTTTTGCGAGGACTTTTACAAATCCGCATCAGTATCAGCAAAATTATTATCCTGAGTATGGCAAGAGATATGAATTCTAGGATTCTTTGTAATAATATAAATGTAAAGATTAGGAGCTGCACGAAGTTATGTTTATCCTTGTTTGTGCAAAACATACTGTACCAATCTGCTGTCCTTCTCACCTGTCTCAAGAAAGAGCAACATACTAAAAAACTACAATGAAAACACTCACGCCCTATGCTAACTTACCATTACACAGACAAGTATAAAATTCTTTTCCTAAATTACAGATCCTACCTGGCTCCAAACCAATAATGGGCTTAGCTTGTGTCAGTGGTGTATATATTACAGTATCTAGAAATCTTCACTTTGGAAACTCAGTTCACCTCTGTGAGCTATCATCTTGTTAGAACAAAATTTGGAACTTTTTTATTTTCTGACTCTACTCATAAAGGTCACTCTTCATATTATTTTTTAAGCTATGAAAAAAAATGCAAATTTAATGTTATTAGACCAAGTCCTTAAAGTGAATGGGGATTTGCCAGAGTAAGGGTCTCAATACCCGACGTGCTATATTTAAATGCCATCATATTAATCGCTCTACTTATGTAACTATAGTGTTTCCAATATTTAAAAAAACTGTTTTCTACTAGAACTGTGTAGTTTCTCAACGATTTCTGTAGTATATATTCTCTCTCTCGCAACAGTAAACCAAAGAAAGAACATACTTCATTATGGCATAAGCTTTCTTTCTTTGACTATACACCAATTCAAAGAAGGATCCTTTTGGTATTTCCAACAGGGGTGAAAGACAAAGATTTTAGAACTGCCTCTCACCACTATACTAGCTACTGCAAACAGTCAAATAGTTCCCTACTATAAATTGTTTATTATATAAAGAAGAAATGCACTTCGAAATCTAGCAGTGCACATGTTATCTTAGCAAAAAGGAAAAAAATCTGACAATCATATGCTGTTACTTTCAGGGTACAGATTATGATGTACTGGCTGAACCAGACACATACAAAAAAAGAAACAACATATGAATGTGTTAATATTTGCTCCTGGCAAGCTAGTGTATGATTTCCAGTTTCTAGAGCAAAGGTCTGGCACATACACCTATGGAATGAAAGTATAGGATAGTATGGTTATGGAAAATTTACCTAGAGTTTGAAACAGAAATACATTATTTTTCAGGGGCAGTCTATTTTTTGCCAAGGTCCAAATTTTTTGGTCAAGATATAATCAATGTCCAGACTCCACAGAAACATTTTTCACACTGCAAAAACAATAATAAATAAATAAATATATTTTGCAATCCATTCAAAAGTGTCTGGTGGTCTGGATTGGCTCACGGTCCGCCTATTCACTACCCCTGGTATATTTGGGTGTCTTATATTTAACACAAGAAATTTCCAGATGTAGCGAGACTGCTCTCTTCAAAATCTTTATGGATCCATTAGTTTGTTATTTGCTTGGGGCAAAACAGAAGCCTTTTGTTTATTGACAATAGTGGTATTCTGAACATAAGAGCATCCATACTGGGTCAGACCAAAGGTCCATCTAGCCCAGTATCCTGTCTTCTGACAGTGGCCAATGCCAGGTACCCTAGAGGGAATGAACAGAACAGGTAATCATCAAGTGATCCATCCCCTCTTGCCCATACCCAGCTTCTGGCAAACAGAGGCTAGGGACAACATCCCTGCCCATACTGGCTAATAGCCATTGATGGACCTATCCTCCATGAATTTATCTAGTTCTTTTTTGAACTCTTTATAATCTTGGCCTTCACAACATCCTCTGGAAAGGAGTTCCACAGGTTGATTGTACGTTGTGTGAAAAAATACTTCCTTTTGTTTGTTTTAAACCTGCTGCCTATTAATTTCATTTGGTGACTCCTAGTTCTTGCGTTATGAGAAGAAGTAAATAACACTTCCTTCTTTACTTTCTCCACACCAGTCATGATTTTATAGACCTGTATCATATGCCCCCTTAGTCGTCTCTTTTCCAAGATGAAAAGTCCCAGTTTTATTAATCTCTCCTGATATGGCAGCCGTTCCATATCCTTAATAATTTTGGTTGCCATTTTCTGAACCTTTTACAATTCCAATATACCTTTTTTGAGATGGGGTGACCACTTCTGCACGCAGTATTCAAGATGTGGGTGTACCATGGATTTATATAGAGGCAATATGATATTTTCTGTCTTATTATCCTTTCTTAATGATTTCCAACATTCTGTTTGCTTTTTTGACTGCTGCTGCATACTGAGTTGATGTTTTCAGAGAACTATCCACAATGACTCCAAGATCTCTTTCTGGAGTGGTAACAGCTAATTTAGACCCCCCTCATTTTATATCTATAGTCTGGATTATGTTTTGTAGCTCTTAGCAGTCTGCCTGGGACTTAACTATCTTGAATAGTTCTGTATCTGCAAATTTTGCCACCTCACAGTTTAACCCTTTTCCCAGATTATTTATGAATATGTTGAATAGGACTGGGCCCAATACAGACCTGTGGGGGACACCACTATTTACCTCTCCCCATTCTTTTGTAGTTCTTCACAGTCTGCTTGGGACATAACTATCTTGAGTAGTTTTGTATCATCTGCAAATTTTGCCACCTTAATGTTTATCCCTTTTTCCACGGTGCACTTAGAACAAACAAACAAATTCCAATTAACATCCCCGTGTAGGCATGTTCTTAGGGTAAGACGCTGCAGAATTTCTACTGATCTATATCTATATTCTGTATATTGACCTGTTTGTTTAGAAACTTCATCATTATCACTACCATGAATGCATTGGTCATTGGGGCACCATCACTGATGAGCAATCAACCAATTGTCTCCACCCCTGCCGATCATTGCTTGGAATGACTCTGCAATGCTTCGGTCTCTAAGTCTCTCTAAATCAAACTTGATTCTGGTGAACTTTGGCCTGACGATTTTCCTTAGCTGCAGCCAAAAGTTTAGCACCACAAAGTCACGATCACTTCCAATATCAGAACCAGGGAAGCTCCTTGTTTTAGCTCTACTGATCCCAGAATAAAATTTTGCATCATGATGTAGTCGATCTGACTGTGATGCAAACCATCAGATGCATGCCACGTTGATAATCTGGATGCTTTATGTGCTCTTAATGTGTTTGCAAGAACCAGACTGTTATAGCTGCCAAACTCCAAAAGTCTCAGTCCTTTCTCATTGGTTACCGCATTACGGAAAGGGCCACAATAATCTCACCAATCTGCCTGTGCGTCAGTACCCACTTTACATTCCAATCTCCCTGTACAATCAGGATATCTTTCTTGTGTACCGTATCAATGATGTCTTGGAGATGATTGTAAAAATCTTCAAATTGCTCATTGTCACAGTCTGTTGCAGGGGCGTAGACTTGTACCACTGTGATACTGAACGGTACTGCCTTTAGACAGATGGAAATAAGCCTGCTGGATATTGGGTGGCATCCTAATACTGAATTTTTGATATCTTTATGCAGAAGAAATCCTACGCCATTGACACGTTTGTCTTCTTCATAGTAATAGAGTACATGGCCTTCTTCCGTTAGTCCCTCTCCAAAGCTCTTCTGTCTGACCTCAGAGATTTCTAGGAGGTACCAGAAGTATTGTTCCATTTCGTATGCGAATTCTTTCAACGTCCCTATTTGTCTCAATGTCCTTACGTTCCATGTGGCTATGGTGATGTTATCTCTTCCATGGATCCTCTTTGTTGGGGTTACACCAGTAGTATACTTGTCGCATCCGCCCTGGTGGGAGACGGTTGGCGCGGTCATTATTAACCCAGGCTGCAACCAATCTGGTATGAACATGATAGACTTGCTCATCATATGGTATGTTTTGGGCAAATTTCTAACCTGGAGGAGCCCATTCGTCTCCAGGCAGCCTGCCCTTTAGTCACCTCTTACGACGTGCAGGAGCAGCAGTGAGCCTATTCTGTCCCCTAACCCACAGGGTTTAGAAACTTAACCATCAGTAAATTGGTTTGTTTTACTGAAAAAACATATTTTTAAGAAATAATGATGTTAAGAAAAGCCTAATTCTACATAAAGAAAAAAAAAGGGAGACACACAAATGCGTATCATGTACCTTTAGTGCTGAGAACAGCCTACCTGGCATAGAGAGAATATACCAAGCTAGCAATATTGGAAAGCTTTAAATTACCACAAATGAAAACTTATAATATTGCACAAGTCTCCATGATGTTCTGGTACTGAATGCTGCATTTGAGTGGATGTGAGCCAAACAAACAAAACCTCCTTTTTAAGAGGCTACATTTTGGCACAAATATTTATTTAGCCCTGAGAGCTAGGTCTTTACAAATGGAAAGAGCAGACTCCAACTGCAAAAAAAAAAAAAAAAAAAATCAGTCTTTTAACAAATACACACACATTCCAGCAGAGGACTTTTCATTTAAAGGAGAAAATATTAACAGCAAGTCTCAGATCATCCTATTTGCTTTCATTGCATTGTCTGGCAACATCAGCTGTAAAGTCCATTAATAAGGACAGCAAGATAAAGTTTACAAAATACTTTCCAAGTAAGTTCTGGGCTTAGATTCCCAGTCTAAAGCAAAAAGGTCACCCCTCTTAGGCCAAAAAAATCAATCTTACACAGTCTGTGTGCATTATCTAATCTAGAGCCATGTTGTTGGTTGTGTAGTATATCTTCAAAATGGCTCCATTATTTGTAAAACTTTTCAGATCTGAAAATACAGTCCCTGTTACAACTTTTTTCCCCTGCTGTCACATTTTACAATTAAAACCTAAAGCTTACAAAAACCCTTTAAAAGCAAACAATCGCTAATTACAGAAATATATTTATCTTAGTTCTATAAATCAGACAATTATTTGGAAAATACTTTTAAGATGAGTATTAGTAAATTACCAGGTGCAGAGCTCAGATCTGTTAATCTTTAGGGCACATTACAGGGCCCATCTCTTTTCTTTTGCCTTCAGGTTTTTGAGGGTTGTTCGGCAAATGGTTATAAGGGCTATCGTTTTGTCAACTTTGGTGACTTTACTGTGAGCAGTCTATTTGGATAGGAGGGGGCTTCATTATTATTGTATTTTAAGTTCTGTAATGTAAGTATATAACAGAGGTTGGGCTCTTTGAAACTCATTAAAATAAAATATTACTGCATTTTAACATCAAAGCAGAGCTTTAATAATGAATATAAACTTAATACAAGTACAAGCAGTAGCAGACTAATATTGGGGCCATTGTGTAAGAAATATCTGAAAAAACAGCTAAAAAATATGAGGAACTGACCATATCACTGATAGTAAGTCCTCCTATGAAATTATTAGATTAAAAAATAATACAAATTCACCTTTAAATATATCCCCTCTTCATCAGCAAAAAATCAATCAGCTTAAGAGCAAATAAAAAATTATGCTGAGACTTGCAAAATGTTTTACATTTTTGGTTAATATTTTGCTGTATACAAAAGATAGCACTAGTACTACTATCTATCTGCTGTAAATTAATCATTTACTATTTTGTTTACAATGGTTTAAATGATAATGATGTACCTCACAAACTTACAAAATGAGCCAAGACTGTCCCTGAGACTGAGAAACAGGATTCAGATACTGTATCTATTATACAGAAACGTCACTCTACATACTCAAGGAAGAGCATCTCAATAGTTTCCAGGGACTTGTCAGTTATGGACTCTATGGAAAAATTTAGTAAAATGCCAGTAGGTAGCTTTCAGAAATGTTACTCAATTAACAAAACACACTATTTTTTACCTACCCCCTCAAGGATCTCAGTATTCTTTACAAATGTGATTTTAGACTCACAACATATCTTAAGGCAGGTATTATTCTCAATTTCCAAATGGTGAAAACTGTGACATGTAGAAGTTATCTGTTCTCCCTTCCAGTATTAAAAATATATTTAGAAGGATTCAATAATTTTAACTTCACTAACATTTCAGGTAGATCTAACATTTTGGCAGCTTTGATCTGCAAATGAATAAGGTTGTGCAGGTCCTTCAAAATTTTACCTAAACTACATCTCTTCTCACATTTCCTTGTCCTCTTCCCTACACTTGCCATTCACTTCTCTTTTCCACCCTCAGAATACCCAAGTTTGCACTGTTTCAATGTGTCATTATGTGGTTAAATATTTCATACTACTATTTTCATTCTATTATAAACATGAGTGAAGTTATTTTCCTACCCTTTAAATCTGTAGTTGTCAGACAAGCTGACAGTGGTTCAAAATACTTCTAAGAAGTTGACAGATAGTTCTCCTAATGTGTACGGTCTGTGCACATGCGCATGAACCTTAAGGAGAAACCATGTATACAGCCAACATAGTGCAAGTGAGAAAAATGTACATATTTATGAGACTATGAAAAAACTCTCCAAGGCAGATGATTAGAATGGATCATGATCATGTTGGAAAGTTCAGAGAAAAGGAAGACAAAGCTGGAGTACATTTGACTAACTTCAGCATTAGCTTGGGAAGCAAGATAACAATGTCTGTTTCATGAAGACAAAAAGTGTTCCTCCAAAGCATTTTTATTGTCATGACATACAGCTGGGAGATTTGGAATTTCACCAAAAAACTGCAGAAGGAGAACTGAATCAAACATTCAAAAATCGTGTTACCAGTAATAAGTGAAAAAGTGAATCTGATCAAAAAGCCAAATTCATGCCCTTAACACCACAATGCAATATGTTACAGAATAAATTTCTAAAGTGACATGTGGCTTGGACTAACATCTGATGGACTTAGCTAATGACTAGGGACTAGGAATGAGAAATAGGCAGAGAAGAGATGTGAGAAGTGGGGGAGAGTGTTCCATTTGTTGCAGTAAGTCTTTGAATAAAAGCTTTATAAATAACATTATTTTGAGCAATGCATAGGAAGCTATAAATATATATTTTATAATCTATATCAACTATAGTGCTTATTTGTACACAGACTACGGATAAACAGTGACTAAAATCAAAACCCTGCTTAATACTGCTTCAATGTCATGTAAACATATACTATATACATTTACTTCATGCAACAGATGAAGTGAGCTATAGCTCACAAAAGCTTATGCTCAAATAAACTGGTTAGTCTCTAAGGTGCCACAAGTTCTCCTTTTCTTTTTGCGAATACAGACTAACACGGCTGCTACTCTGAAACCATTTACTATATGTAACTTTTATTCACCCTAATGATGTTACAGTGTATTAAATAGTTTAACAGTACTATAGCACAATAGCTTCTTCTTCAAGAGACAAACCAACATGATTCCTGTGCTCAGGTGTGATACTTGTTGGTCATATCTGGAGCAGAAGGGTAATGCTCCCACAGCCAGCAGTGGAGCTGCTCTAGATGTTATGGCAAGGAAAAGACATGGAGCCCTACTAAGTGGATTCTGCTACCTTCCCCAGTGGGCTGCCAGGGGTGGGTTTACATGAGGGATGGCTTTCTGCCAGCATTGCAGCTGACTAGCTGCTTTAAAGGGTGCCATGGGAGCTGACTGTCTCTTACCGACCCAGGGAAGAGCTTTATTAGCCCCCTTTCATATACTAGGACAGCAAGTATTCCCCCCACCCCTAGTGTCAGGTTGAGACCAAGTTTCTAAGCATGCAGAGGGCATTAAGCTTTTATGGGGGCAGGGAAAGTAGTATTCTATCAAATTTGCTGCAGTGTTGTGGAGTGGCTGCTGTTTGGGGTTGTGGGGGGAAGAGGGTTGGTCTTCCTCTTGGCACCCTGGAGGCCCAATAAATAGGGTGCTTTGGGTTAATGATCTTGTTTGTTAAAAATATGTTTGGGTCCAGTATGAGGGGTTAAAGGTGTTCACAGATCCTGGGAACCAAGTACATGGGACCAAGTATATGGGATGATATTGCCTATAGGAAGAGGGATGGGCCTGAAGTCTAGTAAAGCAAGGAACTCTCCTCTCACCCCCCAATTTGGTTTGTGGCAATCCAGGCAGGGTTGTGGGAGTTTTCAGCAACGGTGTTGAAACTCCTTTTAATTATCTGGGGGAGGGTGAATCAGGACAGCTGCCCCCCCTCCCCACAATTCTCTCTCCATCACCTCCCCCATTACCCACACTGAATAATTTTTTGCCTGATTGTTCTATTAGAATGGAATTGATAATGTGGCGGCTGATTTAAATCCTATTACTGTGTTTTGTCTGTCTTCCTGCTCTGTAAGGGCCAAATCACAGTCCCCAACAATGGCATGGGAATGGGTACCAACTGGTCTAATGTAAACTGTTATTTAGAATGCTTGTCCCTTCGTACAATAGCGATGTATTGTTACAGAGCAGTAAGTGTTTTTCAGGATACATCTATAAACCTTAATTTCCATTCTGAAAGGATTTTATTGTGATACAGTAAAGTCTGAGTCATACATGAAACACTGCATGCACTCCAACAAAGTCAAATGACAGTTTGATGAATGGACATACTAAAAAAAATCTCTCTAAAAACAAAAGAAAAGCATCGCTCCTATATATTTCTGCATCAAATTTAAACTCCTTATCCCCACCTCTTGGTTCTTCATAACTTTGCTCCTGCCTACTTCTGTCTCATCTCCTACTGCTTACACCCAATGCTTTGTGTCAATTTGACATGTCTTGACATTTCCCTGCTTTCCTTCTTCCACAAACACCTCTGTGCCTTTTCTTATGCTTGGAATGCCCTCCTATATCCTGAGCACTATTCAGGCTCACTCTCTTCCTAATTCCTCTTCAGGACAATTTTTATAGCATATATATATAGCTATAATGAAAAAAGGATAAATTGAGATTATTTGCCAAATGAAAAAATCTCAAAATTTAAATTTGAGAACACTATTTTCCCCAGGAGTTCCTTTATTTTGTATTTATTTATTGTTGATGTGGTAATTTATTGGCGAGTTATTTATGCTGCTTTTAATATTGATTTTATTTGGCCATGTTGTCTTTTTCAAAATGCCTGGTTTTAGGGATACACAAGTATTTTTTCTGTTAGGCACACAGACACCTTCAAATGCCATTGAAACAAAATTGTAATGATTGTTTTAATAAAGAGATGTGTGTGGTTTTAAATGACTCAACAACACTGAAGAGGGAAATCATCTTAGTCTTTTTTTTAAAAAAAATCCAAATTCAAAAGAAGGATTATAAAATTAATTTCTCTCTGACAACTGGTTTAGTCTCCTTAGTTACCTAGAGGTCACTGGTTGGAAAAAGAGATAAAGATGCATAGAATACATCTTTAAATTATTCATAATCACCTTAAAGTGCACTCTATCAGCATTGTAATATGTCATTTTATAAAGACACACAAAGGATCATAAAGAAAAGCACATGAATAAGCAGATGACCAAGAGCACTATTGTTAAAGCTACACCAGAAAGTTTAATATTTCAATACTGTATATGTTTAAATCAAGAGCATACATAGGTGATGAAAGCCAGTCTCTGAAAAATTTATTATTCTGTTAGAACAAGTTTACACTTACAGTGAGTTCTAAAAACTCCATGCCATTAGGAAGTTTTACTAGGTTTACAGTGGAAATAAAAACAGAAATAAAAATAGATGACACAAAAAATACAAAGTGTACTTTAAATATGATCGGAGTTTGCTTTTTGTCCCTTTATATCTGCATACTTTCCCTTTCCTCACTGCAATCAAACTTTGCTTAATCTTTGTGAAGTCCCGAAATTGCTTGTTCCCATTTTCCAAATTAAGAGTTTTGACAGCAGAAGTTGAACTGGTTACTATTATAATGATACTTTATTTAAGTGAAAAATTGTTCGCCAATATCCTTTTGTTCAATAAAGCCATCATGTTGTATTAGAGTTGTTACGTTTTCAAGGATTTACAACATAAGCTTGGCTCTAAGAAATTTTTTTCCTACTCGTGCTTATTACTACTTCAGCTTCTAAATAATTGGGCCCTATTCTGATAATTTACACTATTGATTATAACACAGTTATTTGCAAATACAACCCTATGACAGGACTTTCTGGATAGTATTCCTGAGAAATACAGTGTCATGTAACAACATGGCAGGATTTGCACAAATGTTTAAATGGCCATGACTTCATATATTAGTTAACCATCACCACATACAAATATTGGTAATTGAACATACATTCCCACAGACAACATTATTGTTTTATTCAGAAATTCAGATAAGAATATATTAGCTACTCCCAATGTAATTCCATTTAATTCTTTACTAAACTTTTACAACCATGAAAACATATGTGATGTATAGAAAGTTATATCCCAATAATTTTGGTTCTCTGAGGTGACTACCTGTAAGGATCCACACTCTAAGGATGCATGTGGCCATAACTTATGAGCTCAAAGCTTTCTAGTGTCTGTTGGGTTGTATGCTTGAGCCAAAGAGTATAAAATGGACAGTGTTTCTAATTGACATAGTTCCTGACACTGAATCAGTAATCCGTAGTCTTGAAGAACTGGGGAAAACATGCAGGGAATATAGATCCATACAGACAATAGTATTCAGGCACCAATTACTGACAAATTCCCTGTCTTCTTTGGGTATTTCCTGTGTGGGTGCTCATTCTTGTGAAATTAAGTAAGCAGTAACAATCCATGACTACAGCAGTATTAGATGCTTCAGAAGAAAAGCAAGAAATATTGTAACTGGCATCTATGGAATAACCTACCCAGAGAGGGTACACACAAAATACTAACAGATCCTGCTGGCTATAAAGTTCTGACCCCATATGCCAAGGACTCTCATACCCCAAAAGTGGGCATCCATACAGGAAATGCTGACTAAACAAATGAATAATTAGACTTTACACTGATAAATAATATTTTAAATTACTTAATAATTAGCATTTTGGGGTATAAAGAGATCACTCTGGATTATGAATTTGTCTCTAGCATATTTTCTTTTACCATTGTGAATTGCCAGTGTGCCCCAAATATCCAGGCAGTGACAGGTACCTCCCTGTGTGGATCATCCCCTTACTGCCATCTCTGCTGCACCATCTGTCAAATCTCTGCATGTCTAGTATCTATGTGTGTGTGGGGGTGGCCCTGGGGGAAATACAGAGACTGGGGAAGCCAGAGAGGGGTAGATGGGCCAGGAGGGATGTATATGTCCCTTGCCTGGTTCTGCACAGCTTACTCAGGGAGATAATACAATCCCAGTCTGTGTGATCTTTTCCATGTAGCCTTTCCCTAGAGCAGCAATCTGAAAGAGCAGTCCTTTGGAGCCAAACAGCCAGTGAGCTGAGGAAGGCAGAGCCACAGTAGGCGGTCCAGTGTCTCTGCACACATGGGTCTGGCTGCCTGCAAATCCCAAGAGGTAGTCAGGTTTGGGGCCAGGCCCTGTAACATTTTTCAGTGAGGTGCTGGGGGTGTCCATGAGGACAATGTGGAAGGATCTACCCAAGGGAATAGTCATAGAGTCCAAGCCTATCCAATCCCCTTCTACTGATTTCACTACAGGAGGGAATGATCTGGGCCAGTGTATTTATTTAATAACCTCCTTCCTAGCTTCTTAAATAAAGGAATCATGTGCATTGTCACCCAATTTGCAAGTGACTTCAGTTCGCTTTAACAATTTACCTGAGAATAAATATAATAGAAAAGAAGATAACAAAAGTTATTGGTAACTGAAAAAATGGCTGAATTTTCTGTATATTTTGTGAGCAGCCAGGTAGGAGTAGTGGCAGGATGGCTAATGGGAATCAGGATATGGAAGTAGAAATTATCACATCTGAGGTGGAAGTCAAACTTGTTTAATGGGACTAAGTTAGGGGGCCCGGATAACCTCCATGAAAGAATATTAAAGGAATTGGCACATGAAATTGCAAGTCCGATAGCGAGGACTGTTAATCTGTAAACTCGGGGGTCGTATACTATGACTGGAGAATTGCTAATTGAACTCCTAGTTTTAAGAAAGGGAAAAAAAAGTGATCCAGGAAACTACAGGCCTGTTAGTTTGACTTCAATTGTATGCAAGATCTTGAAACAAATTTTGAAAGAGAAAGTAGTTAAGGACGTAGAGATAAACTATAATTGGGATAAAATACAACATGTTTTTACAAAAGGTAGATCATGCCAGACCAACCCAATTTCCTTCTTTGAGCAAATAACTGATTTTGTAGACAAAGGAAATTCAATAGATCTCATCTACATGGATTTCAGCAAGACATTTGATACAGTTCCACATGGGAAATTATTAGTTATATTGGAGAAGATGGGGATTAATATGATAATTGAAAGTCAATAAGGAATTTGTTAAAGGGGAGACTACAACACATCATACTGAACGTTAAACTGGCACGCTGGAGGGAGGTTATAGTGGAGGTCCTCAGGGATCAGCCTTGGGACCAATCTTATTTAACATTTTTATTAATGATGTTGTCACAAAAAGTGGGAGTGTGCTAATAAAATCTGCATCTGACATAAACTTGGGAGATATTGCCAATATGGAGGAGGGGAAGAATATCATACAAGAAGATGTGGATGACCTTGTAAACTGGAGTAATAGAAGTGGGATGATATTTAATAGCGCAGGGTCATGCGTTTAGGGATTAACAACAATAATTTTTGCTATAAACTGGGGATTTATCAGTTGGAAGTGACAGTGGAGGAGAAAGACCTGGGTGTATTGGTTGGCCACAGGATGACTATGAGACACCAATGTGATGCAGCTGTGAAAAAGGCTAATGCAATCCTAGGATGCATCACGCAAGGTGGTGCCAGTACAGACAGGGAAGTGTTAGTACCATTATACAAGGCATTGGTGAGACCTCATCTGGAATACTATGTGCAGTTCTGGTCTCCCATGTTTAAGAAAGATGAATTCCAACTGGAACAGGTGCAGAGAAGGGCTACTAGGATGATCCAAGGAATGGAAAACCTACCTTATGAGAGGAGACTCAAAGAGACTGGCTTGTTTAGTCTAACCAAACGAAGGCTGAAGGGAGATACCATGTCTATAAATACATCAGAGAGATAAATACCAGGAAGGAAGAGGAGTTATTTAAGTTAACTGCCACTGTGGACACAAGAACAAATCGATATAAACTGGCCATCAGTAAGTTTAGCATTGAAATTAGATGAAGCTTTCTAACCATCAGAGGAGTGAAATTCGGAAACAGCCTTCCAATGGGAGCAGTGGGGACAAAACAATCTAACCAGTTTCAAGACTGAGCTTGCTAACTTTATGTAGCGAATAGTATAATGAGACAGACTTCAGAGAATTCTTTACGAGGTGTCTGACTGGTGGGTCTTGCCCACATGCTCTGGATCTAACTCATTACCATACCCATCTGAGGATGTAGCATAACCATGAAATTTTGGGATTTCCAGTCAAGGGTCTTTTGGAGTAATATCACCTCCATGTTAAATTTCACGTTTTGGACAAAACAAGAAAACATTTTTACTTGAGGTGCATTCCCATCTTTGTGTGCTTTGACCTTACTCTCCTCTGTATATTACCTGTATCACCCATTCCAAAGTGGATGAATTATTTATTCAACATCTGGAGTAGAACACTGACATGTACTTCTTAATGTCATAAGAGCCTATAGGAAGTGACAGCTTCTTCATAGTCACCTTGTTATCTTTAGACAGATAGTACTTTACTTATTTATAGCTGTCACTACATATATAAAAAATAGACAAAATCAGGTTGCTAGCTAGTCTATTATTTGTTTGGGTGGGGTAGCAGCAGGCACTGAGATGACAGAGATATGGTAGCAGAGGAAATATTAAACCTCATTTACTAAATACTTGTCTTTCAGAAAAAAATATTTTAAGTATAAAATATAAAACATCCTAAAACTACTTCAAAATTTAGCAAGAGAAACTGTTAATATATGAAATGCTAAAGTTAAAAAGTATACTTCACTTACATTCATATTTCTGTCCCAGATCTGGATGGAGCCATCTTGGCAGCCAGCTGCAATAAGTTTACCATCTCTGCTATATGTGCAAGTTGTAGGAATCACCCGTTTACCTTGACCTGACCGTGGTTTAAACACACCTTTGTGCTTTTTGTCATTGTTAACATCCCATGTCCTCACAGTTCTGGCAAGAGATTTAAAGAAATAATTGCTTTACAAACAGTTAACACATATTAAAGAATTCCCTTGATGATACGAGGCAACCACTTTTTTCAGTATAACTGAATTAAAAAATACATGGTATGTAATTTTATTTTTAAAGAAAGAATAATATTTGCCTAGCTCTTCTATGTTTCTTAGATACATATAAACACCAAAAGGACAGAGGGCTGGGACACAGGTGGATTCTTTAAACTGTCTTAGACACAAATGTTTTCTGTCCTTTTAAAACGTTGAGTTCTTTCCAGATAAAAATTCAAACCTCTTCTGGCATCTAATGCATAAAAGTGTTTCAGGATTTGGCAAGGGAAGGGAGATCATTAATTAAAAAAAAGATAGATATCACTAAGTTCTCAGGGAAAACAATGCCTATGATACAAAAGAATGTAATTTATTGGTTCTCCTGGCAAAAATAAATGCTACTGTACCAAAGCAGCCATTTTCCCAGAACAGGACACAAGGACCTACAGCAGGACACCAAGATCCAGGTCTATAAGACAATTGTTGTTCCTACACTCGTCTATGGATGCGCAACCTGGAAGATCCTTTGCGTCAAGTGGCAAGATCACCGCACTAACGCCAGCATCCTCGCTGAAGCCAATGTCACCAGAATTGAAGCAATGATCCTCATGTACCAACTTTGCTGGGCTGGACATTGTGTGCGGATGCCACACTCTTGCCTCCCATAACAAGTCCTCTACTCTCAGTTCACTCCTGGTCAGAGATCCTGTGATGGTTAGAGGAAATGCTACAATGACATGCTGAAAGCATATCTTAAGAAAACTGATGTGGACATCACAAGCTGGGAAGAGCAAGCCACAACCAACCCCAATGGCGCTATATCCTCCATCAGACAGTGGCCCGCTTCGAGAAGCGCCTTGCCCTCAAAGCTGAAAAGAGAGAGAGGAGGAAGGAAAAAGAAATAACTTTCTCCTAGCAAGCCGCTGGCCTGCCACAAAATGTCTGTACCTACTGTGTGTGAATTTGCAGTTCCAGGATCAGACTCCTGAGTCATCTCAGGATCCATATGTAAATCCGTGGTAGAGATCATCCTCGAAATCGAGGGATTGCCAATCAATCACTCTTGTTCAGTTCAGTTGGCTAATATCCACAATGACCCTCAAGTCTTTTTCAGTCGTTGCTTTCCATAATACAGTGCCCCTTTCCTTAAAATGCATGTTTAAAAGAGCCCATCTTACCAGATTACTATGTAGAACAGGCTTGTTTACCATTCAACCTATGTTTGGCATCATCTGCAATGAACTGATATTTTCTTCCAGCTCATAGATAAAAATGTTTACTAGAGTTGGGCTGGGAAGAGCTCCATGCAGGACACTGCAAAAAACATCCCCACTGGCCCATTTCAAGGCCCTTTCCGTCACATAGTGTTTATCTATGCTTCGACATGCTCCACTCTGCCAACAACCATCTCCATACTCAGTCTCCACCCTTCACAGGCACGTTCATGCTTTATCTCATGCTGCTGCTTACACTTGGAATGACCTCCCTGAACTTGTTCATAACAGCCCACTTCCCTCACCAAATTCAAATTTCTCTTAAAATTCTCTCTCTCTCTCTCTCTCTCTCACACACACACACGCTTCAGGGACTAACCATATTACTTATTCTGATCATACACCAAGTATTATTGTCACTTTTGTCTTTCCTCACCCCTTCCTCTCTCTCCTCCTATTGATAAATACTTGTTTCATATCATGTTAAATTTAGACTGTAATCTCTTCTGGGTAGCAACGGTGTCTTTGTTTTGCAAGGTGCCTTGTACATTTTGGGGAACTTTAAAGAACTGTTCTAAGCTATATCAGACCCTTGCAAGGTTTCCAGAAGCGGCCTCCTTCAACTCTTCAACACTTATTAAGGTGAAGACTATACACAAACAAGTAATGGCACAGTCTTTTCCAAGCTCCGGTAGAAATAAAGGGAAAAAAGTAATAGCTGGACACCTTTCATTGTTCTGTCAAATGGCAGGGGTCTTTTTAGATAAATGTGTCCATACACAGAACACTTATTTTGAGCACACACTTGCGTTGCAACAAACCTAAGTTAACTGGATTTCAGTAAAAACTACATATAATAGTATTTTAAATACTATACCTTATAATTTCAATATTGTCTTTCCATCACAATTAATTTTTTACAGTGAAGGATATCAAAATCTACATAAACATGTTTAGCTACTAAATAATAACTTTCTTTTAAAAGAAAATGTATGCGAAAAACATCATATATACAAGTTTTAAAAATTAACTTTTTTAAATGGCAGATTCCACATCTGCAAAACAGATTTGTTACGTTTTTATAACTGCAAAAAGTGATTCAAAACAATTTGAGAAGGATAGGAATGTTCTTTTGGAAAAGTAATGAGGATATTTTCATGATCAAGAAGTTGAACTAAACAGCTTATTTAATTATCAAGCTCAATGTTAAGTTTCCTGAATGTTTTTTCCCCCACTCTCTTTCGTTTGTGTTTTAATACTCCCTCTATATTGTGACTTCCAGGTGAGAGAGATAATAAAATGAACTGTTCAGAATAACATTGTAGTACACAAATTATGACCTATTAAAGAGATTTAAATGGATGCAGATCCTGCTCTCTAAACACAGAATATTTATCCCAATTCTGATTCACTAAGCCACAGCCCCTTCCAAGCCTATGTTCTTCTACAAAGCCAAGTACTGAACTGTCACAAGGCAGACAGCCCTTGTAAATGAAGCAGATCCAGCCTCCCTGTGCCAGAACAGGCACTCCCAGGGAGAATCTGAGAGGGAGGAGACCCAGTGAGAGAGCAGACAGAGAATCAGTGAGAAAAGGGCAGGTGAGACCTGTCTCAGAGCCAGGAGAAAGTCTCTTGGGAAAGCTGAAGAGAGCAGAAAGCTCTCTGTAGGCCCTATGACAGGGGTCCCAGGGAGCCACACTGAGGTTACTCAATTAGGGTGAACTGCAAAGAATGGAGTAGACAATACCCAAAGCTGGTGGATATTCCAATACTTACTGTGACCGGAATCCCAGGGGAGCCAGCTGAGGTCACTTAATAAGGGTGAACTGCAAAGAATGGGGCAGACAATCATCAAAGCCGGTGGATATTCCAATTCTTAGATTTACCACGCCAGCACAAATCAGCTTCTATTATACCTCACTGGTTACTCAGAAGTCAACAACTTCTGGATCTAGGAGGGAGTTTGGGTGCAGGAGGGGACTTGGGCAGGTGCGAGCAGATCGAGGGACGTGATCGTTCCCCTCTATTCGACATTGGTGAGGCCTCATCTGGAGTACTGTGTCCAGTTTTGGGCCCCACACTACAAGAAGGATGTGGATAAATTGGAGAGAGTCCAGCAAAGGGCAACAAAAATGATTAGGGGTCTAGAACACATGACTTATGAGGAGAGGCTGAGGGAGCTGGGATTGTTTAGTCTGCAGAAGAGAAGAATGAGGGGGGATTTGATAGCTGCTTTCAACTACCTGAAAGGGGGTTCCAAAGAGGATGGCTCTAGACTGTTCTCAATGGTAGCAGATGACAGAACGAGGAGTAATGGTCTCAAGTTGCAGTGGGGGAGGTTTAGATTGGATATTAGGAAAAACTTTTTCACTAGGAGGGTGGTGAAACACTGGAATGCGTTACCTAGGGAGGTGGTAGAATCTCCTTCCTTAGAGGTTTTTAAGGACAGGCTTGACAAAGCCCTGGCTGGGATGATTTAACTGGGAATTGGTCCTGCTTCGAGCAGGGGGTTGGACTAGATGACCTTCAGGGGTCCCTTCCAACCCTGATATTCTATGATTCTATGATTCTATGGTTGGGGTACGGGAAGAGGTTCGGGGTGCAGGCTCCAGTTTGCAAATTAATTCCACTTTTGCAGTTTCTTGTTGGAGTCTGTTTTTTTTTTTAGGTTTTTTTTTTTTAAGAATTGCCACTTTTAAGTCTGTTATTGAGTGTCCAGGGAGATTGAAGTGTTCTCCTACTGGTTTTTGAATGTTGTAATTCTTGAGGTCAGATTTGTGTCCATTTATTCTTTGTGTAGAGACTGTCCAGTTTAGCCAATGTACATGGCAGATGGGTATTGGTGGCACATATCACATTGATAGACAACAAACTGGACACCATCAAATTAGGCCTGAATAAAGACTGGGAGTGGATGGGTCAGTATAAAAACTAATTTCTCCCTGCTGACACTCACACTTGTTAACTGTTTGAAATGGGCCACCTTGATTAAATTGACCTCATTAGCACTACAAAAGTGATTTCACCCCTTCTTGTCAACTGTTGAGAATAGCTCATTTCCACCTTAATTGAATTGGCTCGTTAGCACTGACCCCCCACTTGGTAAGACAACTCCCATCTTTTCATATGCTGTGTATTTATACCTCTCTACTGTATTTTCCACTCCATGCATCTGATGAAGGGGGTTTTAGGCCACAAAAGCTTATGCCCAAATAAATTTGTTAGTCTCTAAGGTGCCACAACAACTCCTCATTGTTTTTACAGGAAGAAGTACTTTTTCATAACTATTTTAAGCATTACAGACTGTAAAATAAGCACAAAGTGCAAAAAAGCTCACAGAGAAATACAGCAAATATAACAATGGATGAGAAACATACTACAGAAAAAAATAAGTGAGTTGTAGATGTGTAATAACGTCACTAAAATAATCAGAACTTCATAGCCTTTCTGACATCCCCAATTACGAATGAGGGAAGGCAGAGAATTTAATAATCCAGTCCTCACACTTAATCTGAGCTAAACAGAACACAACAGACCCTCCTAATTACTTAATAAAAGGACCTTATTTATACAAAGCACACAGGCTTTACGGACTGAGAACCATTCACATGTTTTCCTTGAACAAATCTAATTAGCCTAACAATCCCAAAGGGAGTCAACCTTCAGTGGGATTGTGAAAAATAGAGTGCAATAGTCAATATGACATCAAGAGACTGCCTAGAAATAAACTACTAATTAACAAAATACAAATCTCATTGGAGCTGTAGAGACACAAGTCTAATGTTCCACAGAACTCAGAGATAGAAATGACCTTCTAGGGTCATTCAATCCATCCCCTTTCCAATGCAGAAC
Source organism: Eretmochelys imbricata (assembly GCF_965152235.1). Classification (NCBI taxonomy): domain Eukaryota; kingdom Metazoa; phylum Chordata; order Testudines; family Cheloniidae; genus Eretmochelys; species Eretmochelys imbricata. The sequence goes on along the minus strand of NC_135576.1, from coordinate 26,714,815 downwards.
TGTTACTAGGTAGAAAGGACATATTTGATCCACATACAGAATTAGACTCCAGATATTGCAATGCACTGGAGACAGAAAGACTCCAGAGCTTGTGTGGAGCCCGTGTGGAGACCTGTTGACTTCAAAAGGCTCTGCATGCGTACAGGGATCCACCTGTGTATAACACATGGTAGACTGCTGCCACAGATCAAAAATGCTTATATATGGGTGAGGTGAGAACTAACATGAAAAGATGCTACTTTCACATGAGCTCATAAGTGTTCATATATTCCCTAACTGCTTCATTATTGATATTGTATTTCCATATGGGTCACATACATTTTTGTTCCATATATGCCCCTCTACAAGGGCTTATCCAAACTTGCCGAAAATTATCCTATGGAATTTTGCACAAATAATTTTAAGCACATTTATTTTATATGGGTTTAAAATCTTCAAAAAATCACTTTCCATAAAATTCCCTCAATTTTTTGCAGATAACTCACTCAAATAGCTCAAAAATTCATTGTTTCCCCTATTCAAAGTTCCACATGAAAGTACCATGGCAGCCACTTTTGGCAATTCTGACTTATAGAGAAGAGAAAGAAAAACAGAATATCATACAGAAAACCCATATACTTAAAAAAGTGACCAGAACGCACACACTTTATCATCACCTCCACAAGTGGCACAAACATCTGTGCCTGGCCCTGCAAATGCTAAGTAAGAGATGTGTGAATAGAAATAGAATTTAGGGAAATTGAAGTAAGGAAAGTTTGAGGTTGAGAACACAATGCTGGGCATTATGTTGTGGCAGCAAACATGCCAGCCTCTTTCTCAGAAAGATCTAATTTTTTCACAGAATATTATTATTTCTTCTGACTTTTACATGCTGAGCCTGCTATGGTCCTCCTAGGGTGGGAAAACAGAGATGCAAGCTACCTGCAATGCTATGGGCTCTGCCAGGAGACCTGATATGGTCAGGAAGGAGGTTAGGTTTGGGTGCCTTCTCTCTGTAATTTTGGGTACGTCTACGCTTAAAACACTGTGATTAAAAATCTACATCTGGTCAATGCCAGTGACTCAGGCTTGTGGGGCTTGGGGTAAGGGGCCATTCAATTGTGGTGTAGACCCTCCCACCTCACAGGGTCCTACAGTCCGGGCCCAAATGTCTACACTGCAGTTAAACAGCCCCTTTGGCTGAGCCCTGGAAGCCCGAGTCAGCTTGCACAGGCCTCTTGCAGGTGTCTAACTGCAGTGTAGATTTACCTTTAGTAACATTTGAGTAGTTCTTGCTCCTTGTGTTTACATATAGACCCTCTGACATACTAAATTATCTTACTCCATTTAATGACGACTCCATCTTCTTATTGTCTATTTTGAAAGCACATGCCAAAATGGAGTTAGGAGAAATCATGTCAGAATCTCCATTAGAATCTGATCACACTGTTCTTTTTCTTTACCTATATATTAGAAAGCCTTATGCATATTTTACATCTCAAACAGGTATGATTTTTGGTCACTCTTTATATTAAGAATTCATTTATAAATAACTTAGAGAGTTAATAAAAGGATAGTGGTTATAAGCATGTTAAAGACAAGATCAGTATACATGATTATAAACTCATCATTACAATATATTGTACGTGGTTATAAACCATGGTTATAAGCAATGTATTCATCCGTTGTACTCTAATCAGCTATTAAAACATTAACCATTTATAAATTTAAATAATTTAGACCCTTACAAAAGTAAGGAAAAATCCACTACACAACGTTTTTGGGGGTGGGGGAAGCCAGAATAAAGACCAGGTTCTGGATTATTATTTAAGAAACAGGCTTTAGAGAGAACATTGGACCCCCCTTTTGAGCCAGTTACTATAGAAAGGCAGACTTCAGAGTGGGTGGGTGGAAAAAAATCCCAAGATTTTGCAAAGAGCGCCTGTTTGTTATGAGCTTCCCCTGAACTCTGTGTATTTCAAAATCATACAAAATATTTTGCCATTTCCAGTTTCTACTCATTTGCCTTTAAAAGACCCTGAACATGGTCTTCCAAACAGATTATCATCTTTAGGCATCTACAAGATTTTAGCAATCCATTTCTAACTTTCCAGAAAAATCTTTATCCATACCTCCTCCTTACCCTCAGAAAAGCCCCCAAAACACAAACTGTGCTTCCTTTGCATCTTAAGAAAATTACATTTTTCTCATTATTTAAGATAATTTATTTATCCCAATAAAAAGACAAACTTCAAAATAGTTATTCATAGTGTAGGTGTTCTTATGTAATGAAGACACACTATATATATTCTACAAAACACATAATTCAAAATGGGCTGCCCATACCGAAACATATAAAAAATAACAATTTACCCTCAACATAACCTCCACGCCAGGGTTAGTTAGCATAATATACAAGTATTCAAATCACAAAAAGAAAGGTACAAAGAAGAAAGGAGTTTGAAAGCACTGAATCATAGACTGAAATGACTGATGAAAAGCATGATTACGCATCTTTTCCATTAACAGTTATTGGCAAGACAAGCTAGTTCCAAAGCTGTTACTTAATGCCCAATAGAAGTTTGCCACATCTCAAAACAAATAAAAACAACAGTATAAGAAAGGGCTTTGTTGGCCAATTTAAGTACAAAAAAAAAGAAATGAAGAGAACACAGAGAGAGAGAGAGGATATAATAAAACTAGAATACTCACAGTCAGGTTATAAGGAAAAGATTTAAGGTAAAAAACTAACTGACAGAAAGAAAGAAGAGACTGGCACCCAAAATTAAATGTTATGTGTATAAAGAAAGGGAAAAAAATTTGAAGTATATGGTAAATTGAATGATATGATACACTATGGGCAGATGGAAAGAGACTTCCAGGTAGCAATGACTGATGAGAGGGTCAATGTCTGTCAGAAGTTTAAAAAAAAAGAGGCAAGCCAACAAGCTCCTAGGATGCATGAGAAGGAGAATAAATTACAAGACAGGAAAGCTATGGGTTTTTGTACGTCTATGTTAATAGCTCAATATGCAGTATTAAGCACAAATTCTTAAAGACATTCAAAATCTGAAGGTGAACTGGAAGGTAAGGCAACTGAACCAAACCAACTAGGAAAGACTCCATGGATTGGTCTAGGACAAAAAGGCCACTGAAATGAGTGAAGTGCAGTGTTTTACATTCCTTAAAAGGATCATAATGGGGATCTAAGGAGAGACCTTTTTTCAGACTTAAGGAAAATGATCAAAGCTTGAAATCAAGAAAATGCTCTAATACCAGACGGTATTTTTTTGTAACTCCCTTGAGAACCCCTAGTGATTATTTTAGGTGTTCCAATCTGACTGGCACGTGACTGTTTCCTTTAGTACAACTGAGGTCAGGATATCTCCCGCAGGACACAGTTTTAAAGGAATGATGAGAGAGCTTCCATCCAGAACCTGAGATATTTCATCCACTTCTTGAATATCTTGAGATCCAGTACTGTTCATGGATTGCCCAACTTATTCGGAACCATGAAAAAGATGGAATAAAAGCCAAATAAATGCTTGAATGAGGGCACAGGCAAAAGGGTTCTTTCCTCCTGAAGAAGCTGCATAACAGAGTATTGTCTTCATATTGGGAGGCAGTATAATCTAGTGCAGGAGTCTCAAACACGCGGTTATTTTCTGCGTGCCAGCTCCCCGCGGCACCTCTGTCCCCCCAGCATTTACCTACAGTGGCTCTGGCCTGGCGTGCACCGGGGGCAAGGCAGGCAGGCAGGGAGTCTGTCCTGCCCCCGGTGCGCACCAGGCTGGAATCACCCCCCGAACCCTTCCTGCAGCCGAACTCCCTGCTGCACCCCACACCCCTCCTGCACCCCGACCCCCTGCCCTAAGCCCCCTGCTGCACCCCTCCTGCACCCCAACCCCCTGCCCTGAGCTGCCTGCTGCACCCGGCACCCTGACCCCCTGCCCTGAGCCCCCGACGCACCCCGCACCTCTCCTGCACCCCAACCCCCTGCTGCACCCTGCACCCCTCCTGCACCCCCTGGGGGTACGGAGGGGGCAGAGTTGGGGTGAGGATTTCAGGGAAGGGGTGGAGTGGGGGCAGGGCCGGGGCAGCGGTGGGGGGGCGCTCAGTGGTGCAGCCCTTGGGCCAATGTACTAGTCCTCATGTGGCCCTCATGGGCATTTGAGTTTGAGACCCCTGATCCAGTGGATAGGGCATTGGACTGGACTCAGAAAACTGTGTGCTATTCCCAACTTCGCCATTGGTTTCCTGGTTGACCTCAAACAAGTCATTTTAAGGTCTCTGTGCCTCAGTTTCCCCATCTGTAAAATGGGTTAATAATAATTTCCACCTTCGTAAAGTTCTTTGAAATCTACTGATGAAAACCACTACATGGGCCTGACTGAAAACCCATTGAAGTCTATGTAACCAGAATCCCATTGACTTTAATGGGCTTTCAATCAGGCCCTAAAAAAGCCAAGCATGATGAATATATTTCTGTGATCTCTTAGTCCTGGGGCTTAAAGGAACCATCTTGGAGGATTTGAGATGAACTTCAGCACATTTCCCGAGCAGGCTATTTCAAGTACCCATTTGTTCATCATAAGTGATTCCAGCCAGTGCTTCTGGAACAGCAAGACCTTGTAGCTGATTAGCTTGGTAAGTCCAGAAGATAGGATGTTCCAGTCATTTGTGGTGCTCTAAAACGGAAAGTGATTGTGGTGCTTAAATTCTTGCTTAACCTTTCCACCTCTATCTTTGTCCTAGTACTTTCCTAAAACAACACTGATCAGTATTTTCCTGTAGCAATGTTAGTATCTTTGGGTAACTAAACTTCTGTGAGGAATGAAAAGAACACTTGTCGTTCCTTTCCAGCTGGCATCAAATGGTAACTTGTTTTGCTTCTTGTTAACTAAGTCTTCATTCAAGTTTGGCTGAAGAAAAGAGCTGTTTTTCTTGGGTGTCAGCCATCCAGGCTTACAGCCATGAATGCCTGCATTTCAAAATATCACTTGATACTGAACTAGGCATGTACCTGAACAAATCTACATGAGTGTCTTTCATGAATGAGGTTACTAAAGATAACTTAATCTGAAGGGATTTTGTTTGTTTGCCTTTCAGAGAGCAATCTTCCTAAACTCCTTGATCCAGGCAATAGCAACTAATTCTGGTGAATCATACTGAGGGTGAAGAAACCTGGAAGGGGAACACTACTGACACTTCTGCGATTCCAGCTCAAGGCCAGTTCTCTCTGCCTGTGTGTGTTATTCTTAGAGAAGAAATCTAAGGTGTCTTCTGAATAGCCTCCTGCCATCTTTATAAGTGAAAACAGGTCTAATGCACACAAAATTCAGAATAATTCTATTGAAACAGTGGATTTATACTAGTTAAAAACAGCATATATGAGAAGAGAATCAGACCATTGTGCTTCAGTTTGCTTCAAGCTGTATCAGTAGCATTATCCTTCCCTCTCTCTTTTAAAATAAAAATACTGTGTGTTTTTTTCTATACATCACTGGACTATCCCTCTTGCTTATATTTATCCACGTTCTTTGGTGAAATATCCTGAGTAAAAAGATGAACAGAGTCAGTGTCAGTTGATCTACGACATTCTTTTAGCCCAACTGGAAGTTTATTCTAAAAATTAGATAAAAAGAACATTAAAATCATCAAAAGCAAAACTTTCATTTATATTTTAGAAGACAGCATGAGTGCTGATAGGCAGTCTGCTGGACATTTTTTTTTCATCTTGGTTTATTATTTTAATTCAAATCTTTGCCGATTTCCAGTACAATATTATATATAGCAATGTGATAAAAGATTAATAAAATTATTCTTTAAAATAATGGCACAAATTCCTTCAGTGGTTCCAAATTGCTTTTTATTTTTTTCAAAATAAAATTCTCTGTCCCAGAATCATTTATAACAATTTTAATTACCATTGTCTATTTCAGCTACTATTCTCTTCCCAAAATGATAAATTCTTGCATGTTACATAATCAGACTTCAGCTTTTAACGGAGCATTAGAACTGGGAACAAAGCATTCTTAGGCAGGGACACACGACAATAGAATCAGTTTCCCAATGAGATAAGACTAACCAGACAATTTTCAGAAAATACTACAGGACTGAAAACAATTTACCAAAGCCTTTTATATTTCAGAAGACAAGGGACAACTAATATGGGAAGGGTATGAAAACCAAAAACACCAGGAAACCACACACCCCTACAACCTGTGAGAACAGATCAACATAAGCTTATATGAAAACTACTCTGGTCTTTGTGTACTGTAATTACTAGTTCAGTGCATAAATATTACAGTAATGGACACTATAGAAAACTCTAAGACACACATGCTAATATTTACTCTGATTTTGCATTTCCAAATATCAAACTTGCAGTGCAGATGAAGGGGCCTCTCACAATCCTATTCACCTGAGGAACTCCAGCCCCTGGCCTCATCTCACTCTTTCACCATTATGATCATTGTTCAGGGATTGAGAAGGAAGTAAGGAGGATGGACAAAACAATCTTTGGCTCAACAGGTCTATGTTGTCCCTGACTGATCCATTACAGATCTTTGAGTCAGGGAGACAGGCGTTGGATTATACAGCCTTTTAAGAACACTCCACCCCAGTTAACAGCTGTCTCTCTGCCAAGGAAGAAACTGCACCCCACCTCTTTCCCCTACCTCAAAGTTGGGGGTGCATCATTCAGTGCTGTCACCATTCCCAAGAGACCAATTACCATGCAACTGGAACAGCTGGCAGGAACAAATCACACACTTAAGAAAGGAGCATAACCAGGTATATGTAAAGTAGCATAACCAGGCTACATAAAAGCAAAACTGGCATTAGGCAGCTGCATATACAGAGAGAAAGAATCCCTTAAAATAGGGAGCAGCTTGTATAATTGCAGAATTACCTTTACACTGGATAGAGCCCAATAATAAAAAAATACAAAATCTATGTTGTGTAATGCTATGTCAGAAGCCAAACATATATACTTTACAGGGACTCCCAAACATATCTGAAAATCTCAACCCATACTTGTGTGAAAAGTAAACCCTCTATTTTATTTACCATTTCAGCAACATCTAACAACTGCAAGTGTATCGATTTTTATTATCGAGAAATTTTAGATCAGTTACAGACAATCAGTGAATGGCTTATACAAAAACTAAGAGTAAACGGACATTTTATGCCATCTTCCACATTAGGCAAATGGGCTATATGTTTAGATTTAATCTAACTCTCATCCTTGATAAAGATAAGAGTGGAATATAATCAATCTCTGTATAGGGATCAAAGAAAAGATTACTGGGAAAGAACATCTCCGCAGTTCAAGTTAGTGTCATCAATACGAACTGAAATGACTCAAAAGCAGTCTTGCATGATGTAGCAAAAGCAGGAAGACTGAATCTGGGAAAACAGGATGGTTCTTAAAGATTCTGATTAGTCAAGGCTGTAAATAGTTGTGGCTCATTTGGTTTTAGAGTTATCTCCACCCAGATAAATAACTGTGATTGGAACCAGCTTTAAACAGCTCCCTCCATTAAAACTTCTGCAATAATTGAAAGCTCTCTAGAGGAACTTTCTCAGCTGACACTATAGGCATCTCATTAATTTGTCTTCTCAGCCTCATTTGCTACCATCTCAGATCTCACCATAATAGCCAATTTTCTGCAACTATGTTAACAATGAACAGAGTGACCAACCAAACTAAGAAAACAGAAGCAAAAATGTATATTATTGTGATTTTAAAACTAGACAATCCATCTTACTGTGCACAAGACACAAAGTTTTTGGCTTAAGTATAAAGAGTGCTCCTCCCTGGAATTGTATTAATACAGTTAGAAAAAAATAGTTTTACTTTATAATTATAGTCTTCTTGTAGCACTTGTTTCTCCCACCATTTATGTAAAAGATTCCCAGAGACCAGGCGAACTGGGTTACCCAGAGTATAAATAAGTAAAGAATATTCAGATTCTTTATTTTAACAAATACAAGAAAACACTGATTATTTAATGGTGAATGGAAAAAGAATTATTTTAAATGCCCTATGTGGATTTGAAAAAGGTACAGTACAAAGATTATTTTCTGTTTTTATGTAACTATAGCAATATATCTTAACAGGACTTGAAACAATTTACAATCTCCTTAAAATGCATCTCCTGAAAATGCATTTCCTGACGGTGAAAGTGTTATGGGACTCCATGTTGAGTCTATATTTGGTTTATCCAGTTTACAAGTAAAAGGATGGGTTTCCTAACTGCCTTCCCTAACTCAGCCTGGGATCTGAAAGTCAAGTTACATTTTCTGGTTCTCACCTCAACTGTAACAGTCATCAAATGCAACACAGTTAACAATTCTGATTTCATCCCAAAAAAGAATCCAGCTCCCTTGTCCCATAGCTGCATTGAATCTGCATAGCTATCAGAAATACAAAGCAGTAAAAAATTATTTTTGTCACTAAAAGTCAACAGATAACTCTGAATACATTCCACAGGTAGCAGACATATCAAATAATTTCCTGTTCTGGGCCACAGCCCCACTTTGATGTTCCTAAGAAATATGAACAGTGGACTGACCAAGGGTTTGTAATATTGCTGTCTCTGTACCAATTTCGAAAAGGCACTCAAGATCTAGTCTTATTTCAGTCCATCACTACCACAAACTTTGTTTTTGGGTAAAAACATATATATACACAAGTTTCATAGGTGATTTTTTCCCCTAAAGGTTAAGCAGACTTTAAAACATTTGGGCAAAGAAGTTGTGGCTGAAAATGAAATGTGCTGCATAGCCAGTACGTTTTTTCATAAAAGTTTCAGACTACCTCTTGAAAAGTTAAATCACCATGAAGATACAATGATTTCACATTCAACAAAACCAAAAAATATGATTTAAGGTACTGTTTTGTAATTTGCGAATTTTAATAAAGCCAAGCCCTTACATTCAGTCCCGAAGAGATTAATGTACGAAAGAAATTCTAAATTCCTATCTAGATTGCTTAGGACCAGTTTCTGTTACTATGGTAATATCATCATCACTAGCCAAGAATTGTTATTGTTAGGAAAAGATATTTTTGGCATAACAACAACTGAAATGAAAGCAAAAGGAACTGAGAGATAAAGTGCAGTAGTAGACTTTAAAAATAAAATGCCTGTTTCAGATGTTAGACTATTTGCTTCACACAGGCAATATGCTGCATGTTTTATAACACAAAAAATTAAAACAGTCCATGCCCCAAAGAACATACAATCTATTCTAAAGGACAGATATAAATATGACAAACTACCCTGGGAAATTCAGAAGTAGAAATCAGAGTTGGTGGGAGTTGGTTGTGCGTTTGTTTGAATTCCCCCTCCTAGTTAATCTCACTTTGTATGGTCATTAAATAAGTGGATTTTTGGTAGAGATTTGAAAGAGAAGAGGGCAACCTTCAGTCAAAGGATTTTTTTGCAGGAGAGGATAATACAGCCCATAGTCCCCAAAGTATCTGCATAGAGTGGAGGTCACGTGGGTGTCAGGGGAGAAGCAATTGTCATTTTGCAGAGGAGACAAGAAGCATAATATCACAAATCTCCAAAGGTCCTTGATAGACTACTATGGACACAAGGAAGAAAGGAGAGCAGCAGAATACAGACCCTGGACTTCAGAAAAGCAGACTTTGACTCCCTCAGGGAATTGATGGGCAGGATCCCCTGGGAGAATAACATGAGAGGAAAAGAAGTCCAGGAGAGCTGGCTGTATTTTAAAGAATCCTTATTGAGGTTACAGGGACAAACCATCCCGATGTGCAGAAAGAATAGTAAATATTTCAGGCGACCAGCTTGGCTTAACAGTGAAATCCTTGCTTATCTTAAACACAAAAAAGAAGCTTACAAGAAGTGGAAGCTTGGACAAATGACCAGGAAGGAGTATAAAAATATTGCTCAGCAGTGCAGGAGTGAAATCAGGAAGGCCAAATGACACTTGGAGTTGCAGCTAGCAAGAGATGTTAAGAGTAACAAGAAGGGTTTCTTCAGGTACGTTAGCAAGAAGAAGAAAGTCAAGGAAAGTGTGGGCCCCTTACTGAATGAGGAAGGCAGCCTAGTGACAGAGGATGTGGAAAAAGCTAATGTACTCAATGCTTTTTTTGCCTCTGTCTTCACGAACAAGGTGAGCTCCCAGACTACTGCACTGGGCAGCACAGCATGGGGAGGAGGTGACCAGCCCTCTGTGAAGAAAGAAGTGGTTCGGGACTATTTAGAAAAGCTGGACGAGCACAAGACCATGGGGCCGGATGCGGATGCGGATCCAAGAGTGCTAAAGGAGTTGGCGGATGTGATTGCAGAGCCATTGGCCATTATCTTTGAAAACTCATGGCGATCGGCGGAGGTCCCAGATGACTGGAAAAAGGCTAATGTAGTACCCATCTTTAAAAAAGGGAAGGAGGAGGATCTGGGGAACTACAGGCCAGTCAGCCTCAGCTCAGCCCCTAGAAGAATCATGGAGCAGGTCCTCAAGGAATCAATTCTGAAGCACTTAGAGGAGAGGAACGTGATCAGGAACAGTCAGCATGGATTCACCAAGGGCAAGTCATGCCTGACTAACTAATTGCCTTCTATGACTAGATAACTGGCTCTGTGGATGAGGGGAAAGCAGTGGACATGTTATTCCTTGACTTTAGCAATGCTTTTCACATGGTCTCCCATAGTATTCTTGTGAGCAAGTTAAAGAAGTATGGGCTGGATGAATGGACTATAAGGTGGATAGAAATCTGGCTAGACTGTCAGGCTCAATGGGAAGGGATCAATGGCTCCATGTCTAGTTGGCAGCCAGTATCAAGTGGAGTGCCCCAAGGGTTGGTCCTGGGGCCGGTTTTGTTCAGTATCTTCATTAATGATCTGGAGGATGGAGCGGATTGCACCCTCAGCGAGTTTGTAGATGACACTAAACTGAGAGGAGAGGTAGATACGCTGGAGGGTAGGGATAGGGTCCAGATTGACCTAGACAAATTGAAGGATTGGGCCAAAAGAAATCTGATGAGGTTCAACAAGGACAAGTGCAGAGTCCTGCACTTAGGAAGGAAGAATCCCATGCATTGCTACAGACTAGGGACCGAATGGCTAGGCAGCAGTTCTGCAGAAAAGGACCTAGGGGTTACAGTGGACGAGAAGCTGGATATGAGTCAACAGTATGCCCTTGTTGCCAGGAAGGCCAATGGCATTTTGGGATGTCAACAGATCGAGGGACGTGATCGTTCCCCTCTATTCAACATTGGTGAGGCCTCATCTGGAGTACTGTGACCAGTTTTGGGCCTCACACTACAAGAAGGATGTGAAAAATCTGGAAAATGTCCAGCAGAGGGCAACAAAAATTATTAGGGGACTGGAACACATGACTTATGAGGAGAGGCTGAGGGAACTGGGATTGTTTAGTCTGCGGAAGAGAAGAACGAGGGAGGATTTGATAGCTGCTTTCAACTACTTGAAAGTGGGTTCCAAAGAGGATTGATCTAGACTGTTCTCAGTGGTAGCAGATGACAGAACAAGGAGTAATGGTCTTAAGTTGCAGTGGGGGAGTTCAGGTTGGATATGTGGAAAGCTTTTTCACTAGGAGGGTGGTGAAACACTGGAATGCGCTACCCAGGGCGGTGGTGGAATCTGCTTCCTTAGAAGTTTTTAAGGTCAGGCTTGACACAGCCCTGGCTGGGATGATTTAGTTGGGGACTGGTCCTGGTTTGAGCTGGGGGTTGGACTAGATGACCTCCTGAGGTCCCTTCCAACCCTGATATTCTATGACCTCTGGGCAGCCACATGAATGAGAATTCTATACTCTACTCACTGCAATCCTTCCAAATAGTAGCACAGCTCCCACTTTGCTATAAAGCTTTCTCCTGGGTGTGGAGCAGAAAGTGAAGAGCAGGTAATAATAGATAAGACCAGCATTACCTCCAACATGAAATTTTGGTCTCTGTTAGGTGTTTGCAACTAAGGGAATGACCCTCCCTTGATTCCATTTTGTTGTTCATCAAGAAAGGGTTCACAGGTGAGAGGAGATTATGGCTCTTAGGCCCCTTTCTCACATTCCTAGGAGACATTTTGGGTCACTATTCATACACATTTAATCTGTTTGGCACCTTACAGAGAAGAAAATGTAGCTCTATTCCATTTTTCTAGGAAATGTGTGGTGTAGGAACTGGGCAGTTTATAAACAAAACTAATAAGGTAGGAGACAGGCCATTTAAAATAAGACTTTCTCACTCTTCACCATACTTATAAACCTTATTTTAATGGAAGGCAATGGAGAAGTGACCTCTTACATTGCCCTGGACAATACAACTGAAGCTCAAACATGTTATTTCTTTAATGCACAAGGTTCTGCTTGCCTTACACCCTGAAATTTCAGTCCGATAATAGATTCACCTCATTTGCTGCACAGCCTGTGTCACCTTGACCTTCGCCTGCCTGACCAGAGTATTTCTCAGTGCATTTAGACTCTAAGAGTATGTTACCCAAAATTCTGTCTCTTTTCATGTCTATACTTCTGTTAACAAATATGAAATTTTTTTTAAAAAAAGCTAATAAGTCTAGGACAACCAGATTTTTCAGTTTTCTTAACAAATAACTTTTAAATCTGAAACCAAAATAAGGACATTCTTAAAAAGCATACAACTATGTTAATTTTATAAAAGGCAATATCAACTTTTTACAGAACTGAGAAGCTGAAATTAACTGTGGAATCTGAGAAAATGATAGAGCCTTCTGCCATTTCCCAGGCTTATCAGCTGACTACACATTTTGTGAGTGACTCCAACACATACAATTTCAACACACCCATTCAAATGATAAATTCCTTTGCGATTAAACAACTGCAAACAAAGAATAACTATTAAGGAATGATGTCAGATTGGAGGAAGGTCTCAAGTCGGGTTCCACAGGGATCTGTTCTGGGTCCAGTATTCTTTAATATTCTTATTAATGATATGCATATAAGTACGGAGAGCACATTGATCACTTTTACAGATGACACAAAGCTACGGTGGTTGCCAGTACTTTGGAGGCTACAGATAAAATTCAGAGGCATCTTGATAAATGGGAGAATTGGGCTATGGACAACAAAATGAAATTCAAAAAAGACAAATGCAAGGTGCTACACTTAGGGAAGAAAAAAACAAATGCACAAATACAGAATGGGGGGAAACTGGCTTGGCAGCAGCACTGCTGAGAAGGATCTGGAAGTTGTGGTGGATTACAACCTTAACATGAGTCAGCAATGTGATGCTGTTGCAAAAAAAGAAAATGCACTTTTAGGTTGTATTAACAGAGGCACAGCATGCAAGTCATGGGAGATGATAGTACCGCTCTACTGGGCATTGGTTAGGCTTCAGCTGGAGTACAACATCCAGTTTTGGTCACCAAAGTATAGAAAGGATGTAGAGAAACTCAAAATGATCCAGAGGTGAGTGACAAAGATGATCAAAGGGATGGAATGCAAGCATAATGAGCAAAGGCTGAATGAACTGGGTATATTTAGTTTGGAAAAGAGAAGATTAAGCAGTCTTCAGATATGTGAAAGGCTGCCATAATAAAGATGTAGAAAGTTTCCCACAGAGGGCAGGACAAGAGTCAATGGGTTCAAACTACTGCATAGCAAATTTAGATTAAATATCAGGAAAAACTTCCTAACTGTAAGAACAGTAGGACAATGGAACAGACTGCCTCGGGAGGTTGTGGAAACTTCTTCAACAGAGATTTTCAAAAGGAAGCTGTACAGCCTTCTGTCTTGGATGGTTTAGACACAACAAATCCTGCATCTTGGCAGGGGGTTAGACTAAATGAAGCTTTTGGTCCCTTCTAATCTATGATTCTGTCATGTGAATACTTGGATACTCTATCTAATTTCAGGTTCAGGACTTTCCTAGCTCATCCGGATTTGAATCCTGAACTTGAAGAACTTGACTGAATGATGGACAAACTCTCAGTTGGGGCTTCCTCAGGTGGAGCTACAGGCCATGCTCAAGAGTTCAGCTGCTCCTCAAATAAAGAGAGCTGGAGGTCCAGTTATTGCCCCTCCCCTTGCTTGAGAAAGCAGTGAACTTCCCCTATCTGCTCACCTCCCTCTGCTGGGAAAGAATGAAGATCCCAGTGGCTTTAATTCCAGTATCTTCCTACAAATTGGGGGGCGGGGGGGGGGAGAGAGGAAGGGGAGAGAGAGAAGGGGCCAGGGAGGTATTCAACTGAACATCTGAAGCCCAAATTAAATGGGGGGTTTTGCATGCTCTTACATATATGTTTAAAATTCTCACAGTGTGGTTTTGCTAAGTGACAAAACTCATTAGAATAATAAAGAAGGGAAGAGATGTTTTAAAAGATAGGCAGCAGGCATAGAAAGGTGGAGCTCAGAGAGACAAAAACATCAGATATTTATTCCAGCCTTTGGCCACAGTCCTGCCTGTGGGATCTAAATTCTCCCCCTCAGTTATTTTTCCGTTAAAGCTGACAAACATGGGTTCATGACTGCAGTTGTGGGCTCAAATATGATTAAAACAAGTATAATTTAATACGATTCTGAAATGCTGATGTGTGTGTGTGTGCACACACAAAAATGATAGTTTACCATTGTAAAAGTTCAATTACAACCTATTCAATTACAGCCTCAAAAGCAGTGGGAATCAGGAAAGGGACAACCTACTTTGTTCTTTTTGCCCATATGTCTCTGAGACTGAAGCAGTATGAGAACAGGAATAGTGTATATCTTTGTTCTGTATTGGACCAAACACATTATTAGTGATCAACCAAGTGAAGTTTTAAAAAAAAATGTTAAACTTATCTGCCTTGTAGGTTGCATAAATGGACTTGCGGTGTACTCTGGCCATTTAATGACTATGTTATCCACATTGAAAATATTTATGCAATTTTTAGCCTATGTGATTTCATTTTAGCAAGTGTTTACTGCTGTCCAAAATCAGAAACTCAAACTTTTCAGGATTAATATTCTAGAAGTAAAAGATCTACAAACTACAAAGAGTGAAAGAGCTACAAATTCTTCATTTATGATTTACCATGACTCAGTGGATTCCATATTTTTTCCAATGAGAGTTTTTGTATCTTATGCAGATAAACAGAGGGAGCTTCCCCAACTACATAAGCTATAAACTTGGGCCTCACAGAAAACATTCGATTCCATGTTTATAATTTCAGCAGAACAAGCTGATCCCTAGCCACATACAATACCAGGGTCAGAGTCTTTAAAAAGTTAAGATGAGAGATTAAAATACTAACCCATGATGCTTAGCTGAAAACTTAACAACCAGCAAAAAGTTACTGTTTATAAAATGCTGGAATGACAAAAACACTTGACTAAACCTACTTCACTTTAACCATGCATTGGAAAATATAACTTCTTGTACAATGGATTTTAATTAAAAACATACTACAGAGACATAGAGCCAAACTTTTCTCACTTTAATCGTGCCAAGGCCTAATAAGACTACTTGTGTGACAAATGGAAGCAGGGTATGGCAAAAATTATTAGAAGAAGTAACATGCTTTGGCACTGTCCATTGTACTGTCTTATAGCACTTAGTACAAATAGTTCATAGACAGGAGTGGCATAGAAGATTTTTTAAATTTTAATCTTTCAAATAAATTCTAATTTAGCCCACTTTTCTTATGCTGTCTGAAGAAATGCAGAAATTCTGAAGTATACATCAGTTGAAAAAGTGCTTAAATGCAAGCTGTTTCAAAAGACCAAATTTTTTTAAACCAGCAACTAACATTTTCACCAAGAAAAACCTTAGAAAATATTAATATAAACATACATAGTTTATAAAGACAAAAATAGCTTTACTAACCCTTTTATAAACATACGGCATTCAGCAAAGGCCAGAACAGAGAAAGATTAATTATTCACACGTCTCTGTGCCAAGTCTGCTCACTTGCTATGCTTTCTTAATTAGCTCTGTATAGTATATATTTACAGACAGACAAGTTCAGCTAGAAAAGCCATCTTCACATAGCTGGAGTGAATTTAACACCTTCATCCACAACAATGCTGGGGCCACACCTATCACAGTGGTGCACTACACACAATATAGGATGAAAAGAATTCTGTATTACATGAAGCATTTGTTTTAAAGAACTAGTTTTCCACTATATCATTATAGATGACAATGTTGAGGGTTAACTTGGTGATACTGTAGTTATGTACTGTAGCTTCATAATTGAGTCCGGACTGCAAGAATGCTTAGCTCTTGAATTTTCACACAAAAGGTATAATTTTGAGAAACATTTTTCACGGGCTGCTTATAGTCCACAGCCATAGTAAACTATACATACACTACAGTATCAGGCAGATATTAGTCACATGCTTAATCCACTACTGGAAGACACTCAGATATGATCGCAGTGAGTGCAGCATATGAATCTACACAGAATTACATACATACAAATAAAAACTGTTGTGCTAAAAGAAACATTAAGGTTGCAAAATCAAGCATTCAAGAGTTAGAAATGCCTCAATTTGGTCCCCTTGTTAGTATGTATTATAATACTGTCTTTAATTACTTGATCACATTTTTTCCTCATTCAGTTCCCAGAATGGTTGGAGCTCACTTAAGAGCAGCTGTTCAATATCCTGTTTTCTCTTCGATGTTTAATGTGTAGTTCTATGTTTTATTTACTGCACATTATTCAAATGCTGCTCAAGACAGAATTGTTAATTTTTCCATGGGCTTTTTTATGGTATTCATCATTACAGTATTTGATTGCTACACAAACATTAATTTATCACAACCTCCACCCTGGCTTCCACTGTCTTTGCCAAGACACTCCCAGTTCTCACTCCACACCCTGGTTCTTCATCAAATCTTTCCCATACCCCACTGGTTCCCCCATGGCCTATAGCAACCCAGAGTTGAAAATTCAGGGACAGTCCTTCTCAGGCCCCTCCAACCGCAGGCTGACGCATACTCAGTGCAGATGGAAACTTCAGATATTTTAGCTACTGAACTCTAGCAAGTCTCTTCTGAGCATGTGCAAACTGTGATTTTTCAAAGGTTGATATTTCGGACAAAATTTAAGCAGATTTTTATGGAGATGGCAAAAGGCACATTCCTGGCACAAAGACCAGCAATGTGCCAAATTTCAAGTCCTTGCTCCAAATCATGAGGGGGTCAGAGTGTTCAAAGAAAAGGTTACCAGAATTGAACATGGGCGAAACACTATTTTCCCCAGCCTTTTTCTTGTAAATGGGTGAACTGTTCTGGCTGAAAATGTCCAAAAACATTCAGCCAGAGGCAGACACATTGTCCAAATGGTTAAAATATGTCAGTTATAAGCAAGAGAAAACAGGGTCACATAATGGGAAATGCCAGGCAGTCATAACAACAGGCATTGCTACCAACACCGTCAGAATTTGGCCTGGTTTACCATTGAAATGCTTGCTGCTTTAAATATAACTATGCCAGCAAAGTGGCAAAAAACGTCCCTTAGCACAGATGCAGTTATGCCATTATAAAAGTACTTATATCAATAGAGTTTATTCTGATTCAGGAATCAAAATATGCTAAACCCGTATAAAATGACTTATCCTGGTATAACTGCATCTACACTAGGGCTTTTACTAGCACAACTACAGTAACTCCTCACTTAACGTTGTATTTATGTTCCTGAAAAATGCAACTTTAAGCGAAACGATGTTAAGCGAATCCAATTTCCCCATAACAATTAATGTAAATGGGGTGGGGGGTTAGGTTCCAGGGAATTTTTTTTTTTTGCCAGACAAAAGACTATATTTTATATATATATATATATATATATATATATTATATACACACACACAAACAGAGTATAAGTTTTAAACAAACAATTTAATGCTGTACACAGCAATGATGATTGTGAAGCTTGGTTGAGGTGGTGAAGTCAGAGGCTGGGATATTTCCCAGGGAATGCCTTACTGCTAAATGATGAACTAGCAATTGGCTGAGCCCTCAAGTGTTAACTCGTTGTTAATCTAGCCTCACCCTCTACAAGGCAGCAGGAATGGAGGGAGGGAAGACAGCATGGCAGACAGAGACACACACCGTGTGTGTGTGTGTGTGTGTGTTGCGCATTTCCCCTTTAAGTACCCTGCCCCACTTTTAAGTGTTAATCAGCAAGCTGAGACCACAGCTGCTGCCAGGAAGCTCTCTCTGTCCTGAGCCCTGTTGTGTGTCCCCCTGCTCTATGGAGATGGGGTAAGCAGGTTGCAGGAGCAAGGGGGAGGGGGACACCCTGACATTAGCATCCCCCCTTCCCCTTGCACAGCAAGCAGGTGGCTTGGGGAGCAGCTCCAAGGCAGAGGGCAGGAGTAGCACATGGCAGTGGGGGGAGGGACAGCTGAACTGCCAGCAACTGATAGCCTGCTGGGCAGCTTCTGCACAGGGAACTTAGGGGAGCGGGGAGCTGATAAGTGGGCTGCCAGTCCACACTGGTTCCAAGCCCCCACCATCTAGCTGCAACAGGCTGCTCTTCCTGCAAGCAGTGGACAAAGCAGGCAGCTGCAGACGTTATAAGGGAGCATTACACAACTTTAAACAAGCATGTTCCCTAATTGATCAGCAATGTAACAATGAAACAACGTTAACTGGGATGACTTTAAGTGAGGAGTTACTGTATTTTAGGGGGGGAAAAAAATCACAATCTAATCGACATAGTTGTGTCAGCAGAACTTTGTAAGTGTAGATCAAGCCTAAATTACCCCGGAATTTTAGCAACCTATGTGCAATGAAAGGTAAGATCCTAGCGCTGGAAATGTAGCAAGAGCTCCAAGAGAAGGCTTAAACCATTTTTTCAGGCCATTTTTTGTGGAATACCTTTTTCCCCCCCTCAAAACATATATTGGGCCATATTCTGTCTTGATTTTCAGCCCATGCAACTCCCATGTACAGCTTTTGAGATAACCTGTGATTGTATTTTGATTTAGGTATGTAAAAGATCTACAATCACCACTGCATCAGTGTGCCTTAAACATTAACTCAAATATTAAATGAATATATATGTACACAGAGAAGAAAGTATTATCTTCATTTTACAGATGGGAACAGAAGCACAGAGAGACTAAGTGACTGGTCCAAGGCAACAGAAGTTGTCTGTGGCAGAGCCAGGAATAAAAAGCATATCTCCTGACTCACAGTCCTGTATCTTAATCACAAGTTCATCTTTTCTCCCTCTATCTTCATCCAATGTTAGGTTCCTTTGAAGCTGTAAAACTTTATTTCCTCCTCTGTCCATTTTAGAGTGATGGGCTCCTTCTCCAATTTCCTTCCTGGGTCTAACTATGTCACAATACCAACAGTTGTGTGCATTTCACAGATAGCTGCACAGAGCAATGCTAACTGGCCACAGTCTAATAGTGCTCCTTTGATGTCAACTGTGTCAGTTAGCCCTTAGTTACTCTTTAATGAAACAGATAATTATAATGACCATACATAACACCATCCATGGACACTAAAAATCTGTACGAATTTGTTATTTTACACACAAATTACATGTTTTTCAAAAGTGTTGCCAACTCAAGTGATTTTATCACAAGTCTCATAATATTTGGAATTCTTCTTAAAGCCCAAACTGCTGGAATCAGTAGCTTGCATCAGAATATCAGTTTTAACGTGAAATCATGTAGAAAAGCTTGAAAACCTCAAGTGATCTCTAAGGGCTCTGAAACCAGATGGCAAAGAAGAACCCCAAAATTTATTATTATTATTTTTAAATCTTGTAATTATTTGGGACCTGACTCAAACATTAAGAACATTTGGAGTTGACAATACCGCTATTATTTTCAAAGTATATTGGCTCACGGGATTGGTAATATGATATGGAGCTTTTGAAATCTAGGTAATCAGTTCAAATAGTGGCCAGCTATGGAGTCATTAAAAGAATTATTGCGGGATGGCTCATCAGTAACTTATGCAAAGTAAGTTTCATGGCCTCATTCCAGTTATACATCATAATAACTGACACTATTTGACACCCTTGTTAGCAGTCTCAAGAAAGTGGCCAAGGACTGTATTGATATGGAAAGGGAACCACATTTTCCCCTTAGAGGTGGTCCCTCCAGGTCAAACAACCAGCAACAAATGTCCAGTGCTGTGTGGGAAAGCAGCAGTGTTGATGTTGTGTTCTGTGATCAATAGAGAACTTCAATATTTAGGAATATCAATTTTTACCAGCATTATATTCACTTTCAAACCCTTTTCTAAAATAAAAAACTTAAAGGCACGAGTTCACATTACAGATGGTCACATTTAGGGCAAAAAAATAATCATTTTTTAGTAATGGCATAAAACCAGTCTGAAATCACAACTTCTAACTTCTGTTTTTTCCCCACTCTTGTAACTTGAATATAAAAACTATTTCATTTTCAAAAATTGCTCTCTTGACAGACTTTTTATGCCTAGTTTCAACCCAAAACAAATTTTTATGGCTCGGTTGTTAGCAGGGCTTTATAATGGAAATGCTGACAGAGTAATTATAGTCGTGGGTGCCACTGAAATAAACAATTATGTTAAATTTAAATAGTTTTTAAAAAAAATTCTTTAACAAAACTCTCTTTTGGCACTCCTATGCTGTAACTTTATATATTGATGAGTATCCATTCCATGCATTGTAATTCACATAACGGAAAGAACATACAAATGGCTGCAAGTAAGGTATTTATTTTGGGAGGGAGGAATGTACATGATCGAGTAGGGTTTATGATGACAAAAGAAGATCTGCAACTTATCTCACTGAAAGTTCAGCCACTGGAGAGTGAATAGTTTGCCAACAGATTCTAAATCACACTGACACGAATGAATGTACATCTCAATAGGACAGATTATTGGACAGTAAGTTTCCACTACCACTACATGAGCTAAAATGTAGAGTATTGATCATGTTTTTTCTTTGTATAATACATAATACATTTCCCAAATCACAGGTTTGGAAACATTTCAAGGAGGTGCACAAAAGTTGCCAAAACTGAACTAATCCCTTTCAAGAGAAACCTGTTCAGTGTAAAGTTTTATTAGCAAATATTGGAAAGATACAATCAGGATAAAATCAAAAGATTTTACCTCCACAATAGAAAAATTAATGGAAAGCAATCCATTGAAGAACTATTTGCAGATACCAACAAGGGTGCATGAGGCAGGGAAGGGGTACAGTGGTGAAATGGCTAGTTGTATTACAGAGGCTGACTGGGACTTTGAAAGAATCAGCCACTACTCAAATACACGCTTGCAATGAACACACCTCAGAGATAAGGTTTAGGCTCATATCCTGCCAGAAGTGCCACATGGGCGGGCCCTTCTATCCACATAGAGCCTATCAACTTCTCTGGGACTCTGTGAGAGGTTATGGGTCTGTTTGCAGGATTACAGCCTTTGAGAGTCAAACAATGAGCTTAATAGACGCTTAAGGCCCAATCCTGCAAACTCTTACCCACACAAGTAATTTTACACCCAAAAGTAGCCCGACTTCTTTCAACAGGACTAATCATAGATTTTATAACAGAAAAAAGGAGTACTTGTGGCACCTTAGAGACTAACAAATTTATCTGAGCATAAGCTTTCGTGAGCTACATCTCACTTCATCGGATACAGTTCACTTCATCAGTTGCATCCGATGAAGTGAGCTGTAGCCCACGAAAGCTTATGCTCAAAAAAATTTGTTAGTCTCTAAGGTGCCACAAGTACTCCTTCCCTTTTTCTTTTTGCGAATACAGACTAACACGGCTGCTACTCTGAAACCATAGATTTTATGGCCAGAAGGGACCACTATGTTTATTCAGTCTGACCTCCTGCATAATTGGGACCACAGAACTTCAGTCAGTGATTCCTGCATCTAGCCCAAGAATTTATGGTTGAACTACAGCACAGTTTGAAAAAGATATCCAGTTTTAAGGACTCCAAGAGACAAAGAACGTATTACACTCCTTGACAATCCATTCCAATGGTCAATTAATCTCACTGTTAAAATTGTACATCTTGTTTCCAGCTTAAAGGTGCTGACTTCAACTTCTAGCCACTAGAACTTTTCAAATAGATTAAGGGAGACCTCAAGGATCAGATATCTTCTCCTTGTGTAAGTACTTCTTGGCAAAGAACAAGTCACCTCTAAACCATCTCTTTAATAAGTTAAGTATATCGAGCTCCTTTAGTCTCACTGAAGGTGTATTTTCAAACCCATAAATCATGCTTGTAGCTCTTCTTTGAACTCTTTCCAACCTGGACACAGTATTCCAGTAATGGTCTCTCCAATACCACATTGTCACGGGGGCTAGTTATAGAAGACTCAGCCCTCCGACAGAGTCCATGGGAGTCCACCCCTTCTGGGGCTATCAAAGACTGAAAGGAAAACCAAACACAAATAAACTAATAAAAGGTTGTAGT
The DNA here is from genome assembly GCF_965152235.1 of Eretmochelys imbricata. NCBI lineage: Eukaryota > Metazoa > Chordata > Testudines > Cheloniidae > Eretmochelys > Eretmochelys imbricata. Next base: position 26,692,449 of record NC_135576.1, on the reverse strand, counting down.
AGGACTCTCTTCCTTCAGAGACCCTTTGGGTAGGCTATAGTGCAGTTCAGTTGCCCACAGGTGAGCCTCTAGTAACAGTCTCCATGTAATGGTTCAGCACTGGGGCCTTGTTTCAGTCATAGGGGGTCTCAATAGACAATGGTCTGCTGAGCAGCTCCTGTCTTCAGCCAGGACCAATCCAGGATCTGAGGACTAAAGCTCTGCTCTTGTCCAAGATCTGTCACCAACTGAGCTGGGTTTCTCCCTTTTACATCTTTCCTCTGTGGCGGGGTAGGCTACTTGAGCTTATAGCAGCCCATTAACTCTCGCCTACAGGGTGTGGGGTTTATACACGCCATCACGCACACACACTGCTTCTCTACTCCTGCACAATATTCCTCTGTTTATACATCAGAGGATCATGCTAGCCCTTTTTATCACAGCATTGCATTGGGAGCTCATATTGAGATATTTATCTACAATGGCCCCTAAATCATTTTCCTAAAATAATCCCCACCCTGCATTACAGCCTACATTCTTTTTCCTAGATGTATGATCTTGCATAATGCACTTCCTTGATCGCATCTAGCTTGCCAAGCGATCTTGATTGCTCTTTTTCAGTGACTTGTACTTGTTATTTATAACCCCAGCAATCTTTGTATAATGTTCAAATTTTAGCAGCAAGAATTTTATATTATCTTTGAAATCATTGATAAATATATTGAAGAGTTTTGGGCTGAGAACCAATCCTTATGGGACCCCACTAGAAAAACCTCCATTAGCTGATGATTCCAGATTAACGTTAGCCAACACAAAATATGTTACCCATTCCCCTCCACCACCCCATAAATATGTATTATGAGCATGATATTAATATTGTATATATTATATTAAATAGGAATGTTGCATGGTTATGGTAACTGACTTGTTTGCTGATTATATATATATATCCCACAATACTCTGCAAAGCTAAATATAGCTTTTCGCATTAGCTAATTTGAAACCTGTTAAAGACAACATATATGAATAGTGTGTCCTCATACAGGTTGGGTTTTGCCTTCATGACCCCTAGTACTTGGAATGTGGTATCCAAAACTAATGATAAGGAAGGAACAGGTCGATACAGGAAAACAAATTAAAAAGTGATTGGTAGATTTTAATCTTGGGTGATGTATGAAGTGCTTTTAGCTTGTAAACAACCATATTATAAGTATGGCTAATTTTGAATGCATACTTTGGAGCACATCTTCTGTGTAAGATGAACTGCACACTGCAAGGGAACTGCTTCCAGGAAACAGTGATTTTGTTTTCATATTGGACTATTTTGTTTTTAGACAATAGATTAGCTAAGCCTGGTTATTTGGTATCTTGAACATTTTTTTAGCGCAAAAACAAGTGTACTCAAGTAACTGTCTATACTTTAGACAATATTAACAATTATGTTCTGAGAGCTAATACAGTCAGGTAACCACTTTTTAAACCAGTTAATATGTTCCACATGCTTCACATGTGTTTTCAAGATGAGTCCTGAGTAAAGGCCTGATCCAAAGCCCACTGAAATTAATAGGAAAACACTCACTGACTTCCACTGGCTGTGGATCAGATCCTTTCAGTACTTAAATATCGACTGTACATGAGAGCTAGACAGCTTAGATTTACACAACATGTTTATCTCATTAGAAAATATATTGGCAAACTGAGTTTTAGTTTAAAATTAATAAAAAATTGTGATAAAGAATATATCACTTCAAATCAACCACATTTTCTCCCAAACCATTCAAAATATTTCCAGACCAACCATCAGCCAGAACACTCCATGCCTTTGAAAAGAACAGAAGTGAAAGAATGCAATCTCACTCTGCTACCACCCATTTAATGGCAAACATTAAAGCAACTTCATATCTTTCTTGTGGCAGAAAATTAAGAAAGTGACAGAAGTTAGTGGGATGTTGATTTAAAAACATCAGGAGGAACAAAAATCTCAATAAAGGGAACAATAATAAATTCTACATTATAAATTGCAAAATTATCTGCACTTTCTACTGTCTAATAACTGAAAACATTGAAAAAAAAGAATTAATTTCTTTTAGCTATAGTAATGTTATGTATAGTACAGTGGGTACGTATATGTTAGTATGTATGTAGTATGTATCGTACAGCTATGTATAGTAATGTTAATGTTACTAACAATTACAATAAAAATTTTAGACAGAAAACTGACTTTCAAGTTGATGGTGCCAATTTAATAAACCACTTTCAGTTTCTTAAAGAGAACAGATTTATCATCTTTGTAAGCAAACATGCCAAGATAAATATTCTGTTCCACCCCATAGATTTTTTTTCACTATCAAACACAAATATCTGAGTTTTGTTTATTAAGTCTACCATACTTCCTACTATTACTACAGTAAATGGAAAATTTTGGTCATTAAAACAAGATGTGTATCTCATGAGAAAATATTACTGTAAATTAAGTGATAGTTTAAAATTCACCACAGAGTTAATTTTGGGAAATGGAGAGTTCACATCTAGATGGAAATGGACCTATAGGTGTATGACATGTAGTAATGAAAAGAGTTTACTCAACAACGTCAAAAGAGGACTCAAAGAGAGACGTAGCGAAGCAATGCTCCAGTCTCGTACCAGTCCCATTCCTCCTCCAATGGAACTTTGCTATTTTCAGTTCACCCAGGTATAACTTGGTGCTAGTTAGAGTAGTAACACACAGGATGCAGGTTCCTGTAGTGCAGCCAGGACATAAAGGGCATGTCTACACAGCAATTAAAGACGGCAGCACAATCATAGCTGGCCCAGGTCAGTGGACTCAGGCTTGCAGGGCTCAGGCTACGGGGCTATAAAATTGCAGCAGAGGCATTTGGGCTCAGGCTAGAGCCCCAGCTCGGGACTTGGGCCAGCTGTGGGTCTTTTATTGCAGTGTAGATATACTCCAAGGCACTAAGTCAACCATGTGTTGTCTGAAAACAAAGATACTTTGGAGGAGGAAATTAAAGCAGAAGAGTCAAATTTCATCTGATACTGACATGCTTCCTGAGTTCCACTTTTCAAATATTTTCTTGGGAGGAATCCCAGACCTGACCATTACGTCTGAATTTTAGAATTCAAATCCCTGGCAATTTCAGTTGCCTCTTGAGCCCTCCTCCCTCTCAATCTGTTTAGTTCAGAATCAAATGAAGAGCTAGGGCTATCTTACAGCTCCATTTGTGGGTATTATCTTTGCACTGACCCCACAGAGAGACCTAAGTAGCTTCCAACTCTCTCAGTTACCTGAGCTCCTACTTAAAAGAGACTCTATGGTATAGTATTCAGTGGTAGCCGTGTTAGTCTGTATCAGCAAAAAGAATGAGGAGTACTTGTGGCACCTGAGAGACTAACAAATTTATTAGGGCAAAAAGCTTTAGTGGGCTAAAACCTATTTCATCTGATGCATGCAGTGGAAAATACAGTAGCAACATATATATATACACACACACACACACACACACAGAGAACTAGAAAAAATGGGTGTTGACATACCAACTCTAACAAGACTCATCAATTAAAGTGGGTTATCATAAGCAGGAGAAAAAAACTTTTGTAGTGATAATCAGGATGGCCCATTTCAAACAGTTGACAAGAAGATGTGAGGAACAGTAGGGGAAAAATGAGCATGGGGAAATAGTTTTTAGTTTGTGTAATGACTCATCCACTCCCAGTCTTTATTCAAGCCTAATTTAATGGTGTCCAGTTTGCAAATTAATTCCAGTTCTTCAGTTTCTCGTTGGAGTCTGTTTTTGAAGTTTTTTTGTTGAAGGATTGTGACTTTTAGGTCTGTAATTGAGTGTCCAGGAAGATTGAAGTGTTCTCCGACTGGTTTTTGAATGTTATAATTCTTGACGTCTGATTTGTATCCATTTATTCTTTTACGTAGAGACTGTCCAGTTTGGCCAATGTACATGGTAGAAGGGCATTGCTGGCACATGATGGCATATATCACATTGGTAGATGTGCAGGTGAACGAGCCCCTGATAATGTGGCTGATGTGATTAGGTCCTATGATGGTGTTCATTGAATAGATGTGGACAGAGTTGGCAATGGGCTTTGTTGCAAGGATAGGTTCCTGGGTTAGTGGTTTTGTTGTGTGGTTGCTGGTGAGTATTTGCTTCAGGTTGGGGGCTGTCTGTAAGCAAGGACTGGCCTGTCTCCCAACATCTGTGAGAGTGACGGGTCGCCTTCAGGATAGGCTGTAGATCCTTGATGATACGTTGGAGAGGTTTTCGTTGGGGGCTGAAGGTGACGGCTAGTGGCGTTCTGTTATTTTCTTTGTTAGGCCTGTCCTGTAGTAGATGACTTCTGGGTACTCTTCTGGCTCTGTCAATCTGTTTCTTCACTTCTGTAGGTAGGTATTGTAGTTTAAGAACACTTGATAGAGATCCTGTAGGTGTTTGTCTCTGTCTGAGGGGTTGGAGCAAATGCAGTTGTATCTTAAAGCTTGGCTGTAGACAATGGATCGTGTGGTGTGGTCTGGGTGAAAGCTGGAGGCATGTAGGTAAGTATAGTGGTCAGTAGCTTTCCGGTACAGGGTGGTGTTTGTGCGACCGTCACTTATTATCACTGTAGTGTCCAGGAAGTGGATTTCTTGTGTGGACTGGTCCAGGCTGAGGTTGATGGTGGGATGGAAATTGTTGAAATCATGGTGGAATTCCTCAAGGGCTTCTTTTCCATGGGTCCAGATGATGAAGATGTCACCAATGTAGCGCGAGTAGGGGCGTTAGGGAACGAGAGCTGAGGAAGCGTTGTGACCCATGGAAAGCATGTTAAGGCAAAGATTTTTAATTGAGAGTTTGGGGGAAGGCAGAAAGACGGAGGATTAATTTCAAGTGCACTTTGATAACTAGTCTTCAAATTTGTAAAAATAAACATTGTATCTAATCTAAGTCATAATATGTGGTGTTTATACAAATGTCTGGTATTGGCCTTGGCACGGCTGCCCTACTACTCCTAGCAGTTCTGAAAACTGCAGCATAGCCAGCATTAACTGTGTATATTAAGCACAAAGTGTTTGTATAACACTGTGATGACGCAAAAGGTGTTCGGACTACTAATATTTATCCAGAGACTTTCTCCACGATAGTAATGTTATCCAAAAAGCTCTGCTGGATGGCATGTGTAAATAAAGAGTTTTAATTTTCACATTTCTCCAAATCCATTCTTATATACAAAAATTCATACAATTCACTACATACAAAAATAAAAATTAAAGCAAGATCATACAACAGCTATGCTTATAATGGGGTTACTTGGGAAAAATTCTGCTCTTGCCTATACTGGTATAACCTCACCAATATCAGTGCTTATCTTACAGAATTCTAGGAACACTTGGACCAGAACTCCAGCAACCTAGTTGGATGGTTAGAACATGTCAGTCTTTAACACAATTCAGAGAGATGATTAAAATGCAGTTAAATCCTGTCAATACTGCAAGATGTAAACATGCTTTAACCAGGTTGGGGAACTACTATGTAGTAGTGAAAGTGCACAGACTGCAGGCTGTGGACTTGAGTGGTGGTTTAGGCCACCTAGAGTGGGAATGTATTAATACAGGGGCTGTTCTGTGGGAGTCAGTGCCAGGAAGGTAGGAAATACATCGAGTCTGATTCTTTCTTGAGCAACCTCTGCACCGGGGACACCTATGAAGCCCTGACTGGATTTTACAGAAAGCCTCACTAGATAGGACCTGTGAGGGAAAGAAGTGGCATTAGCCACTCTCTACCAGGAGTGAATTACCTTTTCCCCTGGAATAGCTGTCCCCACAGGGGTGAAGGGAGTTACAAATGGCAAATAAAAGATGACTAAGTAAGGCTACCTTGAATCTAGGTCTACTTATTGCTCTTCCTGCAAGGCATTAACCCACTCCATTAGGCCATATTCTTTAGGACCACCTGGAAGCTAGGATGCTAGTTTGAATATTAGGGTCTAGATTATCACCTGATGTAGACTGACATAGCCCTATTGAAATCAATGGAGCCACCCTGATTTACACCAGCTAAGAAACTGTCCCTTTATGAGTACAATCAAAATCCTAACTATTATCACACACTTTCACTGATATTATAGTCACAGGTGCAACTTCATAGAAAGGCTGTGCCATTATATTCTAACCTGTAGTTTTCACGGAAAACCAAACTTTCTATTTTGAAAAATTAAGCAATTTTTTAATTCTCTGATGGTGAGGAAATGGTTTTCCTGTTTTGAAAGTGAGGCTGTTACCATATAACTCATACATGGTTTGATTTAAATACTTCAGACTTGCCACATACTTCTTTACTGAAGAAGACAAGTACCTCTGCTGAGTTTGAACACAATAGGTTCATAATTAAAGTAACAAATATTTTTAAATTGCGTATTAAGCATGCTCAATAAATACTAGCTATCTCCCCAACCAACACAACTGCCAAAGCTGACTGTCATTTTACCTGTACTGACCATCTACAGAATTTGTAATAAAACAAGCATAGAAATGCGTTAGAATTTCAGAAGCATGCCATGTCTTGATTTAAAATAAATATTTAGAGACACCATCTAGAGATAGAAAGAAAATGAATATAAATAGGAAAAAACCCAAAACATTTACGAAAAGTTCAAATTTAAGATAAAAATCTTTGAGAAGGAAAATGCACAACCCACATTTTCTTAATTTAAAGCACTTAAAGTGGGATTTTCAAAAGTCACTTAGGTTATATCTACACAGCAGACAGACACCCGCAGCTACCAGTGTAGTTGCTGTGTAGACATATTCTGAGGTGCTTCTGAAAATCCCACCCTTAGAGTTTTTAATCAAATAGTGATTAATGTACCTGTCTTCACTAAAAAGGATAAAAAAAATTAAACAAACAATCTAATAGTGCAAATATCTGAGCAGTAATACTCTGACCTTAGTAGTTCAAGAACCAAATTAGGATCAACATTACCCAAAAAAGCCACAGTAGTGTGAATTCATTGTTTCATTTATTATAGTACTAGATATTTATATTTAAACAGTATGGCAAGGGAAACATTTAGTTTATATATATTATTCAAAATGACTAACCAAGTATTATTTTATCAATTTCAATTGGTTAACAACATAGCAAAAGGATCCTTATTGGTTAATAACTTAGATCAGTTTATAATTAAAACATACAGTGTTTTAATACCATGTGCTGCAAAGAGCCACAGGAGACACATTAAAGAGCCACTTGCTGCTCATGAGCCTCAGTCTGAGTATCACTGCTTGAGAGAGTAAATCTTTAAAATGGTATTTTATGGATAACTCAAAGACAGAACAACCATCTTCTCAATGCCAATAATAGCCAATATTACATAGAAGCTATACAGTATCAGAAGCTCCATTGCTCCTCTCTCTAGTGTAGCATACAAATTACACACTATGCATATCTGAACAACAAATCATATTTGCAAATTTAATTGAGCCTATTGGCAATTGTTCCATTATGGCAGTAGAGCTGCCAAGTTAGTTACATGATTGTTATCTTCTTTGGTGTCAAGTTAATAAAAGATATCAAAAGAAAACAAGTTTTAGGAATGAATTTAATTACATTCTCCCTTCCATGCTCCCTTTATGGTAATCTGTTATGCTACTGAGTCTAATTTAGATTGCAAGCTTCTTGGGGCAGGGAACTGTCCTGTAATTTATTGATAAAGAGCTATGCACACACCTATAGGCCTGAAGTAAATAAAATAATAATAATGAAAATGCCAACATTAACACGTTACCCAGTAAAGCATTTAGCCACAATTATGAATCATACATTTGACCAATGTAAGAATGAAAACAAGTCTGAGTACCCCTCTGTAACACTGCTGTAAATATGAAGTAACTTCACTGATGTCAATGAAGTACACTGAGTTATTCCAGATTTACACTGGTGTAATTAAGCAGAATTAAGCACTAAATGTTTTATTAAGGAGGTCCCTTGAGGTTGGTTATTATCAGTCTCTAAGATACATTTTAAAGCGTATAAGTATGAACTTGGGTTTTAAGAGGATAGGGGAGATAATAGTTGGGAAAGGATTTTTATTTTTTTTTTAAAATAGTAAACCAGCTGTAAAGTAACCACAGTCCTGGCTGCATCAACAAATCACAAAGCTCAGGACTGCTAAATTTCAAGGTTGGCTGTGATTCTATTTCTGAAAAAGAGAAAGGAAGTAAGACTAGGGACACAAAACACCCGCTGCTGTAGAATTTATCATCACCCAGCTCTCTTGCTTATTCATACAGAAATACCCATCATATGTGTGATAAGAAAATATCCAGATAGGAAAAAACAAAATGATCCATTTCCTCTTCCTCCTCTATTTTAACATAAAAATCAACTGATTTTTTTCATGATATAAATAAACTAAGTTTTTTATGTCTTTAAACGGTACATTTATATTCTTCTATTAATAGAATACCAGCACCACCACCAATTTTTCTTTTAACACACTAATTCTGGGCCTCCTGCTGTGGGGTGATGTGTACTTGCAATTTCCATTAACTTTAAGATGTCTGGGGTACTCAGCACTTTTCAGGGTCAAGAAATTTAATGAGTACGGACAGCTCCTTTTCTGAAGGCTTTCTTTCACAAAAGAAATGCAAAAGGCTACATCAGAGTAACATTTCAATTGTAAATACATATTGATGTTAAAATACTAGAAATGCTCTCTGGATAATGGCCAAACACATTACCAAGGATACATGTCCTCACTCAGACTCTAAAGGGAGAAGTGGTGCTTTTCATCAACAATTTGGATGGGGTCGTATATTTGCAAATTACACCTTTTGGATGTAACTTTACTTTAAATGTTATAAGACACAGAGAAGCAAACAAAGTCATTTGTTACATTTCAAGAGAGCATGTGTAGGATTTTATTCTGGTTAATTATGTACATCCAAACAAACAATTCCTTCAGAAAGGATCCATGTTAATTCATTAGTGTTATTCAAGTACGTACATAAGGATAACCACCACATTCCTAATAAAAATGTCAGGTCTGTTCACGGAAGTTTCTCTATGCTATTACAATGCTAGCTAACTATCTGCAAAGCACAAGAATGGAATGCTATTTATCTTTAATTCAAGGATAAAGAAATATTTATTTGCTCATTTTGTCTCAATTAAAATGTTATGCCCTATATTCATCTAAGCCCAAAAGACAAACTGCAACTTGGTCTTATAAGGCTTAGGTTTTTACATGAAAGCCATCATTTGGAATATTTTCAAAGAAAACAAATAGTTGTAGTCAGGTGCACTGTAGTGAATTATCTTTATTGATAACAACTGTGTAAAGAAGCCATGAACTAAAGCTGGTTAATAAGAGTATACTTCAGATTTATTCTATAATTCCCAGGTCAAGGGAATTTGTAATGTGCCAGCAGACCAGCTTTGTTTATCTAATAGAAGAGCCCAAAAGAATGGAGTCTTACAGTTTTGTTCTCAGTGGAAACATGTGGGTCCCTAAACAGTCAAATATGACACTCTGAGACTCTCTGCTGGTAACCCAGATAACTGCAATCTACATTGTGTAATAAGTACATGGATAGCTGAATAAGAAGAGGTTACCTACCTGTAGAGAAACTGGATGTGGATTTAGAAAAGCTTTGATGATCAGCAAGAAGACATGTCATTTCCATACCAATACAGTGGCATATTTAGGAAATATGATCTCTCCAAAACCAGAACTAGTGAAAGTCATGTGAGGTTTGAATGAAATGAAGTGTGCAAGAACAGCTTTAACGATACAAAACCTGCAATTTCCACCAGCCCAGTTCTTAGCCCTTGTGATTCTGAGAAGCAAACTACTGTCACAACAGATCCTTGTGATCATGGTCTTGGTTCCGTCTTAACTCAGCTAGAAAATGGACAAGAAGTAACCATTGCATTTGGTTCCAGAGCCCTGACCAATCCGAAAAATCCTATTCTGTCACTGAGAAAAAGGTTTCTGGGAAGTAAGACACTTCAGAGCCTACCTGTGGGATAGGAGATTTATCTTAATCCCTCTCCGCTTTAATCATCATGTGAGGTTCTGGACAAGCAACTCCAAGAATTGCAAAATGGGCCACCAAATTAATGAACTTTGATTTCCAGGCAATGTATCATCCAGGTGCCAAGAACACCACTGCAGATGGCCTGTGTCACCTGCCCATACCTTGTCATGAGGGTGCAACAGAGAAAGACAAAGACTGCAGTTGCACAAATCTCTGCTACAACTCAAGGAGTGATCACAATCTCAGAGTGGGCAACAGACATGGGAGAAACAAGGTACTTCAGGACCTAAAGACTTATATAGTTAACAGATGGCCTTCCAAGATGATGACACCAGAATACCTGCAATCCTACAGACATATATCACATGAGCTGTCCTTTGTACATAAATGGATTTCAAAAATCGATCATCTTGTTGTGCCTACACTTCTGAGAATGATGAATTCACCTGAAACATGAAGGACTTCTGGAGATGAGTCTAACTCAAAGATGACTGTGACAAGACTTCTGGCAGCTAGGGCTGGACAAGCAATTTGAGGAAATAATCAAGAATTGCACAGCTTGTGCTAGCAGTGATAAGTCATAGAAAACCTTTAACATCCCTCACACCAGTTGATTATCCCAACTATTCACAGGAGAAACTGGCTCTCAACATAATGGGATCCTTTGAAGATCATCCTGTTACACAAAGGTTTGCCATAGTAATGGTAGACTATTACTCAAAAGTGCTGGAAGTTACACCACTGGAAAGGTTACCACTGAAATAGTGATTAAGTTCATGTCATCAGTCTTTGCCTGAGAAGGATTTCCCAAGGAATTGGTAACTGACAGTGTAATAGAATTGACCTCCGAAGAAATGCAATACTATCTCAACAGCAATGATATCAAACACAAAACAGTTTCTTTATATCATCTAAGAGCTAATGGTCTAGTCAAGAATGAACAAACTGGTGAAAGAAAGTTTGCAGTTTATCAGTTTACAAGCAAGATCACAGAAATAAGTTTTATCACCCTTTGAACTGTTAAGAGGATGCAATGCCAATACATATCTTACTACCTGTCAAGGGCTTACATGTCCTCTTTTTCAACTAAACCTTCAAATGAAATTATTTGTGAACATGTTAAGAACAAACAGGAGAAATACAGACAGTACATAGGTTTCAGAGTAGCAGCCGTGTTAGTCTGTATCCGTAAAAAGAAAAGGAGTACTTGTGGCACTAACAAATTTATTAGAGCTTATAAGCTTATGCTCTAATAAATCTGTTAGTCTCTAAGGTGCCACAAGTACTCCTTTTCTTTAGACAGTACATAGATTGTAAGAAAGGTGCTAAACCTCACTAGTTTCAAACTGGAGATTTTCCTCACATTAAGCTGTGACACAGTCAGAAAAGGATGTTCAAGCTATTCATGCAGATGATAGAAATCTGACAAGATTCTACTGTATTAATAGATGGAAAGAAAAGGAACATTTCAAGATGGTCCACAGTTCATCAGCTACAAGCTGAAAAGGAGAATGGTCATTTCTATCTTGGACTGCAGAACATCGATGACACCAATAGTGATGAGGGAAAATCTATAGTAGTAGGAACTGATTCACTGCCTAGTCTCATTCTTGCCTCTATAGGCATTAGGAGAAGTGTGAGACAAAGGAGACTGCCTAAAAAACTGAAAAACTGTTACTGGACTCAAGTGATGATTTGGAAGTGACTGTTTAGAGTAAACATTGTAAAAATTAAAGAGTGTGTTGTATCTAGCTCAGTACAGATACCTATCCCAGTTTGTGTTTGTAAGTTAGTTCGTAGACGGTTCCTGTAGCTTTGAGTCCAGGAACTGCAACTTCCAAGAAACACTGGGGAAAAAGGGAGAGAAGAGAAAGAGGAGAAGGAAAGGAAGAACTTGAGCTCTGTGAAAGAGCGAGGGGAATAAATCTTACTTTTACTGTTATGAAGCTTCCCAAGATTTCCTCAAAGGGGTTCAGGTACAAAAATGCTCTAATTTCAAAAGTGCTGAGCACCCAAATGATACCATTAGCTTCACTTAAATGTTTGTGTATTCACACATGTATATCTATGCTAAACCTCAGCATAACCAAAATGTAATGTTAATTATATAAATATACACAAAAAACTCATCAGCTGGATGATGTTTGTCAATTACTTCCAGTTCTGTTCCTATTCTAATGAGCTGAAAATTGCAATTACATTTTCACAAAAGAGAAATAGATGTCATTGTGAGGATGACACACCAGCTCAGGCCAGAGCCATAGGCAAATTCACTTGTGTGAACAAACTGTCGATTAATCGCATTTAACTCACATTATTAACTCAAAAAAATTAATTACAGTTTTAATCGCATTGTTAAACAGAATACCAAGTGAAATTTACTCAATATTTTGCATGTTTTTCTATATTTTCATATATATTGTATTCTGGGTTGTAGTTGAAATCAAAGTGTATGTTATTTTTATTACAAATATTTGCACTATAAAAATGATAAAAGAAATACTATTTTTCAATTCACCTCATACAAGTACTGTAGTGCAATCTCTTTGTCGTGAAAGTGCAGACTGTAGATTTTCTTTCTTTTTTGTCACATAACTGCACTCAAAAACAAAACAATGTAAAACTTCAGAGCCTACAAGTCCACTCAGTCCTACTTCTTGTTCAGTCAATCGCTAAGAGAAACAAGTTTGTTTACATTTACAGAAGATAATGCTGCCCTCTTCTTATTTACAATGTCACCAGAAAGTGAAAACAGGCATTTACATGGCACTTTTGTATCTGGCATTGCAAGGTATTTACGTGCCAGATATGCTAAACATTCATATTTCCCTTCATGCTTCGGCCACCATCCCAGAGGACATGCTTCCATGCTGATGACGCTCATTACAAAAATAATGTGTTAATTAAATTTGTGACTGAACTCATTGGGGGAGAATTATATGTCCCCTACTCTGTTTTACCTGCATTCTGCCATATATTTCATGTTATAGCAATCTCGGATGATGACCCAGCAGATGTTGCTCATTTTAAGAACACTTTCAATACAGATTTCAGAAAACGCAAAGAATGTACCAATGTGAGATTTCTACAGATAGCTACAGCACTCGACCCAAGGTTTAAGAATCTGAAGTGCCTTCCAAAATCCGAGAGGCACGAGGTTTGGAGCATACTTTCAAAAGTCTTAAAAGAGCAACACTCCAATGAGGAAACTATAGAATTCAAACCACCAAAAAAGAAAATCAACCTTCTGCTGGTGGTATTTGATTCAGATAATGAAAATGAACATGCGTTGGTCCAACTGCTTTGGATTATTATCAAGCAGAACCTATCATGGACGCATGTCCCCTGGAATGGTGGTGAAGCATGAAGGGACATATGAATCTTTAGCACATCTGACATGTAAATATCTTGCGATGCTGGCTACAACAGTGCCATGCGAATGCCTGTTCTCACTATCAGATGACATTGTAAACAAGAAGCGGGCAGCATTATCTCCTGCTAATGTAAACAAACTTGTTTGTCTGAGTGACTGGCTGAACAAGAAGTAGGACTGAGTGGACTTGCGGGCTCTAAAATTTTACATTGTTTTGTTTTTGAGTGCAGTTATGTAACAAAAAACTCCTACATTTGTAAGTTACACATTCACAAGAGAGATTGCACTACAGTACTTGTATGAGGTGAATTGAAAAATATGATTTCTTTTATCATTTTTACAGTGCAAATATTTGTAATAAAAAGTAATATAAAGTGAGCACTGTACACTTTGTATTCTGTGTTGTAACAGAAATCAATATATTTGAAAACGTAGAAAAACATCCAAAAATATTTAATAAATTTCAATTGGTAATCTATTGTTTAACAGTGCGTTTAATTGCGATTAATTTTTTTAATCGTGGTTAATTTTTTTGAGTTAATCATGTGCGTTAACTGCGGTTAATCGACAGCCCTAATAAATACAAAACAATCAGAGAAAATACGAATATTGTCACTTTCTGGAGTAATTAGAATAATTTTTTCCCATAACGGTTTCATTTAAAATTCAGGAAAAAATGGTTTCTAGCATGCACAAACCAATAGCATAGTTTTTGACTGCTTCTGCCTGAGGCTACCTACTTCTCTGCTTAGCTCTAAGTGTCTTTGCTCCACAATCTTTTCAATGATCCTGAAATTATTTTTCCAAATAAAAAAAACTTTCTGAAATCACTAAAGAAAAACGTTATAGTAATTATTTTTTTTAATTCTGGAGAAGACTGCAGTGACCTCTTTCTTACTTCTTCAGCACCATTCTTCCTCTTGTCCATTCTGTGACACAAACTGTAATCATGAAGGTTACCCACCTGATCACAGTGGGTGAAATCCTGGCCCTGCTGAAGTGGCAAAACTCCCACTGACTTCAATCAAGCCAGAAATTCACCTAATATGTATTACCATAATACGTGCCATTACTCCACAGTGAAATATATGCTTAAAATCCTGTTTACTAAAGAAACCTTCAAACAGTGAAACTAATGAACAAGACTTACAAGAATTAGTCTCTTTAAATTAGTAACTGTATCTCCTAAATATTCAGTTCTTTCAAGTGATAATATTGCAGAAACAGATGACCTCATAAACACATACTTTATCTAAACTGTCATAGACTCTTCTTTCCTACAGCATGGATAATGTCTGAGAATAATTTTTGCTTAAGTTATGGACACTTTGTTGTGCTTGTTAACATGAAAAATAAATTTTCTCCTGACAAAAGATGTTCTTTAGTCTATAAAAGCTTTTCTGCAGATTTAACATTAAGTGCCAATTGTTACTTTTAAAGTGGCACATCCACATATTGGAGAAAACTGCTGCTAGCCTAAACGGAAATGGGAAGTTTGCTAGATGGTTTCAAATACTTTTCTTATAATGTCAGCCATTTGGTGTCTCTGAGAATATAATTACACATCCATTTATAGCATTGTTTATATTTTACTCACTTGACCAAACCCTTTTAATTCACAGCAATTTAAGCACGGGAGAGCCATTGAATCCATATTTGGTATAATTGCTGAGCATATATTTATGCAGACAAAATTAGACAGTCTTGAGAGTACATAATTTCTTAATTTATTTTTCGCTATCTACAAACTGTTCAGCTAAGTAAAAGTACTGAATTTTAAAGTGGTAGAGCAGTAAAACTGTCTACCCTTTGTGTTTACAAGAGAAACAAAATATTTTAAAATCCTTTCACTTCAGAAATATAGCTGAATATACCAGAGAAATTTTTGCTTTACTTTTTTGTTTAAGAACTGAAAAATGTGATTTCAATGGTTTTGTTTATTTTTTGTAAGTTAAAAACTCTAGTAGTTTAAAATATTATTTTTTGGTACACATGCCTCCTTTTTTCCCCATCAAACTGTGTGAACTTTCCAACAAGGAGCATTAGGTTTCACTGGGGGAGGGAAGGGTGTGGGTGAGTAGTGTTGATACAATGCTTTTATCATTTTGAAAAGTGCCATATTGAAGGCACAGGTTACCAGAATCTTCTGTTTAATTACAAAGGAGATTATAAACAAGCCAAGGAAGCAGCAATGCAAACTTCCTTCACTGCCCTCAGTCCTGAGCACTGGGGAGACCAATGGTATCAGTATATTTAAGTCTCCATGCCCATTTAATTCTTGGCCTCACTGCTTAAAGTTCCAAGAAGGATGTAAATTAGTGCCAAACATCACTGATTTTTGTGATCTGGACACTTGTCCACTAGGATCAAGACTGAGACCACAAATTCATTTCCAGTCGTCTACTGGACAGCAGTCAAATGGTAACATTAATTAATACCTACCTGGGGCATATTTAAACCTATGACTTTGAAGTGAAAGGTTGTGCCATCCCTCCTACAATTCCATTGAGACATCCAGCCACTCAGTGAAAATGACTACATTTGGGGGCTCATTTTTACTTTTTTCTAATTTGAAATATATTACAGTATATTCATCCATATATTTTTCCTACTATGTCATCACCAAAAGCACCATAATATTAACAAAAATAAAGAATGTAGACAAACCAATGAACTCTTCTAGAAGCCAAATTATAGACAAGTCTTACACTGGCTTCCAGATCTCAACAAACAAGTTCACAATTGACTGTTTGCAACCAAGTTATAACTGGGGAAGGTACATGGAGGTCCTAAAATTCAAAAGCTGATAAACCCCCAAAACATTCTAGCACTGACATGCACCTATACTCACCCATCATTGGAACAAGTCAAAAATTCTTCTTTTATTTTGGGATGCCAACAGCCTGTATTAAGCATTGCTGTATGACCCTGGAAAAACACAAAAACATGAGAACCAAATTCTACAGCAAACACATTTTTCAAATAGACATTTACTTTCCCCTCATTTTTCAGGCTCTCCACCTAAAATAACCTGCACTATTAACCATATTCCTTACTGACAATTATTTTGTACGTAAAATGGACAGTCTTTTAATAACAGTCCTTCATACCAATAATGTAATACACAACCATCAAGTTGGATGCTTTTTTAAAATTCAAAACAATCAATATACAAGGAGAAATTATGGCCAGCAGAGTTACAGTATAATAAATATATTTAAGTTTATTAAGAACAAAAAAAATCCTAACAATGGTATTGATCCATTACTAGATGGAAACTGTAGAATTATCAAAAATAATGTAGAAAAGGCAGAAGTGTTCAATAAATATTTCTGTTCTGTATTTAGAGAAAAACAGTTCATGTCGACATATGACATGTGATGATGATACTTTTTCCATTCCAATAATAAATTGGGGGAGTTAGAGATTTTAAAATCAGCAGGGTCCAGATAATTTGCATGCAAAGATTTTTAAAAAGAGCCGGCTGAGGAGCTTACTGGACTTTAAATATTGATTTTTAATGAGTCTTGGAATACTGGGCAAGATTTAAAAAGGGTAAACAGCATGACCTGGGTATTATAGGCCTTAGTCTGACATCCATTCCAGGCAAGATATTGGAACTGCACATCAATAAAGAATTAAAGGGGGAGCGATAGCTCAGTGGTTTGAGCACTGGCCTGCTAAACCCAGGGTTGTGAGTTCAATCCTCGAGGGGGCCATTTAGGGATTGGGTCAAAAATTAGGGATTGGTCCTGCTTTGAGCAGGGGGTTGGACCAGATGACCTCCTGAGGTCCCTTCCAACCCTGATCCTAAAGGAGGGTAATATAATTAATGTCAATCAACATAGGTTTATGATGAAAAAAAGTCTGATCAAACTAACTTGATTTTTTTGTAATGCGATTACAAGTTTGAGAGATAAAAGCAATAGTGTTGATGTAATAGACATATTTCTGTAAGGCATTTGACTAGTTCTGCACAATATTTTGATTGAACACTAGAATATAAAATTAACATGGCACACATTAAACGGATTAAAAACTCGCTGATAGGTCTCAAAATGTAACTATAAAACAGAGACAGGTTTTAGAGTAACAGCCGTGTTAGTCTGTATCCGTAAAAAGAAAAGGAGTACTTGTGGCACCTTGGAGACTAACAAATGTATTAGAGCATAAGCTTTCGTGAGCTACAGCTCACTTCATCGGATGCATACGGTGGAAAATATAGTGGGGAGATTTTATATACACAGAGAACATTAAACAAGTTGTTGAGTGTTACCATACAGACTGTAACAAGAGTGATCAGGAAAGGTGAGCTATTACCAGCAGGAGAGCGGGGGGGGGGGGGGGGGAGAGAACCTTTTGTAGTGATAATCAAGGTGGGCCATTTCCAGCAGCTTACAAGAACAGTAGGAGGGGAAATAAACAAGGGGAAATAGTTTTACTTTACCTACTTTACCCAAGGTTTGAATAAAGACTGGGAGTGGATGTGTCATTACACAAAGTAAAACTACTTCCCCTTGTTTATTTCCCCTCCTACTGTTCTTGTAAACTGCTGGAAATGGCCACCTTGATTATCACTACAAAAGGTTTCCCCTCCCCCCCGCCCCCTGCTGGTATTAGCTCACCTTTTCTGGTCACTCTTGTTACAGTCTGTATGGTAACACCCATTGTTTCATGTTCTCTGTGTATATAAAAACTCCCCACTGTATTTTCCACTGTATGCATCCGATGAAGTGAGCTGTAGCTCACGAGAGCTTATGCTCTAATAAATTTGTTAGTCTCTAAGGTGCCACAAGTACTCTTTTTCTTTTTATAAAACAGAGAATCATCACTGAGTGCATGGGTCTCATAGTGCTGTCACAAGGTAGCTGTCTCTGTGCCTAGGCTGAGTTCAGCTCCCCTGTACTGGAGCAGGTGAACCCAATCCAGCTAATTAAAGAGGGCTGGGCTATATCTGGGCCTATATATAAAGGTGGAAGAAGAAAGGACTGAGACAGGCTGAGCCCTAAGGACGGAACAGCACAGTAGCTGGCATGGGTCCCTGGAGTGAGGGGCCAGGTGCTCACAAAGAGTTGGGGGCAGAGCTGAAAATGCAACCTGACCCTGTTACATTAAATGTTACTGAGAGTGCTAGGAAAACTTCAATATATACCCTACAGTTCACTCCCTCACCATTTTCCCCCAAAACACAATTATTCGTTCCTTTTTTTTTTTTTTTAACTAGATTACTTGTGCCTTTGAATTCAATTATTCCTGTCACTCTTCTTCCATTTGTCTTTTCTCTCTCACATGATGGCAAGTCACCTAAAGATTTAAGTTTCTCTGGACTGTATCATCACTTAATTCATGGAAGTATGGAACAATCTACCCAGACAAGGAGACAAGACTCTAGCTCACTCTGATCTCTAGTGCTTGGGATTTCCACAGCCAAGTGTCCTTCACCAAAAATGCCATGATCTACAAGTTTCACCCTGAGCTGTATCAGCCACTCCCTGTTGGAGTGAGTTGTGGGAATAGAGTGCTCTTGAGTCACCTTTCAGTCTAATGCATGGAGAGTTTTAAAAAATATAACTAGATCCTTGAAGCAGATCTGAAACTGGATCAGAATGTATTTTCATAAAAGATAATTTGTAAGATGAGAGTGGACAGACCCATTTCTTCAAGATGGAAATATCTGCTGGCGGACATTTTACCAGAATTTAAACCACTGATATTCTAGAGCAAAAAACAAGATTTCAAGAAAAGACCGGGAAAAAAATAAGCAAACTATCTTTTTTAGGGAAAATGCCTTTATCCAGTTCCTTTGTGTAGTTTAGTTAGTTTGACATGTTTGAAGTGTTGGCACAAGCTTATTAAATAAGTTTGAAGAGAACAAAGGACTCCTATAATATTACATAAAATTTAAAAACCACACCTGCAAAACTAAAATTGAAATTGTTTCAGATTGTTTTTAAGAGTTATTATGGAGACAGTTTTAGCAACTATTTAAAAAAATTACCAGGGAACAAATACCTAAAAGTCAATATGACAGCATAACTACTCCAGCACTTTGATTGTAAGACCATCATATAGTGAGGTTTCAAAAGTTTACAAGATAAAAAATCTGCATTATTTTTAATTAAACAAGAACCAAAACAGCTGTTAATGTTATTCGGCTTTATACATATTCTGCTAGCCAAAAGAAATAGTGTTCTGATATGAATAGCATCAAGTAATACAGGACTTAGGCTAGTTACTTGGCAGTCAGCCCTACAACCACTAAATAAGGCAATTTTATCACAAATCTGAGTGGTAGATTTTATCATTACACTTAAATTATTAATTTTAAACTATTCACAAAACTGATCTGCATCTACCAGACTGGGGGGCAGGGCAGAGCTCAGGGCTTCTGCTCTGTGGTGGGGCTAAGGACTTCTGTCAGAGACAACTGGAGCCTGCTGGGGGGGCGGTGGGGGGAGGGGAGGGCGGCGGCGTGGCACAATATAAATATTCGTCTTCCCTCACAGTTTGAGTCACGCTCCTCAGCCATGTCCCCCCGCCTTACCCGCAGCAGCGCTCCCTGCAGTTCCCAGGTGTTTCCTACTGCCTCTCCTCATGGCCACAGCTCCCAGCTTGTCAGCTCCAGCCACTGCCATGCAGTGAGAGGGCTCAGCAGCACCATGTGACTAAGAAGAACCAGCAAACCTTAGCAAAAATCAGGGAGGCCAGTAACCCCATGTGCCCCACCATGCACCACCTCTGGCTTCAGTCCAGTGGAGGGGTATCAGGGTTTCAGCTCCGTGGGGCGTGCCTGCCGAGACTCCATGCTTCAGGAGCAGGGCTGAAGCCCCGAGACCCAGCTCTTGAACTTCTAAAGTTTGCTGTATGCAGCTCGGAGGGTCAGTAAGTTTTGCCACCACTGTTATACGGAAAGCTTGGAAGGGAACAAAATGTTTTTATATCAAGGACTATCACCAGAACAATAAATAACCTAAATCAAAGTACAAGACAACCATACCAGTATAGAACACTACAATTTAAAGTTCCGTGTTTCTTAACTTACCTTGGTGTTTGCCATGTCCACAATGTACTGGTCTCCTTTAACACACTCCATTACTGGAAAGCCATCTCTGTCAAGAACTTTAGCTTGAGAGTTACCAGACACAACAAGAATGACATCCCCCGTGCTGCTATACTGTAAAGATTTGATTTGGTGACTGAAAAAAATTAGAAAACACAAAATATGTTTTCATTAAATACAATTACCTTAAGCCAATTTTAAAATGAAGATGTATCAGAGGTGAGAAAATCCTTAAAACATAAATGCTCTGAAAATAAACATATAGTATATCTATAGTATTTCGATGAGACAACTAATATGCAGGGATTAGAGGCTATGCCTGCAGTGAGAGAAATTTTTTTGCATGAGTTGTGCCTACCTGATTGCCTACATAATAACATTTACAGAGTATTATACATTTTACTTTTGGACAAACATATTTATCAAAGGGTACTTTTGTAACTCCAGGTAACAGTAGAATAGGTGTCACAAGAGGTAGGTCTCTTCAGGGTACAGATGATCCCTGGATCAAGGGAGGCAAGCTGACCCAGCCAGAGGGGCTTGATACATATCTCTGGATATCTCTATACAGACAGCAGTGCCTTGCTGAAAGGAGAACCTGGTGTTCAGTGAAGGAAAGATTACCTAGTCCACCTAAGTTAGCTCAAGGTAAGTGTAAATTTAGATACATTAAACAAACCTTTTTCTTTTTGTTCAAACTCCTTTTTCCTTGTGTTTTCAACAGCAATCCGAAAGACCAATAGTAGGGGATTAATAGGAGATGTTAAAAAAAAAATCTTAGAATGAAGAACTAGTTACAAAGTTTAACTATGAAACTGCTATTGCAACTCCATAATGGGGTGCAAACAAAACAAAACAAAACATCAAAAGCAACAAAGTTTCACAAGGAAGTGAATGTGGATTTTAACCCAAGCACAAAACTTGGTATACAAAGGTGGAAAAGAAGGAGAAGGACTGGTGGCATTGCATAACTTTCAGGAAAAATAAAAAAAACCTAAAAGGACCCGTCTCCCAAACCAAGCCCTCTAGCTGATTAATACAAGAGCTGGAACACGTGCCAGAACACAGCTAAGAATTCACTGGATACTGTACGATGGGAATCAATTCTCAAACAAACTTGTGGTCACCATTTTGTATCTGTTCCATTTAAGACAGTAGTTCTCAACCGAGGTACACATATCCCTGGAGGTAAGCAGAGGTCTTCCAGGGAGTACATCAACTCACCTAGATATTTGCCTAGTTTTTCAACAGACTACATAAAAAGCACTAATGAAGTCAGTACAAACTAAAATTTCATACAAACAAAATTAGAACGGAAGAAATTTTGTATTCTTATGTCCGATTTTGTAAGCAAGTAGTTTTTTAGTCAGGTGAAACTTGGGGTACGCAAGATAAATCAGATTCCTGAAAGGGCTACAAAAGTCTGGAAAGGTTGAGAGCCATTGATCTAAGGGACAAGTTCTTGCAGCTGTTCGTAGAAGTGGATAAGCCTCCCTTCAGCTTACACATTCAAAGCTAAATTCAGTCCTCATGCGCAAAATGTGTGCGTATAAGAAGAGTTTGTTTTAATAAATACTAAGTAATTGCACCTGGAAACAATACTGAGCACTGACTGCAATATTTTCTGCTGCACAGTACCACAATAACGTCACCAAAGTGATTAGAGGATGAGAGTAAAGAATGATCTTGTTATATTAACCATTCAAGTAAAACAGAAATTATCTCTATTGTTATATTAATTTACTGCTGACAAAAATGCAAGGTCAAGGATATGTGACTTAAGAAATAAGCTCCAAATTGCTTCAAGTTTTATATTTAGTTTTCTATTTCGCCAAGAAACTTTCTTCCTAAGGTACATAGATTCCTGTAGTGCCCAATACAAAATCCTGGGTCAAATTTACATGGCAGAATAAAGCTGATCAATCTATAAAACAAGTCATGAATACTTGCTACTTAGAAAGAGCAATTCCAAGAGTGTGGCCAGGATAAATTTCAAGTTGGTGGGAAGGACTCCATTAATGAGACAACAATTAGTTATCATGTGGAGATACCTATATCTATTCTTAACATAGTTTCAGTATCTTCTTAGCTCAGCATTTGACAAAAAATAGATTATGATTCTAAAACTCCTAACATCCTCCCTAGCAACTGGGGACTGGGTTTCTCAATAGGGAGCTGTCTCCCTAGCCCAGTGGTTCTCAAACTAGGGCCGCCGCTTGTTCAGGGAAAGCCGCTGGCGGGCCGGGCCGGTTTGTTTACCTGCTGCGTCCGCAGGTTCGGCCGATCGCAGCTCCCACTGGCCGCGGTTCGCCGCTCCAGGCCAATGGGGACTGCGGGAAGAGGCGTGGGCCGAAGGATGTGCTGGCCGCCCTTCCTGCAGCCCCCATTGGCCTGGAGTGGCAAACTGCGGCCAGTGGGAGCCGCGATCGGCCGAACCTGCGGACGCAGCAGGTAAACAAACCGGCCCGGCCCGCCAGCGGCTGTCCCTGAACAAGCAGTGGCCCTAGTTTGAGAACCACTGCCCTAGCCTCTGCTCTTGCCTCCTCCCCGCATAAAAATCTTTCATTGCAGCCTCTGGGAACTAGGTATGTTCCTCTGGCTATTAAGCCTGTTATAAATTTTTCAAGCAATACGTATTCATGTGTCTATGGGGTTTCCTCCTTCAGATGGAAGAGAATGTACTTTTGATTCAACACCAACGTATTTTTTTCTCCTACTTTTAAAAGAAGCTGAATAAATCACTGAAATTAATGCACAATTAAGGTTTTGCTGAAAACTCATGAAAGCAATCTGTCACTTACTAATTTAGCATTTTATGGTCCATGAGGCAATGCCCTTCTGTGGCAACACTTATCTGATCCTCTTCCCCACTGTAAATCCACTAGCTCAGGGTTAGTTATTAACAGTAACTGTATTTAATTCTCCTAACAGCAACTTAAAATAAGCATAGGTTTTGCATACAAAGAATCTCTGGAAAAAAACTATATATTTGTTTTATGATGCAAAAGCCAAAAATCACTTCAAAGGCACTCTTTTACAATCTAGACTTGCTGCCAAATCATTACAAACCTTGAGTTTTAATAAAAATTGGACATTAATATATCCAGAATACTACTTCATAGTCAGAAGTACAAATTTCAGGCCACAAAGAAGGTTCAGCATGCCTCCATGCCCATATTTAATACTTTAAGCAGCTCCAGGATGACATGGTAGACTCTGAAGAGGCAGGTTACCTATGCATGATAGCAATTGTGAAAAGGAGATAGGAGAAACTTTTTTGTCTCACAAACTCTTTCTTACCCAACAATAAATTACTGTCTTTGGGGAAAATGAAAATTATATATAAAATAATAATAATGTTTATTTTCGGAAGTTTAACATTTTATTCTCTTACCAATTAAATATGTATGTTTAATGTTAATGAAGTATAATTAAGGCTGCGAGTCTGTTACCGAGGTCACAGAAGTCACAGATTCCGTGACTTTCTGTGACTTCTGCAGCAGCCAGTGCTTACTCAGGGGCTGCCCGAGCAGCTCCTGAGCCAGCAGCAGCAGTTTGGGAGTGGAGTGTGGGAGGGGGCTCCGGGCTAGGGGTTGGAGGGTGTGGGGGACTCCCCGGCTCTCACTGGCATGTCCCTGCAGCTCCTAGGTGGCAGAGGGCCAGGGGGCTCCGCGCGCTGCCTGCGCCCAAAGGCCCTGCCCCCGCAGCTTCCATTGGCTGTGGTTTCCGGCCAATGGGAGCTACACAGCCAGCACTTGTGGCAGGAGCAGTCCGCAGAGCCCCCTGGCCCCTCCAGCACCTAGGAGCTGCAAGGACATGTGGAGCTGGGTAGGGAGCCCCTGTCAGCCCTGCCAACCCTCCCTCTCCCCCCCGCAGCACCAGCAGGGGTCCCGGGCCATGTGCCACTACCCGCCCCTCACCCCCCCATACCAGCGGGGGTCCTGGGCCGCACGCCGCTGCCCAGTCCCCACCCCCAGCACCAGCGGGGTCCTGGGCCACCTCTCCCAGCACCTGTGGTGCCCCGGACAACCTCCTCCCCAGAGCACCTGTGGCCCCCATGCCCAAGTTTTAGTTAGGGGTATATAGTAAAAGTCATGGACAGTCATCCATGAATTTTTGTTTACTGCCCATGACCTGTCCATGACTTTTACGAAAAATACCCATGATTAAATCGTAGCCTTAAGTATCATAAAAGCAAATACTGGAGGATAGTTATTTTAATGCTCAAAAAAGTGTGGTAGGATCTTTATAGACATTTAAAAATTATCCCTGCTTCAAAGACTTTAAAATCTATATCTGAGGTGGAGGTAAGGGGATGAGGGAGGGTAAGGGGATGAGGAAAGAAGGAGGATACAGGAATATAATCAAGCAGATACTCAAGTTTATTCACATAAAATATCTGTGTTCTTGTAATGGGTTTTTCATTAAAAGACTTTTTTTAAAAAGACAGATACAGGAAAATGAACATTGACTCATTTATTTGTGGACATCACAGAAGACTTTTTTAAGATCAAGCATTTATCTGTGGAATCTTTTCTAATGTAGGTTGTAAAAAAATTGAAAATGCTTGAACTAGAAGTTAATAGGCTACAATAGCTGCCAGATGAATTATAATTGTACAAAAATAAGACTCTAGAGTTCACAGGAAATGGAATAAAACAAGAATGAGAGCTGCCTACATAGGAGAGAGTTTCCACTTTAATGTATTGCCCGTTCTTTTAAATGGTTTATGAGATGTTTAGCCAAGGAGAAGGAGTGTCTTGTGATTAAGGCATAGTACTAGGGCCATAAAGATTGGGGTTCAATTCCCAGATATAACACAGACTTTCTGTGTGACCTTTGACAAGTCACTTAGGCACTTTTGAAAATCTTACTTGAAGTGACTGATCAGGTGTACAAACCCCACAATGGGCAACAAGGGGTTAAGGGATTATTTTGAGCTCTGCCAGCCCTTCCCCACCACACCTGCAACAAATGCTCCATCTGATGGAGGAATTAAAAGGCAGGGAATTAGCTCATTTGGGTGGCAGAGCTGGAGGTGGGCAGACCTGCAGCCCACAGCTCCAGCAGCACAAAGCAGAGGGAAGCCTGAAGGCTCTGACACAGCTGCCCAAAGGGGCCCTCCCTGAGGGAAGGGAGGACCCACCCAAGAGGCAACCAGAGAGGGAAGTATCCTGTGGACCTTGGACATTAGTAACTCCCTCTTACTTCTTTTGGTTTGGATTTCCTCACCAGGGGAAGGCCTTTGACTGAGCTGATCCCTGGGGGGACGAGGATGAGAGAAGAGGCCCAGGGAGGACAGCCTTAAACAGCCTTGGTTGCCAGACTACTCGTAGCCCAAAGGGCACTGGGTCAGAGCCGGTGGAGTGGGAGGGCCTGGATTCCCCTCCCCACAACCCCCTTAGCAGTCAGGGGTTGTGGCCATGACCACTAGGCCACACTCCCCAACCAGACCCCGAGGACCATTACAGTGGCTCAGACATTTAGGCTCCTAAGTCACTTTTGAAAATGGGACAGATACAAAAAATAAGGGTAACATTTTCAAAAGCACTTATTTGTAAAATGAGGATAAATCCTTTCCATCATCCTTTTTCTATCTTCTATACTTAACTTGTAAATTCTTCAGGGATGGTACTATCTTACTATGTAGTCATACAGTGTCTAGAATAATGGGTCCGCAATCCCAGAACCTCTAGATGTTACTGTAATACAGACAATATAAATCATAATAGTCTCTAACCAAACAAAACCAATATCTAAAAAGTTGCCAATGTCCACACTGATGAAGGAAATAAAATTTGGCCTTATTTCTGAGATAAGAGATGAGGAGAGAATGGAAAAACCATCTCCCTCTTTACTTATATCACTGACATTTGACTGCTTATCAGACAAGCAGCCTGAAGAATATTTTCCCTTAGTCACAAAACTATTTTCTCCTTGAGAAGAATGAAAAGGGAGATTCCTGAAATATTTTTTTTTCCCTTTTTCGTTTCTAGATAGTTGGCCAAGGAGCAAAAGAAACATAAGCAAACCTCCAAGGAGATGGGAAAACCCAAGTACAAAGACTGTGAATAGCTAAGGGACCTATGCAACCAGAGCACATCATCCAAGATCTGGAGTGTGAACCTGGGTGTCCTGGTCAAATTCTAGTCCAGATTAATTACATCCTGGTTCAAAAAACTTCATCCCTGTTATGGCCAAGAGAGTCAGAACTTAGAAGTACACGAACAAGATCTCAACAACAGTAGTAGAGTCTACTTGGACCTGTAAGAAGACGACTAAAATTAGGGAATTTCCAGAGTTGAGTAGAGGCTACATCTGAAAGATCTGATCCTCAAGAGCAGAAATGGATGCTTTCCCAGGAAAAGAGAATGGGGGCTAGGCCCTGGTCTACACTAGGAGTTTAGGTCAAATTTAGCAGCGTTAAATCGATGTAAAACTGCACCCGTCCACACGATAAAGCCCTTTTTTTCGACTTAAAGGGCTCTTAAAATTGATTTCCTTAATATACCTCTGACAAGTGGATTAGCACTTAAATCGGCCTTGCCAGGTCGAATTTGGGGTACTGTGGATGCAATTAGACAGTATTGGCCTCCGGGAGCTATCCCAGAGTGTTCTACTGTGACCGCTCTGGACAGCGCTCTCAACTCAGATGCACTGGCCAGGTAGACAGGAAAAGGCCCGCAAACTTTTGAATTTCAATTTCCTGTTTGCATAGTCACCTGCAGCTTGCCACGCTGGCCAGAGCTCATCAGCAGAGGTGACCATGCAGAGCTCATCAGCAGAGGTGACCATGATGGGGTCCCAGAATCACAAAAGAGCTCCAGCATGGACCGAACGGGAGGTATGGGATCTGATCGCTATATAGGGGGAGGAATCCGTGCTATCAGAACTCTGTTCCAGTTTTTGAAATGCCAAAACATTTGTCAAAATCTCCCAGGGCATGAAGGAGAGAGGCCATAACAGGGACCCGAAGCAATGCCGCGTGAAACTTAAGGAGCTGAGGCAAGCCTACCAGAAAACCAGAGAGGCAAACGGCCACTCTGGGTCAGAGCCCCAAACATGCCGCTTCTATGATGAGCTACATGCCATTTTAGGGGGTTCAGCCACCACTACCCCAGCCGTGTTGTTTGACTCCTTGAATGGAGATAGAGGCAACATAGAAGCAGGTTTTGGGGACGAGGAAGATGATGATGATGAAGTTGTAGATAGCTCACAGCAAGCAAGCGGAGAAACCAGTTTTCCCGACAGCCAGGAACTATTTATCACCCTGGACCTGGAGGCAGTCCCCCCCAAATCCACCCAAGGCTGCCTCCCGGACCTGCCAGGCGGAGAAGGGACCTCTGGTGAGTGTACCTTTTAAAATATTATACATGTTTTAAAAGCAAGCATGTTTAATGATTAATTTGCCCTGGCATTTGCGGCTCTCCTGGATGTACTCCCAAAGCCTTTGCAGAAGGTTTCTGGGGAGGGCAGCCTTATTCCACCCACCATGGTAGGACACTTTACCACACCAGGCCAGTAGCACATACTTGGGAATCATTGTACAACAAAGCATTGCAATATATGTTTGCTGGCATTCAAACAACATCCGTTCTTTATCTCTCTGTGTTATCCTCAGGAGAGTGATATCATTCATGGTCACCTGGTTGAAACAGGGTGCTTTTCTTAAGGGGATATTCAGAGGTGCCCGTTCCTGCTGGGCTGTTTGCCTGTGGCTGAACAGAAATGTTCCCCGCTGTTAGCCATGGGGGGGGGGGGCTAGCCACGTGGTGGGGGGAGGCAAAATGCGACCTTGGAATGAAAGCACATGTGCTATGTATGTAATGTTAACAGCAAGGTTTACCGTGAAAGAGTGTAGCCATTGTTCTAGAAAATGTGTCTTCTTAAATACCACTGCCTCTTTCTTTTTCTCCAGCAGCTGCATGTGTTTCAATGATCGCAGGATCTTCTCCTTCCCAGAGGCTGATGAAGATTAGAAGGCAAAAAAAACCGCACTCGTGATGAAATGTTCTCTGAGCTCATGCTGTCCTCCCACACTGACAGAGCACAGACGAATGCGTGGAGGCAGACAATGTCAGAGTGCAGGAAAGCACAATATGACTGGGAGGAGAGGTGGCGGGCTGAAGAGGGGGCTGAAGCTGAAAGGTGGTGGCAGTGTGATGAGAGGAGGCAGAATTCAATGCTGAGGCTGCTGGAGGGTCAAACCAATATGCTCCAACATATGGTTGAGCTGAAGGAAAGGCAGCAGGGGCACAGACCGCCGCCACAGCCCCTCTGTAATCAACCACCCTCCTCCCCAAGTTCCATAGCCTCCTCACCCAGATGCCCAAGAACGCGGTGGGGGGGGTCTCCGGCCACCCCGCCACTCCACCCCAGAGGATTGCCCAAGCAACAGAAGGCTGGCATTCAATAAGTTTTAAAGTTGTAAACTTTTAAAGTGCTGTGTGGCCTTGTCCTTCCCTCCTCCACCACCTCTCCTGGTGCTTCTCTCCTCCACCACCCCTCCTGGGCTACCTTGGTAGTTATCCCCCTATTTGTGTGATGAATGAATAAAAAATGCATGAATGTGAAGCAAAAATGACTTTATTGCCTCTCCAAGCGGTGATCGAAGGCAGGAGAGGAGGGTGGTTAGCTTACAGTGAAGTAAAGTGAACCAAGGGGCGGTGGGTTTCATCGAGGAGAAACAAACAGAACTTTCATACTGTAGCCTGGCCAGTCATGAAACTGGTTTTCAAAGCTTCTCTGATGCGCACTGCACCCTCCTGTGCTCTTCTAACCTCCCTGGTATCTGGCTGTGCGAAACCAGCAGCCAGGCGATTTGCCTCAACCTCCCACCCCGCCATAAACATCTCCCCCTTACTCTCAGAGATAGTGTGGAGTGCACAGCAAGCAGTAATAACAGTGGGAATATTGGTTTCGCTGAGGTCTAAGCGAGTCAGTAAACTGCGCCAGCGCGCTTTTAAACGTCCAAATGCACATTCTACCATCATTCTGCACTTGCTCAGCCTGTAGTTGAACAGCTCCTGACTACTGTCCAGGCTGCCTGTGTACGGCTTCATGAGCCATGGCATTAAGGGGTAGGCTGGATCCCCAAGGATAACTATAGGCATTTCAACAGCCCCAATGGTTATTTTCTGGTCTGGGAAGAAAGTCTCTTCTTGCAGCTTTTGAAACAGACCAGAGTTCCTGAAGATGCGAGCGTCATGTACCTTTCCCGGCCATCCCACGTTGATGTTGGTGAAATGTCCCTTGTGATCTACCAGTGCTTGCAGCACTATTGAAAAGTACCCCTTGCGGCTTATGTACTCGGCGGCTTGGTGCTCCGGTGCCAAGATAAGGATATGGGTTCCGTCTATGGCCCCACCACAGTTAGGGAATCCCATTGCAGCAAAGCCATCCACTATGACCTGCACATTTCCCAGGGTCACTACCCTTGATATCAGCAGATCTTTGATTGCGGTGGCTACTTGCATCACAGCAGCCCCCACAGTAGATTTGCCCACTCCAAATTGATTCCCGACTGACCGGTAGCTGTCTGGCAATGCAAGCTTCCATAGGGCTATTGCCACTCGCTTCTCAACTGTGAGTGCTGCTCTCATCTTGGTATTCTTTCACCTCAGGGCAGGGGAAAGCAAGTCACAAAGTTCCATGGAAGTGCCCTTACGCATGCAAAAGTTTCGCAACCACCGGGAATCGTCCCAGACCTGCAACACTATGCAGTCCCACCAGTCTGTGCTTGTTTCCCGAGCCCAGAATCTGCGAAGGAGGGAGGGAGGAGAAAATGAAACACAAAACAAGTCTGGTCTATTTCTTGTTTTGAGCCACTTCATCTATCTTTATACATCTTGCTGGCAACAGATTGTGCAGTACGACCGCTAGCCATCATCATCTCCTGGGTGCTCGGCAGAAGACGGTGCAGTATGACGACTAGCCATCATCTTCTGCTGGCTGGAGGTTAAAAGACAGTGCACTGCCGGTAGGACTGAATTGCTACAAGACGAAACAAGGGAAATGACCTGGCTGAGTCACTCCCATGTTTGCCCAGGCGCCCAATTAAAAGCGCACCCAGGACTAAGTCGATGACAGCTACCAGTCATACTGCACTGTCTGCTGCCAAAAGGCAATTAACTGCTGCTGTGTAGCAATGCAGTACCACGTCTGCCAACACCCAGGAGACATACGGTGACTGTTACCTGACTCCATGCTTGCCGTGGTATGGTGTCTGCACAGGTAACTCAAGAAAAAAGGCGCAAAACGATTGTCTGCCCTTGCTTTCACGGAGGGAGGGAGGGAGGGAACGAACAGGGGCCTGACGATATGTACCCAGAACCACCCGTGACAATGTTTTAGCCCCATCAAACACTGGGATTTCTACCCAGAATTCAAATGGACGGCAGAAACTGCGGCAACTGTGGGATAGCCACCCACAGTGCAACGCTCCGGAAGTCGACGGTTGCCTCGGTACTGTGGACACACTCCGCCGACTACATGCACTTAGCAGTTCTATGGGGACACACACAATCAACTGTATAAAACCGCTTTCTACAAAACCGACTTCTATAAATTCGGCCTAATTTCGTAGAGTAGACATACCCGAAGTCCTGTTAGGCTCAGAGGAAGCCCTGGAAAAAATCTCACTGCCTTGGCAGGGATGAAACAGTATTTGAGTTCTAGAACTATCTTTGCAGACAACTGAAGATTTCTTATTGAAGAATCCAACAGGATCTAACTAGATTTACATGAATGAACAGATTTAAGGATCCAAAGTTATTCCAAGTACCTACATATCTGAGGATTCTTTCAGCACTAAAGGGCCCAAGAGATAGTCAAATATATGTATCATCTTTGTGCTGGGCTCAAGATTAGTGGTTAACTGTGTCATTCTTCTTGCACTCTAACACTGAAGATGCCAGAAGGGAGGACTTAAGAATCCTTTTCCAAGATTTAGGATTTTATTTTTTTTATTTTTAAACTCAATTGTTTGGGTTATAATACACTAGAAATCAAAAATATAGATCCAGGAAAAGGAGTCTTTGGAGACTACATAAAAAGAAGAAGATTTTTCTATCAACATTCTTATTTGATGCATGCTTCAGGGATGAAGGGAGCACACAAGGAACAACAACCCAATGAATTTCAAATAGAAGTCATGTGCTGATCTCAGACAAAAGTCTAGTTTGTGACAGAACGCACAATGCTTGAACTCATTTTTTTTTTTTTCTGACAAAGCCATTTCCCACATGGATAATAAAATAAGGAAATTAAAACTGTAGAGTAAAACTATGCCAAGTACTTAAGAAACTAGCTGAAGCAATCTCTGAATCATTAGCAATTATCTTCAAGAACTCAAGGAGGATGAGTGAGGTCCCATATGGTTGGTGAAAGGTGAACACAATACCTATCTTCCAAAACCAGGAAACAGGAAGACCCAGGAAATTACAGACCAGTCAGCCTAACTCTGATACCCAGAAAGATTTCTTCTTAACTCAGAGCATCTTTGCAGACACAGGGAGCAGTAGAGCATTACCATTCATGTCTGTCCATGGATTGTTTCTCCATTAAGGCCAGACTTGTCATGTCCCTTAATATGATGTTCCACCATCTAGTCGGTGACTGGCCTATAAGCCTAACTGACCTTCATTGTGCTTACATTATTTTTTTTGGTACCCTATCCATCTGTTTGTCTTCTGCAGCGTCCCCACCATCATAATCTTTTTGATTGCTGTCAATCCCAATTTCACATCCTATCTCCTTCTAACTCTGTCTTAACATTGTTCGACTTTACACTTGCCATCCTTCTAAGAACTCTCATCTTTACTGCCCCCAACCATCTGATGTCCGTTTCATTTACCACCGCTGCCTACAGACCATAAAGTAGCACCGTTCATACACTGGCTTGATAAATGTTGACTTCGATACCAAACAGTATTTTTTCAGTCCAGGATTTCATCAATTTCCATGCAGCACTCGTAGATAAAGCACATCATCTTTTAACCTTGGCCCTGATGGAACAGTTAAGATTCTGCTTGTTCTACAGTACTGCTGCATTTCAACACTACCTATTGTCCCTTTTTTGACATGAAACCATTTAATCTTCTTGGCACTTATTGTAAGTCCAAGTTGACTACACCAATTTTCCAGGGTAATAAAGAGGAATTTTAGAAAAGGTTACCTTAGAAGGCAACCAGAAGGTTACCTTTTCTAATGCCCATATATCTTTGTTGAGATGATGGGACCACATCTGTAAGCAGTATTCAAGATGTGGGCGTACCATGGATTTATATAAAGGCAATAAGATATTCTCCGTCTTACTCTCTAACCCTTTTTAAATTATTCCTGACATCCTGTTTGCTTTTTTGACTGCCGCAGCACACTGCGTGGACATCTTCAGAGAACTATCCACAATGACTCCAAGATCTTTCTCCTGATTAGTTGTAGCTAAATTAGCCCCTATCATATTGTATGGATAGTTGGGGTTATTTTTTCCAGTGTGCATTGCTTTAACATTTATGCACATTAAATTTCATTTGCCAGTTCATTGCCCAATCACTTAGTTTTGTGAGATCTTTTTGAAGCTTGAAATTGGCATTAAACTCTTCAGTTTTCTCAGTGTCATCCATAATTAGTTCTCCTTCCCTGCTAAGTAGTCAATGTACGTGCTCCTTCTTCTTTCTCCTGCTCCTAATGTATTTATAGAACCTCTTCTTAAGTCTATTGCTGGATGCAACTAATTTTGTGCCTTATTGTTTCTGATTTTGTCCCAAAATTTTGGCTCCCAGCTGTTACCTCTCTTGGGCAGAGACCCTCATCACTCTCCCTCCTGACCAAGGTTTTTCCAGGCTGCACAGTTCCCTGCATATACTACTATATTCCCAGAAAGCCTGACTACCTAAACAGGCTAGAGTCTGCACTTTGCTTTCTCTCCAAACGTGATAAATA
The DNA here is from genome assembly GCF_965152235.1 of Eretmochelys imbricata. Classification (NCBI taxonomy): domain Eukaryota; kingdom Metazoa; phylum Chordata; order Testudines; family Cheloniidae; genus Eretmochelys; species Eretmochelys imbricata. Next base: position 26,659,068 of record NC_135576.1, on the reverse strand, counting down.
GTGTAACTGCCAGCAGTAACAAGTTACCACACAGCTCTTTCTAAGCACATCCATTCTTAAAATGATAAAATTATAGAAAGAACATTAAAAACATTAAAAGAACCTACATATATGCTTTTAAAAAAAAAAGCTTACCTGAGGTCACTCTGACACCAACTGTGGGCTCTGGTAGGTGTCCATTTTTCAAACCCTACAACTGGGTTTTCCCCATGGCTACAACTTCATGACTACCTCATATTCAGAACCAGAACCACCATGAATAGCTAAGTCTTTCTTTTATATATGGGCTTTTGATCTTGGCCCCATGTAACAGTGATCAGCAGACAATGGCCCAATCTTCAGAGCACAGCGAAGAGGCATGAGAGACGCTATTTTGTCCCCTTAAAGGGGTATGAGCATCTCTTCACTTATTCTCCACCCTTGGTGGAGGAAGGCAAACTGATTATGAGGGCCTCCTTGCAGGCTGCTCTTGATGGCGCAGATACAGCTGTAGGGGGCAAACAGGCCGGAGTCTGCCACAAAGTTTTTGTGGTCTCATTTACGGTTTTAATGAGTGGCAGTGCAATACGTGAGGGCCAAGAGGGAGCAAGGATGTCCGCCACTGGATCAGCATCCTCTACCACTTCCTCTGTCTGGATCCCCAGGTCCTGGGCCACCCTGCGCAACAACTGTTGCAGGACCCTACTATCCTTATCCTCCAAGGGCGGGGCCACCGAAGTGCCCACAATGGCCTCATCTGGGGAGGACAAAGACAAGAGCACCGGCACATGGCCTTGGTCACTGCCCTCGGCGCCGAGAGTGTCACATTGTTCGTGGGGCTGGTGAGCTGATGATGCTGAGGTCACTGGTGCCGCGATGGCCGGTGCTGAGGTTGTTGGTGCCAAGGTCAGAGGGGCAGGTGGAGACACAGGCATAGTCACCAGAGATAGTCCCGGTGCCAGCTGCTGCGGCGGGATCAAAGGATGCCAACGTGACTGACACCGATCTGGATCTCGATGCCAGGCTCTGACCCAGGAAGTTCAAAAGGGCTACAAAGCTGGTGGTTGCCATGGCGCCGGAGGAGGCTGGCGGTGTCGCCAGGATCTAGACCTCCTGCTGTTGGACCTATCTGAGCAATAGGACTCTGCCCAGGACTCAGAGGTCTCCAAAAATAAGACCACAGAGGAGCAGCACTGGGTGGTGCCAAGGAGTGGTGCAGAGCCTCTGGGGACTGGTGCAGTTCCCACACATGGATGGCCAGTGTCAGGGAGTGGCGTGCAGGAGACGGGGAGTGGTGTGACATCAATGCCAGCTTGCCCCTAGATGGAATAGGTGGCCAGGTTATCACCGGTGCCTGATCCCTCCTTGGAGAAGGTGGTACCATCAAGCAAATAAGGTCCTGCACTGCCCTAAAGGTCTCCAGAGTGGAGGGGAGTTGAAAGTCCCGGCCATGACAGTCCAGAGAATGGTAGTGGGCCGGACTCAACTGGACCCCTTGCGGAGCAGGAGTCGACAAGCCCCTGGGAACCGCCGGGCCCGAAGTAGGCTGGCTAGGCTGAGGTCTCCTTGCCGCTGGCTCCTTAGGCTTAGGAAGGGCCCTCTCTCCTGCTTCTTTTTCTTCTGGGGTTCCGGAGATAAAGATCGGCACCTGCCAGAAGTCTTATGTTCAGTGCCATGTCGGTGCCGGCAGTCCTTGGCCTCCTTTCTTGGCGCCAATGCGCTGCGCACCGAAGAGGAGGCACTCGGCATATGCTCCGCCGACCTGGGGTTGGACTGTAGGCGGAGGGCTGCCCCCATGAGGATAATTAAGAGTCTCTGCTCATGATCCTTAAGGGTCTTCAGCCAAAATCCTTTACAAATGCGGCACTTGTACTTTTGGTGACTCTCACTAAGGCACTTCAAGCAAGAAGTGTGCGGGTCACTCTTCGGCATAAGTTTGCCACAGTCTTCACAAGATTTGAACCCTGGAAACTTAGGCATGCCCTGGTGTCGGGGGAGAAACTGCGGGGGGCACACTCCCGTAATGGAAACTTAGAGAAATGACTACTAAAGCTACTACTCCTATTAAGAAAAACTAACTATATACAGATCACGATGGGACACTGCCAAAAGCGCTTGCAGAAGCAAGAGCGAGGGAAGTTCTAGCAAGCCATCACTGGTGATAAGAACAAACTGAGGCGGGGGTCAGGTCGGCTGGCCCTATATTGGACGCCATGAAGGCACAACTGCAGGGGGTGCCCAGGCTGACCCTACAGATACTGCTACCGGAAAAATCGTCTGACTGTCGTGCACATGCACACCTGATTGGAACTGACATGAACAAGCACTTGAACAAGAACCCATGGCTGGCCCAGGGCAGCTGACTTAGGCTTGCAGAACTCGGGTTTTGGGGCTGAAGGCTCTGATGATGCTCTCCTCAAAAAAATACTAGTACTTATAGAAGCCCTATTCCTACTAAAGCGCCTACATGAGACTACCATCAATTGTTTTCTTTCTTAGCTAGCTTTGTACGAGTAGGAGGGGTGGGGGACAGGGCACATTCTATCAACCTGCTGCATATAATAAAGACACTACATCTGCATTTGTCTTGAGAGATTTATCCTATAATTAGCTTATTTGATACCTATGTATGCGGTGCTAAATATTTGAATAGTACAGTTTGCTGAGCCAGCTCAAGAGAAAATATGCACGTCTTTCAAACAAAATGTGAAAGACAGGCAGCATGTAACTAGCTCTATCCACATTTTGTCTAATGTAGAAATATTAGGGGATAGTAAAACCTTTCCAACAGAATCATTTTGCAACTTACAGTGTATTGTAGCTAGAAGCTGTAATACAGGGGCTGTTAAGTCAGAAAGATAGTCTCAACACATACCATTCACAAGGTTGAAGTGATCGAAAAGCTTGAAGAGATGCATCCATTCCAGCAAAGTCCCAAAGCCGAACATCATAGTCATAGCCTCCAGTTACCAAACGGGCGCCTGAGGGATCCAAACCCAAAGCAGATACCTACAGACAGACAGACCAAAACGAATTCAATGAAGATAATTCAGAGGTAGTCTGATCTTCCTCTTTGTACTTTTTTTTTTTAAACTGTAACCAGTGCACAGAATGGCACTAGTCTCACACAGCCATATTTCACAGTCATTGCCTTGGTCTGTTCCTTCCACATGTCAGCCATGCAGTGTTCCATTTTTTGGGAGAGTTTCTGTCACCTCTTGTGTGAAGACTGAATTATGTACAGGGAAATAAAAATCACTCCTTCTGACGGCATCATTTCAAGAAGAAACGTTAATTAACAAAATATTTAATTTTGTTTCCATTTGTTTGGGGTAAATTATTTTATTTCTGAATGCAGTTGTTTTCATTTCTCTTACTGAAGAAATGTAATTTCCTTTTCCATTACGCATACCAGCAATACTAATATTTCTAGTAAGATAATCATCAAATGACATTTAATTTACATCATTTTATGACTCTGTACCATTTATCCATGCCAGTACAGCTTTACACGTATACTACTTAGTAATTGTTGCTTTCTAATGAAAACTGTAGAGAGCTCATGCAAAAAGCATTATTAAGAATAGGTGATGCATATACCAAAAGAAGAAAGCCATCATGGAGAAGTAACAACTCAAAAAACTTGAAAATTTACTGGAAAGGTATCATAAAAGTAACAAAATCAATAGTTCATTGCTATAATTAAAACACTTACAAAATGAACATTTCTAACACCTCAGCATAAATTATTGCCCTCAAGTTTCAGTGAAATGCAGCATTTCATTATAATGAAATATTCTACAAAATTATGACAAATATTTAAAACTGCAATTAATGTGTAATTAAATAATTACACACCAAGAGTTTTCAAATTTTCATAACATGAGGACATTAATAGAAAGCGTCTCATGGATATCACCCCTTCCACAGGCAATCACATGGATCATACTCCCTCCCCTTCACAATCATGAATTGTGGCATCAATAGTAGTGAATTGCAACATCCCTGCAGCAACTATAGAAATTGCTTCTGTGGAAAAGGACTACTTAGGTAATATTTTCTACCTCTCAGTGTCTTCAGTACAATAAATTGTGTTTTCAAACAAAGAAAAAAAAATAGAAAAAAATTTACCTGTGACCCCCCTAATTTTTATTCTCACAGAAAGTCTGTCTAAAATCCTTAGTGAGAGGAAATGCACTGACATTGTAGTAGAAGCAAAGCTGTCAGTCAAGTAAGCCATTAAGCTTTGTCCACCAACTCAGCTCTCCAGTTTAAGGTCTCCTATAAAGGTATGAACAACTAACTCAGTAAACAGAAGAAATAAGAAATCTGAGAAATGATGAAAAAATTGGGTTCAAATTTTTAAACCCTCCTGGAATTACTACAAATTAAATCCAATTTGAGGGGGTTAGGGTTGCACAGGCTTCCCCTAAGAATGGAAATTAGCAAGTAAGAGGTGAAATTTCATGTGTTAGGTCCAAAGTACATCATTTAATCTCTTTCAGTTGCTTCAGGTTAAGGCAGAATGAGGGAAGAACTAGGTCCTTTGACCCAGAATAGATGGTATTAGCGTTGGAAAAAAAGTTCTGGGCTATGCCACGGGTTACCTTTTCTTCCTCAAATACATAATCAGTAAAGCACCCAGATCAGAAGCCCTTTTGCCACACGGAAGACTACCCTCAGCAAGAGGAAATAAAGTGACTTGAAGAGATGAGCCATGAGGGCTTGAAGAACAAGTTTTAGACTTCAGAAAGAGCACTTTAAGACCTTGGGAAGATTCTGTAACTTAACTTCCCCAAGGAAAATCTAAATGCAGCAGAGATACTAATTTAGATTGTTTTCTGGCATCCAGAAGCACTTGCCAGTGCTTAAGGCTGAACTCTGAAGAGGTGAGAGACAGTGTCAATGGCCATATCATTTCCATACAGCAGAGTACTGCCTATTTGAAACATGTTTCCAGAATGTTAGAGATCAATATATTCTAGTAGTGCCTACTGTTCAGCAGTCAAGCTATAGGTTTCAGGATTGGGAAGAAGGACTGGGCCTTAATGAAGAAGATCTGGAAATTTTAGTAGAAGCACTAGAAGCAATATGGTCAAGAGTAACTATGATCTTCTGCAGCAACAAACCCCTTGCTAACAAGATATCAAGAAAAGGTAATACATGATTCCCTTCCAGTGGTGGAAGACTCTAATCACATGTATGCTTTTCTGTAAATTCTGTGGGAGTAGTGGAGAGTTCATAGGGAAGTGTGTCTATAGAGCTGTAAATATTTCTTCTGGTTGCAAAACCATAGAAACCTGTGGTGAGATTTCCAGATTTTTTTTAACGTGAAAGTAGGCATCTCCTAAAGCGATATATGTCAAAATCACCAGCATCTTTGGTTACCATTATATATGTCTGAGATTCCATCCTGAGACCTGCCAGAAAAATCCAAGTTGTATAGGAAGTGATGATAGTGATTAATCAAGCAAATTCCTTTCTTCTGAGTCAGTACTAATCCAATTACCCAACATTATTTTAGAGGTGCACTGCTGCTGGAAGTGCCATCTTTCAGGTGAGATATTAAAAAAAACCCTGATAACCCATTACATTTTTCACAAGAGCAGATATTTATGTCCAGGGTCTCTACACAAACTGGAATTTGGTTATTACATCCTGCCTACCTAAATTCCCCATGTAGTTTCAATTGGATAGAGCATTTTTCTTTACTTTCTATCCTAAACTGTTTAAATGTATCACTGTACAAGCGGTCATCAAAAGGTCCCAGGTACCACGTAATCCTCAGGCCCTGTCCACTAAGATGAATTTCACATTTAGGACAATGATAAACAGAATATGACCACTTAATAATTTCCCATTTCTGGAAAAGCTAACTATTTAATAATTTAAATATCTTTGCACACCATTCACCTTGTTTAGGATTTGTAGACTGTAGAGCCTGTGGACAAACCCCATATTAACCATGCATCCAGTTAATATTCTAAAATGGGGTTCTCTGCTACAATTACTATCTGTACTGTCCCAGTTATGATTTGAAAAGTTAAAAAGCATGATGTTCAGAAAATCTCTTTATGTTCTTTTTCCCATGCTCACCTAGTGTCAAAGCTGTCAGGAGAAAATTTATCTCTGCAGTTTCATTGGGAAAAAGTAACTCCTATTACTATATACAAGCAAGGCAACTGGAAAATTAATCAGGTTTCTGGAAAGACTCTTTAGCTTGGGAAATCTTTTCTGATTCATTTCAGCTGCACAGGAATACAGTCATCATCAGCCTAAGATCATTAGACTGAAGAGATACAGATGGGATATTTAAGTTTAGATGAAATACATTTAATAAATGAAACTCTCTATGTACTATTGACTATGTCCTGAAAAAAGATATTGAGTTCCACTAATTTTTAAAGGACTGTCATTTTACTGTATGAATGTGTAGATGGGTAATTTCATTATAAATAAACTGGATAGCCCTTCTGTGGGATAACTGCTTTTTCCATTGATCTGTTTTGTTCATTCGATCCAATCTATTTGTACTGTATATACCCAATCTATATCTCACCTCTGCTCAAAGTGATGACAGCTGCATTCTTAGGCAGTCAAAATGTTTCTAAGAGGCTTCCCAGATTGTAGTTCCCAACAATAAACGTTTGAATTAGAAATTACAACTTCCATTTTAAAATGCCACACAAATATAGAAACTGCATTAAAGAAGAAACTGCACAACTTGGACATGGATAATGCAACCTGTTCTCTACAATGTTGTGCCTTTGTTTTATTATTTTTTGGACAAGCATTGATAATACCAGACGTTTGTACTAAAACTTTATAGCCTATATAACCTAGTTTAAATTAAAAGTATATTTAAAATATTGACCAAAAGCGAATCAGAAAATAAGTTATTTTAATATTTCCATAAATGTTTTGATATACAGCAAATCAACTACCCAAAGTGCACTCAGACTATTTACACAGGCCATAACTGAATTACTTCAGGTCTGAAAAATAATGCGTCTTCCAAAGGAAGTGATAACAGACACCAAACAGTACTGTTAAGAAGATGAGATGTTGAAAGATCAAGAATCTATTCATTTAAAATGCAAATGATATAAGGTTTTTAGGAAAGCCTGGCAAACCATCAAGCTTATAAAATATACCTTTCATCTATATTTAAGCAGCATCCAAATGAGCACAAGGTATATTTTATGTTCTGTTCTGACATTTTGAGAATTTGTTCAAATTACTTAAAGGCTCAACAATATTTTTCAAAAAGATGTGTCCATTTCATTTTTAATCTTTTCCAATTATTCAGTTGGCCTGTAGCAGCACAATGCAATGGGAAATTGATCAGTGGTGATCTGAACCAATTTAGATTATCACAGATGTTCCAGAAGATTAGTTGATATACAAACAGTAGTACAGAACACAAGTTTCATTTCTAGGGTAATTTAATCAAACATGTACTGCAAAAGTAGATAGCACCTCACACAAAATAGGAAAGTAGTTTTGCTAAAGGTTATAAACAATTAAGAAAAGCACATTTTATACATGTATGATTCTGCGTAAGATCTAATTCATTCAACTTTTCTGCCAGGATTTTGTTTAAAATGCAATGTGATGTATAGTTTTTTAGCACTTAAAATCCAGGCAAACACTTTCTAAAATGTCTGTTCATACTATGTAAATTCCCCACATACAAAATATCTTTCAACACAATCAGATATTTCTTTTTCACCTCTCCTCCTCTTAACGAGAAATTATAAAAACTTCTATGCCACAGCATAGTGGCTCTGGAGGACACACCTCATGTGACAGCCTGGCTTCCTGCGTCTCACTCTAGGTGGCACCACATGGTCCAACCACACTTAAACCATATCTCTTGGCTGAAGTCTCCTAACTCCCAAGGTATTAACAACACAAGTCCAACACTGTTCTGGCATCTGTACGAGTTTCCCTCTGGGATCCTGTGACAGTATAAGTTTGCAGTGAAAGAGAAACAGAATCTTCAAAACAAAGCATTATTTATTCATTCCTCAAAAGGAACAAAGCATTTAGGGCAAAGGGTAACACAATAAAAGGCCCACACTCATGGGTAATACTTACACCTTAGTAAGCTCCCCGGCCCAGCTAACTCCAGCTCCGAGTTGAGAGTCATACTCACAACACGTGTCTGTGTGTGTGTGTGTTTGCCAGCAGGTCAGCTTTTCATGGACACACTGTAGCAGTCCTTCTAGCTTACTCAGTCCCCCTCCCCCTGCCTTTTGTCAAGGGTCTTTTAGGTTTAGAATCCCTTTTAATCCCAGGCTTTAGCACTGGAAAGAGTAAAACAAACAAGCCTGGATGGAACCAGACAGTTTCTTCCCCACTGATAGCCCAATTGCTGTTACCTTAGCTCCTTTCAAGCTGTTTACCTCAGGTGTCTATTCATTGCCATGGTTTTGTTTCCTTTGAATTAAACCTTATGGATTCACAGAGAATAATATTAACTGAGGTACATATGATATTTATAAAAAATACAGACATTTCCCAGATTTCCCAGTTCTTCATACCATGTTACTACGATTACTAAGGAGGAAATAACAGGTAAACATAAGACACTTTAAAAAGAACAGGAGTACTTGTAACACCTTAAAGACTAACAAATTTATTAGAGCATAAGCTTTCGTGGGCTACAGCCTACTTCATCGGATGCATAGAATGGAACATATAGTAAGAAGATATAAATATACATATTCAGAGAAGGTGGAAGTTGCCATACAAACTGTAAGAGGCTAATTAATTAAGATGACTCTTTGTTCAGGCCTTATCAGGTTAACAAATAGGCTCCTGTAGTATTTAAATATGACAGACAAGTTATGGAAAGATTGGTAACATAGCGTTTAATTTAAAACATATGGAAGAGTCCTACAGGACTGAAAGGAAATGAACCTTTAAGTGTTTTATGTAGAATTTAATAGGTTTTATACCTTCTACAGAACGTTTAAAAAAGCACATAGAAAATCTATTCTATATTACATTACATGGATTTAGAGTAATTTCTATAGCACACCACTGGAATTCTCTCTATGAAGTTGTTTACCAACTTTCCATAAGGACTTAAAATAGTAATTATTTGGTTTTCAGTATTATTATTATCATCATAGAATCATAGATTCAGAGTCCAACATCAGAAGAGACCATTGTGATCATCCAGTCTGACCTCCTGTACAACATAGCCCAAAGAACTTCCCCAATATAATTCATAGGGCATATTTTATAAAAAACATCGAATCTTGATTTTAAAAATTGCCTGTGATGGAAAATCTACATGGCCCTTGGTAAACTGTTCCGGTAGTTAATTATGCTCACTGTTAAAAATTTATGCCTTATTTCCAGTCTGACTTTGTCTAGCTTCATCTTCCAGCTATTGAATTATGCTATACCTTTCTCAACTAGATTAAAGAGCCCTTTATCAAAAATTTGTTCCCCATTACAATAGAGTAGGAATCTCAGAGTTACAAACACCTTGGAAATAGAGATTGTTTATAACGCTGAAATGTTCATAACTCTGAACAAAAAGTTATGGTTGTTCTTTTAAAAGTTTACAAAAGATGGTTACTAACCTTCCGTAACTGTTGTTCTTCGAGATGTGTTGCTTATGTCCATTCAATGTAAGGTGTGTGTGTGCCGCATGCACAGTTGCCAGAGATTCTTTCCCCCCCCGTGATATCCGTAGGGCTGGTTCTAGTGCCCAGAAGAGGCCCATATTCATGGGCCAGTATAATGGACACCGCCAGCCCCATGTCTTTCCAGTTCCTTCTTGCCGACAACTCCAACAGAGAGGTAGGAAGATGGGTCATGGAATGGACATGAGCAACACATCCCGAAGGACAAGAGCTACGGAAGGCTAGTAACGGTCTTTTCTTCTTTGAAAAAAGGAGTATTTGGGGCACCTTAGAGACTAACAAATTTATTAGAGCATAATCTTTCGTGAGCTACAGCCCACTTATCAGATGCCCACGAAAGCTTATGCTCTAATAAATTTGTTAGTCTCTAAGGTGCCATAAGTACTCCTGTTCTTTTTGCAGATACTGACAAACACGGCTGCTACTCTGAAACGTTTCTTCTTTGAGCACTTGCTCATGTCCACTCCATGTCAGGTGACTCACAAGCAATGCCCTTGGAGGTGGACCAGGAGTTACGGATGTGCTGCTTGCAACACAGCTCTTCTGAAACTGGCATCTTGGACCTGTTGGGTAATGGCACAGTGGGCCACAAAGGTAAGAACTGATGACCATGTTGCAGCCCTGCAGATGTCCTCGATTGATATTTGCGCGAGGAACACTGCTGAGAATGCTTGCGCTGTTGCAGAATGGGCCTTTATGACAGCTACGGGCGGCACCTTTGCCTGCTTGTAAGAATCCTAGATGCAGGCTGTGATACAGGATGATATCCTCTGGGAAGACACAGTGTGCCCTTTCATTCTATCTGCCACAGCCAAGAAAAGCTGTGTCAACTTGCAGAAGGGCTTCGTCCTGTCAATATAAAAAACCAGGGCCCTCTACCATCCAAAGAAGACAGACACCTCTCTTTGCCCATTCTGTGCAGTTTTGCAAGGACAGTGGGCAAAAGATGTCCTGGTTGCTATGAAACTGTGACATCACCTTGGGCTGGAAGCGCAACTGGACCTTACTTTTGTAGACGACAGTGTAAGGAGGATCTGAAGTCCAGGCTTGAAGTTCTGAAATTCTTCTGGCGGAAGTAACTGCCACTAGGAAGGCAACCTTCCATGAGAGGATAAGCAGGGAGTCACATGCCATGAGCTTGAAAAGGGAGGCAATGAGTATGGCTAGGACAAAGTTTAAATCCCACAGAGGAATTGGGTTGGGAACTTTCCATCATGTGATGAGCCTCCTTGTCATCTCATGGGAAAAGATCCATGTGCCTTGAATTGGTGGGTGGAATGCTGAGATGGCTACCAAGTGGACCTGGAGCAATGATAATGATAGGCCTTGGTGCTTCAGACCAAGTAAATAGTCTAAGACTGCAGAGAAGCTTGAGTCAGGCAAAGGCGCTGCTCGACTGCCGAGCAAGACAAGCGCTTCCACTTGGCCTGGTAGGTAGCTCTAGTAGAGGGTTTCCTGCTACCTAGCAAGACCTACTGTACTTTTTCCGAACAGGCCTGTGCGTCCGGATTTAACCATGCAGCAGCCATGCTGTCAGGTGCAGGGAGGTGAGGTTCAGATGAAGAAGCTATCTGCAATCTTGCAAGATTAGGTCCAGCCTACAGGTTCATTCACGGGGCTGCCACTGTGAGATCTAGAAGCATGACAGACGCGCAATGTTGACGCGACCACGCTAGGGCGATCACGATAATGCTCACCTTGTTCTCTTTGATCTTCAGGGGAATAATTGGGAAGGTGTACAGCAGGTCATCCTTCCATGAGAGCAGGAAGACATCAGACAGAGAACCCTTGCCTTGTCAAGCCAGACATGCTAGCCTGCTACAAACATAGACCCAGGTCTGAACCACGTCCCCCAGAAGCTCTGAGGGTACTGAAGCTCAACAAGACAGGGTACTGAAGTCCCAAGCTGCCAGGGAAAATGGGCTCAGAGGTAGCCTCAACACATCAGGTGGCAGTCACAAGGGGGTCTTTGTGACTCAACCCATCATAGTATGTTTTCTCCACTTTTTTAGATATTGGTGGCAGAGACGCTGGAGTCTGCCAGAGCACCTTGACCAGCTTTACCACCCCCTCATGAACTGGCAAGGCCACTTTAGAGGGCCCCACTGCAGCCAAGATATCATCAAATAGGCTGTCCGCGGGCTCCTTCAATTCATCTGCCTCCAGCCCGAGGTTGGTAGTGAATCTTTTAAAGAGATCCTGATGAGCCCTAAAGGCCTCCAGAGGCAGCGGGTTTGTGGAGCCTGAAACCACTTCATCGGGGAATGAGGAGGAGGAAGATGCCACCACTATCGTAGGGACTGGGTTGCCTCATGATGGGTTGCCTCTTCCGGTGGAACCACTGGGGTCTTGCTGCTGTGGTTGGAGTCTGAGTCAGCCCCTGAAACTGGTTTAGGTGGGGGTGGAACCCGTGGCCTTTCGGAGACCGCTGAAGACAGCGGCTGAGAGAATGGCCCAGGCACCGCTAGGAACCCCCACGGGTTCCAATACTGCCATTGAAGCAGCAACTGCCCTGAGAGCCAAGCTCCCTAGATGGACCTGCATTGAAGTCTGGTGCATAGGCAGGGTGATGTCACTTAGGTGGCGCCCCTTATACCGGCACATGAGTGCGAGCCTCCAGGGGCACTAGAGCCAGCCCTACAGATACACCAGGGGAAAATATCTCTGGCAACGGTAAATGCGGTGCGCGCACACCTGACAGGGAATGGATATGAGCAAGCACTGGAAGAAGAACTGAACACTGACTTAGAACAGCTTTGAAGATTTACTATGAAGAAGAAAAAATACTGCTTTCCCTTTATTTTTTTAGTAGTTTACGTTTAACACAGTACTGTACTGTATTTGTCTCCCCCTCCCTTTTTTATTTTAGACTCTGCTGCTGCCTGATTGTGTACTTGCAGTTCCAAATGAGGTGTGTGGTTTACTGTTCAGTTCGTAACTCTGGTGTTTCTAACTCTGAGGTTCTAGTGTACTTATAGACTAATCAAGTCTCCTCTTAACTTTCTCTTTATTAAGCTAAATAGATTTACTGCCACTATAAGGCATATTTTCTAGTCCTTTAATCACTGTTGTGGCTCTTCTCTGAACCATCTCCAATATATAAATATCCTTCTTGAATTGTGGACACCAGAACTGAAGACTGTATTCCACCAGTGGTAACACCAGTGCCAAACACAGAAGTAAAATCTCCTACTCCTGCACAAGATTCTCCTGTTTACAGATCAAAGGATCACATTTGCCCTTTTGGACACAGTATCACATTGAGAGTTCACGGTCAGCTGATTATCCACCATGAACCCCAAATCTTTTTCTGAGTCACTTCTTCCCAGTATAGAGTCTTCCATTCAGTAAGTACGGCCTATGTTCTTTGTTCCTTGATATATACATTTAGCCATATTAAAATGCATATTGTTTGCTTACGCCAAGTTTACCAAGCAATCCAAATGGCTCAGTATCAGAGGCCTGTTCTCTTGATTATTTAGCACTCCCCAATCTGTGTCATCTGCAAACATTGTCAGTGATTTTATGTTCTCTTCCAGGTCATTGATAAAAATGTTACACAGTGTAGGGCCAAGACTCGATCCCTGAAGAGCCCAACTAGAAAAACACCCACTCAATGATAAGGAGTACTTGTGGCACCTTAGAGACTAACAAATTTATTTGAGCATAAGCTTTCGTGAGCTACAGCTCACTTCATCAGATTACTTGTTTATAATTACATTGAGACCTATCATTTAGCTAGTGTTTAATCCATTAAATGTGTGCCATGCTAATATTATATCATTCTAATTCTTAGAATTTAAACGTTGTGTGGTAGCAAGTCAAACACCTTACAGATGTCTCAGTATATTACATGAAAACTATTATCTTTATCAACCAAACTTGTAATCTCATCAGAAAAGATACCATAGTGCCATGGACCTGAAACACAATGTACTAAGGATTGTACAAACACAAAACAAAGAGAGGTTTCAGAGTAACAGCCGTGTTAGTCTGTATTCGCAAAAAGAAAAGGAGTACTTGTGGCACCTTAGAGACTAACCAATTTATTTTAGCATGAGCTTTCGTGAGCTTAGCTCACGAAAGCTCATGCTAAAATAAATTGGTTAGTCTCTAAGGTGCCACAAGTACTCCTTTTCTTTTTGCGAAAACAAAGAGACTATCTCTACCCCAAATATCTCAGAATCTAAATATAACACAAAAGAGACAACACATGAATACAGATAGGGAGTACAAGGAAACAGTAAGACAATATTGGTCAGCATGACAGGTAGTGGTATCAGTATACTAGTGCCTTAACTATCGTCAAGTTTTTGTAGGCATCATGGGTAAAGGATAGATATTTTTAAGGAGGAATTTGAAGTAGGCTAATGAGTTACTTTTACACAAATCTCCGGGAAGCTCATCAGAAGCATGAGGGGCAGCATGGAGAAAGCACAAAGGTGTTTCAAAAATTTAACAAGGCGAAGGTGCTGGCACCATGGGCCAATCAGAGGCTGGATATGGACATCTTGATAGTGAATGGGAAATCGTAGGTAGGGTAGAAATAGTCCATGAAGAGCTTTGAAAGTGAAGACTTACGTTTGATGCAATAAAAAAGGGGTAATCCACTGGAAGGATACACAGAGAGGAGCTACATATTCAAAGTGACATGGTAGGAAAATTACCTTTGCAGCAGCATTCTCAAGGGACCTAAGATGACAAGACTGTACTGATCAGAGCCAAAGAAAAGGATGTGGAAGTAATCAAGAAGCAAGACAAAGAGAGCTTCGACAAGAGTTTAGCTGTGGGATAGGTAGGAAAGGACACATCTTAGAAATACAGAAAAAAAATGTAAGATTTAGCTATAAACTAAACCTATCTATAGCAGCAGGGATATATTACCGACCACCTGACCAGGATGGTGATAGTGACTGTGAAATACTCAGAGAGATTAGAGAAGCTATTAAAATGAAAAACTCAACAATAATGGAGGGATTTCCACTATCCCCGTATTGACTAGGTACATGTCACTTCAGGACGGATGCAAAGATAAAGTTTCTAAAATGACTGTACAGAGATGGTAGTTGAATTTCTGTTTGCAGATGAGATTACCCAGAGATAAGGTGTTCAGGAGAAGGGATAGGGACCAAAGACGAAGAACTATGGAGACCCTACAGAAAGTTGGGGGGGAGAGGGTGAGAAGGATTCTCTGAAGGACACACTGCAGGAGTAATTAGAGAGGTAGGAAGAGTACCAGGAGAGGACAGAGAAAAGGGAGGGCAAGACTTCAAGAAGAGTATGGTCAAAGGCAGCTGACTGGTCAAGGAGGATGAGGATGGGGATGGAATACCGTTTCTGAGATCTGTCTAGGAAAAGGTCATTAGAGACTTTGGCAAGAGCAGTTTCACTGGAGCGCAAAGGGTGGAAGTCAGATCGGAGAGGGCCTAGGATGGAATTGGAGGAGAGGAACTCCAGACAACTTTCGTAGACAGCATGTTCTATAATCCTAGAGATGAAAGGGAGGTGGAAGACGAGGCAGTAGTTGGAAAAGCAAGTGCAGTCAGGGATGGGTTTCTTTTAAAATGGAAGATACTAACGTACGCTTGTATTGTGAGGAGAGGAGCCAGAGCAAAGTCAGGTGTTTAGATGAAGAGTGAGGAAGGGGATAAAAGTGAGCATAATAGATGTCAGGAGATGAGATAGAATGGGGTCACTGGTGCAAGAGAAGGGATTGCAGGAAGAAAGCAGATGAGAAATGTATGTGTCTGTGACAGTGAAGAAAAGAGTTATTTATAATATGCTAAGTGCCTTCCTCACACACAAGAACACAGCCCCTACCCAAAGAGCTCACAGCTGAAACATTTCTACACAGATTTCCACCCACAGATCTCAAAATATTGTACAAAACTTGGATAAGTGTAATTATTCACATTTTACACATAGGTAGAAAGACAGATTGATATGGGGACCTTTCCAAGGTCACATAGCAAATCAGTGGCCGAGCCGGGATCAGAACTTAGGTTTTTTTAAGATGCTGGATCATGCTTTCCTGAATTGCAGAGTAGGGCCCGTCTGATTTGCTCTGATTTATTACGCTGTAATATTTTTGTATTTAATACAAAGTAAGAATACACTAAAAATGAATATTTGGGATAAAAAAGGAACATGTTTTATTAGTGAAATAACACACTCTGAATATTATCATGTTTACAGTCATTGATGAAACTGAGCTATCCCAGAAAAGAAAGACATTCCGGACCTGGTATCATGAAGGTTTTATTGCACCAGCAATTTAAATATCATATTTAACTGCTGCTCTATGAAAAAAATCATTTCTATGATGAGTGTAAAAAACCACATTAAACCCTGACTTTTTTTTTTTTTCCAGTAAATTCAGGCATCATACATACACACACTTAAAAATTCAAAAATGTTTAAGCATTATCATTTACACATACAGAAAAAGTATACAGCAGGGATTACTACTTTCACTGAAGTCTTACTGGCACTTCACTGTTGGTATTCAACAGTTTCTCTGTCAGAGATACATCAGAACTGGAAGAAACGCTATAGGTTTACATGGGTATTAAAAATTGAAAAGTTTGGTGACACAGCATCCTGCTGCGAACAGTCAAAGAAATCATAATCTGCTTATGCAGCTCCACCAAGAAAACCTAGTGAAAGACAGTCTGCCCTACAAGCAGGACCACTCTAACCATGTTGGTTGGGGAGTTATTCTAGCTCAAGGATTTTTCTCTCGAGACAGCATTCACACACTTTAGAGGTTAGTAATTATTAGCCACTAATGTTACGTTTGTATTCGCATTTCCACTGTAATCTCCTTGCCCCCACCTTTCAATTTTCATTTGCTCTTAACTTTCATCTATCAGTCAGAAATTTTCCATAAGAAGGTAATTTTTCTTTTTTTAAGTTTGAACCAAGATGGTTCAGCCTTCTTTGAATATGAGGAGGGATCCACTTTCAATTTCAAAATAATTTCTGCAATGTTTATGTTTACTTATGTGTTTGTTTTGGAATTTATTAAACAACTCCTGTACTAAACTGAGGAAAAAGATGAAATTTGGCAAAATAGTCATCCTCCTTGAGGGGAAGAATCTGTAGGAAGTCTGCAGGAGAAAACGAGCCTCTTGCTTCATTCACTGCACATCTTGAAAGGTAAAAAACTGCACATGTCCTAAGGTTCACTCGAGAGGGTTCTCTTGTGAATGGTATGATAAATGTGCAAAAGGACATCATTATTGGGACTTGGATTGTCGCATCAGTTAAAATTTTGATATTACCTCTAATTTTTCCTTTCTTCTCGGGCAGAAACTTTGAATTCTTCTGGAGTTGTGAATGACCCCCACATGAATATCAAGACTTCAGTGGGTTCATAGAATCATAGAATATCAGGGTTGGAAGGGACCTCAGGAGGTCATCTAGTCCAACCCACTGCTCAAAGCAGGACCAATCCCCAACTAAATCATCCCAGCCAGGGCTTTGTCAAGCCTGACTTTAAAAATATCTAAGGAAGGAGATTCCACCACCTCCCTAGGTAACGCATTCTAGTGTTTCACCACCCTCCCAGTGAAAAAGATTTTCCTAATATCCAACCTAAACCTCCCCCACTGCAACTTAAGACAATTACTCCTTGTTCTGTCATCAGCTACCACTGAGAACAGTCTAGATCCAACCTCTTTGGAACCCCCTTTCAGGTAGTTCAAAGCAGCTATCAAATCTCCCCTCATTCTTCTCTTCTACAGACTAAACAATCCCAGTTCCCTCAGCCTCTCCTCACAAGTCATGTGTTCCAGACCCCTAATCATTTTTGTTGCCCTCCGCTGGACTCTTTCCAATTTTTCCACATCCTTCTTGTTGTGTGGAGCCCAAAACTGGACACAGTACTCCAGATGAGGCCTCACCAATGTCGAATAGAGGGGAACGATCACGTCCCTCGATCTGCTGGCAATGCCCCTACATAAAAATCCCAAAATGCCATTGACCTTCTTAGCAACAAGGGCACACTGTTGACTCATATCCAGCTTCTCGTCCACTGTCACCCCTAGGCCTTTTCTGCAGAACTGCTGCCGAGCCATTCGGTCCCTAGTCTGTAGCGGTGCATTGGATTCTTCCGTCCTAAGTGCAAGACTCTGCACTTGTCCTTGTTGAACCTCTTCAGATTTCTTTTGGCCCAATCCTCCAATTTGTCTAGGTCCCTCTGTATCCTATCCCTACCCTCCAGTGTATCTACCTCTCCTCCCAGTTTAGTGTCATCTGCAAACTTGCTGAGGGTGCAATCCACACCATCCTCCAGATCATTTATGAAGATATTGAACAAAACCGGCCCAAGGACCGACCCTTGGGGCACTCCACTTGATACCAGCTGCCAACTAGACATGGAGCCATTGATCACTACCCGTTGAGCCCGACAATCTAGCCAACTTTCTATTCATCTTATAGTCCATTCATCCAGCCCATACTTCTTTAACTTGCTGGCAAGAATACTGTGGGAGACGGTGTCAAAAGCTTTGCTAAAGTCAAGGAACAACATGTCCACCGCTTTCCCCTCATCCACAGAGCCAGCTATCTAGTCATAGAAGGCAATTAGATTAGTCAGACACGACTTGCCCTTGGTGAATCCATGCTGACTGTTCCTCATCACTTTCCTCTCCTCTAAGTGCTTCAGAATTGATTCCTTGAGGACCTGCTCCATGATTTTTCCAGGGACTGAGGTAAGGCTGACCGGCCTGTAGTTCCCAGGATCCTCCTTCTTCCCTTTTTTAAAGATGGGCACTACATTAGCCTTTTTCCAGTCGTCCGGGAATTCCCCCGATTGCCATGAGTTTTCAAAGATAATGGCCAATGGCTCTGCAGTCACATCCGCCAACTCATTTAGCACTCTCGGTTGCAGTGCATCCGGCCCCATGGACTTGTGCTCATCCAGCCTTTCTAAATGGTCCCAAACCACTTCTTTCTTCACAGACGGCTGGTCACCTCCTCCCCATGCTGTGCTGCCCAGTGCAGTAGTCTGGGAGCTGACCTTGTTCATGAAGACAGAGGCAAAAAAAGCATTGAGTACATTAGCTTTTTCCACATCCTCTGTCACTAGGTTGCCTCCCTCATTCAGTAAGGGGCCCATGCTTTCCTTGACTTTCTTTTTGTTGCTAACATACCTGAAGAAACCTTTCTTGTTACTCTTAAAGTCTCTTGCTAGCTGCAACTCCAAGTGTCATTTGGCCTTCCTGATTTCACTCCTGCATGCCCGAGCAATATTTTTATACTCTTCCCTGGTCATTTGTCCAATCTTCCACTTCTTGTAAGCCTCTTTTTTGTGTTTAAGATCAGCAAGGATTTCACTGTTAAGCCAAGCTGGTCGCCTGCCATATTTACTATTCTTTCTACACATGGGGATAGTTTGTCCCTGTAACCTTAATAAGGATTCTTTAAAATACAACCAGCTCTCCTGGATTCCTTTCCCCCTCATGTTATTCTCCCAGGGGATCCTGCCCATCTGACATGGACTTCTTGTCATTTGCTTTTCTCCTAATCCTTTTGGAAAATAGTTGATCGGAGGAGCTTAAATTATTCCCAACAGAATTCTGTTCTTATGATCCAGTTTTCCAGTTAAGGATTTACCCGCAGCCACAAACTACAAATATCAGCAGCCACCCCTCCAAGACACTTGAGGACTTTTTTTTTTTTTAAGAAAGCACTTTGCACCCATCAATCTTAATGATCTCCATCTTCGCCTCCAAATATCAGTTCTTTTGTTGCTTATCTTCATAGCTGCAGAGTCCAGAAAGGAACTTTGTATAGGCACTGGTGGCTGCCCAGAGGTTACTCACCTTTTCCTACTGTATTTCATTTTTAGCTTTACTGCTGTTGCAACCAAATATATATTTATCTCATTTGTCATAAGTGGTTCAAAAATTCTGGAGAAATCCATTAGAATATAAGAAGTCTAGGAGTTATCACTTACTGTTTTGGTCCCGTGCAGGAGTGTAATTTCATGAGAGTCTGGAATTTTCTTGACAGGGTTCTGAAACAAACAAACAAACAAAAAAATACAATTTTATGGACCTAGCCTATTGCCATTACATCAAGAAAACCATCACAATATGAACATTAAAATAAGCTACTTAACCTGAACAGGAAATGAAAACCAATTTCTACTTTTTCCTGATAATATTTTTGAGAGTAAAATCATTTCAGCATAAAATGTTATAAAATATATATATGCTATTAATGAGGTAGCAGTACTATAAACAGAATAATGGATAGGCTTTAAGTATTTAGGGAAAAATTCCATGTAGGGTTCTTATAGCTTCCTTAAAAGGAAGAAACCTTACAATTTGTTTTTTTTTTTAAATGAACACATACTTAAGAGGAGGGGAACAATTAAAAATTAACGATAATCTAAAATATTATTATTTTTCCATTTTGTCCCTTAGAAAAAATAAAACTTCTTCTGCTGGGTCCTTGACCCCAAAGACCTTAAAATCTTGAATTACAAATGTTAATAAATCATACTACCTCTCAAATCATTTGACTTTGTCAAGTATTATTTATTACACACTTAATGCAACAATCTAAAATTACATCATAACAATTTATGTTATATACAATGTAGATAGGACAAAGGATAGGCTTTAAAGATTTATCTCAAGCTCTACTGTGACCACAAGCATGCCACTAGCACAGTTTTTGTGTCAGGCTATGTGATGTAGTCAATCTAATGTAATTCAGAGCAGTTTGTTTAATCCCAATATATAGACCTAAAGCCATTTACAAGCCCCAGAAGATTTATAAGAACTCTAAAACATCTATTTAACAACTGTTACAAATATGTTAATAGTTACTCTAAGCAGTAAAGCTGAAGGAATTCCAGTCACTGTGAGTTAAAGTTTTAATGAAGGTCACTTGAACCATTCACAAAACACTCATTTAACTGGCATTACTTAATGTTCTAAAATAGTTACAATCCATCATTCCAATGTCATATCTGTTGATATAACTTTCTACTACAAGAACTCAATTAAAAATTACTTTTTAAAATATAGTTTACAGTGTAATTAGTAAAACTGTCCGTAGGGTAGAGCCCTAACAAGGGATATCAAAACACATGCATACCAGATTCTACAATGCAAGTTGCTTGCATTAGATTGTTGCACATTTATTTGATATAGGTGTAGCATAAGGTTAAATAATTCCTATTTTAATTTCTTTCCATTTACATTCTATAAGCCCCAACTGGTCATTGGTCTAAATATATTACAGAATTTGACATAGCCTCTTTAGGAAAAGGGTTCAATTCACACACGTGCTTAGTTAAACAGCTTATACCTGTTCTTTCTCTCAGACTCCAGAGAATTTTTCAGAAAAGGGGATAATTCTACATACAGCCCACAGAACCACTTAGTTGAATGTTGGCATACACTACCCTAAAGGATCATAACTACAGATCCAACAACCTACAATCCTAGGGAAGAAGTTTGGATCTGGAGCCCTATTTACAGTTCAGGCCCCACCTCTATAAAGCACCAGAAAAAGTTATTTTTGTATTATTAATTAAGCCTCCAATGGCTGAGCCTCCTTAATATTCTAAAGTGCTTTTAATTACTGTTTGGGTGATACCAAAAACTGCTCATCAGTAATTTATGGTTCTTGATATCACCAATAGCTCTAGAACATTTTATAAAACAGAAGGCAGGCAAGGAAAATCATATATGTAGATAGTGATAAGTTTCAGAGATGTATGCATCTGCCACAACAGAGGAAGCACCAACTTTGAAGAACAACCTCCATCACGAAAGAGAGATTGAAAATCTTCATTGGTTAGCAGCAGCAAAAACAGAGCATTTTGAACGCTATTAGTGTATTCGGTGCAAACATTTAAGAAAATGTTATATGCCTGCTCACAAAAAACAGGTTTACTTTCAAAATTATGTCTATATTTCAGTACTTAATGTAGTTTTAAGGGGTAACCTGCCTGTCTTGTGAGTTCTTTCAATGCGTTAGGCAGCAGCAGAGCAGGCAAGGGAGCTCTTACAAATATGAAAAAGGAGGTTTGTCACTACCATATTAAGTAGTAATGAACTGGACTATTTGCAATTAGTTGTTTGTGCTTCA
The DNA here is from genome assembly GCF_965152235.1 of Eretmochelys imbricata. Classification (NCBI taxonomy): domain Eukaryota; kingdom Metazoa; phylum Chordata; order Testudines; family Cheloniidae; genus Eretmochelys; species Eretmochelys imbricata. The sequence continues at coordinate 26,637,316 of NC_135576.1, read as the reverse complement.
TCTTTTAGGCGAGTTACAGCATTTATTTAAAAACATTAAAATGACTTTGTTTAACTATCTCAAAGCTACTAAGAAACACCAATAAAAAAGCTTTCTATATAATTTCCTCAGATTAGTAAATAAAATGTGCAAGACAGACCAACATTTATTTCATTTCAATCTCTAGTACCTCCAAGTGGTAGTAAATTGGCCTCCTTCTCTTTGAGATGAACACAAAGTTCACATAAAGAGGTTTCTTGTTGTGAAGCACTCGTTGAATGTATTTCTGGCTGCTTAACAATAAGGCGGAGCAACAGATACATGTAAACAGTACCACCTGATAAATCTTAAAATTCTAACAGCTTGTTCCTGAAAATCAGACACAGTCAGAGGGTTCATTGTACTATACTCTGTGCTTTCCAAGGGATTCCTGACATTTAAACTAACTGTTTAGATTATTCAAAACAAAAATTAAGATAACAACCTCCAGGGACATATCTTGGCAAAGCATCTCTTAAAAATAGCCAAATATTTACCAAAAAGAAAAAAAATATCAATGTGACTCATTCTATTTTAGTAACTCTAAACTTCCTAAATTATAGAGGACACTAGAAATATCTCCAACTTGCAAAAACAAATGCCTATATATGCACACAAGTACAGATGTAACTAGTGACTTTCCAGTATTGTAATTCCAAAGAACAAGGAACACCAGACAAGGATTTTTCATGCTCTAAAGAAAAAAATTAGGTAGTATATTCTGACAAGTGCTGACTTTTGTGCTAGGAAGAACCCCACACATCTTGGGAGTTTAACTACAAGCTTGACTAAATACTAAAATAAATTGTTTGTTCAATATAAAACTGTACAGTAACCTTGGGTTACTAACTTGGAATCCCAATGAAATATGGGGTACACTTACCGTAAGGTGGGTGCAAAACTAGTTGAAAGACCATATGGAAAGAGTAGTTACAATGGATCTCTGTCAAATTAGGGGGATCGATCTAGTAGGGTCCTGCAGGGGTCTATGCTGGGTCCAGTACCAGTCAATGTTTTCATTAAGGACTTGGATAACGCAGTGTAGAATATGCTTATAACATTTGTAGACAACACCAAGCTGAGAAGGGCTCCAACCACTTTGGAAGACAAGGTAAGAATTCAGAACGACTAACAAATTGGAGGAGAATTTGTCTAAAATCAACAAGATGAAATTCTATAAAGACACGTACAAAGTACTACACTTAGGGAGGAAAAATCAAATGCATAATTACAAAATGGAAAATAATTACCTAGGTGGTAGTACTGCTGAAAAGGGGGTTATAGAGGATCACAAACTGAATGTGAGTCAATGATGTGATGCACTCACAAAAAAGGCTAATATTCTGGGATGTATTCACAGGACTATCGTATGTAATTGTTCCACTTGGCACTGGTGAAGTCTCAGCTAGAGTATTACATCCAGTTCTGGTCAGCACACTTTAGAAAATATGTAGACAAACTTGAAAGAATCCAGAGGAAAGCAACAAAAATGGTAAAAGGTTTAGAAAACCTGAACTATGATGGAAGATTTAAAAACTGGCATAATAAGTCCTAAGAAAAGAGGGGGGGGTGGGGAGGGCACCTGATAACCTCTTCAAATATGTTAAGGGTTGTTATAAAGAAGAAAGTGATCAGTTGTTCTCCACGTCCACTGAAAATAGGATGAGAAATAATCAGCTTAATCTACAGCAAGTGAGATTTAGGTTAGATATTAAGAAAAACTTTTTAACTATAAGAATATTTAAACACTGGCATAGGCTTCCAAGGGAGATTGTAGAATCCCGGTCACTGGAGGGCTTTAAGAACACGTTAGACAAACATCTGCCACGGATGTGTTAGGAACAATTAGTCTTCCTTCAGTGTAGGGGGCTGGACTGGATGACCTCTCAAGGTTCCGTCCAGACCTACATTTCTAGGACTCTATGTTAGTCTATTGCCATGCCAAATAATGTTGAATTTGAACTGAGAATCCGTACCCTGACTAGAAGCAACAAGAAATCTGAACAGATATTCTTGAGTGTACCAAAACAAAAGTTTTGATATGGCAACTTTACTTTCCTTCCCATTTATCACAGGAATTGACCTGTCCGGACAACATTTTTCCTTGTATTTCTAGAAAACTTTGCATTTTTATTGCTTTAAGATGTTAATGAGTTTTTAAACCTGTAAAATATTATTCAACTAGCCAACAGCCCTGCTCCTTTAAATTGACCTTTCATTGTTGAGAATTTGGTCTCAGCTTGCACAGTGAATGTCTGCAGAGAAGATCACAAGTCTGAAATCTGGACCACTGCTCCTCTTTGTTGCAGGTAACTCCATCTCTACCTGTTTGCTGAGCTTTTGGTGCCTCCTCCCAGCAGCCCCTTCTTTCTCAGCCCCAGATAGAGCTTTTACTTATCTCGAAGCAACTATAGGTTAACACCAAGACAGGGCTTCTTCAGATTGGTGATCTCCTTCCAGAAAGTCAGTTTAAAAGATAAGACAAAATGTAAGGAGCACACCAGTCATTCTACAATTTGGGCTACACCTAGCTGAACTTGAGGTGAACCCTAGGCAAGCTAAATAAAGCAGAATAAGAACATAAGAATGGCCATACTGAGTCAAACCAAAGGTCCATCTAGTCCAGTATCCTGTCTTCTGACAGTGGCCAAAGTCAGGTGCTTCAGAGGGAATGAACGGAACAGGTAATCATCATATAATCCATCCCCAACTTCCAGCAAACAGAGGCAAGGGGGCATATAAGGTGGAAGGGAATGGGCTTGGAACCCCCATCAGTTCCTTTGCACCGGACATCCCGGGGAAGACTCTGATGCAGAGGGGACAGAGAGTGGGTCGTGGAATACGACTGCCTCACATCTCGAAGAACTATAGTTACAGTAAGTGACCACTTCTTCTTTGAGTAGATGCAAATGTGTATTCCAAGTAGGTGACTTGTGAGCAGAAACCCCCCATCCGGAGGTGGGGCTTGGAGTCTATCTGAGTAAGGATCGTAGGACTGTTCTTCCAACATTAGCGTCCGCTCTGGAAGAAGCAGTGATCATAAATGTATGTATCGACAATCATGTGGTGGCCCTGCAAATGTCCAATATGGAAATGTCATTGAGGAACACTAGTGACATTGCATGTGCTCTCATTGAATGAGCCCTGTCATAAATATAAAGGGAAGGGTAATCACTTTTCTGTATACAATGCTATAAAATCCCTTCTGGCCAGAGGCAAAATCCTTTCACTTGTAAAGGGTTAAGAAGCTAAGGTAACCCCACCGGCACCTGACCCAAAATGACCAATGAGGAGACAAGATACTTTCGAATCTGGAGAGGGGGGAAAGGCTTTTGTCTGTCTGTGTGATATCTTTGCCGGAAACAGACCAAGGATGCAAACCCTTCAACTCCTGTAAAGTTAGTAAGTAATCTAGCTAGAAAATGCATTAGGTTTTCTTTGTTTTTGTCATAAATATAAAGGGAAGGGTAAACCCCTTTAAAATCCCTCCTGGCCACAGGAAAAATCCTCTCACCTGTAAAGGGTTAAGAAGCTAAAGGTAACCTTGCCAGCACCTGACCAAAATGACCAATGAGGAGACAAGATACTTTCAAAAGCTGGGAGGAGGGAGACAAACAAAGGGTCTGTGTCTGTCTGTATGCTGCTTTTGCCGGGAGGATAGACCAGGAATGGAGTCTTAGAACTTTTAGTAAGTAATCTAGCTAGGTATGTGTTAGATTATGATTTCTTTAAGTGGCTGAGAAAAGAGCTGTGCTGAATAGAATGAATATTCCTGTCTGTGTGTCTTTTTTTGTAACTTAAGGTTTTGCCTAGAGGGATTCTCTATGTTTTGAATCTAATTATCCTGTAAGTTATCTACCATCCTGATTTTACAGAGGTGATTTCTTTACTTCTATTAAAAGTCTTCTTTTAAGAAAACTGAATGCTTTTTCATTGTTCTAAGATCCAAGGGTTTGGGTCTGTGGTCACCTATGCAAATTGGTGAGGATTTTTACCAAACCTTCCCCAGGAAGTGGGGTGCAAGGGTTGGGAGGATTTGGGGGTAAAGATGTGTTCAAACTACGTTTCACAGTAAACCCAGTTAAAGTCTGGTGGTGGCAGTGGAAATTCCAAGGGCAAAGAGTAAAATTAATCTGTACCTTGGGGAAGTTTTAACCTAAGCTGGTAAAAGTAAGCTTAGGAGGCTTTCATGCAAGTCCCCACATCTGTACCCTAGAGTTCAGAGTGGGGGAGGAACCTTGACAGTAGTAGGTCATGATTTTTCAAATTTTTCTCCATAACTAAAAAGTTACATGCACCAAGATGAATCTACCATATTTAGCAGTGAAGATGTAATATGTCCACTCAGATTAAACTCATGTTGTGAGAGAGAAGGTGGAGAAAGAGGATATATGTGCACACATACTCCTCTCTTCCCCCCACACTAAACACACACACACTCTCACCCTTCTAAATACCCTGTAGCCTAGGGGAAGTTCCGTGAGCTGAACAAGAGACGATCATGAGCTCAAATCTCACCTCTACTGACGGCAGTGTATATATCCAGGAATCTCACCAGCCATTTTATTAACCAAGGCCATAAATCCTAACCCCAGAAGGCACTCAAGTCTGAGCTGCCACCCCATTTTACAAATAAGTCAGCAGATAGATTATATGACATCACAACAAGAGGCTCAAGAACAGAACACAGGATTCTAACATGGTAGACCCAAAACTTACATACTCAGCCAGACTGCCTTTCAGAGTCAATGTGCTTTGGTTAGCCTATCTCTAACCTATATTCTTCTACCAGTATTCGTGATCAATTAGATAGCTAATGCAGAAGGCTACTGCTATCTAGCAAACTGTTGTGTAACCCACAGGGAAAGGGTGTGTCAAGCCTTTCTGTAGTGCCTAAACAAGAAGCTAGCAATTACTCATGTAGCTCAAGTGGTAGAGGTCTGAGCAGGGGTTCTGAATGTCTTTTTGCACTCTAGCACAAAATTAAGACAGAATAAACTTCCCAATCTATTGGTACAGGAGCATCTGAAGTCACTGTCAAGAATGTGCGCTTGAGGGCAAGTTTGAGAAAGCTGGGGTATGTATTGTTTTTCCATATATATTGGAGATGGAAGCAAATGCTTTATGGAATGTGTTATCAGGTGGTGTAGCCAAACAAAGTGGAAAGGAGGGCAGGAGACTCTTCCCTTAACTTTTCATTTCCTTGATTTTAGGGTTTTGAGTTGGTGGGTGGGTCCTGATGAAACCTTAACTCTCACTACACACAGTTCTCATGTGTTTATTTTCTAAAGTGTGGCTTCAAAAAGAAATATAAAAAGAAAAATTTTGTAATAAGCCAGCAGATGCACCTAAGTATGAGCAACCAAGTTCTGGAGGATCAACAGGCCAAGAAGCTGGAGGATTTTATGACAGCTGGGAAGGGAGCTGGAGGCCAAGCGTCATGTTGGCTGTAGTGTGTGTGAGGGGGAAAAAGGGGAGAGCCACTCTGTGAAAGGAAGGACTGTGCTGCTCCGTCTGGGCCTCTAGGCTGATGGGGTGCACTTCTCCTAGGCTTCTCAACCTTCACCTTCCCTTGGGACATATGCGAGTTTAAGTCCAAAGTGCTCACAACAAGTCCCAGCCTAGCAGCATCCATGACATCCTGCACACTTGTATCCAGGGCAACAATGGGTTGGCTGCAAACACACACAGCCATCTTGTGTATTAGTCATCTTGGATGATGTCCCCACATGAGATATCCACAGCGTGGGGAGGGATGTATTACTGCAAGAGAAATTAGGAGGATTCTCACGGCTCCATGATGGGTGCACAGGACACTAAGGAATGAAAAATATTAAGAGGATGCTGTAGAGCAGGGGTGGGCAAAGTTTTTGGCCTGAGGGCCACATCGGGGTGCGAAACTGTATGGAGGGCCGGCTAGGGAAGGCTGTGCCTCCCCAAACAGCCTAGCCCCTGCCCCGTATCTGCCCCCCTCAAAAACCCCGACCCATCCAATCCCCCCTGCTTCTTGTCCCCTGACCACCCCATCCCGAGACCTCCCCCCCCACCACCACCCCCAACCTCCACCCCATCCAACTGCCCTGTCCCGACTGCCCCCCAGAAACCTCCTGCACCTTACCCGACCCCCTGGCCTCCGGCCCCCTTACCAAGCCGCTGACAGCAGCATGTCTGGCCGACGCGCCGCCTGGCCAGAGCCAGAAACGCTGCCGCACTGCCCTGCACGAGCAGGTAGCCCTGCAGCCCAGAGCGCTTCCCGCACGGCATGCTGAAGCTGCGGGGGTGGGGATACAGTGGGGGAGGGGCCGGGGGCGAGCCTCTCGGGCCAGGAGCTCAGGGTCCGGACAGGATGGTCCCGCGGGCCATAGTTTGCTGTAGAGTCATTCTTATCAGTCTCCATTGCTAATGCAGATAATACTGTAACAGCATAGCCTCACATTCTGAGTTTTAATTACTTGTGGGCGGGAGGGAAAGTTATTAATTTGTTCTGTGGTCTAAAATAAACCCCTCCAAGAATACAGCCAAAAATTCATGGGGACTTTAAATACATGAACTTCCTTTCTAATGCATACAGGAGGCAAACTTAATTTAACCAATGTAGAAATAGCACCTTGTCTTGCTTCTCCCAACATCTCCTAATCCATAGTCTCATGATTTTTTTCTTAGATCTGCATTGAAGAGCCTTCTTAGCAAGACAAGAGACCTTAGATTTGACTTTCATCTCTAAAAATGCCTAAAAACACAAATCTACAACGTTATTATAAGTCAGCTAGAAAATATTTCATTAAACAATCGGTCAATGGTCATTCAGACTGTTCCCAGAAACTTGTAAGTAAACTTGCACAGAATCTTTGCTTCTTTCATTTGCCACTTATTATCAGTTTTCCTTCCTGAAAAACCTCCTTTGGTTCAGTATCTAACAACAGGTAACACAACGAGATTTGCAGCATGATTTGTAAATGTCTCTTTATACATAAATATTACACTCTTCAAGTATACAGAACCTGTCTCCTCTTTCTCCTGGTAATTAGCTTTAAGAGTTGAAAGGTAATGGGTGATTATTTTTCATCACATATTCTGGAATCTCACTCAGATGATTTCTAAATTCATAATGAGCCCTCAATCTGTGAAGTCATAGTTTCCATTAATATTTACGAGCTGGAATTGCTCTCATGTACGTGAACAAGATAGATTCACTTCAGTCTTTTCCAAGGCAAATTATAATCTCTGATAAAACTGCTTTAAATGTAAAATTGCATGTGGTCATTAAAAATCCCATTGCAGTTTCCATAGGAGAATCTTTCTCAACCCCAGTGTCCTGGCCATACTCCAGATAAATTACATTCTGCTTACCTAACATACCCCACCCCTTCAGTTTCAAATGGATACAATACTTCTCACTTGATAGAGGCTATTGTGCACCGTTCACTATGCTTTATAAGAAAGTACCTATGTTTTAGGCAAGATATGGTTTAATTTTGGTGGCAAGATATGCAACTCTATCTAGCACTACTCAGCCAAGCACTATAATATAGTTAAGAGTGCAAAATTATAAACCTGTTTTCATTCACTGATAACTTTTAGAAAGATTATTCTTTTAGGCTTTAACTTTCCATGCTTGGTTTCTACCCAATAGAGGAAAGTGAACAAATCAGCATTCTCCATTATTTGCTCATGAGGGGAAACCAAACAAAAACACCACCATATATTTTTCACTATTTCTTCTTTAAGAATTTGCTAAACTTTCTCCTTCGTGGGGGGAAGGAGAGAGAATAACTGAAAGACAGCAGACCTTTGAAACTAGAAGTGAAAATAAACCTCAGTGAAAAGAAAGCCCATAACTAAGGGCCAAATGCTTCTTTCCAATACACACATCCTTCCCTTTGAAGTCCACTAACATTTCATATCCACTTTGAAGGAGACATCTGTATTTCTATACCATACAATTCTGAAGTGCAGAAATCACACAGGAGTAGACCAGAGTATATTGGAGGAATCCAGGAACAAAAGAGGATAAGGAACATGTCATGAGACCAGAGGATGGGTCTCTGACATGCTGGCCTGTCCACATAGGTACCATGTAATGCATACTTTTAGCTCAGGAGAAAGAAAAAAATATCTATAGAGATACTTTGCCAAGAAAAGGTATAATAAAACACACAAAAATGTACCTCACACACCATCTATGCTTTTTCACTTGATCTACCAACAGAAACTAATGGAAGCCAAAAATTCTTTAGCAGTTCCAGAACAAGCGTTGTGTTATGGAATCCCCATCACTGGAGATTTTTAAGAGCAGGTTAGACAAACACCTGTCAGTAATGATCTAGATAATATTTAGTCCTGCCCTGAGTGCAGGGGACTGGACTAGAAGACCTCTTGAGGTCCCTTCCAGTCCTACAATTCTACAATTTAATCACAAAAATACTTCCATATTTTCTTAATTTGAGAAAGTGGCTTTACTGTTCTTGAGGTTTGTCCCCTGACTTAAAACAAATAAATTATGAAATTCAAACTGCGGGTCTGTGCAAATTTGTGAAAGCTCTAGATAAAATGCCACCAGCCTTTAGAAATGCAAACCTTTCAGAGTTGTTATACTGACTCACATCAGTGAAAAACCTATGTCTTTGTAGTTCAAGCAACAAACCAAAAGACAGCTACAGTTATGTTTTCTCCAGCAGTAAGTTAAAATTAAATAGTTGCTAAGGGACTTGAGTACACATACTAGGAAAAGTAGTTTTTATCTTTTTTTCCACAAGTTTTACAAACAATGGAGTAAAGACCAATAAAACTGTTAATGAATTCTGATGGATTCTCCTTTCAGTTCAACAGATGAGTGTTCAGCTACTAATGACTTACATTCTGGATTTATTGGTTTTTTTGGCTTCTCATATGGGAAGCAAGTCCAATCCTGGATTTCGAAATGCAGTTGCATGACTTGCAAGTGTACTCATTGTTGAAGGGAGGGTTGGAGGCACTGTCCTTACGACATGCTCTCTTCTGCAAAGACCTCACACGCCCCTCCTCTAAAGTGGACATGGCCTCATGACACTGACCTCTCCATCTGGGTGTATCCAGTGCAACTCATTCCCAGATTTTAATGTCTATCATGCATGCTTTAAGGTTGGCCTTCAAGAGGTCTTTGTATCTGAGGATGGATCGATCCTTACAGCAAGTTGGCTGTAAAACACTGCTTTTGGTATTCGGGAAACCTCCATGCAGATCATGTGTCTGACCCACCGAGACCTGATGAACATACTTTCGATGCCAGGAATTTGGCACCTCTCAAGGACTTCAGTGTTGGGGATTGTAAGGTTATTGACATAAACTTTGACCGTATAGATCATTGTTGCAACCAGGGTCCTATGGTTGCATCAGTTCTTATACAGAGGAGGCCAAATGGGGTGTTTATGGGAAGGTTGTAGTTTGCTGGTTATGATTATGCTGTCTCTGTGTGTGTATCATTTTTGTATTTGAAGTTATGAATATTGGCTATGTATTTGTTTGATACTAAGTAACTTCAATGAAGCATTTGGTCAGCTTCTTAAGAATAGTCCTTTCTCAGAAAGTGCCCAAACAAGGAACACTTAACTGACAATGGAATTTGGGAGATGCCAATCCACATCTGAGTTTTCCTGGGAACGTTCAAACTAACATGTAAACAATGGCGTCGACCTGCAAAAACCTGAATCATTCATAGACATGTGACTTGCCCAGGTGACTGCAAACTCCACCTTGTTGAGGGGATTTTACACAGGAGAACAAAGGGGTTTCCACTCAAGAGAAAGACTATATAAGGCCCTGGAAACCCCTTCATTTTGTCTTCAGCTGGCTCAAAAAATAGCCTCTCCACCCCAAAGAGATGTCTGAAACAACTGGAACAAAGGACAGTAACTATGGGGGTCTGAGTGATTGCTGGACCCAGGCTAGGAAGGAGTCTAGTCTGTCAAAGAAGCTTATTGGATATACATCTGATGAAGTGAGCTGTAGCTCACGAAAGCTTATGCTCAAATAAATTTGTTAGTCTCCAAGGTGCCACAAGTACTCCTTTTCTTTTTGCAGATACAGACTAACACAGCTGCTACTCTGAAACCTGGAACATCTCTGAGGGTGAGATTTACCTGCATTTAGTTTCCTACTGTATTAGGCTTAGACTTGCGTGTTTTTGTTTTACTTTGCTTGGTAATTTACTTTGTTCTGTCTGTTATTACTTGTAACCACTTAAATCCTACTTTTTATATTTAATAAAATCACTTTTTGCTTATTAATTAACCCAGAGCAAGTATTAATACCCGGGGGAGCAAACAGCTGTGCATATCTCTCTATCAGTGTTATAGAGGGCAAACAATTTATGAGTTTACCCTGTATAAGCTTTATATAGAGTAAAATCGATTTCTTTGGGGTTTGGACCCCATTGGGAACTGGGTATCTGGGTGCTGGAGACAGGAGCACTTCTTAAGCTGTTTTCAGTTAAGCCTGCAGCTTTTGGGGGACTCGGTTCAGACCTGGGTCTGTGTTTGTAGCAGGCTAGCGTGTCTGACTCAACAAGACAGGGTACTGAAGTCCCAAGCTGCCAGAGAAAACAGGCTCAGAGGTAGTCTCAGCACAACAGGTGGCAGTCCCAAGGGGGTCTCTGTGACCCAACCCATCACAGGGATCTTGTCCTGCCACTTGATGGTGAAGATGGCTTGAGGACAGGATGCTACGGAAGAGAGTCAATGGCTTTTTGCTGGACGTTGCAGATTGACAAGTCAGGAGACTAAAGTGCTGTGCCCAGAGAAAGAGAATATTGCTTTTGTCTGTGAACAACTGCTGTGAGAACAGGGGTTGTACCACTGAATGGCAGTCACACTAATTTTCTTTCATGGTTTGAGGTGTCTTCTGGAACACTTTGGTGAGAAGTGTAGTGAAATGATGCTTTTCAAAAGCCAATGGTCTGACCAATATTCTCAAAGAGTCGACGATATGCACATCTTTAATGTCTTTAGACCACACAATTACATAATAAGACTGTTAAATCTATTAAAACTGGTTGATGAGTTTTAAAATAAAAACTAGTTTTCAAAACTGAAAAAAGTCTATTTCAACCACAGTCTCTCAGACAAGTATTGCCTATGTCCTAGAAACACATATGAAGATAAAGGTACTGTAGTAATAACACTTTCTAGTCAGGGAAGAGACTGATACGCATTTTAGGAGTTAGGATGATTCACTCGAGCATAAAATTTTATAAATATCAAATTCACAGAAATAAGCGATACTGAAGTTTTTTAATGCCAATATAACTGCAGCCATGATAAAAGGTTTATATCGGTTTTTAAACTGATATAATTAAAGCACTACAAAAAGTGTGTGTAGACCAACCCTTGCTCTTTGACTTTGTGCAAGTAATTTTACTTCTCTAGGCCTCAGTTTTTCCATCTTTAAAATTAGAATATTTACCTATTATACTGAGCTGCTACAAGGTTTAATTTAATAAGGTTTGAACATTTAGTAAGATCTCTGAGATCTCAATATTGTTAGCAAGATGCACCGAAATTCAGCTTAACTGTACACAATCTAACCTCCTGTGGTAGAGAGTTATCCACAGATCCTCATGTTCAACAGTTCTTTTGATTTTAAAGAAAAGTTTACCCACATACTTATTCTAAAAGGCACCAAAAAAGACATTTATATACATAGCTATCGCTAACAATACCAAAATCTTCAGTCTAGAAATATGTTTACCAATTAAGATATGAAACTAAACTGAAAATTACAGCCAGCAAATAAACTAACCATTCATGGAAGAATTGCAAGCATTAAAAAAAAAGTAAAAATTACAACATGTCTAAGTTACTGCAGGAAGGAAGGACAATTTCCTATCTAGCTCACACAGCTGGTTCCAATCCTATTACTGTTTCGATTAGTAATTCTCCCACACCACCCATAAATTACCTTCAAAACATTACCATTTAAACTATGTTATGAACTGTGATATAGCAGCACAATTTTGAATAATATGACATGACAATAAATTGCTACGCGACTAACAATGCATCTGGAAATAGGAAAAAGTATGTTTTTGTTGTACTCACGAGATCTGCTTAACTCTCTCTCTCTCACACACACACACACACACACCACTTAGATACATTTCTTTAATAAAGTAAGTCTCAAAACAATAATTGCCACCAAAGGAAGCCAATATTGTGTGACTACCTTGTTCATTAAATGCTGTTAAACCTGTTATAATACCACCAATAATGCAAACAACTCTCACTCCAAAGAACTTGCATTAGTTAAAGATGCAGCTATCTTGAATTGTTTGGCTTCTCCTTTAAACACAAGACTCTGAAATTTTACTGTATGGAATAACTGTTCAAAGATGTGCACAAGAAGTGTAGGATGTGTGCTAATCTACATAAACATTTATACCCTGGCTTCCCTTGATATATAAGCACAACAAGATTTCTCCTGCACACTGCTGAGAAAATGTTCCTCCAAACAACACTATTTTTAATTACTACAAAATCAAATATAGTAGTTTGATGACTCAATGACTGCAACTAAACTTTGCACTAAAAATATTAAGAGGACTGGTTAATGGGATACAGTTTCTCATTTCCATTTAACTGATCCTGAAAATGTTTACAGCTATGCAACATGAATCATATACTGCCTGATCATTCCCAAAACTGCTATGCAGAGAGGCCTGATCCACTGTACTCCATATGGAACCGCTGCATATATATTCTAATGAAGTCCCCACCTAATGTATTTGTATTTCTTCACTCTTTCTGGCATTTAACTTGAATCAAAATTCGATTTATGTAGTCTCTGCACTTTTCTTTCATATACTATGATTATGAAGTTTTTTAGATGAGTATAGCTCAGAAAAGGTTCCACCAGCCAGGCTACACCAGCCAGTGCATCTCATGAGTGGGAATATGCAGACGACACTCAAATAAAAATTACTTCCCTACTTCACAGGTATGTTGCAACAATAATTCATAAATGTTAGAGCTGCTCAGATGCTACAAAGACTGAAGCATAGAAAAACCTATTAATCTGGCATTTACAGTGCACGACTCTGTGGTATCCAGGTTGTCACAGCTCTAGCTGGGTGCTCCCTTCCAGCCACACACCAGACTGTTGTGAGGGGAATCCAAGCCTCTGGCTCTCTGGGAACCTGGATGTTTTATATTTCAGAGCCAGAATGGAGTTCAGCCAGCCATTGCCTCAATCTTGGGTCCCTGACTCCCTAGGCACACTCCTGAAGTGCAGATCTGCACTCTAAAACTCCCTCCTGAGAGCCAGAACCCACTATCCAGCTGCCTACCTCCTCTGGGCACAGGGCTGACCCTTCAGACTCCCTCACAGTTAAATGCACCCTCTCCCAGAACTCCATTCCAAAGGTGCAAAGCTTCAGGGTTAGTGTTACTCTCTCTGGAGACACACAGTTGTTGTGAAGCATTTAACACACACAGAGTCTAATGAATTTGTTCTTTTACTTAATCAGATAAAGCACAAGAGAGTACAGAGCACAAAACAATAAACACTACAAGCATTTTCCTGCCTCAGTTTCCTGACCATGAGAGGCTGTTCTTTGGGCTGGGGTGGAGTCACTTAGATTATCAGGAGTTCTTCTGCTTCAGTGCGTGGCTTGTGGGCTACAACTCGGAGCCTTCTTCCCCCTGGACCTTTCTGACTCCTTTTCCCTTGGGAGCATAGGCAGCGAGTTATACCTCTACGTGGTGCCTTGACACCAGCAATATTCAGAGCCCAGAGGCCCAGCTCCACCAATATTTGGGGCCGAGTGTCCCCCACGGCCCACCTGCCGCCCCCCCACGCTTCCCCCGAGTGTCCCCGGCCCCTGCTTGCTTCCTCCCCGGGCCCCAGAGCAGAGCTTCCCTGGCTGCCTCTTCTGAGCAGTTCCATGCTGCCTCCCTGGAGCAACTGCTGCCGCAGGGTCCTAGTGCCACCCAACTCGACTACCAGGGAAGACTGACTGAGCCTGCTCTCCAACCTCAGACCCTTCCCTTTTCCGGCGGGACCCTCCACCAGCATAGGTAGCCCCCCCGCCTGCAGTCACTGCTCCTGACCCATGTTGGGCAAGGGGGCAGCCCCATACCTCACCCCCAGTGAGGCTACAGTCAGGGGCAACAGCAAGGGAGGAGGTGCACGCAGCACCCCCCGGCACCCACCACAGGGGAGGCGAGGGAGATTCCTGGACATGAGAGGGGCCCTAGGAGCAGGTGCAGTGACAGTGGTGGGGGTGAGTGTGCTGCTCGTGGGGTGGGAAGGGGGGCTCCTCCCCCAGAGCTTGCTGCTGGCAGGGAAAGGGCTGGGGGGGAGTCCTCTCTGGCACCTGTCCTGGAGCAGCCTGCCTGCACCCCAAACTCATCCCCAGCCCTGCCCCACCCCAGAGCCCACACCCCCAGCCAGAGCTTTCACCCCCCCACTGCACTCTCAACCCTCTACCCTAGCCCTGAGCCCCTCCAACACAACAAACACCTTATCCCCAGTCCCAGCCAGAGCCCTCATCCCCCTGCACTCCAACCCCCTGCCTTAGCCCTGAGCCTCTCCAACACCACAAACCCCACATCCCCAGACTGAGCCCTCACCCCGACACTCCTACTCTCACCCTGAGCCCCTCTCACACCCCAAACCCCTCATTCCCAGCCCCAGACAGAGCCCTCATCCCCTACACCCCTACTCTTGCCCTGAGCCCCTCCCACACCCCAAACGCCTCATCTGCAGCCATACCCACAGCCCTCACCCCGCACTGCCTCCCACCCCCAAACTCCCTCCCAGAGCCTGCACCCCAATTCCCTGCCTCAGCCTAGGGCCTGCACCCCAGACCTCCTCCCCCACCCAAACTCCCTCCCAGAGCCTTAGGCAGGTGGGGGGGGGGGGCGGGTTCTGGGCACCACCGAAATTTCTACAGACCTGCCACCCCTGCTTGGGAGTCCTTTTAGTGCACCTTGGCTCAGGAAAGGCCCCCTGCTTTATGCAGTCCTTCACATGCTGAGTAGCTTCTCTCTCCTTTTGGGACAAAAGCACTGAAGACTCCAGAAAGATCAGCTCCTACCTCTTCATAACTTTTAGCTCTGTCAAGCGACACCCCACCAGCTGCCCCACTTGAGCACAATGCCCCTGCCAGGTGACTTTGTTGCCAAGGCAACCTCTCCCTAAGAAACTAGGTCCCCTGGTTAGGAGCTAGTGTATTGTCTACAGCAATTACATTTCACAGAAGGCTAATCTCCGCAATTAACCCCCTCCAATCACACACACCTAGTCGTCACCTGCCATCCCACACTGGAACCGATACAGGGTATCATTAAACAATTACAACCCATACTTGCTGGGGGCCACATCCTGAAAGAAATCTTTCCCAGTCCCTCTCTTCTGGCCTTCAAACACCCCCTCAATTTGCCAAGCTCATCATCAGAAGCAAACTCCCCACAGAGCAGGATACACCAACTCAAAAGCAGAATCAGACCCTGCCATGAGGACAGATGCAAAACCTGAAGACACATCTCCACTACTACAGTAATGAATACCCCCCACTATATATTTTTTAAGAGCCCTGGGTCCTACACATGCCTATTACAACATGTGATGTACCTCATCCAGGTACACATGCATTACATGCATTAACTGCCGCAGTAACAATTATGTGCATGAAACGCATCACTACCCTCTCAAATGAACTCACCCAGGAAAACGATATAAAGACAAAAACACCATATCACTGTGGATGAACACTTTTTACAAAAACTGGAATTAACTGGCAAACTGGACACCATCGAATGGATGGGTCACTACAAAAAGTAATTTTCCCTCTGTTGACACTCAGACCTTCTTGTCAACCGTTAGGAATGGGCCACATCCACCCTGATTGAATTGGCCTCGTTAGCACTGACCCCTCACTTGGTAAGGCAACTCCCACCTTTTCATGTGCTGTATATTTATACCTGCCTACTGTATTTGTCACTCAATGCATCTGATGAAGTGGGTTATAGCCCACGAAAGCTTATGCCCAAATAAATTTGTTAGTCTCTAAGGTGCCACAAGGACTCCTCGTTGTTTTTGCTGACACAGACTAACATGACTACCCCTCTGAAACTTTTTACAAAATGATCACTCCATATCTGACCTCTCAATCCACATCCTCAAAGGAAACATGCATAACACCTTCAAAAGATGAACCTGGGAGATAAATTCATAACTTTGCTAGACACTAAAAATCATGGACTCCATAAAGAAACTGGATTTATAGCTCATTACAACAATTCATTGCAACCCACTAACATTCCTTTGTCCTACAGCTGCTGAGGATTCTCTGCTCCTTGAAGTCTTTAAAACCACGATTTGAGGACTTCAATAGCTCAGACATAGGTGAGAGGTTTTTCGCAGGAGTGGTTGGGTGAGATTCTGTGGCCTGCATTGTGCAGGTCAGACTAGATGATCATAATGGTCCCTTCTGACCTTAATATCTATGAAAAAAACTGCAGAGGTGTTAACTGCTCACTTAATCTTGAATGGCCTCTTACAACATGTTAACTCCTTATGCTAAAGGATCAGTTTCACCTTGTATTTAGCTGTGACGCTCTGAGGTCACACCTGCACTCAAGATTGAAGTTGACCCAGCTACCTCACTCAGGGGATGTGAAAAATGCACACCCCCGGAGCCTTGTAGTTCTTCCCTTAACCTAGCTATTGCCTCTCAGGGCTAGGCTACACTATGAAGGGGGGAATCGATCTAAGTTACGCAACTTCAGCTACGTAAATTCCACCTTCTCTGTATGTATATCTATCTATATAGATCTTCTTACTATATGTTCCATTCAATGCATCCGATGAAGTGGGCTGTAGCCCATGAAAGCTTACGCTCTAATAAATTTGTTAGTCTCTAAGGTGCCACAAGTACTCCTATTTTTTTTGCGGATACAGACTAACACGGCTGCTACTCTGAAACCTACATAAATAACGTAGCTGAAGTCGACGTATTTAGATCTACTTACTGCAGTGTCTTCACTGCAATGTGTCGATGGGAGATGCTCTTCTGTCAATTCCCCTTACACTTCTCGTTGAGGTGGAGTACCAGAGTCAACGATAGAGCGATAGGCAGTTGATTTATCACATCTATACTAGACACGATAAATAGATGCCCGCTGGATTGATCACTGCCCATCAATCCAGCCGGTAGTGTAGTCAAACCCTCAGATGGGTGGGTTAACTATGTTGACAAGAGAACTCCTCCTGTCACTATAGTGAGTATCTACACTTAAAAAGCTAGAGCGGCTGCAGAAC
Source organism: Eretmochelys imbricata (assembly GCF_965152235.1). Classification (NCBI taxonomy): domain Eukaryota; kingdom Metazoa; phylum Chordata; order Testudines; family Cheloniidae; genus Eretmochelys; species Eretmochelys imbricata. The sequence continues at coordinate 26,620,003 of NC_135576.1, read as the reverse complement.
TGTAGAGTTTCAAGTGTAGACAAGCCCTGAGTATTTTTCCTAACCTGAAGAAGAGCTTTGTGTAAGCTTGAAAGCTTGTCTCTTTCACCAACAGAAGTTGGTCCAATAAAAGAAATTACCTCACCCATGTTGTGTCCCCAGTTAAAGCCCACCTACTGACAGCCCTTGAGGCTGTATCACTATGCCTTAGAACTTTGGTCCATTATGGAGCTAACAGCACAAGAGAAGACAACTAACTCCCACATTAAAAATTGAATTTGCAGTCTGATAACATAGGTACAAAGAGCCCTGCAGTAAATAATAAGTTTGTACAGATTCCCATATTGTCACACAAGCACCTTACTCTTTTTTCTTTTGGGGGGAAGGAGAGCAACAAACAGGAGAATTTCTGTGCATGATTGCAATGTTATTGTGGTTGGAACTGTGAATTTGTAGGGAAAAACCAACCAACAAGGGCTTTGGCGGGAAGGTGAGGGAAGCTCACACTATAACTTCTGAGTCTACTCAAGGAATTCTTCCTCTTTTACAATGTTGAAACACTGGCACCATTCACTACCTTATCAGAAGGTCTGATATGGAGTGCAAAGACAAGAAAAAAAAACCAAAAGTTACTAATAAAGGGAGAAAGAAACAAGCGGCTCATGTTGAATTCTTGTGGCTGCTCACAAAAGAAGCTGCCATGAAGGACAGGAAAACCGTATCTATAGGCATTCTAAATTAATGCAGTCTCACAACAGACAGTGCTGTTCTGGAACTGCATCTAACAGTCTCCAGTGGCGTGGGACATAGGTGAAGAAAAAAGCTAACAGTGAGCAAAAGGATATAAATAGAGTTTTTCAGCTGGTTGTGTGCATCACAAACCAGAGTCTGGAAGTATCTGTTAACACTGACAGACACATGGGTATGTATACATTGCCCAGTCTGCAACCAAAGAGCAGCACAACAGTAGGAGTCGGGGAATTTTGGCCAGCACATTGGGACAAATATCTAACCTTATGAAGGTTCCAGTGCGATCTTTGATGTTCACACAGAGCAGACAGGACCTCCGTTTTTAGTCTCCTCTAAAAGACTCCTACGCTGTAAACTGCATGAATTCAATTTATCCCTCTCTGATGGATGAAGGACTGAGTTGACCCTGATGGGATTTGAAACTGTTTCCAGGTTGTCTAGGTATGTCAAGCCTGATGCTTAGATGGTAAACCATCCTCATTTTAAAGGTGCCAAGTTGATAGGGCATTGTCTGTGCACCTCAGCCTTTTCCTTTATGTGAATGCCATTTCCATGAGAACAATGGCATAGGCTCAATTAAGTCATCTGGCAGTGTATCATCCAGTATTGTCACGATTTCAGAGTTTTCAGGAAGCTTTGAACTCTAAAACTGGGTTGTTTCCTTTGATGAGAGATGAGTGGGCACAGATGCAAGATTAACAAATGTATTTATATTCTATATACACCTTTCTTCAATTCCAGGCACACTGCATACAGTAAGAACACAAAACAAAAGATACTTCCAGAAGTCATTAACCTAAGAGACAATCTTCCTAATAAACATCGCACCTTAAAACCAACATCAGAATCTTCCTCTGTACCCTGGTTTACTCTCAAGTTCATTTTTATCACAAGGAACTGCTAAAAGGATGCAAAAACAGTTTTGAACAGAAATGGATGTCAGGAAGCAAAAAAAAAAAAAACCTATGTACTTGTGAACTATGGAAATGGTTACATGGGTGTTACTGAAAAATGTAACTTCAGATACTGGAACTCCAGAAGTATAAACTGAGGGCATAATTTGCCTATGGAATTATCATCACTTATAATGATGCTCAAAAAGAAAGAACCCAGCCAAGATTGTAGGGCTAGCAGTTAGGAAAAGAAATCTTTTTGCTGTATGTGTAAACTAAGCACAGTTGATGCAGGTGTGATTGGCATAATGAACATGTGCCCTTACTGTACCATGTTTGTTTTTTTCCCCCAGTTACTTTTCAGAGTAGAAATGTACTTTAAATCTCCTCCTCTGCTACTCGCTCTCCCTCATGAGCAGCTCTGTACTTCTCACCCCACGCTCATACTGTTCATTTGCCTCTGTTACTTCCTACTATTGTCCTTAAATATTTCCTCGTGCTGCTGATTCTTATTTGCCTAACACTTGCCCATTACAACCACTCAACATTCTGTCACTAAACTGACATCTGTCATCACCATGATGTGAGTACACAGTAAGAAAGCTGCAGTCATGAAGCACCTCCTGGAGGTAAAGGCCCTTTAGCAAACTCACCTGGCTAACCAGAACACTTTTCTACATTCCTCTGCTAGTGAACTTCAATTGGCAGCCGGCAGAGCCCACAGTGAGGCTACTTTCTGAAGCTAACAATGTTTCCATCTTGCACTGATGGTTTCCTACAGGACTGTAGTGGCATAGCCATGGCACCGGAGATTTTCTGTTACTGAAGAAACAGCATCTCCCTTGAGCGATGGAAGCTAGGTTGACAGAAGCATTTTTCCATCATTCTAGCCGTGTCTACACCAGGGGTTAGGTCAGCATAGCTACAGTGCTCAGGAATGTGGATTTTTCATACCCCTGAGCGCTGTAGTTACACTGACATATGTTTTAAGTGTAGACCAGGCCTAAGACATAAGTAAGGCTATGGTTCTCTCATTGAGGTCACGAAAGTCCATGAATTTCCAGGACCTCCCTGACTTCAGCAGCAGCTGATGCAGCTGACCCCAGGGCCAACCAAGCAGCTGGGGGGACCCCGGAGCTACTCACACTATCTGCTTCTCGGGCAGCCCTGGGGCCAGCCACACCAGCTGCTGCTCAGGTGGACCCAGGCAACTGGTCCTGGGCACTACCCCGGAGCAGCGGTCTGGGGACGGCAGCAGCAGAGCCTTGGGCCACCCGCCCAAGCAGCAGCAGCAACAGGGCCCCAGGCCACCCCCCTGCAGCAGCGGCACACCAGAGCCCCCCTGACCAGAGCAGCAGCAGCACCCACTGGAACACCCCCATCCCCAGCAGCTAAGTTTTAGTCAGGTGTATTTATACAGTACAGGTCATGGACAGGTCACGGCCGTGACTTTTTGTTTATTGTCCGTGACCTTTCCATTACTTTTATTAAAAATACCTGTGACTAAATCGTAGCTTTAGACATAAGGGGTGAAATTCTGAAGTCAGTGGCAAAATTCCTAATGACTTAAATGTGGCCAGGATTTCAGGTCCCTGCTGAGAGGTGCTTGAAATCTAAATCAGATAAGTGAAATCTTGAAATCTAAATCAGAAAAATCGGGAAAAAATAAGCGTAACGAGAACAGCCAACAGCATGTGTGGGAAATGTGTAAGGCAGACCTCAAAAGCAAGTAGTATGGTTGGGTGATGGTGGTAGTAGGGAGTGCTACATCTTTCTTTTTTAAAAAAAATTAAATGTAGAATAAATGGTGTCAAAACAGATTTAGTGTTAAAAGAACTTTAAAATAATAAATTCTCACAAAAAGTAGGTTTAGAAATCAACAGCAATGGGGAATCTAAATGTTTTTTTTTAAATGGTTAATTTTTTATTCTGTATCATTGCGGGCTTTTTAATCATTACATAAAGGCACACATTACAGACGGACGCAAAATTTGTAGATATTGAGGATGCTTAAGTTAGTTATTCCTCCTTTAGATTTTCAAAGCCTGATTAGTATTTATTTCTGGAATTTCCCATAGTGATGAATGCTCAGGGATACATCTATCTATTTAAAGAAGTGTTATCACTGGGAAAAATATATTCATAATGCTTGAGAAAACAATAGACAATAGGGCTGCTTATGATTCTGGCATTTATTTGGCAGGAAACACAAGGTGATTATTTATACGTGAAATGATAGCACTGACTAAAACTGAAATATTCTTAGCTTGACATACATGAGCTTTCTTCGTACAGAACAATCTGCTCTCAATTCCCTTGTTAATTCTGCTCTACACAAGACCTCTTGCAAGTGGCAGATATAGCCTAATAAACCCAAATCACATATGGAAGCTTGAGAAGATAGATTATTAACCTCAGAAAGAAGCAGTTCATTTTTTCAGTTTTTTATTTCTGGGATAAGAGGCATCAAAAGTCCAGTTTATCTTTCAAGTTAAACCCAGATAGTTCTTGAGATACGTAAATCAATAGCATATTCTGGCTTTCTGATAAATATGAAATATCAGCACTCAGTTTCGAAAAAGGTAAAAGAATTAATTGCTTTAAATATCTTAATTGGTACAATTCAGCTATAGGAGGAGAAACAGATTATTCACATAAAAACAGAAACTGTTTTTCAGGACGTATTTCGTTAATTCAAATTCCTGGCTATCACATGATAAGCAGTGGTGTAGGGACTGTGTCTTCCTATATATTTATACAAAGCCTAGCACAATAGAGCCCAGTGGGGCCTTTGTGCACCACCAAAATACAAGCCAGAACAGTAACAGTTGCAATGGTTTGTATAGTTTTCAGTTATTATGAAATAAGTTTCTAAATATGAATATAACAAATATGAATATACATATATGAATATAAACCTCATACATGACTATTTACTACCAAAACTGTTTCCAAACTGATCACTTCAGGTTCTTGTATATTATTTTCTAATTGGACTGTAGAAGCTATGGCAAGACAGTCCGGCAGCTACAAAGATGCTCTTACTGCCCCCTAGTGTCTCCTTTTAAAAGAGACACTTCATAGAGCAGAATGCTGACACTACTTACTTGTAAGCACTCATTTTGACTTTAGGGTATGTCTATACTGCAATTAAAAACCCACGGCTGATCCATGCCAGCTGACTCAGGCTCGCAGGGCTGTTTCACTGCAGTGTAGACATTCAGGCTCGGACTGCAACCCAGGCTCTATGACCCTGCAAGGTAGGAAGGATCCAGAGCTTAGGCTGCAGCCCGAGCCAGAATGTCTACACCACTATTAAACAACCCCTTAGCCTGAACCCCAGGAGCCGAAGTCAGCTGACATGGGGCAGCCATGAGTGTCTAACTACAGTGTAGACTTACCCTTATTGTGCTTGATTATGTAGGTACTTGCTTGTACCAACAGAGTATCTAGCAACTTTTGCTGCCAGAATTCCATCTATTTTGAACGTTGTTTCCAGGGCCATAAATCATTTTCTTCATACTATTAACTTATTGTGCATGTCATGTTTGTATCGCCAGTCATACCGATACTGCCAACACTTAGCTTTAAGCTAATAAACAGTCTCACTGATATCAGTTGGACCACTCTGATGCTTCAAATTAAGGAAATGGCCTAATAATCTATCTTTGTCAAGCAGCCAACATTAAACAGCAAGCCAAGAGAAGCTACTGAGGCAGGTATTTTGGAACCATACTTCAATCTCCTGGTTTTTGAAATCTTGACCCTAATGAACAAGGGCAAAATGTGAATAGCCTTTTTTATTTATTTTTTAAATAGAGAGGAAAGGCTTCTCTCATTATTTTTGTTTTTGTATGATTACCTGAAGCTCTGAAGGACATGTTTTCTGCTCTACAAAACAACAGAAGCACCCAGCAGTGATTAGCTATAATAAAGGACCTGTTTTCTGTAATTACATGTCTCAGTTTTACATAAGGGTTCAACATAAACAGATGAAAAAGCATAAAGGCATCTTTCTCCATTATTTTATTTTGTCAGTCTTCATTACGTAGATTGCACTTTGAGAAATTTCAGTTACAGTCATTAAAAACTACAATAAGTCTAGAATACAAAATATTCAAATTCTCAAAGTTAATGAAGCAACAAAGTTTATAAAGCCTATTTTGCTTCAGTCTTCACTAAAAAAGTTAATGGTGACAAAATACTCAACACAATTAATATTAACAACAAGGAGGAAGGAACGCAAGCAAAAAGAGGGAAAGAATATTTAGATAAGTTAAATGTATTCAAGTTGGCAGGGCCTGATAAAATTCATTGTCAGGTACTTAAGGAACTAGCAGAAGTATCATAATTTAAGAACCATTAGCAATGATCTTTGAGAACTCAGGGAGGATGGATGATGTCCCAAAGGACTGGAAAATAGCAAACAGGGAACCTATCTTTGAAAGGTAGAACAAAAAGGACCCAGGGGATTATAGACCAGTCAGCCTCACTTTGATATCTGGAACAAATGATTAATATGAATTGATAAGCACCTAATGGTAATAGAGTTATAAGGAATAGCCAACATGGATTTGTCAAGAACAAATCATACTAAACAAACCTAATTTCCTTCTGTGACGGGTTCCCCCCAGGGTGCCACATGGAACTGGGGTAACACTGAGTCCTATGACCCACCAGCCTGGGCTCCCTTTCACACTGTACTGCTATGCCAAGCTGCAAAGCCTTCCAGCCTGCACTTTCACCAGCATTCACACAGGTAAGGACACACCCAGCTGCAGTTACACACAGGCTCTCTAATCACCAGGTTTCCAGCCTAGGACCCCAAAGCAGTACTGTCCTGCCCTGATCAAATCTGACCAGTATATGGGTTTAATACTTGCCTCTCCCTCAATGTCAAGAGGGCAATGCACACTTGTGGTAACCAAGCAGAGATTTTCCCCAAGCACTCCAGTCAAAGCTCACTTGTTTAGATTAAAACAAAAACACATGATTTACGAGGAGAGGCTGAGGGAACTGGGATTATTTAGTCTGCAGAAGAGAAGAGTAAGGGTGGATTTGATAGCTGCTTTCAGCTACCTGAAAGGGGATTCCAAACAGGATGGATCTAGACTGTTCTCAGTGGTACCAGATGACAGAACAAGGAGTAATGGTCTCAAGTTGCAGTGGGGGAGGTTTAGGTTGGATAATAGGAAAAACTTTTTCACTAAGAGGGTGATGAAGCCCTGGAATGAGTTACCTAGAGAGGTGGTGGAATCTCCTTCCTTAGAGGTTTTTAAGGTCAGGTTTGACAAAGCCCTAGCTAGGATTCTTTAGTTGGGGACTGGTCCTGCTTTGATTTGAGCAGGGGGTTGGACTACGTGACCTCCTGAGGACCCTTCCAACCCTGATATTCTATGATTCTATGAAAAACAAGTTTATTAACTACAAAACATAGCCTTACTTATAATCATTTAAAATCTATGTTTATATCATGGAGGTCACAGAAGCCATGACTTCCAGAGACCTCTGTGACATTTTCTGCTTCATCCCCTGGCTCTGCGGCACTGGAGCTGGCAGCCAGTGGGGCCCTGGCAGGGTCCGAGCAACAAGCAACAGCCTTCTCAGGGTCCCCCTGCAGGTTTCCAGCGACAGGCGACAGCCTCTTCAGGGTCTCCCTGCAGGGGGGTTCCAGCAACTGGGGATAGCCTTGTGGAGGGGGGGGAGGGGAAAACCCTGCTGCTACCACAGTGGCAGGGGAAACCATGGAGCTGCAGCAGCAAAAGTCACAGACAGGTCACAGCTTCCGCAAATATTTGTTTATTGCCCTTGACCTGTCCATGACTTTTATTAAAAATAACCATGACAAAATCTTAGCTTTAATTATAAGTGATAGCAAACAGACCAAAGCAGATTACCTAGCCAATAAACAAAACTGCAACCTAAGCTTAATATACTAGATAGGGTGAGAATCTACTATTCCTATCCAATCTAACTGATGGTGCAGGCAGACTTGTAGATTCTTAAGGCACAAGCTACACTTGCTTTGCAGCTTGGAATCCCAAGGTGTTTCATGCATAGGCTAGAAATCCCTTTAGCCTGGGTCCAGTACTTCCCTCAGTTCAGTCTTTGTTCCTCAAATGTTTCCAGGAGTCTTGTGTGGGGAGCGAAGAACCACAGATGATGTCACTCCCTGCCTTATATAGCTTTAGCATATGGCAGGAACCCTTTGTTTCAAAACTTGGTTCCCAGACCGGTTTGTGGAAAAATACTGACATCCCAAGATGGACTCCAGAATCATGTGACCTGTTCACATGTACTTGTAGTCATAACAGCCATTACTTACAGACTGTCTGGAGTGTTCTCAGGAAGGCTCACCAGATGGAAGATAAGCTTCTCCTAAGGTCTACTGTTTTCCCTAATGGCTCATTGCCCCGAATAGGCCCTTCCCAACCAGCTATCTAGACCAGCGGTTTTCAAACTGTGGGTCAGGACCCCAAAATGGGTCACAACTTCATTTTAATGGGGTCACCAGGGCTGGCTTAGACTTGCTGGGGCCTGGGGCTAAAGCTGAAGCTCTAGTCCCACAGCCCAGGGCTGAAGCTGATGCCCAAGGGTGTCAGCCCCTGCCTTGGGCTGAAACCCTGGGGCTTCGACTTTGCCCCCTCCCACCCAGGGAGGTGGGGCTCAGGCTTTGCCCCCCTCCCAAGGCAGTGGGACTTGGGCGGGCTCAGGCTTTGTTCATTCTTCCTGGGGTCAAGTGGTAATTTTTGTTGTCAGAAGGGGGTCACAGTGCAATTGTCATAAATATAAAGGGAAGGGTAAACCCCTTTAAAATCCCTCCTGGCCACAGGAAAAATCCTCTCACCTGTAAAGGGTTAAGAAGCTAAAGGTAACCTTGCCAGCACCTGACGAAAATGACCAATGAGGAGACAAGATACTTTCAAAAGCTGGGAGGAGGGAGACAAACAAAGGGTCTGTGTCTGTCTGTATGCTGCTTTTGCAGGGGATAGAACAGGAATGGAGTCTTAGAACTTTTAGTAAGTAATCTAGCTAAGTATGTGTTAGATTATGATTTCTTTAAGTGGCTGAGAAAAGAGCTGGGCTGAATAGAATGAATATTCCTGTCTGTGTGTCTTCTTTTGTAACTTAAGGTTTTGCCTAGAGGGATTCTCTATGTTTTGAATCTAATTACCCTGTAAGGAATCTACCATCCTGATTTTACAGAGGTGATTTCTTTACTTCTATTAAAAGTCTTCTTTTAAGAAAACTGAATGCTTTTTCATTGTTCTAAGATCCAAGGGTTTGGGTCTGTGGTCACCTATGCAAATTGGTGAGGATTTTTACCAAACCTTCCCCAGGAAGTGGGGTGCAAGAGTTGGGAGGATTTTTGGGGGAAAGACGTGTCCAAACTACATTTTCCTAGTAAACCCAGATAAAGTTTGGTGGTGGCAGTGGAAATCCAAGAGTAAAAATAATTGGGGAAGTTTTAACCTAAGCTGGTAAAAGTAAGCTTAGGAGGTTTTTATGCAGGTCCCCATATCTTACCCTAGAGTTCAGAGTGGGGAAGAAACCTTGACATGGTGGCAGAGTGGTGGGATTAACCTGAAATCATTTTGAGATCAATTTGAGATTTTTTGAGCCAGAAATACAGATTTTAAAAAGGAATTTTTTTTTCCTTTGGCGCTGCTGGAAAGGAGGTCCAACTGAAAGCAGCTAGTTTTTTCTCTGCTTTGGGGCCAGAGCAGAGACAAAAGGGGATTATCTTTGTGAATTGCAGGTGTTCTTTGCCTGGAGGCAGAGTAGTTAACCTCCTGCAGGGAAATTCATAGTCTTCACAAAACCTGAGATTTTTTCCCCTAAAAGTAAATAGGGGGGTGTTCTATACAAATTTGCCTGGAGACAAAAGTGGTTGGGGTTTTTTTTTTTTAGGATTTTGATTTTTTTTTTTTTTTTTTTTTTACAAGGAGCACTGATTTGAAAAGGAATTTTTTTTTGCTTTGGGGCTGCTGGAAAGGAGGTTTCCAAGTAGTGGAGGATTTTTGCTTTGATTGGGGGCCAAAGCAGAGACAAAGGGAATTGTCTTTTTCTGTAAGCTGACAATCACTATCATAGAATAGGTATCCTATTCCAGCACAGCAAAATTTTACAAGCCAAGTTTTGTTTGTTTTATTTCTAACCCTCGGGCGTAAAGTTAGTTAAAAACAGAGAGGTAAAGATGACAGACACCAAGGCACTACACAAATTGGAGTTGGCCAAACTGGAGACAATGAAAGAAGCCGAAAAAGCTCGAGAAGCTGCTCACAGGAGAGCAATGGAGGCAAGGGACAAAGAAAGGGAGGCAGCAAAAGAGGCAGAACAACACCAAACAGCTGCTCAGAGGAGAGCTATGGAAGCAAGGTACAAAGAAATGGAAGCAAAGGACAAAGAAATGGAGGAGAAGGAAAAAGAGAGGAAGCATGTGGAGGAGATGGAGAAGATAAAGGCTCAGCAGAATATACCAACAAACCCTAGCAATCCTTCTCCAGGTACCACTCCCCATCCCAGAAAGTTCCCCACCTACAAAGCAGGCGATGATACTGAGGCCTTCTTAGAAAACTTTGAAACGGCCTGCCTTGGGTACAGCATCTCTACCAACCAATACATGGTAGAGCTGAGGCCGCAGCTCAGTGGACCCTTAGCTGAGGTGGCAGCTGAAATGCCTAAAGAACACATGAACAAGTATGAACTGTTGAAATCCAAGGTGAGAGTCAGAATGGGGATAATACCCGAGCAGTCTCGTCGGAGGTTCAGAGCCCTAAGGTGGAAACCAGACGTGTCATTTACCCGACATGCCTACCACATTGTGAAACACTGGGATGCCTGGATAGCAGGAGCAAGTGTTGAATCTCCAGTAAATTTGCCCTTCCTAATGCAAATGGAACAATTCTTAGAGGGGGTTCCTGAGGAAATAGAAAGATATATCCTAGATGGGAAGCCCAAAACTGTAATCGAGGCAGGAGAGATTGGAGCCAGATGGGTGGAGGTGGCAGAGAAGAAGAAAACTGGTCGCAGTTGGAGCGGAGACCAGAAGGGACAACCCCAGACCACACCCTATTACCGGGGGCTGCCCAAGGCCCCACCTACCTCCCAAAGAACCCTCCAGACCCCTTATCGTCCCACCACCCCATTCTCTAGCAACTCGCCTCGCCCCAGTGACCTGTCAGCTGGACGATGTTTTAAACGTAACGAGCTGGGGCATGTAATGGCCAACTGCCCCAAGAACCCCAACAGATTACAGTTCATTGCACTGGAATCACACCAGAGGTCCGCAGGCGCAGATACCTCCCAGATACCCTTGGAGCAGAGGGAAACTGTGAGTGTGGGCGGGAAGAAGGTCACCGCATGGAGGAACACCGGAGCACAAGTGTCAGCTATCCAGCTTCCTTAGTGGACCCCAATTTAATCAACCCAGAGATCCAAGTGACGATTCAACCCTTTAAGTCCAACTCTTTCGATTTGCCTACAGCCAAGTTGCCTGTCCAGTACCAGGGCTGGTCAGGAATGTGGACTTTTGCAGTCTATGATGATTATCCCATCCCCATGCTGTTGGGGGAAGACTTGGCCAATCATGTGAAGCAGGCCAAGAGGGTGGGAATGGTCACCCGTAGTAAGGCTAAACAAGCCGTGAGGCCTAGCTCTGTTCCGGAAACTTCTACAGGACCCAGTCAGAGGTGATGGACCCGGACTCCAGGCCAATGTCTGCAACAGCAGTAGTGGATCCAGTCCCAGAGACCCAGACGGAACCAGTCCCAGAACCAGCAGAACAACCAGCACCAGACCATTTGCCAGCACTGAATCCAGTACTTGCAACCTCAACACCAGAGGGCCTCACCGAACCTGAACTGGCAGCAGCCCATAACCCTACACAAGAGGCTCAGCCGGAGCCAGAACACCAACATAGTGTCCCAGCGGAGAGCGGTCCACAGTCAACGGAAACAGCCCCATCCCCTACTTCGCTTCCAGAGGGACCAAGCATAGGTCCACAATACAATGAGGAACTGATGTCTCCAGCATCAAGGGAACAGTTCCAGACCGAACAGGAAGCAAATGAAAGCCTCCAGAGAGCTTGGACGGCGGCATGGAGCAACCCACTGCCTCTCAGCTCTTCTAATCAATCCAGGTTTGTTGTAGAAAGAGGACTTTTATACAAGGAAACTCTTTCTGGTGGACACTAGGAAGACTGGCATCCTCAGAAACAGTTGGTAGTTCCAACTAAATACCAGGCCAAGCTCTTGAGCTTAGCCCACGATCATCCTAGTGGTCATGCTGGGGTGAACAGGACCAAAGACCATTGGTGGGGGTCATTCCACTGGGAGGGAATGCGCAAGGATGTTTCTACCGATGTCCGGTCTTGTGAAGTATGCCAAAGAGTGGGAAAACCCCAAGACCAGGTCAAAGGCCCTCTCCAGCCACTCCCCATCATTGAAGTTCCATTTCAGCGAGTAGCTGTGGATATTCTGGGTCCTTTTCCAAAAAAGACACCCAGAGGAAAGCAATACATACTGACTTTCATGGATTTTGCCACCCGATGGCCGGAAGCAGTAGCTCTAAGCAACACCAGGGCTAAAAGTGTGTGCCAGGCACTAGCAAATATTTTTGCCAGGGTAGGATGGCCCTCCGACATCCTCACAGATGCAGGGACTAATTTCCTGGCAGGAACTATGAAAAACCTTTGGGAAGCTCATGGGGTAAATCACTTGGTTGCCACTCCTCACCACCATCAAACAAATGGCATGGTGGAGAAGTTTAATGGAACTTTGGGGGCCATGATATGTAAATTTGTAAATGAGCACTCCAATGATTGGGACTTAGTGTTGCAACAGTTACTTTTTGCCTACAGAGCTGTACCCCATCCCAGTTTAGGGTTTTCCCCATTTGAACTTGTATATGGCCGTGAGGTTAAGGAGCCATTACAGTTGGTGAAGCAGCAATGGGAGGGATTTACACCTCCTCCAGGAACTAACATTCTGGACTTTGTAACCAACCTACCAAACACCCTCCGAACCTCTTTAGCTCTTGCTAAAGAAAACTTACAGGATGCTCAAAAAGAGCAAAAAGCCTGGTATGATAAACATGCCAGAGAGCATTCCTTCAAAGTAGGAGACCAGGTCATGGTCTTAAAGGTGCTCCAGGCCCATAAAATGGAAGGGCCATTCACGGTCCAGAAGCACCTGGGAGCTGTTAATTATCGCATAGCATTCCCCACCTCCAACCAAAAGCCTAAGGTGTACCATATTAATTCTCTAAAGCCCTTTTATTCCAGAGAATTAAAGGTTTGTCACTTTACAGCCCACGGAGGAGACGACGCTGAGTGGCCTGAAGGTGTCTACCACGAAGGGAAATGTGCTGGTGGTGTGGAAAAGGTGAACTTCTCCATGACCCTTGGGCGTATGCAGCGACAGCAGATCAAGGAGCTGTGCACTAGCTACGCGCCGACGTTCTCAGCCACCCCAGGACTGACTGAACGGGCATACCACTCCATTGACACAGGTAATGCTCACCCAATTAAAGTCCAACCTTACCGGGTGTCTCCTCAAGCTAAAACTGCTATAGAACGGGAGATCCAGGATATGTTACAGATGGGTGTAATCCGCCCCTCTGGAAGTGCATGGGCATCTCCAGTGGTTCTAGTTCCCAAACCAGATGGGGAAATACGTTTTTGCATAGACTACCGTAAGCTAAATGGTACAACTCGCCCTGACAACTATCCAATGCCACGCACAGATGAACTATTAGAGAAACTGGGACGGGCCCCGTTCATCTCTACCTTGGCCTTAACCAAGAGGTACTGGACTTAACCAAGCAAGTACCGCTAGATGAATCCGCCAAGGAAAGGTTAGCCGTCACCACACATCTCGGGCTGTATCAATTTAATGTACTTTCGAGCTGCGAAATGCACCCACCACCTTCCAGAGACTTGTAGATGGTCTCCTAGCGGGATTAGGAGAATATGCAGTCGTCTACCTTGACGATGTGGCCATATTTTCGGATTCCTGGGCAGACCACCTGGAACATCTACAAAAAGTCCTTGAGCGCATAAGGGAGGCAGGACTAACTGTTAAGGCTAAGAAGTGTCAAATAGGCCTAAACAGAGTGACTTACCTTGGAAACCAGGTGGGTCAAGGAACTATCAGCCCCCTACAGGCCAAAGTGGATGCTATCCAAAAGTGGCCTGTCCCAAAGTCAAAGAAACAGGTTCAATCCTTTTTAGGCTTGGCCGGTTATTACAGACTATTTGTACCGCAATACAGCCAAATCGCCGCCCCACTGACAGACCTAACCAAAAAGAAACAGCCAAATGCCGTTCAGTAGACCGAAGAGTGTCAGAAGGCTTTTAACCAACTTAAAGCGACACTCATGTCTGACCCTGACCTAAGGGCCCCAGACTTTGAGAAACCGTTCCTAGTAACCACAGATGCGTCTGAGCGTGGTGTGGGAGCAGTTTTAATGCAGAAAGGACCTGATCAAGAATTCCACCTTGTAGTGTTTCTCAGCAAAAAACTGTCTGAGAGGGAAAGCAACTGTTCAGTCAGTGAAAAAGAATGTTATGCCATTGTCTACGCCCTGGAAAAGCTATGCCCATATGTTTGGGGACGGCGTTTCCACCTGCAAACCAACCATGCTGCGCTACAGTGGTTTCATACCGCCATGGGAAATAACAAAAAACTTATTCGGTGGAGTTTAGCTCTCCAAGATTTTGATTTCGCCATCCAACACATCTCAGGAGCTTCTAACAAAGTGGCTGATGCACTCTCCCATGAAAGTTTCCCAGAATCAACTGGTTAAAATCGTCCTTGAGATGTGGAAAATATTGTTAGTCTTTATGTACTTGGTAGTATATTTAGACGTGCATGTGTCTTATTAACTCCGTTTTTCCTAGAGCTCCAAGAAGAAATCCCAGCCAGCGTTTCACCCTAGCTGAGATTGGGGGGGGGGGGGGTCATAAGTATAAAGGGAAGGGTAAACCCCTTTAAAATCCCTCCTGGCCACAGGAAAAATCCTCTCACCTGTAAAGGGTTAAGAAGCTAAAGGTAACCTCGCTGGAACCTGACCAAAATGACCAATGAGGAGACAAGATACCTTCAAAAGCTGGGAGAAAGGAGAAAAACAAAGGGTCTGTGTCTCTCTATATGATGCTTTTGCCGGGGATAGACCAGGAATGGAGTCTTAGAACTTTTAGTAAGTAATCTAGCTAGGTATGTGTTAGATTATGATTTCTTTAAATGGCTGAGAAAAGAGCTGGGCTGAATAGAATGACTAACCCTGTCTGTGTGTCTTTTTTTGTAACTTAAGGTTTTGCCTAGAGGGATTCTCTATGTTTTGAATCTAATTACCCTGTAAGGTATCTACCATCCTGATTTTACAGAGGTGATTCCTTTACTTCTATTAAAAGTCTTCTTGTAAGAAAACTGAATGCTTTTTCATTGTTCTAAGATCCAAGGGTTTGGGTCTGTGGTCACCTATGCAAATTGGTGAGGATTTTTACCAAACCTTCCCCAGGAAGTGGGGTGCAAGGATTGGGAGGATTTTGGGGGGAAGATGTGTCCAAACCACGTTTCCCAGTAAACCCAGATAAAGTTTGGTGGTGGCAGTGGAAATCCAAGGGTAAAATAATTTTGTACCTTGGGGAAGTTTTAACCTAAGCTGGTAAAAGTAAGCTTAGGAGGTTTTCATGCAGGTCCCCACATCTGTACCCTAGAGTTCAGAGTGGGCGGGCTCAGGCTTTGTTCCTTCTTCCTGGGGTCAAGTGGTAATTTTTGTTGTCAGAAGGGGGTCACATTGCAATGAAGTTGAGAGGCCCTGATCTAGACTGAAAGTATCTTGTCTAGTGGGCGTTATCCAGGTGTAACTACATTTGAAATACAGCTATGTAGTCAATATTCATAACTTCAGATACATAAATGATACATGTATACAAACAGGATAATTGTATTCAGTAAATCATAACTTTTTCAAGAACCTCACATAACCCGTTTTGCATAAAATGCATCATAATTATGCCATAATCATATAATAATAATATCATTGCAAAGAATATGGGGTGCAGTGTGTCATCTTCTTTGACAAGTTACTGGCTTAGCAGATATAGGGGAAGCAGCAGATCTGATATTTCTTGATTTTAGTAAGGCTTTTGACCGTAACACGACATTCTCACAAGCGAACTAGGGAAATGCGGTCTAGATAAGGGGTTCTCAAACTGGGGGTCGGGACCCCACAGGGGGTCACAAGGTTCTTACATGGGGGGGGGGGTGTCGCAAGCTGTCAGCCTCCACCCCAAACCCCGCTTAGCCTCCAGCATTTATAATGGTGTTAAATATATAAAAAAGCATTTTTAATTGATGGGGTAGGGGAGCGCGCACTCAGAGGCTTGCTATATAAAAGGGGTCACCAGTAAAAAAGTTTGAAAATCACTGGTCTAGATGAAAACACTTTAAGGTTGGCACACAACTGGTTGAATGACTATACTCAAAAGAGTAGTTCTCAATGTTTTGCTGTCCAACTGGGAGCGTTTATCTAGAGAGGTACCATAGGGGTCAGTCCCAGGTACAGTATTATTCAATATTTTCATTAACTACTTTGATAAAATGGAGTGTACGCTTATATAATTTTCAGACACCACCATGCCAGGAGGGGCTGCAAGCATTTTGGAGGAAAGGATTAGAATTCAAAATGCCTTGACCAATTAGAGAACTGGCCTGAATTCCACAAATGAAATTCTATAAAAACAAGGCAAAAGTACAGCATTTGGGAAGGAAAAAAAAAAAAAAAATCAAATGAACTACAAAATGGGGGGGTAACTCTGCATGTTGTAGTACTGCTGAATAGGATCTGAAGGTTTATAGTGGATTACAAATTAAACGTGAGTCAACAATGTGATGCAGTTGCAGAAAAAGTTAAGACAGACAGACCTGGGAAATAATTGTCCTGCTCTACTTAGCACTGGTGAGGCCTCAGAGGGAGTACTGTGTCCAATTTTGGGCAACACACTTAAGAAACGATGTGGACAAATTGTAGAGAGTTCGGGCAAGCAACAAAAATGATTAAATCATTAAAAATGATTAAAGGTTTAGAAGACTTGACCTATGAGGAAAGGTTAAAAAACTGGGCATGTTTAGTCTTGAGAACAGATGACTACGGGGGGACCTGATAAGTCTTCAAAAACATTAAGGGCTGTTATAAAAAAAGCAGTGATCAATTGTTCTCCATGTCCACTGAAGATAGGACAAGAAATAATGGGTTAGTCTGCAGCAAGGGAGATTTAGGTTAGTAATTTGGGAAATCTTTCTAACTATAAGGGTAGTTAAGTTCTGGGATAGGCTTCCAAAGGAGGCTGTGAAATCCTCATCACTTGTGGGTTTTTAATAACCTGTCAGGGGTGGTCTAGATTTACTTGGTATTGCCTTAGCACCGGGGGCTGGACTTGGTGACCCCTTGAAGCCCCTTCCAGACCTACATTTCTATGTTTCTGTGAAAATACTAACTGGTGAAGCAAAAAGAACAGAAATTTTACATGTGGCACCAAGTGTACCTGAAGGGATTCAAGTGAAAGCTTTACACATCTCTCAAAAATCCTAAACTTAGGAAAGGGGGAGTTGTTAATTTATAAGTTTATGATTCTTCTGTTCCTTTGGAAAAAGAGCAGTCTTTATGATTTATGAAAGGAAATCAAATAACTGTTATATAGCCACAATATTTTGAACATTTACCAATCTTCGGTAACAATGCAACTGAAGCAAGTAATACAAATACTACACAAGATACTGCTGTAAAATATTATTCAAGATCCTAATTATTTGTAATGGATGATACTAAACATTTAAAATTCAGGAAAGGAAACTGAGAAATAAAGGAAAGTTATGTATAGTATATTAAGATCTGGAGAGTGTTAGCATCAAATATGTGCAGTCCCCATATACCTCTAAGTGTCCACCTGAAAATAAGAGATGCCATTGCAGCAGCTGTAAAATGTTATATGTGACAGTATCACATTCATAAAAATCAAAAGCCATCTTTTAGACAAACAGCAGACATTCTGACAGTCAATAAAATTGCTCTCCAGGGATAAAACTGGAAAAGTCTGCAGGTCCAGTGGTTCAATATAAATTATTTATTAATTGAAAATTCTGTGAAGACTTGTTTTGGAAAGGAAATGCAACTACATGCCACTTGCACTATTCCTTCCAATATAACCTCCCTAAATTAATCATCTCCATTGCAAATATTTCAAATACCTGTTATCACTTTTACTTTTGGTTCATTCAAAACAAGAGCTCTTCACACTTGTACTTCGAATTACTACTGTTTGGACTATAAGTAAAGTTAGTCAAATCCATTTATTCATGTCTGAATATTGGTGACATCATAGCAGAATTTTCAGAAGCCTTTTTTGATCCATCACTAGCTTTCAACATTCAGTAGCTGACCTCCCAGTAATGCTGCATGTTACCCATCTCTTTCTGGGTCATCCCCTACTATGGTCCACCACCATTCCTTCCACAATAACTTTCCATCTCTATGTTTGATGTGACCAAAGCAAACACGTTTGCACCTGTTGAATTTCACCAGCACGGTCTATTTCTCTCCAAGAATGTTTTTAACATAAGCATTTGTCTTCTTTTCTATCCAGGAGATATGCAAGAGTTTTCACCAGCATCATATCTCAAAAGCTCCAATTTTCTTCTTAGGAGCAGCATGCATTTCCTACAATTTGCATCCATAAGTTGCTATGGGGAAAAAATTAGCTTTTCCCCCGTCAACTTTTGTACATTTTGAGATGCCAAGTTTTTTCCAAGCTTTTGTAAGGGAGGTAATGGCTGAGTAAGCCATTTGTAGTCTTCTTCAGATTTCTTTGGAACAGCCTCCTTAGCTGGATATGAATTCAGTACCTGGGATCATACATCTACTGCTTCTACCACTTGACCCTTAATCATGATGTCTGCTTGCACACTATTTTTTAAAATCATCTGAACATGAGTACATTCAGTTTTTGCGTCATTCAGGGTTAGTCCATCTTCCTCAGTGACTCTTTTTACAAATGCAAACATTCATTGCATTACATCAGTGGTTGTAGAAAAAGAGTGTTATGTCATGAGCATATCTGAGGTCGGTTAAAAGGTGTCCACCAATGGAAATCAACTCCTTCTACTTTGTCAAAACCTTTCAAGGCTTGTCTCATTATAAACTCTGTGTATATGTTGAAAAGGCTTGGGGACAGAACATACCCTTATCTCACACCCTGCCCAGTGGAAAGCCACACGCTGTTGCTTGCTGCTGTTCACACCATGGTCTGTTGATGACAGAGACTTGGAATGAGTTCAATTAGATGCTTTAGAATCCCCACATCTGCCAGTATCGTCCAAAAGAGTCATGTCAGACAGCACTGAATGCTTTTGAGTATAATAATCAATGGGTGATTGTATGCCCTGCATTTTTGAACAATATGAAGATATTTGCAATTTGATCACGTTTTCTCACTCTCTGAAACCAACTTGTTCTTCTGGTAGTTCTGCTTCTATCATTCACTTCATGTGATCTTGGATTACCTTACAGCAGAACTTTCCTCACATAGGATATTAGGGAGATGATTCAATTGTTACTAAACTCTGTTATGTCTCCTTTCTTTGGAAAGGGCAGAAAGATTCCCTTTGTCCAGTCATACAGCCAATTTTTAGTTATCCATACCTCATAATGATCTTTTGTGGAAAAATTAATACCATGGTCACTTTTTAACAGTTCTGCTGGTGAGTTATCTACACCTGGTGTTTTCCCAGGCTTCATTTTCATAATAGCAAACACCATTTCCTCTCGCAGGATTGATGGCTCCGGCTCCATACTCGTTCTGTCTTCCTATATCGTGAGTGACTGTAATGAAGCATACAGACTGGCACAGTTCTCTCCACTGACATTTCATGTTGCCACCTTCAGTGAAGACACTGCCATCGTGATCTTTAATTATGCCTGATCGCGAGGGATACTTTTTGGTAAGAATCTGACCACTGTGAAGGGGGAGGGGATGCGGGGAGGGGGGTGCCACTAGGACCCAGAGTGTAGAAAATTGTGTCTGCTGCTGGTGCATATGTATTCTCTCTGCTCTAGATGCAGACATGGTGGAATGCTGTGCTGGAGGAAGGAGGGAACAAGAGACATAACCGGCAGGCAGGAGAAAAGGTGAGAGGGAATAACAGAAAGCAGCAGGAGAGAGAGAGAGGAGGAGGAGCCTCTTATGTGCCTCTCTAGCACCCCCAGGATCCTGGACTGATTAACACCAGCTTCTCAAGGAGCTTCCTGTTTCCTGCTGCTTCCCTGAACCCACTTGAGGAGAACAGGCAGTCAACTGAAGTAGTAGGAGCCAGTTAGGCCCTTACAGTGCTGATATCATCCCTCACTCAGGCCCTGCTACCAGCCTGCTTATTTGCCCCCTTCAATTGAGTGTTGAGAGCCACTACAGCTGGCACAGAACACCAGTCATGAGTAAAAGAAGAAAACACTCTTCTGGGGCAGCATTCAGAAAAAGGAAAGAAAGCAAAGGAAGCTTTTCTATCTAAACAGGAAGGAGCTCTTCTGAGAAACATAGAGACAAATGTTCATGATGAGCCTTCCGGCCCCAGTGAGGATGTGAGTGGTGAGGGGATGCCTGATCTTCCAGTCAGAGTACAGGTGACCTGGCAGCTACTGCAACATCCATATCTCCATCTCAAATGGATGTAACCATGCACATTCCTGAAGAAAAGTGTAGATCAGAGAAGAGTGTGATGGAGGCGCAAGAAACAGCTGCTACTGAGTTTAGTTCCTTAAGTCTAGATGATCCAGGACTGTGGACCCACTTGAGCAGTGGCCTGAGGGACTTCCTTGTACTGCATGGGCCACAGCAAGTGAAAAACTTCATGTTCCCCAAAGACAATGAAAATAGAAGTTTCCATCCAACACATTACTGGCGTGAAATCCCCAATGATGACAAAGTGGAGAGACCCTGGCTCATGTAGTCAAAAACCCAGAATGCTGCATACTGTTTTTGCTGCAAACTCTTCCAGTCTAATGTTCCAGCCACATTGGTTTTCTACAGGAACAAAGGACTGGAAAAATCTGGCTAGAAATCTGGCATGCCATGAGAAGGCAGCAAATCACCAGAGATCATTCCATAGGTAGAAAGAGCTTGAGATGAGACTAAGGTTAAAGGTCACCATAGATGATCAGCTTCAAGAGAAGATCGCATCAGAGTCTCTTCACTAGCAAAATGTTCTGAAAAGGCTCATTGCCATTGTGAGAATGCTTGCTACCCAAAACCTAGTACTGCGTGGCACTTCAGATCGGCTGTATGTGCCAAACAATGGAAACTTCCTTACAATTGTGGAGCTGACGGCTGAGTTTGATGCTGTACTCCAGGTGCATCTAAGAAGAGTCAAGAAATGTACACACACCCCTACCTTGAAAAGCAATTCAAAATGAGATCATACAGTTACTGGCAACAAAAGTCAAACAGAAGATTGTGGCAGATCTGAAGTCAGCAAGATATTACTCTGTTATTCTGGACTGCACACCTGACATCAGCGATACGGAACAAATTACTTGAATGGTGCGTTTTGTAGCAACAACAGAACCTAGTGAAAATGTCCCTGCAATGGCGACTGTCAGAGAGCATTTTCTAGAATTTATTGACATTGATGATACTACAGGAGCTGGTATGACAAATGTGCTTCTTAAAAAGCTAGAAGATACAGGAATTGAGATAGCTGACATGAGAGGTCAGGCTACAGTAATGGTGCCAACATGAGAGGAAAGAACGGAGGAGTGCAGACATGGATCCGAGAGTTAAACCCATGAGCTTTTTTTGTCCCATGCAGTTCTCATTCACTGAACTTGGGGTCAGTGATGCAGCATCAGCTTCTAGTGAGGAATAGAAATAGGGAGATTCTGGAAAGGACATTCATTTTCTGTATATTAATTTTACCCAACCAACTGAGGATTAACAAATTCTACCTTCTCAAATTGCTAGCCACTTGGGCAATAATTGGTTCTATACATATCTTTGGGATATCCTGAATATTACTGGGAATCAGTAGTCTTAAATATTCATGTAAAAGGACTGCCACTGAAAGTTCCAACTTTAGAAAAGGCCTTTGTGGGCATATTTGTTAATGTCTAAGATTTCTAATATACCCCAAATAATTTTATGTTCTGAGGGGTCTCTAAACTTATTAACAGTGATTAGAAGATTAGGAATGGTAACCTCAAGCTTAATACAAATTCAAGAGCATCATCTGCATAGAGCATAATTGTGTGTTCTGTTTTACAGTCTACTTAAATTCCCCCCTCCAAATCAGCAGGAAATGGTATTCTTCAATTCCTGAACTGAAGAGTACAGTTGCTGTGGGCTGTTAAACTGTTGCTGCAACTTTGAAATGGCTCAAAACAATCCTAAAACTTGGCATAGGGCTGTCACTTTGAAAACATTGCCCAACTCAGGATACAGCCTTAGAGAGATCCAAGGCTATAGAATGTTTCAGGGACATGATTACAGCACAACCCCTGCTATCCTGCAAGAAGAAACAGTGTTGTCTCCTCATATGATTCAACTGTGCTGCAATTGGGTTCCCCAACACTGTTGATTTTTATAGTGAAGATGTGACCATGAACTCTACCCCATGCAAACTATGCTAGCAGCAACCAGTGGGCTTATCAGTTCATGTAGGGAAAATGCAATGTGATGGCATAAGAAAACAGGATATCATTAAATTCTGTTAGAATCTTTGCAGATTCTGCTAAAGATGCTCAGAAGTGATTTACCCTTAACCCCCACACTCTTCAAAATTTAACAAATGAACTATTGAGCCTCCCCTCTAACAAACAAATCCTGTTAAGATGTCTGAGTTTGGGAATCCAAAAATCACTAATCATTTTTGAAGATCTTGGCCATAAACTCACCATTTTGCATACAAGTCTTAAAAAAAATTGTTAAGCAAATGGGCCAAGTTATCAATGAAAGAAAAAAGTCTGAAGAGACTAAAAATATATATACTTTTCATATTCTCCAATATCTCAAAAATGGTTGATGAGATTTTCTTCAGATTTTCCATAAAAATGTACTTCTGGGCTTAGATCAAGCATGAAAAGATTCAGCCAAGGAGACTTTTTTCAGAAAGGCATGAGGACGTGGGAAAACAGGTGTTATAACAAAAGTGCCAAACAAACTTTGGGCTCCATTTGCCTGAAAAGGACTACAGACAAGCTAGATAATGCACTAGATAATAGTAAGAAATTGTTTAACCATTTAAAATACAAGTAGCAAAATGAAATACCTTAACATTCAAAAGTGTCATGGTCACATAATGCCACAAATATATTTTAAAGAGACATTGAACCTAAACCACAGTTCTGTCTGAAAGTCTTTTTTTAAAGCCTACTACTGTTACTCGTAACACTCATGATTGCTATAATTGATAACTTAGAGCACCGTTTCTCAAACTGGGGGGGTCCAGACCCAAAAGTGGGTTGCAAGGCTCTTGTAGGGGTGTTGTGAGATCACAAAAAATAGGGCTACCATATGTCTGGGTTTTCCCAGACATGACCTCTTTTTTTGGTCCTTGCTCGTCCTTTTTCCTTGCCCTCAGAGCTAGGCGGCTAGAGAGTGGCAGCTGCTGGCCGGCCAGCCACCCAGCTCTGAAGGCAGCAGTGCAGAAGTAAGGGTGGCATGATATGGTTGCTTAGTTCTGCAGGGATCTGCAATGATCCTGCAAAAGCTATGTCCGGTACCAAGAGTCTTCAGGACCTTAGGGGAAGTAGATGTGAATAATATAGTATAATAAATTGACCAGTCATTCGGTCTAAAACGTATACGGCAAATACGACACACAAGAAAACCCCACAACCAAAGAGCCAACCAGCACCATTAGCATGGATCCAGCACAGACAGATCCCCAATAACTGGTACCATCACATGCTGTCTCATGGAATTTAGTTCCAAGAACAATACTAAAAAGTTAGTCAAGGCAGAGATCACAAACCATACACCACTGATATGTTTCAACCCTGTAGTTTGTACTCATCATGCATTATATGATCACTCTCCATAAAATAAAGTATCTGCAAAATATTCAAAACCAACATTACTGATTCAACGTACTCTAAGGCAGAACAGTCAGCTATAATAAGTGATCAGTCTTCCTAACAAATTACCATACAAATGAAGAGTGAAAAGTTTCCAGACAAAAGTCAGTAATGGCCAAAATGTACTCCCCCCTACTAAAACTGTTCAATAGTGTACACAAATCAGTTGGGTAGCCTTGGACCAGTTCTCACTTGACAGATGCCTACCTCCCACCACAACTGATACTAATAAACACTACTATCAACAGTCTCCATTAACAAACAAATCTATCACGGAGAAATAATTACCCTCCCCCTGCTACAGGTGGCCAGTCAGGTCAGGTTTGAGGCACACTGGCAGGGTACTATGGTGAAGCCAGCATTAGAACCGGTCATGTTGGTTTAGAGAAGAGAAGTCTGATCGGGGAACATGATAACATACTTCAAATATGTAGAAGGTTGTTATAAAGAGGATGGTGATTAATTGTTGTCTATGTCCACTGTGAGGAGAGCAAGACGTAATTGTCTTAGTATGCAGCAAAGGACACTTGGCTTGGATAATAAGAAAAAAAATTTAACTGCAAGGGTAGTAAAGTTCTGGAAGTGGCTTCCAAGGGAGGTTGGGGAGAGCCCAACATTGGAGATTAGACAAACATTTGTCAGGGATGGTCTAGGTTAGGGGTTGGCAACCTGCAGCTCCAGAGCTGCATGGGGCTCTTCGGATGCCCCCTTGCGAGTAGCTGTTTTTTGAGGGGGTTTGAGGTGCAGGCACTGGCCAGGAGGCACTTATCACAGGCAGCTCCAGGCCGGCAGCACAGGAGGGCTCAGGCAGGCTGCTCGCCTGCCCTGGTACCTCACTGCTTCTGGAAGAGTCTGGCTGCTGGCATGTCTGGGCACGCCCCTTGGAGGGAGGGGGCAGAGGGTCTCCATGCACTGCCCACGCCCATAAGCACTGGCCCGCAGCTGTGAGGACGGTGCTGGGGGTGGGAGCAGTGTGTGGAGCCGCCTCCCCCTGCCCCGCCAGGGCACGCAAAGACATGCCAGCAGCCAGCCACTTCCAGGAGCAGCATGGGGCCAGGGCAGGCAGGCAGCCTGCCTGAACCCTGCTGTGCTGCCGGCCAGGAGCCACCTGTGGTAAGCGCCTCCCGGCCAGAGCCTGCACCTTGCATCCCCTCCCATACCCCAACCCCCTGCCCCAGGTTAGAACCCCCTCCTGCAGCCAAACTCCCTTCCAGACCTTGCATCCCCTCCAGCACCCCAATTCCCTACCCCAGCCCCCTCCTGTTTATATTCAAATGGCTCATTACCAAGACAACTGTTGTCTACCAATAAAACTCTTGGAATTTCTTGTGAAAAGGAAGCGGATGTGCTATGTCTTTACTAGTATTTTCAAATGGTTGGACATTGGAACAAGTCTAAAGTCAGAAATAACAGATCAGATAAATGCCTTCAATCAAAAAAATTACAACCAAAAAGAGAAAGATAAAAGACAAACACCGAGAATTTCAAAATGATTGGACGGAGTCTTGTTTTTCTAGCAAGTTCAGCTGAACTCCAAGCGTGCTTCATTTGCAACGAGAAACTATCCAACGACAAGAAATCAAACCTAGAAAGACATTTTTAAAAGAAACATTGGACGTTCGCTGAAACCTATCCAGCTGGTGATGCAAGGAAAAAAGCAGTAGAGGAGCTCCG
Source organism: Eretmochelys imbricata (assembly GCF_965152235.1). NCBI lineage: Eukaryota > Metazoa > Chordata > Testudines > Cheloniidae > Eretmochelys > Eretmochelys imbricata. The sequence continues at coordinate 26,594,582 of NC_135576.1, read as the reverse complement.
ACGCAAAGCAGAGCAAACAAGATGTACGTTTGCTAAATGGATGGAGGAGCCAAGCGGAACCATTACTGCTAGTTTCATGGCAGCTCAAGCAATCATCAAACGAGGGAAGTCATTCACATTTGGAGAATATGTGAAAGAATGTTTCAATAAAACATCTAAGCACCTCTTCGGCAATTTTAAAAACAAAGATGAAATAGTTAGGAAAATCAGAGAAATGCCATTATCTGCGAAGACTATAAAGGACAGAACTGTTAAGATGGCCACAGACTTAACCAGCCAGCAGGTTAGTGACATTAGATCAGCATCAGATTTTTCTATTGCCTGCAATGAGACATGCGATGTGGATGACATCGCTCAGGTTGCCTTACTCGGCAGATACATTAATGATCAAGGTCCTCAAGAAAAGTTGATCATATTATTGCCACTAAAAGACAAACTTGGGGCAAAGATTTTGTATCTGCTGTCACTGAATGTCTGAAACAAAAAGATATTGACATCAACAGAATAGTTTCTATTGCTACAGATGGAGCACCGAGCATGAAGGGGGAACACAAAGGTTTTGTTCCTTTACTTAAAGAAACCATGGAGCACGATGTAATTTCATTTCACTGCATAATCCACCAGGAGGCACTCTGTGCACAAACCTTTCCAGAGGAAATCTCAAAAGTAAAGGAAATGGTCTTACAGATTGAGAGCACTTGTCATAATTTTGTTAACAATCATCAGCAGTTTTGTGAGCTTCTTCAAGAAGTTAACTGCCAATATTCTGATCTTCTCATGTACAACAAGGTAAGATGGCTTTCCAGGGGTGCAGTCCTGGTGAGGTTTGAGTCACGTCTTGAGGAAATTAGGGTGTTCGAGAAAAGGGCCTTAAATATGTAGCGCTAACGGATGGTCACTATCTGCAGAAATTCAATTTCACGGTGGATTTAACTTCTCATTTAAACATGCTGAATCGGAAACTACAGGGAAAAGGAAACACTGCAATTTCCATTTTGGAAGAAGTTATTTCATTTGAACGAAAGCTGTCTTTGTTTGTAAGAGACATTGTGATGGGCATGTTAGTGCATTTCCCAACACTGAAGCAATACAAACAAACGACTAACATTGACGTTAGGTTCCTTGCAGAAACAGTCATCAAAATGCAAGCTGCATTTGTTGACTGATTTCACAAGTTCAGAAGGGAACTTTGTCATTTCTGTTGAAATTGCTTGAAGCTGACACTTCTACATTGAATTTTTCAGCATTTGAGGGAATCGATCGAGCGCAATTTGAACTTGAATTAGTGGACTTGCAAGACAAGGATTTATGGAATTCAAAATTGAAAGACCTTGTCACTGAACTTGAAAAGCTGGAATGGCAGAAATCCACCCTGGGGCTACAACACAAGTGGTCTGAAATGGATGACTTTAAATGGCAAGACCAGATTATATTCTACATTTGGAACGGTCTACCGGATATGTACAGTAAGCTGAAGAAATACGCATTTGGGCTTCTCCCAATCTTCGGTTCAACGTACTTCTGTGAACAAGTGTTTTCCAACATGAATTTCATCAAAAACAAACTGAGGAGCCAACTGCAAGATATGAATCTTGAGTCCTGCTTGAAAATGAAAATCATGGCATATTCACCAAACATTGAGCAACTCTAAAGATGTCCAACAACAGAAGTTGCATTAAAAGTAGTGGTGAGTAGTAATAACTTTAATATGTTCAATTATTATTAGTTGATAAATTCTAACTCTACAAGTAGCTTTGCATGTGATCCGGCTCTCTAAATATTTTGGTCAAAAACAAAAAAAAATGGATCTTCTTCTTTGAAAGGTTGCCAACCCCTGGTCTAGATATACACTTAATTCATAGAATCATAGACTTTAAGGTCAGAAGGGACCATTACAATCATCTAGTCTGACCTCCTGCACAACGCAGGTCACGGAATCTCACCCCCTAACAAACCCCTAACTTATGTCTGAGCTACTGAAGTCCTCAAATCATGGTTTAAAGACTTCAAGATGCAGAGAATCCTCCAGCAAGTAACCTCATGCTGCAGAGAAAGGCGAAAACCCCCCAGGGCCTTTGCCAGATTGCCCTGGGGAAAAATTTCTTCCTGACCCCAAATATGGCGATCGGCTAAACCCTGAGCATGTTGGCAAGACTCACCAGCCAGACACCAAGGAAAGAATTCTCTGTAGTAACTCAGATCCCACCTCATATAATATCCATCACAGGCCATTGGGCATATCTATCGCGAGTAGTCGAAGATCAATTAATTGCCAAAATTAGGCTATCCCATCATATCATCTCCTCCATAAACTTATCAAGCTTTGTTTTGAAGCCAGATATGTCATTTGCCCCCACTGCTTCCATTGGAAGGCTGTTCCAGAACTTCACTCCTCTGATGGTTAGAAACCTTCGTCTAAATTCAAGTCTAAGCTTCCTGATGGCCAATTTAGATCCATTTGTTCTTGTGTCCACATTGGTACTGAGCTTAAATAATTCTTCTCCCTCCATGGCATTTATCCCTCTGATACATTTATAGATAACAATCATATCTCCTCTCAGCCTTCTTTTAGTTAGGCTAAACAAGCCAAGCTCATTGAGTCTCCTTTCATAAGACAGGTTTTCCATTCCTCGGATCATCCTAGTAGCCCTTCTCTGTACCTGTTCCAGTTTGTTCCTCAGCATGGGGGATGACCTTTCAAGCCTTACATTTCTATGATTGATGCACGTGCTGTAACAATTCTATGAACAGTTGGAAGACTTGAGACTCCATGGCTGAAGTTTACACTTCGTCAAGGAAGCAATTAGCTTCCTACAAGATCAAAAAAGTAGAAAAAAAAAAAAGTGTCCTTCAGCGGAGTCACATCAGCATAAAAATGTTGTGGCAGAACAGAAAATTGGGCCCATAATTGGTTTAGAAACAAAGAGCATATTCCTGAACCAATCCTTTCATTTAAGGTCTCATAGTACTTCCCTGCAACTCCCTCCAGGCTGAGGTATAATCAGGAAAAAGGGATCAGGGAGTTCTCATAACATCAACACCTGCTTTTCTTGGGGCTCAGAGGATCTTACTGTGATCACCAATCGATCGACAGGAAATCAGGAAAGTGCAGATGTTTCCTTATTCCCTTCACAGGAAACAAAAATAGCTAAATTCAGGCACAGCAGTAATGGGAGGCTCTGGACCCCAAAGGCCTCTGGCATCCATGTTGACAAAATTTTCCCAGTTACAAATTAACTGTTTAGACTGAAAACCCACAAGTCTCATATTTCTGCTCCTCTGCTTATTCTCAAACAAATTTAACCTAGACTTTTTTTTTTTTTTTTTTTTAATTATTGTCTTTAGTTCAGACAATCTTAAAACACATCCATCTGCTGCTACCTCTAGGTCTGAAACTTTTCATTCTGGGTCTTTTAATCTGGGTTCCCAGTTGCTGCCTCTCCCCCTTCCCCCCCCCCCCCAACCCAATCAGATGTAGTTATGTAGTTATTTCATGCACAGTCATCCAAACAGATATAAATCAATACAGAGCAACCATGTAAGGAAATTTCTAGAAAGTCAGACTGTCAACCAGAAAACGAGAAAGCCACTGAGAAAGGTCACATTTGAAAAGTAAAGTCAGCTGGTTCAACACTTTGTTTCCCCTTTGGCATTCTTAAGGGATTTACAGTACCACAGCAAGAATTTAACTTAGCAAGCTTCCCATTTCCCTATGGAGACAGAAAGTGAAAAGATACTGTATTCAGAGTTCAAAATCCACATATCAAGAGAGTTATACATGTAAATCTGTCACAAGTGCCTACATATCTCAGCAACAGTTTGCATGTCAGCTACCACATGTATATTATTTATTGCACGCTTATATTTATGACTTACATTTATTGCTTGCTTCATCCCCAAAGATTTAAAAGTATAAATGTAAAGCACTAAGGAAATGCAGCATCTTTAATGGAGGGCAACAGAACTGGCATACAGCAGTAAGAAGTAAGGGAGTCTGTTACAACTTGATGCCAATCTGTAGTGGAAACATTGTTCTACCTTGTTATTTATATTCCCTACACCACTGTAATGAAGGTTCCGTTTAAACCACAAATTGGAACAGTGGGGTAAATGGGACCATCGATTCACATATAGTTAATAAAATTAGATGCTCTAGTTACAATATAAATGGCAAGGTACGCACGCCTAGTACCCTGTCCACATTATATTGTTGTTCCTAATACATTTCCAAAATAGTTTTTTTGCCCAACAGGAAGATGGGTTTTCTGTGGACGATGATAATCTATAAAACTGTTATATAGATGGTTACTGTTGAATCTTAAGCATTGTTTCATAACACTGTTAAAATTTCAACCACAGTGATAACAAAGGCTAAGATCAATGTTGAGCCTTTGGTGGCCTGTTCATGGTGTGGCTTATATCATATATTAGCCGAATTTCATGAGGAAGAGACCCTACCTTTCCAGTGTTTTCACTCTAATGTGTACCAATATATTTCTCTTGCTTGCCAGTATGTTTTCTCCCACCTCTCCCACATAAAGATAACAATTTATACGAAGTATTGGATCACACAGTAATCAGCTAGCTGTGAAAACCCACAGCACTTGTGTCGTCCAATCTGCTCTCGGCAGAGCTACTATCTAGATCTTTCAAACCAAGGTCTTACTTAACTCTTTTAAAAAAAATCCTATATATACAGGCTAAGTATAGGATTAATCACATAAGGAAACAGGTCTAACAGGCTATGTATGGGGCTACAAGCCAGGATCTCTCAAATTGCAACTGCTGCTTTGACACTGGCTTACTACTTTACAGTCGGTCCCCAGCCTGTAGCAGTGCATGGGATTCTTCTGTCCTAAGTGCAGGACTCTGCACTTCCTTGTTGAACCTCATCAGATTTCTATTGGCCCAATCCTCCAATCTGTCTAGGTCACTCTGGACCCTATCCCTACCGTCCAGCGTATCTACCTCTCCCCACAGCTTAGTGTTATCTGCGAACCTGCTGAGGGTTTAATTAATCCCATCATCCAGATCATTGATAAAGATGTTGAACAAAACTGGCCCCAGGACCGATCCCTGGGGCACTCCGCTTGATACTGGCTGCCAACTACACATCAAGCCATTGATCACTACCCGTTGAGCCCGACAATCTAGTCAGCTTTTTATCCACCTTACAGTCCATTCATCCAACCCATACTTTTTTAACTTGCTGGCAAGAATACTGTGGGAGACCGTATCAAAAGCTTTGCTAAAGTCAAGATGTATCACATCCACCGCTTTCCCCATATCTACAGAGCCAATTGTCTCATCATAGAAGGCAATCAGGTTGGGCAGGCATGACTTGCCCTTGGTGAATCCATGCTGACTGTTCCTGATCTCCTTCCTTTCCTCCAAGTGCTTCAAAATGGATTCCTTGAGAATCTGCTCTGTGATTTTGCTGGGGACTTTGAAGTGAGGCTGACCAGACTGTAGTTCCCCAGGTTCTCTTTCTTCCCTTTTTTAAATGTGGGCACTATATTTGCCTTTTTCCAATTGTGATCACCATGAATTTTCAAAGATAATGGCCAATGGCTCTGCAATCACATCAGCCAACTCTCTCAGCACCCTTGGATGCATTAGATCTGGACCCATGGACTGTATTTTAAAGAATCCTTATTGTGGTTACAGGGACAAACCATCCCGATGTGTAGAAAGAATAGTATATATGGCAGGCGACCAGCTTGGCTTAACAGTGAAATCCTTGCTGATCTTAAACACAAAAAAGAGGCTTACAAGAAGTGGAAGATTGGACAAATGACCAGGGATGAGTATATAAATATTGCTCGGGCATATAGGAATGAAATCTGGAAGGCTAAATCACACCTGGAGTTGCAGCTAGCGAGGGATGCTAAGAGTAACAAGAAGGGTTTCTTCAGGTATGTTGGCAACAAGAAGAAAGCCAAGGAAAGTGTGGGTCCCTTACTGAATGAGGGAGGCAACTTAGTGACAGAGGATGTGGAAAAAGCTAATGTATTCAATGCCTTTTTTGCCTCTGTCTTCACGAACAAGGTCAGCTCCCAGACTACTGCACTGGGAAGCACAGCATGGGGAGGAGGTGACCAGCCGTCTGTGAAGAAAGAAGTGGTTCGGGACTATTTAGAAAAACTGGACGTGCACAAGTCCATGGGGCCGGATGCGTTGCATCCGAGAGTGCTAAAGGAGTTGGCGGATGTGATTGCAGAGCCATTGGCCACTATCTTTGAAAACTCATGGCGATCGGGAGAAGTCCCAGACGACTGGAAAAGTCTAATGTAGTGCCAATCTTTAAAAAAAGGGAAGGAGGAGGATCCTGGGAACTACAGGCCAGTCAGCCTCACCTCAGTCCCTGGAAAAATCATGGAGCATGTCCTCAAGGAACCAATTCTGAAGCACTCAGACGAGAGGAAAGTGATCAGGAACAGTCAGCATGGATTCACCAAGGGAAAGTCATGCCTGACTAATCTAATTGCCTTCTATGATGAGATAATTGGTTCTGTGGATGAAGGGAAAGCAGTGGACGTGTTGTTCCTTGACTTTAGCAAAGCTTTTGACACGGTCTCCCACAGTATTCTTGCCAGCAAGTTAAAGAAGTATGGGCTGGATGAATGGACTATAAGATGGATAGAAAGTTGGCTAGATTGTCGGGCTCAACGGGTAGTGATCAATGGCTCCATGTCTAGTTGGCAGCCGGTATCAAGTGGAGTACCCCAAGGGTTGGTCCTAGGGCTGGTTTTGTTCAATATCTTCATAAATGACCTGGAGGATGGTGTGGATTGCACCCTCCACAAGTTTGCAGATGACACTAAACGGGAGAGAGGTAGATACGCAGGAGGGTAGGGATAGGTTACAGAGAGCCCTAGACAAATTAGAGGATTGGGCCAAAAGAAATCTGATGAGGTTCAACAAGGACAAGTGCAGAGTCCTGCACTTAGGATGGAAGAATCCAATGCACCGCTACAGACTTGGGACCGAATGGCTAAGCAGCAGTTCTGCAGAAAAGGACCTAGGGGTGACAGTGGACGAGAAGCTGGATATGAGTCAACAGTGTGCCCTCGTTGCCAAGAAGGCCAATGGCATTTTGGGGTGTATAAGTAGGGGCATTGCCAGCAGATCGAGGGATGTGATCGTTCCCCTCTATTAGACATTGGTGAGGCCTCATCTGGAGTACTGTGTCCAGTTTTGGGCCCCACACTACAAGAAGGATGTGGAGAAATTGGAAAACATCCAGCGGAGGGCAACAAAAATTATTAGGGGGCTGGAGCACATGACTTATGAGGAGAGGCTGAGGGAACTGGGATTGTTTAGTCTACGGAAGAGAAGAATGAGGGGGAATTTGAGAGCTGCTTTTAACTGAAAGGTGGATCCAAAGAGGATAGATCTAGACTATTCTCAGTGACAGCAGATGACAGGACAAGGAGGAATGGTCTCAAGTTGCAGTAGGGGAGATTTAGGTTGGATATTAGGAAAACTTGTTCACTAGGAGGGTGGTGAAACACTGGAATGTGTTACCTAGGGAGGTGGTGGAATCCCCTTCCTTAGAAGTTTTTAAGGTCAGGATCGACAAAGCCCTGGCTGGGATGATTTAGTTGGGGATTGGTCCTGCTCTGGGCAGGGGCTTGGACTAGATGACCTCCAGAGGTCCCTTCCAACTCTGGCATTCAAAATAAATTTGTTAGTCTCTACGGTGCCACAAGGGCTCCTCGTGGTTTATACTTTGTGTTATTCACACCTCTGTTGTGGTTAAAAACAAATAAAAAGGGTGACAGGAAAGAAAGACACTAAGATGCAGACACGTGTGGGGGAAGTGGAATAATTAAGGAAAGAAGTATTTATGAAGGTATTTCCACATCCTTCTTCTGTTGTACATTAGTGAAATTGAGAGACATGAGGTTTAAATGTGGTTTTAGTTGGCAATGTATAAAAACATGATTTAAAGTTTACACTATTTTAATTTAATTTAGTGTACACTGAAATCTTTAGAACTTCTAGCAGCAGAACTTTTCATTCCCCTGGGATTAGATATTCTTGCAGGACTTGAGTTCCCAAGCCTAGCTGTTTTGCTATGTGTGGCTTCAACTATTCAGTGCTACAGAGTAGTTACAAACTCGAGAAGTGCTGACAGGAGAGCTGAAGCGTTTGGGTGTGTGGAACTGCTTTCTCGCTCTGTCCTAGGGCAGGGGTGGGGGTAGTTTTGTTTTAGGGTTTTGTTTGTTTGTTTTTGGAGAAGAGGACGGGGACAATCCCACGAGAGCCATGATTTAGAGCCATCCTCTTTGGAACCCCCTTTCAGGGAGTTGAAAGCAGCTATCAAATCCCCCCTCATTCTTCTCTTATACAGACTAAACAATCCCAGTTCCCTCAGCCTCTCCTCATAAGTCATGTGTTTCAGTCCCCTAATCATTTTTGTTGCCATCCGCTGGACGTTCTCCAATTTTTCCACATCCTTCTTGTAGTGTGGGGCCCAAAACTGGACACAGTACTCCAGATGAGGCCTCACCAATGTCAAACATAGGGAACAATCACGTCCCTCGATCTGCTAGCAAATCCCCTACATATACATCCCAAAAGGCCATTGGCCTTCTTGGCAACAAGGGCACACTGTTGACTCATATCCAGCTTCTCGTCCACTGTCACCCCTAGGTCCTTTTCTGCAGAACTGCTGCCGAGCCATTCGGTCCCTAGTCTGTAGCGGTGCATTGGATTCTTCCGTCCTAACTGCAGGACTCTGCACTTGTCCTTGTTGAACCTCATTAGATTTCTTTTGGCCCAATCCTCCAATTTGTCTAGGTCCCTCTGTATCCTATCCCTACCCTCCAGTGTATCTACCTCTCCTCCCAGTTTAGTGTCATCTGCAAACTTGCTGAGGGTGCAATCCACACCATCCTCCAGATCATTAATGAAGATATTGAACAAAACCAGCCCCAGAACCGACTCTTGGGGCACTCCACTTGATACCGGCTGCCAACTAGACATGGAGCCATTGATCACTACCCGTTGAGCCCGATGATCTAGCCAACTTTCTATCCACCTTATAGTCCATTCATCCAGCCCATACTTCTTTAACTTGCTGGCAAGAATTCTGTGGGAGACCGTGTCAAAAGCTTTGCTGAAGTCAAGGAACAACACATCCACTGCTTTCCCCTCATCCACAGAGCCAGTTATCTCATCATAGAAGGCAATTAGATTAGTCAGGCATGACTTGCCCTTGGTGAATCCACGCTGACTGTTCCTGATCACTTTCCTCTCGTCCAAGTGCTTCAGAATTGATTCCTTGAGGACCTGCTCCATGATTTTTCCAGGAACTGAGGTGAGGCTGACTGTAGTTCAGCCAGTAGATCTGATCTTGTATATATATCTTGATTCACTTGGAATAAAGCAAACAGTTTCAGATAAAATTAAAATCATCCACAACTTTTACTCAAAACTTACACAGAATCCCCCCACCAAACAAAATAAACCCCACTTAATTATGGGAGAAGGGCACTTTGTTTATTTTTATTTTTCTGCACAACTAGGTTTTATATAGGCAGAGAACCAAAACATCACAAGTGAAACTATTTTCTGTTATGGCAGCTACCAAAGGACATTGGAAACGTCATAAAATCTCCAGTTCAAGGAGATTTGAAAAAGCAGGTGGACCAAACCCCCAATTGATTATGCAGCAATAAGCCCCTGTCAACAGAACATGTGCAATATCCAGTCTCTTCCAGTCTCTTCCAATATTTAAAAGCAAACAAAAAACAGGCTATGTTTTTCTCTAATCCTGAATTTACCATTCCCTTCCAGACTGGAACAAGCTGTTCTGTTATTTATTTGGATTTAAAGAAAAAAATAATCAGACTTATTTGCAGTGGTATTTTTCCTACCCCCCAAACATTTTTGGCAAACTTACTCTGTCTGAATTTGGGCCTCTTATTTGGGAAAGGATTATATTCACTGCTTCAATAAGCAAACAATACTAAAGATAAATAGATTGAGAAGTGATTTTGCAGTTACTAGTTGCTTTTCGTGTGTTACTAATCACATTTACATTATGGAAACAACTAGAAATAAAACCATTGAACTTAGCATATGAAACTAATTTTTCCCTGCAATAGCATCCTAGTTTGTTTCTTTACAACAATGACATTAAAGGAGATACGTCTTCAAAAAGCAGAAAAATATTTTGTGCCATGGTTGGGGAGAGGGAGATATTAAAAATCTATCAAAAAAGAGTGTTGAGTGGAAGGGATTCTGCAATACCATACTGCACATTTAACAACAGGATGCAAACAATTTTCTATAACTTTTAAGTCTCTCGCCAAGTGTATGATAGCCCTTTTGAGACCTGAAACATAAATCCATATCCTTAGTTAATTTCCCCCCATCTATTACACACACACACTGGATTGTACTGCTGGGTTGTTCTGGAATACTGACATTGCTGTGTGTATGTTTAAAGCATTCAAGGGTTTTTTTTACTATAGAAAAAGAAGATTACATGGATTTGGTAAACAGCTACTAGAAAAACCAAAAATCTTGGACCTACGAACAGCAGCAGCACCATTTAAGCCAGTGGCTCTCAACCTTTCCAGACTACTATACCCCTTTCAGGAGTCTGATTTGTCTTGTGTACCCCAAGTTTCACCTCACTTAAAAACTATTTGCTAACAAAATCAGAAATAAGAATACAAAAGTTTCACAGCACACTATTACTGAAAAATTGCTTACTTTCTCATTTTGTCTATATGAAATTTTAGTTTGTACTGTTTTAGTTTGCTAGTTTGCTAGTGCTTTTTTAGTGCTCTGCTAGTGCTGTTGTAAAACTAGGCAAATATCTAGATGAGTTGATGTACCCCCTGGAAGACTGCTGCGTACCCCCAGGGCTACATGTACCCGTGGTTGAGAACCACTGATTTAAGTTGTACAGAAAGAATAGTTAGTTACATGTGAAGATCTGCACAGCATATTGAAACATATATACTTTATTTAGGAAAAAAACAATACTTACATTATCTTCCTCTTGCATGTCGTCATCATCATCATCATCATCACTGTCTTTATACCCTGGTGGAAGTGGTGGCCCAATAAATTCATCATCATCAGTATCCTCTGCTGGTCCTCGAATGGAAGTTTGGCATGGCAAAGGAGGACCAATTAATTCTTCATTTGAACCATCTTCACTGTCACTACTTTCTGTCTCTCTGTATGGAAGAATTGCAAAAACGGTTATTTAAGTAACATGCAGCATTTCTAGAGTGGTTTTCAGAAGCACGCCGCATTGGCCTAACTTTGCTCTTATTGAAGTCAATGGCAAAACTCCTACTATCTTCAATGGGAGCAGAGACAGGTCCACCACAATCTTCACAGCAATTAACAAAACTTGCAAAAAAAAAAAAAAAAAAAAAGATACTGTAGTGACAGGCACAATGAAAGAATCTAGGGAGAACAGAATACCATTGTGAAGTTGGTAGGTAGGTATGGTGAAATCTGTGCTAAAGCAGCCAACCAAGGGATCACTGCACGGGAGAATAGAAAAAGTTAATTTTTTTTTTTAATTAATGGTGGTATATTAATATGCTTTCAATGTCTACAGTCACAGCAGTACTTAATTATATATCACTTTAGGGCCTGATTCTCCAGTACCTGGCACCTTGTGCAGGCATTTTATACCTGTGTAAAGCAGTAGTAAATCAGAATTGTAATGTTTCAGACTCACTGTGCACAGGTGTAAAGCGACTACACAAGGGAGAAGCAATAGAGAATAAGGCAGAGAAAATGCAAAATACAGTATAAGCTTTACAACCCTTAAAACTTAAAGCAGAGGAGATCATGCACTTTAGACCAAATACTCAATCTCCACTGTAATCTCCTAGTGTAGCCTCTGGAGTGTAAAGATCATGTGCTATTACAGGGATTGGCAACCTTTGGCAAGTGGCCTGTCAGGGAAAGCCGCTGGCAGTCCGGGATGGTTTGTTTAGCTGTGGCATCTGCAGGTTCGGCCCATCACAGCTCCCACTGGCTGCGGGTTCGCCCTCCCCCGCCAATGTGGGCTGCGGGAAGCAGCGGCAAGCACATCCCGTGGCCCACGCCACTTCCCACATCCCCCATTGGCCAGGGACGGTGAACAGAGGCCAGTGGTAGCTGCGATCGGCCGAACCTGCGGACGCTGCAGGTAAACAAGCCATCCCGGCCTGTCAGTGGATGGGCTGCATGCCAAAGGCTGCCGATCCCTGTGATATTACCATTTCACACAGGGAACATCCATTGAAGTCCACAGGAATTGTGCAAACACACATAATTTAATCAGGAAGACATTTTTGAAAAGTAAAACTGTACCACTATTACTGGTCACATAGAAGCTACTAAAAATAAATGCTCTTGTGCTCCCTCTGCTGGCTCTACAAAAGCAGTTACCCACTTCCCAGTTGTGCTAACAGCAGATACACCATTGCAAAAACAATAAAATAAATTAAGTATTGTGCGTAAAAAATTTTATTACTTGTAAAATTAATACTCCCAATACAGATAAAGTGCTTTAAAAAAAAAAATCAGAGGTCCCTATCAAGTTCAAGGTCCCATTGTATGTTAGGTAATATACAAACACATCAAAAGAGACAGCCCATGCCCTAGAAAGCTTATAATTTAACAACAGGTCTGTTCTGAACAAAAACAGTTAACTCATACAATTAACTCAAAAAAATTAATTGTGATAAAAAATTTAATCATGATAAATCACAATTTTAATTGCACTGTTAAACAATAGAATACCAATTGAAATTTATTAACTATTTTGGATGTTTTCCTACATTTTCAAATATATTGATTTCAATTACAACACAGTATACAAAGCAGACAATGCTCACTTTATATTGTTATTTTTATTACAAATATTTGCACTGTAAAACTGGCGAACAAGAAATAGTATTTTTCAGTTCACCTCATACAAGTACTGTAGTGCAATCTCTTTATCATGAAAGTGCAACTTACAAATGTAGATTTTTTTGTTACATAACTGCACCCAGAAACAAAACAATGTAAAAACTTTAGAACCTACAAGTCCACTCAGTCCTACTTCTTGTTCAGCCAATTGTTAAGACAAATAAGTTTGTTTACATTTACAGGATATAATGCTGCCTGTTTCTTGTTTACAATGTCACCTGAAAGTGAGAACAGGCATTTGCATGGCAAATTTTGTAGCCAGCATTGCAAGGTCTTTACGTGCCAAATATGCTAAACATTCATACGCTCCTTCATGCTTCGGCCACCATTCTAGAGGATATGCCTCCAATCTGATGATGCTCGTAAAAAAAAATAATGCATTAATTAAATTTATGACTAAACTCCTTGGGAGAGAATTGTACGTCTCCTGCCTGCATTCTGCCATATATTTTATGTTATAGCAGTTTCCGACGATGACCAGCACATGTTGTTCATTTTAAGAACACTTTCACGGCAGATTTGACAAAACAAAAAGAGGGTATCAATGTGAGATTTCTAAAGATAGCTACATCATTCAACCCAAGATTTAAGAATCTGAAGTGCCTTTCAAAATCTGAGAGGGACAAGGGGTAGCGCATGCTTTCAGACGTCTTAAAAAGCAATACTCTGATGCGGAAACTACAGAACCCGAACCACCAAAAGAGAAAATCAACCTTCTACTGGTAGCAGCTGACTGACTCCAATAACGAAAATGAACGTGTGTCTGTCCGCACTGCTCTGGATGGTTATCGAGCAGAACCCGTTATCAGCATGTCCTCTCGAATGGTGGTTGAAGAATGAAGGGACATATAAATCTTTATTGCATCTGGCACATAAATACCTTGCAATGCCAGCTACAATAGTGCCACGCAAATGCGTGTTTTAACTTTCTGGTGATATCGTAAACAAGAAGTGGGCAGCATTAGCTCCTGCAAATGTAAACAAACTTGTTCCTCTCAGCGATTGGCTGAACAAGAAGTAGGACTGAGTGGACTTGTAGGCGCAGAAGTTTTACATTGTTTTATTTTTGAATGCAGTTCTTTTTCGTACATAATTCTAAATTTGTAAGTTCAACTTTCATGATAAAGAGATTGCACTACAGTACTTGTATTAGGTGAATTGAAAATACTATTTCTTTTCTTTCTCTTTCACAGTGCAAATATTTTAATCAAAAATAACTATTACGTGAGCACTGTGCACTTTGTATTCTGTGTTGTAAGTGAAATCAATATATTTGAAAACGTAGAAAACATCCAAAACTAGTTAAATAAATGGTATTCTATTATTGTTTAAACATTGTGATTAATCGCAATTAATTTTTTTAATTGTGTGATTAATCGTGATTAATTTTTTTAATTGCTTGACAGCCCTAATTTTATCAGTAAACACAAATAAAAGATTACTCAACGTGATTGGAAAGTTCAAGTCAGTCTTTTAGAACAAGAATTAAACACATACACGTTATTTTAAAGTCAGATTTAAGAAAGATGTTCCAGTCTGCACTATTCTGAGTACAAATCTAAATTTCTCAACTCTTAGATAAATTCCCAGATCTTCAAACACATCTTCCAGTTAAGAATGGCACACCAAGCAGGAAATATTACAACACAAGTGTCTTGCGTATAGCCTGTCAAGTTTAGTTCCTTACACTGAACAACTACCATCCACCCAATACGGAAGACAGTGAATACTCAGACACTGAAGCAATGTGGGACATGCAAAGTCCTAGATGATCAGGATATGCCTATCTAACAAGTATGACCATGTTCCCTGTAATTATAGTCCAAAATTTCTTTACATCTGAACAAACCCACAATGTATTTATAATTTGTCAGCACTGACAACATGCTGAAATTCAACAAATCAGTGACATGATCTGTGACTCAAAGAATTTATAACCTTAATTGTTTGCTTTGCTTCACATTTACAATTTGTCCAACATAGAATCAAGAGTACACTGTAGATCCCTATTTTCAAAATGCTGAAAGAGAGTAAAGAGGAGATCCTGCCCTGCAAGCATAGGAGAGATAGAAGGAATAAAATCTTCTGCTGCCCCTTCACTCCTAAAAGATGAGGGGGTGCGAGGAGTGAGAAGAATGGAGAGCTGTAATAAAATGCTGGAAGACTCTCTTCCCTTCCATGCCTCCATCCCCCTCTGTTATGTATTAGTGTAAATTTACAATCTACTGGTTTTTGCTTTCTAGATGTTAGCAGGTGTGTTCTCCTTACAATAATCAGAATTCTTAAAGCATGCATATGAATATACCAATAGCATAACAATTAGAACCTTCTCCTCATAGCTAATTTAGGAATCAACATACTGTAGCTGTCTCGTTTCTCTCTCTTTACACACACACACAAAAACTGTGATGGGGCAAGGCCAGATGGCTACAGTAAAGTAGTGGGAGACAGATATATTAGCCACAGGCTAAACAAATCCCTGTTACCAAGATAAGCAAGTGGCAGCTGCTCCAGGTCAATTAAGACACCTGGGGCCAATTAAGATCTTTCCAGAAGGCAGGGAAGACAACTAGGTTGATTGGGACACCTGAAGCCAATCAGGGGCTGGCTGAAACTAGTTAAAAGCCTCCCAGTTAGTCAGGTGGGTGGGTGGGTGTGTCAGTCAGGAGCTGTAAGAGGAAGCTGTGCTGTTGGATAAACTGAGCAGTACAAACCAAAACAGGCACAAGGAAGGAGGCCCTGAGGTAAGGGTGAAGGAGATATTGAGGAAGTGGGGAGCTGCTGTGGGGAAGTGGCCCAGAGAATTGTACGTGTCCTGTTTCCAAAATATCAGCTACCATAGCTAATACTATTAGGGTCTCTAGGCTGGAGCCTGGAGTAGAGGGTGGGTGTGGGCTCCTCCATTTCCCCCCCTGAATTAATCAGTGAGACTGGGAGACAACAGAGACTGTGTAAGGAAGAGTAGCCTCTCCTCACCTCCCTTGCTGGCTTATGATGAAAATGGCTCAGTAGGCTGTGACCTTTGCCTCTAGAGAGAGAAGGGTTACGTGGAGGGCCACAGTGAGCCTCTGAGGCTAGCAAAATCCACCAGGAAACGTGGGACCTACAGAGACAAGGACAGTGCTTTGTCACAATACATACATACACACACACACATTCCTAGAGCTTCCATGCCAAAATATTAAAAATTATGTGTGCAATATTTTAAAATTGTGCAAATTTTATCTGTCAAATAAATGTGGAGGTTCCAGCATGGCATTGGGGAACCCAGGCCACTGGCTGCACAGAGGTGGGAGATCACTGTGCAGCTCCCCGCTGGGACATGGACTCAGCAATTAGGCTGCACCCAACCCTGACACAGCACAAGGACAGAGCTTGCCCCAGAAACACTCCAGAGCCCTGCCTCTCTGTGCCAGATGCACCAGGTGTGGGCAGGCAGGCAGGCTCAGGAAGGCAGGATCCAAGTGTGGAGGGACTTAGGGTGGGGGGATCCAGGTGTGGGGCAATCTGGGTGTGGGTGGTTCAGTGGGGGATCTGGTGAATAGGGGCTTGTTGGGGGGGGGTTCTGGGTGCAATGGTAATGGGACTCTGCAGGGGGGTGAAGGTGGTTGGGGGGCTGTATGCACGGGGGTTTGGTGGATGGGGAAGCAGCTCCCGATATAGTGATCCCTTCCCCTGTAGCTGAGAAGCGATGGGTGCAGGAAGCTTGGGGAGAAAGTGGGAGTTTGCGGAGCTTCCTACAGTCAGGGGAGAAATATGGGGTGGGTCTGACACAGCCCCAGATGCTGTGAAAGGGAAGAGGAAGTCCCATCCTCCCCAGCCCAGCCGGGGCTAGCAGCTGAGCCCGGCACAGGTTAGGAGCCACCAGCTGGGTCTTTTCCAGTCCCGCCTCTCTGCCCCATAGTGATTTACCTCTCTGCCAGCTGACCTGGGCATCTGAACCATACTGCTGGGGAGGGTCTCATGACCGCTCTTGTGGCTTCCTTTTGCTTCCCCATCAGAAAGTCATTTTTCTGCAGGGAAGCAAAGAAATATGTGGGGGATATAAATTCTGCACATGCGCAGTGGTGCAGAATTCCCCCAGGAGTAATGTGTTTGTGTATTATATACATAAAACTGTCAAGAACTTAGGTTAATTTTAGTATGGGGTGGGGCTAGATGACTCAATGTACTTGAAATACAAAAAGACTAAATATTGAGGGGAAAAGTTACTATCTGATGGCTAACGGAACAAGTTGGTAACCTTGGATCAGTTCCTTAATGACAAGCATCACAAAGACTGCTGTATTTGGTGCAATTTTGGTAGTCTCAGAAGAGAGTACCAAGGTCTGAATTATGGGCCTTAACTAGCCTCTCACTATTATGTATTGTCCCTCCAGATTAACACTGGGCACAATGACACATTCTCTTCCCAGCTTCCTGTCTCTTTCAGCATCAAGTTCAAACACCTTATCATAACTTTCAGGGTAATGTGTAACTCTGGAATCAGACTACAGCTCAGACTTTTTCTATCAGACTCTTATGTCATGTCCTCTCTTCCCGTTGCTCCCAACCCGGCAATCCCAGAGCCCATTAACAACACTGGAACTCCCTCTAGTTACAAGAGTCCACCTGCATGAATCAGATTGCTGAATAGGGTCCCTTGCCTTCTCCCACTTTCCAACATGCACAGCCAATCTATTCTTCCTCAAATCCCTTATCCAAAAGAAATGTGTTTTGAGAATTTTCTATTATTCTGTGTTCTCTCACATCCTACTTTACCCCTTACATTTAAACCTCCCTCTCACACATACTGTGCAAGTCTCAGACCTAATATCAGTCACAGCAAGTTTAATTGTAACTCTCGGCCTTCCATTAACAAGGTATCAATACCGAAGATTAGCATTTTAGTATGGTAAGAGTGTAGAGAAAATATTTATATTTTTTTTCAGTTTATGTTCTGCATTTGACAGTACTTGGTGTATAGTCAGGTACTTAAATCACTAGCCACTGTTCATGTGAGGTTTTCCACATAGCAACAGGAGAGAACTATTTTATAATAGAAATTTGTTTTCATGCCAAACTATAGTGAGCACTATAAGGCAACTGGTACAAAACTACATATTTTTATAATTATATGTAGCATGCATGTAGTGGCTACATACATATTTTGATTTGTTTTCCAGTCGACATGGACAAATGTGTTTTATCCAATTTTAGGCGGCAATAGCACCTATTTGTTCCTTGATTTGTCAGTTATGATTTATTTGACCCAATGTCCATTGACTTTTACTGGACTTTTTTTAAGTACAAAATATTGGCAGAATCAAATGTATAAAGAAAACAAGTGCACAAAGCCTTAACAGTGAGAAGATGGCAATCAATCAAAATAGCATACAGCCCTTCAATGTGTTTATAAGCCATAAAACGATTGTAAATTGACAGACCATATTAAGAAAGTGTAGATTAATAATTGCAAATTGTAGTGGAAAACGTCCATTTACATAGTTTTGGGGACACAAGTTCAGTGGTCCCTGTCCTCCTCTCAAGAGTACAGACAGCCCTTCAGACAAAACAGTTGTAAGATGGTATGATACTTCCACTATATCTAGGTACCTGCAAGTTAATGCAGAGCAAGCCCCCATCACACTTGAGCCTGAAGCTGCTGAAAGATCATCATCATGTTGGCTTCTTAGTTCTTCTTCTTTATGGGCTTCCTCTTCTCTTGCACGGGCTTCTAAATAGGGAGTGAACATGCAACCGTTAGATCTCCATGTAAAATAATGAAAACTTGGTGCTGCTTTTTGAGACAGTATTATTAAATTCATTTTCAGATACATATTCCAGAAGTAGAGCATTTTAATTGAAATTTATTGGTTAACTTTCCCAAACAATAAAATAGCTAATTTCCTTTAAATCTCTGTCATTTTGATACCCAAATGATTACTCAAAGAAACAAACCTCTCGGGGAAAAGTCAAGCTTAAGACACTAAAACTGTTAACTATCTGTTTTATAGCATATACCACTGTTTCACATTTGAACATTTTCAACATCAACAAGGTATGATTAGTCAATACTGATCTTTAATTTTTTCCAGAACAGGGTATTGGTAATTAAATCAGGTGAAGCAAGTCTAGTACACATGGGTATCATTAAATTTGTTACAGCTCTCACTAGTTACTCCCATTTTCCTCACTATAGAGGAGTCCCTATAGAACCATCTCACTCACTATCTGGAGTGACTCACAGCCATGAGTGTCTCCCTCAGGGCAGACTCAAAAAGCAGGGCAGATACCCTAGCTGGTGGTATGTTCTATAATTCGATTACACCAACCCAGTAACAAATGTGAACTCCCTAAGTACTACACTAGATTTATAATGCAGTCACAGACTCTCTCCTTAAATAATCAGTCTATTTTGCCACCCAGGCAAGCTGGACTATGTGATAAATGGTCATTTGCACCTAAAATCACAAAACATTCAGGTTACACCCAAGAGAACAGTCACTCACCCAGATTGATTTACATCCTAGATCTCACATCAAAGACAAACTCTAGTAGCCAATTCTATACTAAACTAACTAAAGATTTATTAGTTAAGAAAAAGGAATGAGAGCTTAAAGCAGGTTAAAAATATATGAACAGGTGAATTAGTCTATAATTTCAAAAGGTAGCAGAGATGTAGTAATCTGACAGTTTCCCAAAAGTTGTTAGGGCTACCCAGAGAAAATGTAGGGATCTCTGTCTTCTCGTTTAGTTCTTCTGCCATTAGAGTCCAAACAGTCCAGAGATTAAGAATTTTTCTTGTGTCCATATTATAGCTTCTTCTCTCAGAAACCAAGTTGACAGCAATAGTTCCCACACATCTCTTCTTCATGGGGTTAAGGCTGTGGGGAAGGAATGCACTTAATATCTTCGATCCTTGATCTCATATAATGGCTCATTTGCATTTAATGAGCAGGATTTACCATCATCTTGTAAGAGACAGTTATTTGCATTATACAAGGCTTCTTTCTTGTTTGATGGGTTACTTAGTTACAAGGTTATATACAATGAAAATGTTTGCTGATACAATATAACATGAAATATACTTGAGCGAGAACAATACATGCAACATCCTACAAGCATTTTATAAAATACTAAAACACATTCTTATTAACTTAGCATTATTAAAATAGATATTAGATGTTAACACATTGCCAGCCTCACACCATCTCCCCTACATCATGATAAAACTGACTGCCCGTTTCTTTTAAAAATGTAGTTCTGTCTTATTATCAGAGGGAGACAAGACATTGGGGTGGCTTTAGTAATTCAGAAAAATATGCTCGGAGATGACACACACAATGACCACTTGCCTTCAAATGCATAAGAATTAGTACTTCTTAATTAGGCTTATTTCTCATTTGATTTATTTAATTATAGGGGTACATATGATGTAAATGTTTGCTATTACTTTATAACAGGATACAGAAAAATGAAAAAACAGTGCATGTAACATTTCATTAGTTTTCATGAAGTTTAAACAAAATAAATTTTATATTTAAATATCACTTTGATCTATATTAATACACAAGTGAATTTGCCTGGCTGCCAGCTATGCATTTGTAAATGTTTAATGAGGCCTGGGGCTTTGGCTAAGCTGGCACCTGGTCTGTCAGCATCACAAATTGCACGTTAGATCTTGCACCAAAGACAACAACTTGTATCCAATCCTATAAAACTATACACAGATGTATTAATAGGAAAAGGAAGTAAGTTATTTACAAGGTTAAAACAGGTTAACATATGTACACAAATGAGTTACTATCTTACGTTTTCCAAGTCATAGAATCTTCTATGATAAGCAAGCTCTATACATCCTTTAAGGCTAACCCAGGCTAAACAAGAGGGATCTTTTGCTTATGCATAGTAATCCTTGCCCATCAGAGTTCAATCAGCATAAAGATACAGGTCCATCTTGTTAGGGGGTTTTATTCCCTTATCCCCATCCCCTTGTGCTCTGAGCTGCAAACTTAGCTGATAGGAGGAATTCACTTGCATGACTCATTTCATGGGGAGGGGGAATAAGAGCAGAACAACACAGTATTATTCTCTTTAACGTTCAACGATAGTCTATCTTGGTTCGAAGGGCCTTCCTCACTTGCCATGACATAATGCTTTCTGTTGGAGACCAACACTTTACACTAGTTAATGTTGATCTCCTGTCTGGTGATTTAAACAGTCACAGAGTGCTTACAATACAAATATGTAAATATTACCTTAGTAGCCAATGATTATAGTCCATTTAGCGTGTGATATGATTGATCAATATGTTACCATATTCGCTGTATATTAGAGATAATTTGTAGGATTATAAAACTATAAGATTGATCAGTATTTAGAGGAACCATGTAGTAGATATAAGTAAGACAAGATGAAACGCAAGAACCTGTAGGCTGAGGCCTGCAAGACTTTTTAGCTATTTTAGGCCTTGGAGACAAGAAATGAGGACATAAGTGACTCTCTTCCCATAATCTTGGGTATCAGGTTAACAGGTGGTAATATTGCTCAAAATTACCCAGAAGATTAATATTAGATCATAAAAATACTGTAAAGGCACAATTGTCTGAGACATGTCTTAACCACAGGATACAGGTTATATGTCAATGCTAATGAGCATAAAGTGAATTTACACAGCCTATAGAAAATTGCGGTCCCTTAAGTTTCCAGGGGACACAGACCAAGAAGAGAAAAAAGGTCTGACACTTTTATGGACACGTGCAGAATGTAGGTATAGACAGAATCACATTATAAAAAGGGGATGCCCAGAATGGGAAATTTGAGCTTCCTATGGGAGACTCCAGCAGAAACCATCCCTCTATTGATGATCAAGCCATGAGAGAGCAATCAGACACTAGCACTATTGTTAAGGATGTGAGTATAACTATATTTGTAACATGCATAGGTCTGTATAAAATTTTTATATGCTTGGGTAATCATAACCTTAATTGTAACTTTAATAAAACTTCTAAAACAGACTAGACCTTGTACTTGTGAATATGTGTGGTCACACCCTTGGTCTTTGTGTTCCTAGAGACTCTAACGCTAAAACGAGTAGCAGAAGTGACTTTCACTCTGTTAAGCTTGAAACTGTAGCCACCAGAGCTGAACCCATAGTGGTGTAATACCACATTACAAAATTCACTTTAAATAAAATCAAAGGCTATGCCTTACAATATGGAGTACAGATATTATAATTGAGATTGATGCATGCAGCAACTCACAAGCATTCAATAAAGTCTAAAAACATTCTTATATAATCCTGATACTTAATTTTAATAATTCTAACACACTGGTGAGCCAGACTGATTCCAGGTATGTATCTCTCAGTATTCACTTGAGATATGGGGACCTTGGCATGAACTGGCACCTGGTCTGCCAGTGTCATGCCCTCAATGCAAAAATGGTGTAGGAAGAGATCACTTACACTCCTGATATACACCTCACTGTTCCCCTATTTTTGATAAGGCATATGCCACTACATTTTCTTTACTATTGATATGGACTATTTCCCTGTCTCACTCCTGTAGAGTTAGACTCCAGAGTAACAGTCTCAAATTGGTCCCTGTGGGTTTGTGCAACTATGTTAACAGGGAGTCTAAGGGTCCCCACACCTATCTCCCGTAAAGCAGATCAGAGGAGGCAAACCCTGTAGATTTTGGGGTACACTCCGATATGCCAACAACAAATAAAGGAGCAACACATCCCAGTCATTCTCTTGTTGGGTAACACATGAGAAGGTTACTTGTCCGTGCAGTAACTGAAGTTCTCTGAGATGGGCATCCCTGTGGGTACTCCACTTCAGGTAGATGTGCTTCCCTGCACCTTTGATTGGAGAACTTCAGCAGCAGTGCTTGTCTGGGTCGTGGATGTGCTCTCCCCATCTTATATGGGCGCCTATCTAGTGCTGTGCGACCAGACCCCCATTGGTTCCTTCTCTACCAGAGTCCATAGACCGAACTCTGAAGAAGAGGGGAGGAGGGTGGGTAGTGGAGCACACACAGACACCCATCTTGAAGAATCTCAGTTCCTGTACAGGATAAGTAACCTTCTTAGAGAAGTGTCCCTGTGGGTGCTCCACTTCAAGTGACTGTAGAGCACTGCTGCTTGGTGGATGGAAGGGGCTTCAGAGTTGCATGAGTAACTGATAACACAGTAAGTCCTAACAATGCGTCCGATCTTGAGCCCTGGTCAATCATGTAGTGTTCTGTGAACGTGTGTGCCAACGCCCATATGTGTTACATATGTCCATAATCGGTATATTGTTTAGAAAGGCTAATGAAGTTGACAGTGATCTGGGGGAGTGAGTTTAGATCCCCACTGGGAGTTGTAGATTCTTCTGTTGGTAACAAAGGTGGATGCACCTGGAAATTCATTTAGATAGCCTGTTTGGATATAGCAGAACCTTTAGATCATTCCAAAGTTGAAATAAAGAGCCTCAGTGACTTCCTGATGGGCTTACCTTTTCCAAGGTAGAACGCTAGTATGCATCTGACATCTAGAGTGTGTAGTATTGAATCTTGTTTACTCCCATTAGGTTTGGGGAATAATGAGGGAAGGTGGATTGGTTGGTTCAAGTGGAAAAGATATTTTGGGTAAAAATTTTGGATGAGGTCTAAGGGTGACCTCGTCCTTGAAAAATATGGCATATGTTGGGTGTGACATAAGAGCCCCAGCCTTCCTAATCATTATCACTTCTGCCTGCTAAGTGGGAGAGCTAACTTCATTGAGAGATGAATCAGAGAGCATGTTGCTAATGGTTCAAATGGAAGATAAGTAAGACACCAGGTTCAAGCCCCAAGGTGGGATATGGACTTGTATTTCACATAGACATTTCTGATCCCCTGTAGAAAGCGTTTGGTGATAGGATGGGTGAATAGACACCGACAACCTTGTGGTGGAAAGCAGTAATAGCTGCGAGGTGTACTCTGAGCTAAGTGATCGGCCAGTTTTCTTCAGCTCCAGTATGTATTCTAATATCATTGGTACACAGGGGCAGTAATGGCCCTGGCTTGTTTGTTGTAACACCATATGTTGAATCTCTTGCATGTACTTGTCATTCTGCTGATTAATAATATGTCTTTCACATCTTCAGATTTCAGAGTAGCAGCCATGTTAGCCTGTATTTACAAAAAGAAAAAGGAGTACTTGTGGCACCTTAGAGACTAACAATCATTTCATCATGATGGAACCACGGAGGAGCAATGCTCTCAGGTGAAGCCATTCCAGGTTCGGTTGATAAACTTCTCCGGCATCCTGCGGCAGAAGGTTCGGCAGAAGGGCACGGGGTCCATACTTTAACAGGTATGAGTATTAAGTTTGTCTCAGCCATGTAGGGGCTATCAAGATTACTTTGGCCTTGTCAGTCCTTATGTTATTTATTACCCTCAATAGCAGAAGGATGGGGGGGAAAACGCATATAGCAGAGGCGTGTACCATTTGAAGATAAAGGCATCGCCCAGGGATCAGGATTCCTACCCTGCTCTCAAGCAGAATTGTAGGCATTTGTAATTCTCTGTAGCAAAGAGGTCAAACGATGGGTGACTCCAGTGTTTGAATATGCTCTGCAGGACTGTGTTGTTTAGCTCCCACTGGTGGTTCTGACAAATTCTCTGCTCAATGTATCTGCTGTGGTGTTTTGACATCCTGTGTGATGCTTTTGCTGGGAATAGATCAGGAATGCAGCCTTACAACTCCTGTTAACTTAGTAAGTAAGCTAGCTAGAAATGCGTTAGATTTCCTTTTCTTTAATGGCTCGTAAAATAAGCTGTGCTGGACGGAATGTATATTCCTGTTTTTGTGCCTTTTTGTAACTTAAGGTTTTGCCTAGAGGGATTCTCTGTGTTTTGAATCTGATTACCTTGTAAGGTATTTACCATCCTCATTTTACAGAGGTGATTCTTTTACCTTTTCTTTAATTAAAATTCTTCTTTTTAAGAACCTGATTGATTTTTTCATTGTTCTTAAGATCCAGGGGTTTGGGTCTGTGTTCACCTGTACAAATTGGTGAGGATTCCTATCAAGCCTTCCCCAGGAAAGGGGGTATAGGGCTTGGGGAGATATTTGGGGGGGGGGGGGGAAGATGTCTCCAAGTGGGCTCTTTCCCTGTTCTTTGTTTAATATGCTTGGTGGTGGCAGTATACCCTTCAAGGACAAGGCAAAGTTTGTACCTTGAGGAAGTTTTTAACCTAAGCTGGTAAGAATAAGCTTAGGGGGTCTTTCATGCAGGTCCCCACATCTGTACCGTAGAGTTCAGAGTGGGGAAGGAACCTTGACAGGTGTGGAGTGAGAAAATAAAAAGCCCATCCCCTTTCAGGGGAATGTAATATAATTATCCACTCACTCGCATGTGGACAGCATTATTGCCGGGGTATGCCATAAGTTTTTTAGCTGGTTCCATAAGCGCTTCATTTACAGGAAGCGTAATCTTTGAAGATGTTTGCAGAATGTCTAGTAACTTATGTTGGGACTCTGGGACTTCCTCTAGGGGAATCTCAAGGGAATCAGTGATTCTTCTGAACAGTTCCTGAAAGCGTTTGAAATCACTGGCAGTTGTGAGTGGTGGAGGCATTATGGCCTCGTCTGGGGAAGAAGAAATGTTGGTTGTTGGGGTATTTTCTGTTCCAGGGTCTCTTCCTCTTATTCAAAAATTTCCTCTTGGGGGCTCTAATGTTGCAGCCACTAAGGGTGGTGTAGATCTAGTCCTCTCTCTGTAGGCATTCGGGGGCCTGGAGTATTGTCTCCTGTATGCCCCTCAGGGGTCCCAGTAGGGCCACTCAGTAGAGAATGGCATAGGTGGTGGGATCCACTGGTGCCCATACCACGTCTGGGTGTCAGTCCTGTGGTGATATTTGGGCTATACAGCTGGACCTAATGACATACTAGTTGGAATAGGAGAGGAGTAGCATGATGAGTAAGCACCATCTTCATCCTCACTGAAAAATGGAGGGTCCAGAGGTGAGGAGGGGTGGCACAGTACCATGCGCACCAGAGTAACAATAGTGCCAAAGAGTGGTGATTCTGGTGTTGACAAGACAAGGAAGTGCTTGTGGTGAAGAAACTGATGTGGTACCAATGGTTTCGGTACCAAGGCAGTCGGTGCCAATGTAATTGTAGGTATTGGTGCTGACGTCGGAGCACTCGGCGCTAACGGAGCTGAAGGCGGCATGGTAGCCTGTGGAGATTGCATTGGTGCTGCATATTTAGGTAGCTCTGTCAGTACCGTGGTGGACGAAGTAGGCTTCTCTTTGCTTCTCTACTCCAAGCCTCCAAAGAGCCTCTCTCTTTGAGGAGGGTGAAGTCTGTTTGTCAGAATGGGTCAAAGGGGACCGGGGTCCGGAGGGAGGCTGCTTTTCGGGGTCAGAGACCAGGCACTCTGACTTCTCCATTACAATAAGTTTGAGTTTCAGATCTCTGGCCTTCTTGTTGCAAGCTTTTAAGTAGGGGCACTGAGAGCACTTCTGCAGGAGGTGTGTCTGACCAAGGCACCAGACACACTGGGAGTGTCCATCACAAATAAGGATCACTTCTCAGCAGGAAAGGCAGCACTTGAAGCCCGGTGAACAGAGCATGGCTCCAACTATAGCAGGTTCACCTTAAAGGTGAACGAACACACACTACTCTAAGGGGTAACAAAACCTGCGTAAAGAAGAAAATAAAATTCTAAGAGGAAAAAAGAAAAGGGGAGAAAAGGTTAACAATCTAACCAGAGTACTAAATAGGCTATTCTAACACCTCCATCTCAGGCCAAGGGCAGTTGAGAAGGTACTAAGGGTGGTCTGGTCACATAGAGCTGGATAGGCGGCCAACAGCAGCACGAGATTGGGACAGCGCATGCACGACCCAGACAAGCACTGCTGCTGAAATTCTCCAATGAAAAGGTATAGGAACGTACATTCAGCTGAAGTGGAGCACCCACAGGGACACTCCTCAAAGGAGAACCTCACCAGAGACTTCAATGTCACACTGAATCTTTCTACCAGACTTAGTTTCTGGATGATAGGAAGCAGCCATTGTATGCCTCACTCCACATAACTACCATAACTCTTTTAAAACTACAGACATGAAATTTGCACCACAGTCTGACAAGATTTCCCTGAGAAAAACTACTCTGCTAAAAATAGTAATTAAGGTAGGAGCCATAGTTTCAGTTTCTATATTAGACAGAGCTGTGGCTTCTGGGTACCTAGTGGCAGAATCCATCACAACCAGTAGATATTTCTTTCCATTTCTGGAAGGTATGGGTAGGGGTCCCACAATATCTAAGATACTCTTGCAAAGTTTAATGATGGGCAACAGCTGCAAAGGTATCTTGTAGGGTCCATTTAATCTCTTAAAGTTCTAACATAAGACAACTTACAGCAATTTTTTACTGTCTCAAACACAAGGCCAACAGAAATTCTGTGTGAACCTGTCACTGATTCTTTCCACTTGTACATGTCCAGCAAAGGGGCAATCATGAGCTACCTACAGCAATTCTGTTCTGTATGTAGCAGGCACAAGCACCTGCTTGAAAACCTCACAAAAGTGCCCTTTTTTCCCCCCTAAGGGAGTCTCCCTGTACAACAAACCACATTCAAGGGGGGGGGGGGAAGGGAGTGAGGGGAAATCTACTCTTTCCTTCCCAAGAAAGGGTATTATTCTGAGCTGCAGTCCTATCCTTATGAAGGGAAGGATCAGCCTGTTGAGCCTCAGTAAACTTATTTTGAGTTGCACTCAAAAGCAGGCTCTGACAAAGCAATGGAATACCTAAACCACTCCTATGGGAACAAACTGTTTCTTTCAGCTGACAAAGGACTGAGGGCATTTCTCTCATCCTCACAACCCTCCCTGATGTCCACAGACAAGCCAAGTGAGCAAGAGCTATACTCTTTCTGGCTGCGAGTTATGAGATGAACAAAATATCATTGCCTATTAAAACATCAGCAGGAAGTAGAATGCTAATGCCCACAATAGTATCTCCTTTAAAATCCTCAACCTTAAGGATCAAGTCTGTCTTCCTCCCTTACCGAACTTTCCTTGACCAAAGTGATTTGGAATGCTGTGTCCCTCCTGCCATTTACCTTAACAGTTTAAATAAATTCTTCACTACACTCCCAAGACCTCAATCCTAATATTCACTATTTCCTCCTGCCCTACTGCTATCTTTGGAGCAAGAGTAGTGGCAGGTGAAGGTGTGGATTATGGGATTACTTTAAATTTTTGACAATTTGGTTCTAAATGGCCAGGAGCCCCACAGTGATGGTACTCTGATACTTGACAGTGACAGTAGATTACTTACTTTCCCTTTTGGTAGGGGGCTTTAAACTATGGTCTCCCTTGGGTTTTGTTTTTGGTTTGTTTGTTTTGTTTGTTTTTAATCAAAGTTGGGTGACATGGGGATTTCCCTTCCCCTGAGATTTGGGCCCCCATGGGCCCTTGATTCAACATATTCATCAGCAATTTCTGCAGCTGTCAAGGTTCCTCCCCCACTCTGAACTCTAGGGTACAGACGTGGGGACCTGCATGAAAACCTCCTAAGCTTACTTTTACCAGCTTAGGTTAAAACTTCCCCAAGGTACAAATTAATTTTATCCTTTGTCCTTGGAATAACCACTGCCACCACCAAACTCTAACTGGCTTTACTGGGAAACGTAGTTTGGACACGTTTTTTCCCCCAAAAATCCTCCCAACCCTTGCACCCCACTTCCTGGGAAAGGTTTGGTAAAAATCCTCACCAATTTGCATAGGTGACCACAGATCCAAACCCTTGGATCTGAGAACAATGAAAAAGCATTCAGTTTTCTTACAAGAAGATTTTTAATAGAAATAGAAGTAAATAGGAGTAAAGGAATCCCCCCTGTAAAATCAGGATGGTAGGCACCTTACAGGGTAATTAGATTCAAAACATAGAGAATCCCTCTAGGCAAAACCTTAAGTTACAAAAAAGACACACAGACAGAAATAGTCATTCTATTCAGCACAATTCTTTTCTCAGCCATTTAAAGAAATCATAATCTAACGCATACCTAGCTAGATTACTTACTAAAAGTTCTAAGACTCCATTCCTGGTCTATCCCTGGCAAAGCAGCACACCAACAGACACAGACCCTTTGTTTCTCTCCCTCCTCCCAGCTTTTGAAAGTATCTTGTCTCCTCATTGGTCATTTTGGTCAGGCGCCAGCAAGGTTACCTTTAGCTTCTTAACCCTTTACAGGTGAGAGGATTTTTCCTCTGGCCAGGAGGGATTTTAAAGGGGTTTACCCTTCCCTTTACATTTATGACAGCAGCCTATAAATTTGTGTGTGGCTTTTTGTCACACATAGCTGCCTTTACCTCTTCTGTAACTACTCATAACAATTGCTCCTAGGCCTCAGATCAAACAGTTTTTTATAATCACCTTCAGCCCCCACCCCAATATCTATTTTCTCATAAAATTACACATTTTATGTATTCAACATGAGTGATATTGTCAAACATTCTGAGGGCTCATGGATAATCTTAAATCTTTTCAATATATTTCCTTTACATTTCTTATACAC
Organism: Eretmochelys imbricata; assembly: GCF_965152235.1. Lineage (NCBI taxonomy): Eukaryota > Metazoa > Chordata > Testudines > Cheloniidae > Eretmochelys > Eretmochelys imbricata. The sequence goes on along the minus strand of NC_135576.1, from coordinate 26,565,102 downwards.
AGTAGCATCACCCTCCTCAATACCATTAAAAACTTGTCTGGCTTTCCCAGTTAATCTGGTTAAGAGGTGTGACAGTCCATACCATCGTGTTCACCACTTTTATAGAATGACAAATTTTGTACAAAGTATGCCTTGTGAGGTATCATTTAAAAACTCAAACTTCCTGAACTTTACTATCCTGGTAGAATGTGTGTCAAAATTGTAAGTTTCTATGGTATAACATTGCTGTATCATGCTCTAAAGTTGGAAAAGCAGGCCCAAACTAGTTCTTCAGAGACACAGGCATACTAGCACCCCAGCCAGGTGTTAATCAGCTGTCACCTGTTTAAAGGTCCATTCTCTGGTAGGAGGAAGATGTGAACGAGAAATTTGCATTTCATCACAAGGACAATTCAAACCTCACATCCACAACATGGTGGCTGTTTGTCACCATGACTCTGCAAGGATGTTTTTAACACAAGGAACTGAATTATAAAGAGGGGAGAAAAACACTGGATCTCACTCTCCTCCATCTTTGCTCATGACTTCAACAACTCTTAAAGAACTGAACTGGGGGTAGGGGTAAAAGAAGGGGAGTCCTGGTGAAAGAAAACTCAGCCAGTGGACTGCAAAGCATCTGGTGAGAAAGATATTTGTTCTCAATCCATTTTAGCTTGTTAAAATACACGCGAAATGCCTAATTTATCTTTTTGTTGTCTTAGTAACCAATTCGGACAATGCCTCATTACTTTTCTTTCTGTAGTTAATAGACTTGTTTTCTGTTTCTAACCGGTGTGTTTCGATTAAACTGTGGTGGAATCTCCATTTGGGATAACAAAGCTAGTATACATCATTGTCTTTTGATGAAATGAGACTTTATATGAGCTTGCATTGTTCAGCAAAATGCTAGGCAATAGAAAAGACATTTCTGGGGGCAAGTCTGGGACTAGAGAATCTGCTGATGTTCTTCTGCAGCATAATTCATGAGTGGTTAACTAGCAGCACTCAATACTGTGCAGCTGGTAGCAAGTTACATGCTGGAGGCTGTGCGTTAACTGGCCAGGAGTGGCTGTTCACCAGTAAAGTTGTGTAAAAGGTATCCCAGGTTTGAGAACTCAGGAGACAGCTATTCAGCAATCCAGATTGTGCCCAGGCTAACATCACAAGAGGACAGATATCTGTTTATCCACTGGGATATTGTGCATCCCACAGTCTCTCAAAGGTGGACAGGAATTCTTCTACACAGTCAGTTTCTTTATACATTGAGTGACTTCCTCCCACTCCCTTTTATTTGGGGAGGGGGGAAGGTTAAACTCACTGGATGGGAAAGCTCCTTTTACTTGTCCCAATAACCAGAACTGTAATATTTGAGCTTTTATCTGCCTCCTCTGTGCCCTCTCCTCAGCTTCCTCATAGGCTTTGACTGATTCAATTTGTTCCATGCATCATTGGTGGACTCATTCATCAACTTCTTTGTTGACCCTGAGTCTTTGGTGGGCTCTCTCCTCTACCTCCTCACTGATCTTGACTGTGGCCTCGGCCTCCCTGATCCACAATTCCACCCTCAGTCTCTGGTGCTTGTTTCTTCCTGGGCTGGTCCAGTTCCACTGCAGTGCTCTCCTCTGCAGTGTCTGAGGCAGAAGGGTCCTCGGACTCTACTTGGTCAGAACTTATGAACAAAGCTCTCAGCTCCTGAACTGGGCTTTTCTTTTTAGGAGATTGTGAAGTTGTCTAATTAGAACATAATCATGAAAATCATTATTATCACTGTTATATAATTGCAACGAATCTTATACAAAGTATAACACATGGCCAGAAAGGGTTAAGCACCTTGCAGGCTGAATGACCCAGAGCCAACCTTTAATGTCATGTTAGAAAGATCTGCAATTGTTAATTAGGGCCATTCATGGTAGATGGGCTAGAACTTTGAAATGCAAACTTATGTTGTTGGAAGTGATACTAATTGTCTGTATACTCATAAATGTTAGCCATGTAAACAGATAGTTCCTGTCTGTCACTATAACTATTAATTCAGAGATCAAAAGGGGATATTAACGTTTAGAAGAAAGTTTGCGTGAAATAATGTCATTGTCTATGTCTCTTTGAAGTTTGTGATAGACTACCTAATGGATAAGTTGCCCTATGTTAATTTGTGTAATAATTACTGGTTGTGCTTAGGAAACAGAAGGTTACATCACAAGCCTATAGTTAGATACTTATAGTCAATTCTTATTACTTGGGTAAGATCTGGAATATTCATTAACCTGTGAGGTAACATGTCCAAACCTTTGGGATTAGTAGAACCTTTTCTTTTATGATTAAGATTTTCATTAATCCTCATCATATTTGACTTGGGTGACTAGGTGGAGGTCTGAGACTAGGTTACTTTAGGGGAACTGTTTTGACTTCTGAGCAATCAATGAGGTATAACAGAAGCTGTTTTGTGCTGGTTTGTTAAATTTGTTAAATTTAAGTATTGGAATATCCACCAGCTTTGGTGATTGTCTGCCCTATTCTTTGCAGTTCCCCCTAATTGAGTGACCTCAGCTGGCTCCCTCCAGAACCCCAGTCACAGGGATATTCTTTCTGAAAAAAATGTATCTCGAATATCTTTTCTCCCAAGATCATCATATGATAGCGATTCATCCATTGTGTCTATTCTTTAACCTTTAAAACTCTCACTATCCAGTTTAAACTTTAGCTGCACTAAGGTTACGATCTATATACTTGACCTGTAGTATGTGAATTCTGCTATAACTACATCAGTGTCCAGCTGTCCTGTGGCTCAAGGGCATGAGTACCAATCTCAGGGCAGACTGTTAAGAAGTCCAGGGCACAAACCCCAAACATTGGTTGGAGCACTATACTTGAGTTTCACTTTTAACACCCTTAACATGAAGCTACAGACAGTCCCCTTAGCGTGCTCTGACCTGTTTTACCATCCAGCTTAGCCTAATTAACACCACAAATCAAATCAAGGTTACTTCCAGTCCCAAAGGACCAGTCACTTTCCCCAGGTCAATTGCACCTTAGATCTTACACCAAAGACAATACTTGTAGCCAATCCTCTAATAAACTATACAGATTTATTAATAAGAAAATAAGATTGTAGTTCATCTGTCTACATATCTGCTTTAACCTTGTAAATAACTTAAGTTTCTGAAGTAATAGAAGCTTCTATGACAAGCAAGCTCTATAGGCCCCTTTAGGGCTAAGCCAGACAAAACACTTGGCTCTTTTGCTTATGCCTAGTAATCCTGTCTCTCAGAGTCCAACCAGCAAAAAGATACAATTACTACTTATTTGGGGTTTATTCCCTTACCCTAGTCCCTTCTGCTCTGAGCTGCAAACTCAGCTGATGGGAGGCATTCACTTGTATGACTCATCGGGGACAGGAAAGGAGCAGAGTTCTTTCATGTTCCACAATAATCTCTCTAGCATTGAAGGGCCTTGCTCGTCAGCCAGGACATGACATACCTTCCATTGGAGACCAATGTTTACACTAGTTAATGTCTCTCTTCTGTCTGATTACACAGTCAGAGAGACTTAAAATACAAATGCTTAAATATTACCTTATGTCAGGGTTCCCTCCCCACTCTGAACTCAAGGGTACAGATGTGGGGACCAGCATGAAAGACCCCGCTAAGCTTATTTCTACCAGCTTAGGTTAAAAACTTCCCCAAGGCACAAATTCTTCCTTGTCCTTGGACGGTATTACTGCCACCACCAAGTGAGTTAGACAAAGATTCAGGAAAAGAACCACTTGGAGTTCCTGTTTCCCCAAAATATCCCCCCCAAGCCCCTTCACCCCTTTCCTGGGGAGGCTTGAGAATAATATACCAACCAAATAGGTAAACAAGGTAAGCACAGACCAGACCCTTGTATTTGTAGGACACTAAAAATCAATCAGATTCTTTAAAACAGAACTTTATTATGAAGGAAAAAAGTATAAGCAGCACCTCTGCAAAACCAGGATGGAAGGTAATTTTACAGGGTAATAAGATTTAAAACACAGAGGATTCTCCTCGAGGCAAAACTTTAAGGTTACAAAAAACAGGAATAAACCTCCCTCTTAGCATAGGGAAAATTCACAAGCTAAAACAAAAGATAATCTAACGCATTTCCTTACTATTACTTACGATTTGTAATCTTAGATGCTTATTTCAGGTAGTGTTTTAGGAGATGTGTTTTGCCTGCCCTGGTCTCTCTCTGTCCCAGAGAGAGCAACAAACAGAGAGCACAAAACAAAACCTCCCCCCACAGATTTGAAAGGATCATCTTCCCTTATTGGTCCTTTTGGTCAGGTGCCATCCAGGTTATTTGAGCTTCTTAACCCCTTACAGGTAAAGGAGGGATTTTATGCTATCCTTAGCTGTATGTTTATGACACCATACAATAAGGGGATATAGATGTTATAAGTGAAATTAATACATACAGCAACTCTCAAGCATTTAAAAAAATGTAAACATGAAACATTCTTATATAACTGTATCACCTACTTTAACAATACTAACACACAGGTGAGCCAGAATGATTCCAGTTATGCATTTGTCAGTGTTCAGTTGAGACATGGGGTCTTACAAGTCTGTACCCTTATGTCCACCACTTTTACAAAGTATGCCTTGTGAGGCACCATTTGAAAACTCATAATTTGCTGATCATTATTGTAGTGGAGAAATAAGAGTCTACTATATGACATTGCTGAGACATGTTCCAAGTTTAGAAAGGCAGGCACGAACCAGTTCCTCAGAGACAAAAGGCAAACTGATACCTCAGGCAGGTGTTAACATAATCAAATGGACTAGAATACTTAGTCCTGATTGCAGGGGACTAGACTAGATGATTTCTCAAGCACTCTTCCAGTCCTACAATTCAATGACCTGGTTAACCGGTCATTCTTTGGCAGGAAGAAGGGTGTGAGTGAGAAATTTACATCTTGGCAAAGGAACAGCTGAGGATTCCCATGCAAATAGACTTTGTGTGTCTTCTGAACCTCAGACGAAAATGATTTTTAAAGAGGAAAATAACTATACGAGATAAGAACAGAGGACACAAAACATCTCTCCCTTCATCTCTACTCATAGCATCAAAAACATCTGAAAGACAAAGGAAGCATCATTGGACTAGGGAGGGATCCCGGCTGAAAAATTCAGCCAGTAAGACTGCTAGAACATGTGATGAGAGACACTTTTGCTTTAATAGTGAACTTAGTGTGTTTTACCTTTTATTTCTTTATAAAAAATTCTGACTTTTATGCATTATTACTTGTAATCACCTAAAATCTTGCTTTCTGTAGTCAAACTTTTTATTATTTTATCTAAAACAGTTTGCTTGGATTGAATTGTTTGGGAACTCAGTTTGAGGTAACAAGGTTTGTGCATAACATTTTCTGTTAATGAAATGACAGACTTTATATGAGCTTGTATTGTTGTCCAGGCGGGTGCTGGGCTATACAAGACACATATTTCTGTGGAGAAAGTCTGGGACAAGGAATTTGCTGTGTCGCTCTACTGTGTAATTCAAGGGTGGCTGATGCAAACTTTTTTGCAGAATAGCTCAGATTAATTTACATGCTGGGGGCTGTGTGAGAGCAGGCCAAGAGTGCTTGCTCTCAAAGCAAAGTCTGTAAAAGGTTGGCGAACTGAGGGGGCACAGCTGTGCAACAGTCCAGGCTGCACCTTGGGGAATGTCACATGGTGACTTTGGCATGAGCTGGCACATGGTTTACCAGCATCACACACTTCAACATGAAGAAACATTTATTTAGATTTATTCAATATTAAAAAGGTGCTTAAGTCAATGCTCTGACCCCCTTATATAAGTGATTTTCACAATATCATCAAAGTGTTCCTCACACCAGCAAATAAATACATAATTTACAGCAGACTTAGGCCCAAACCTGAACTAAGAACAAAGCAGGTATACTCCGGCAAATGCTCAGAGCCCCAAAGCCAATAGGCATCTGCACAGAAGTGTGTTCACATGGCTCTCAGCATAGAATCAGAACCATGATAATCAAATCCTGTACCCACGTGCCCATCCCCTCCTTGAATGGATCAGTAATTACACAGACCTTGTATTATGCCTGAAAGTTAACAAATTCTGGTTATTTTTGACCAGAGGGTGGTGGGGAACAAATTCCAAGGTTGAAAGATAGTCCAGAATAATGACTTGGAAGTAGCTCCTTATACTTATAATAAGGGAGTTTCAGCAACTTTGCTGATCTCAACCACAAAGGTGTGGCCTGGAGAGAGAGGTATCTCTCAAGTAAGCAGATCCCAAACTATTTAGGACTTGTCCACACTCAGTGGTGAAGTCCTGAAGGGGAAGCTACTGGAACGCCCCTGGCAGCATGACCTTGCACACACACATGCTATGCAGAAGACACCATTTTGCTCTAACAAATGGTGTCTTCAATGTAGCGTGACTGTGCATACACCACACACTGTAGGGAGGATGTTGTTTCGAGAACAAAACGGCATTCTCCAGGCAGCAAAAGTCCCGGTATGTCAACCCAGCATGATCCAGCCCCACTACAGCAGTCTACACTATGATGAAGTGTATTTTTAAAACATGTTCTCCAACATGTTTTCACACCTACATGTAAACAAGGCAAGTGTTAAACACGTTAGATTATTGTGTGTTAGCCTTTTGTCAAATACACAAGCATGGGAGATTCACCTATCTTACCCAGCATTTTTTTACTTCTTTCCACTGCAGTTCTTCGAGTTTGTTCAAACATTGCTTCCAAGTCAAAAGTTCGTGCTTTCTTTCCTAAAAGATGAGTGAAAAAGAAACTTTGATTAAGACCAAGTAACATGAACTTCAGAAGATTAAAATGAGCAAGTGACCAGGGTAACTCAGATGCTCTTCAATTCAAGTTTCAGATTAAAACTCTCTCACTAGGACTGTTACATAAATGGGAATTGGGCACCTTACTGTCCTTCATGCCTTTCAAAAAAATCTACCTCCTATTCCCCACTATACACACATAGTTTATATACAGTTACTGTGATTGATGTGAATTGGATAGCGTATGTTACCATGCTTTTTACATTGCATTTCCAAGAGTATTGTCAAAGTTAAATCCACAAATACTATAGTACAACCCACTGAGGAGCATTTTACAGTCTTCTAAATCACAACCCATAATATAAAATTGGGGAAAGAACAAACAAGCTTCAGGGTTAAGCTTCATCTGAACTGCAACACCCTTAACAAGTGCATCCTGCCCCAAGAAGTACTCTAGGCTTTCCAGCTATGGATAATGCTACCCTACTCCACAGAGACTCACACTCCTGCCTACTGCTCCCTTCACCATCCCCAACCAGTACTTTCCCAGTGCACAAGGTGTATCCCTCCAGCACACAGACAGTGCCTCATTTTCCCTTCTCATGAGCCCTGGACTTACCGAAGCCTGAGAAGCCCATCGTGGCTGCTAGCTCCGGATGGGGTCCTCCCACCAGCTCCATATCTACAAAGGAACAGAATGGTTAGAGTAAATTCTGTGCATAGAGCCCACCGTTCCAGCACCTCCCCAGTTGTGGCCACTCATCGCCCTCCGTGCCTAGCTGCTCAGCTGGAGCTGCACCAGGAAGCACAACAGGAGCCACCTCCACCAGCAGGAAGTGACTGCGTGGGAGATTGCAGCAGATCAAGAAGAGCCCTGCCACAAGGGGATTGGCCCACTCACAGAGACTCCTAAAGACATCCGCTCAGGACTCTCTGAACCCACGGCTACTGAGAAGCAGCCCTACTGGATAAGCAGAGCTGCACACATAGTACATCGTAGCCACAGATAAGGTGCTGGACAGACTCTTGTCCCTGCTGCTGTGGCAGCACTCAAGCAGGCTGTTGTTTTCCCAGCCAAACTCACTTCCCTCTCCATGTTCCCCAGTTACCCTTTATAGTCCTCCTTCCCCAATATATTTCTTGCACTTGTAAGTCCCTAGCATCATCCCCCCAAACAGGTTTAGCAGCATGGTTAGTTGGAGAGAACTCTATCTAAACATTGCACAAACACAGGCTCAAATCTCAGCCATCTGCCACTGTAGTATAGACACTACAGTGATTTTCTGAGTGGCGCCAGCTAGCTCAACAGACAAATTCTTCCATCTACTTAGCTGTGAATAAACTGGGGATTAGATCATCAAAACTACAGTGTGCAGAGCATGAAATTTTTCACAGCCCTGAGTGATGTAGCTGGGTCAACCGCGATGTAGCTAGGTCTACCTAAGTTTTAGATGTAAACCAGGCCTCAGTGTCCAATGGGACAGGGTTATAAAGTGTAATGGCTGAGATATTCAACAGTCACTTTATAGTTTTGCTTACAATTAGGATAAATTTGTAGGCCCAATATTACGATAGTACCTAGCTCCCTTAGGCTTGTTTGAAAAATCCTAGCCTTTAGTAACAACATCTTTATTTAATTGGTTTGCACTTCATTTGGTAATAGTCCAGCAGCTTTATAGCTCTTTGTTAATTCTTTCCCATTTATCATCTTCTACTTAAGGAAAGGATAGTCTTGCAATTAAGATATTAACTTGGGACTTCCCAGTTCCGCCACAGACATCAAGTATATCCTTGGACAAGTCCCCTAATTTCTCAGTGCCTTAGGGCACATCTTCACTGGCAATGTTAAAGCACTGGCGCAGCATTGGATTGTGTAGTCACGGCACAGCACAGGGAGAGCTCTCCCAGCACTCTGAAAAAAACCCACCTCCACGAGGGGCACGGCTCCCAACGCTGGTGCACTGTCTACACTGGCACTTTACAGCACTGAAACTTGCAGCACTCGGGGTGTTTTTTCACCCTCCTGAGCGAGAAAGTTGTAGCGCTGTAGAGTGCCAGTGTAGACAAGCCCTTAGTTTGTTCATGCACAACGCAGGTGATGAGATGTCCTTTCTTGTGCTCTTTGTCTTGGCTTTTTAGACTGCTCTTCACTGCAGAGACTCTCTTACTGTGTGTATGCAGAGTGCCTAGCACAACAAGCTTCCAATCTCGCTGCTACAGTAATACTCATAAATAATACAGATGTTGGCCCACACTGTGGTCTTAAAAACTCTAGCCTCATACTTTATCAAGTACAAACAACACATTACAGACTAATGTTAGACACGCCTTCACTGAACATATCTTAATGTTCTGCCTGAGAGCAGGTCGTGCATCTGTTTGTGAGGAACAGGCAAGGATGTAGGCCTCGTGGGGGGCTCGGCGCTGTACGCTAATCCAGCAGGAGAGTTTGTCGCTGAGACGCAGACTGGGCGCAGCGGGAGTTAAATCACACGTTGGCTGAGAAGGTACCACCCATCTAAGCGCTGGGTACTGCTAGTGACTTCGGCACTGACCGGGGGGGGGGGGGGGGTGTCACTTGCTAAGACCAGCCCTCAGAGGAGCAACCGAGCTCTTTTATTCCGTCACCTCGGCGCACACGGCCCGGCCCGATCCAAGAGCCCAGGGATTACCAAGCTCTGCAGTCGAGGTGCGAGCGCCCAGGGCAGGCGCGCGGCGCTCCTCCTCCTCCCCCTCCCACCCCCCCGCCAGGTTCTCGGAGCCCCTGGTCCTGCTCTCCATCCTGCCCCTCCCCTTTCACTCACGAGACGCCTCAGCCGCCAGCGCCCCCACCCCAACGGTCTCCTCTGCATCCATCACCGGATCTTCTTCCCTGCCGAGGCCTCACCACAGCGACTAGTTTAAACTTAACCCTTCCCTGCGGGGGCGTCCTTCGCCGGAAGTGACTGGTCGTGAGGCGGAAGTGCGTCAGACGCTCGGGCGCGGTGGCTGCTGGGGTTTGGCGCGGTCCTGTCTCTCTCCGGCCGATATCGCTATGCCTGTGGCGATGAGCCCGGCCGCCCCGGCCTTGCAGGAGGCGCTGGAGAACGCGGGCCGCATCATCGACCGGCAGATCCAGGATGATCGCTGCTACCCAGACCTGTCCGAGCTGCTGGTTGTGCCGGCGCCCGGTGAGGATCCGTACGGGCCCGCTCACCGCTCTGGTCCCCCGCTCAGAGCTTCCTCCTCCTCCCCTTGTGATTCTCCCCGGCCGGGTCGGGCGCACACGGCTCATCCCGCTGGGGCCCGGTGGTCACGCGGGGATCCGCGCGCTACCCCCCACCTCCCCTGCAGGGATGGCTGCTCTGGGGACCCTCTGCGGGCAGCAGTGCCAGAGCGCCCTGTACTGTGCCTCTGCGACCCTCTTCCTGCCCTCGGCCCCCCGCAGGCAGTCACGTCCCAGCCAAAACTGCAGCTCATGGGGCACTGGCGTCTCTAGTCTCCAGCCCCTCCGGATGGTCGTGAAAACTGCACTTCAGAATCCTGGTTCCGCTGAGGAGTCTCCGAGGTTATGTCTACACTGCAGAGAAACACCCATGGCTTGCTTCAGGGCTGTGAAATTGCAGTGTAGATATTTGGGCTGGGCTATGGGACCCTTGCCTCTTGTGTGGTGTCGGAGCTGGAGCCTGAACCTGTATTGCCCAAGCCCGATGGGCCCAGGCCAGCTGAGGGCGTTCTGTTGCACTGTAGATATACCCTTACATATGAGGCGCTTTAGGGTTGGTCTACACTATGGAGGGATGGACTTAAAAGTTATGCAACTTCAGCTATGTGAATAACGTAGCTGAAGTTGACATACTTAGATCTACTTATCGCATTGTGTCGACAGGAGACACTCTCCTGTTGATTCCCCTTGTGATTTCGTTGAGGTGGTGTATGGGAGTCAACGGTGGTCAATTTATTGAGTCTATACCAGACATGATAAATCGACTCCTCCTCTCCCCCGCTGGATTGATTGCTGCCCATCCATCGGGCTGGTACCATAGACAAGCTGTGAGCATCCACAGGTGACTAAGGCTAGCGCTGCCAGATAATTCCTGCAGTTTGCCTTAAAGTTTATTGCCCATATTTCATGTATGTTGAGAATTTGCTTCCTTTCCTTATGTGGTTCAGTTCAGTCATCTTTGATGGGTTATGTAGGTTTCTCCCTTGTCAGGAGCACCTCGCTTACATGTAACAGTTACTTAAGTTAAAGCACCTGTCATTTTAAATGATCCTATAGTGAGCGATAGCATTGGGTTGACTCTAGGAGGAAAACGGAAAAAAAAGAAGGGGGGAGAGATTGATGCTTAAATGCATCCAAAGAGGGTAAAGTCAACAAAACAAGGCCCCAATCTTGCAACTTTTTGTGCATGGACAGATTACACATTTTGTTCTCTTTTTTCCTCAAATAAAGAGTACAGTTTTTGAAACTGATTTCACGAATATAGAATATGAAACAGCAGTTCTAAAATGAAAATATTTCAAAAGTTACTGAGCTGTCAAAAGTGTAACTAAAGGGAAAGGAAGACAACATTTAGGAAGCTTTACAGATGGTCACTTTTCTTGGTCTGATAAGTCTCTTCCCACAAAGGAGACTCTCCTTGCATTTAGCCTAACTTGCATTTGGTGGCAGGAGAAAAACATTGTAAATATAAACTTTGGAGTTTATAATAGACAGAGGGGACTGTATTTCACTTGTATTATACCAATGTAGTTTGTGAACAAGTTACGAGAGCCTTTGGGATGGAAGGTGCTTATAGCATATATATAAAATTAGATTTTGAGAGCCTATCAGCCAATTTTAGGAGGGCACTAGATGTTTTATTTGTTTTCTTTATTTAAAATGTATATTATAGATATGGCTTTAAACAAATACTCTTGAAATTGTGAAAGTCCCTCTTTTAAAAATACTTCATAAATATTTTGAGTGAGCTGTGTTACTCTTAGTGCACTTGTATTATTTGTGTATTGTAAATTTTGCTTTTGCTCATGTCTCATTTAGGATTTACAGTATAAAGTCCTGATTCTACAAACATTTATACACATGCTAAACTCATGTTTAATACTACTCGTATGCTTCAAATTAAACATGTGCTTAAGTCTTTGAAGGATCAGGGGCTAAAATTTGGTTTAGTTCTTCCCTGTGGTTTAAGGACTTTCTAGTTTGTCCATTTATCTGAAATAATCAACCAAAATTAAGAGAGGAATATAAAGTAGTCTAATTCAGGTTTAACAGAAATTAGTGCTTGCTAATTCAAATATTGGGGCAGGGGAAATCTCTTAAGGATAATTGAAGTAAAGTATCAATTGGGTATTATTTTTTGGCTGACAACTTGTTTTTCATATGAAACTTTAAAGTGTTGTTTTATTTATTTATTTATTTATTTTAATTGCAGGTAGTCCCACAGTTTCTGGTATGTCCGATATGGATTATCCTTTGCAAGGACCTGGTTTGCTCTCAATACCCAATCTTCCAGAAATCAGTTCAATCCGCAGAGTCCCGCTTCCCCCTGAGCTAGTGGAGCAATTTGGACGTATCCTAATAAAAATAGCATGTTACTTTGTGTGTATAATAATTTTATAAATAAACTTTTGTTATTTCATAATCACTTTGGCCCTGATCCTTCAAGCAGCTTCCCCTGGATGGACCCTTATCCTGCACACACCCACCTTGAAGTCCATATGGCTCCCAAGAAGTTACAGGGGTCCATCTATGTGAAGTTGCTTCAATAATCGGCAGCTACATATTGTAATTTTGATGCTTAATGACAGTTGGGTATGTTTGTCATAACAATTTTAGTACATTTAAATTAAAGGGGTCTGCATATGTTAGAGGTAAAAATAAAGTGCTTTTAAAATCAAGTGGAATAACTTACTTACGTGAGATGCATATCTTTTTAGGGCTGTCAAATGATAAAAAAAATTAATTGCAAGAATAAAAAATAGTTACAATTAATCACAGTTTTAATTGCACTGTTAAAAATAATAGAATGTCATTTATTTAAATATTTTTGGGTGTTACTTCTGTGCAGCAGCTCGTGGTGCGTGGCACTCAGCCTGTGGCTCAAGGCTGGCTCTGTGCTATCGCATGGAGGAGGCTATGTCTTGCCAGAGCCCCGGGCCATCCCACAGCTCTCTGGCCACTCCTGGCTCACCAGGGGCACCATTTCAGATTTTGGTTTGTGTGTGAGTGTGTGTTAGTCAGCATGATATGCAGCAATCTCAACACACCAGCAGCCTAACTACTATCAAGCGTTCTGTAGGCACCAGCACAGCAAAGGAGAGTTTTAAGGATTTGAAGGTGAAAAATGATGTAGCTTTGCAGACATTTATGTAGAACTCCCGCCAAGCATGAGGGGCAGCATGGGAGTAAGCACAAAATTGCTTATTTTGGAAATTTAACAAGGGGGCAATGGAGGCTGGCATCATTGGTGGTAGATAGTGTGGGGATAGGCCTGAAAGGCCTTGAAAGTGAAAATAGTCATTATTGCTTTCAATGGATTGTTCAATTTTAATGCTCATTTAAGTAATAGGGCTACAAAATGGTGCTTTTTTTTTCCCCCACCAACTCTGTAAAAAGGTGTCTGAGGAGAGAACATTTTATTCTGCCCAAGCATCAACAGTGGTAGTTATTGGTTTTCCCAGCATGGAGCATAGTCTATTTATGATGCACAGGTGGAACGTCCATTGGTATTACTGGTACTTACCAGCAGTAAATAGTGAATATGCCCCATGTGTTTGATATGCAATATCTTCAAACAAAGCAGGGCCAGAGAAAGCTGCAGTATGATGTCATAGCTTTGGGAGGTGCACAGCTAATACCAAGGAAATTTCCCCCAACATCTGTATCTGATTTCTTTTAAAGGTAGTTTTCATTTATTTTTTCACACTTGTCAAAATATGTCAGCTTCTCGTACACACATACAGAACTTCTTTAACTAGTATCTGTGCATATTCTTACAACTTTAAAATAGCCTGATGGGGATTTTGTCATGGCTAGCCTGAGTACATTATTCCTTACATCTGTGGTATTTCAGATATGCAATGTAATTGTATGATGGGAGTATTTTCAGATATCAGCAGGGCATGGCTGACTATTGACAGTGACATTTTTATGTGGAATTATGAAGATGGGTATGTAGAAAACAAATTTCTTCAGGTATATATGGTGTTAAATCTGAATTAAGTCATGGTTATAAGGGGAGTGGTTTGTTTCAGCACAGAAGTGTACTTATCATTTTAAGGTACCTTGATCATTTCAGGTTCTGGATTTTTGGTGTAGGGGGGATAAGAGATGGGTAAGGAAAATGCATGCCTTTAGTATTAGGCTTCTCTACTCTCCTAAAGTTGGTGTATTTATATTGAGCTTGAGTTCAAAATTTTTAAGAGGAATGTTTTTATTTTAGACTCCGTATGCTCACACAGCAATTAACTTGGTTGACTAGGTTTAATCCATGCATTATGGTGTATATGTAGTAGGCAATCATGTTCCCACAGTCAGCTATTTTTATGTTTATAATGTGGCTTTAGAATGATGAAGATATACCAAAGCTTTCTGACTTACATTTATTATTAATATAAATATCTTACCTGACTTATGATTTAAAGATTCATAAAACTATGATGATAAATTCATAGTCTTTTTGAATGCCTCAGGGAGAGATGCTTGTGATGCCCATTCAGTGCATGGGTTTGTGTTCCTTATGTGTCTCTATAGTATAACTTATTTTCTGTAACTGCAGTTTTTCTTCTGAATTATTACACTTCTAGAGGAGATTTAAATGAGACTTGTGCTTTACACAGGGTTAGTTAATATCTCCAGAATGCATGCACCAATAGGGTTGAATAATACTAACTTCACGGTATTACAGGTGGGTTTTTTTATATATAGATTTTTTTCCCCATAGTAAATTAAACTCACTTTAGCTAATTTTATCAGAAAGAAGGAAGGAAGGAAAGAAAGTTGGTTTTGAATAGTGCAGTGAATCCCTTTCTCCTGTTGAGCTATATCTGGACTAACTTTGGGAGTACTATAGACTACAAAATAGACTGTGTGAATAGACAAGGAACTGAGAATTAAAAATACAGTTGGATTTCAAATTTGAAACTTAAAGCATAAATGACTACTTCATTCCAAACAGAGGATTGGTTACATAGCTATTATGATGACTTTTTTCGGTCAGTGCCATTCTAATGGTCTTGCTTCCACCCTAAGAAAAGAATGCAGAAGATGGGTTACAATTGTTGTATAGTAACAGAAGAATTTAAAAGTTTCAGATTCTGTATATTTAGAAATTATTGGATATTGAAAGTCTTTTCTGTTGTGCTTTGATGTAATTTTTTCTCATTTGTTGACAGGGGAGATCTTGCTTATTTTGATGGTCTTAGTGAAACTATTCTTGCTGTGGGTCTTGTGAAGCCAAAGGCAGGTAATAAAAAATGCATGACAGTGACCAGAATTCTATAGCTGCTGAACACTGTCAAAAATTTAAAAAACTGATTAATTTTCTTTACGAAACTAGAGGCGTTATGGAAGGATTTACAAGTTACAAGTAGTGAGGTAGTCATGAACATTAGAGATCTTGCAATTACTGCTAAGTTACAATCTAATGTTTTATACTATTTGAAAACTAGGAATTCTGACTTGCTGTCAGCTGGCATGAAATATTGGTTTCTAGCTGTAGTAGTTCTTTTGGTCACAGCTGCTTACATCAGATTGGACACAGAGTTGGAGAGAGGGGGTAGGGTTGGAGGTTAAAAGAAGATAGTAATAGGAATATCATTTTAAGACTCAATATTTCATGACTTGTCAGAGCTGGAATAGAATGAGATAAAGCATTGGAAAATTGGGCATCTGAATGGTATATAGTTTTCTAATTCTGGCGCGTCACAGGCTGTCAGACCTTCAATATGACTAACCCTCAGACCATTGTAAATTTCATGCAGGGAAAATGTTGATCTTAGTATGAATCTGGTGTACTGGCCTTGAACTAAGTTCTAACTTTTCTTCTTTTCTTAGGTATTTTCCAGCCTCATGTACGATACCTACTGGTTCTGGCCACTCCTGTGGATATAGTGATTCTAGGACTTAGCTATGCTAATTTGCAAGCAGGTAATTCTCTCTCGCATCCCAAGTAAATATAAATTTCTAGGATAATATTCTCAGTTGCGAGTTAAATACCACATAACATTAATTTATTACTAGTTATGTAATTTAAAAAATATTAAGCTGCATGCCAAGGGGCTTTTCCTAAAATTCTATGGCTTTCTGCGTCCAGGGTGAAAGAACTTTATAGCATCCTTTTCACGTAGGATACAGTATCCTGTCCTGCAAGAGATTCAGAGAAGTATCCTCTCTGTTACCCACCCTTTAGTTCTTTTTGAAGATACTCTGACTGTTAACTGTTTCCCAGTAATCAAGTATTGTGTTGAGGGAGGAGCAGCATGTGAACTGCATCAGTTTTTAATGTGTCTTAGGGTATATCTACACTGCATTTTGGAGCGAGTAGGAGCATGCCTTCCTGACCAGTAGACAGACTCTAGGTAATGGTGCTCTTTCACACTCTCCAAAAATAGCTGTCTAGAGAGCACTTTGAAGTTGTGGCTTGGGCTCTGAAGCCTAGGGCTGGTGATGGCTTCAAGCCTGAGCTCCAGCCTGAGCTGCAACTTCAAAGATCTGTCTATACAGCTATTTTTAGAGTGCTAGTGGGACCCCACTAGCCCCGATCTGTCAACCAAGGCTGGGAGGCTTGCTCCCACTTGGAGCAAAATGCAATGTAAAGGTACACTTATTGGCAGACTCTGAACTCTTTGGCATTTGATTCAGAATCACAGAAAACTCAAGCCCAGTACTGTATATTTTTACACATGAAATGTGTAAGTAGAAAAAATAAATGAGAGGTTTTGAGAAAGTTATGAGGGAGTAAGAATATTAGAGGGCTAAAATAGAATATATTTTCAATAGGTTGTTGTTATGATGTCTCTGTTTGATAGACAAACTGGGAAGTCTTATGTTTAGATTTGTCAGGATTTTGGGATATTAATTGTCTTAAAATATTTTAACATACAGTATTGATTATAAGCTTCCGAGAGAGGTAAAATGTAAACAAAACTTGCTGTGACTTTAAAAAAAAGAAAAGAAAAGAAAGAAACCAACTCTGGCAGTCCACTAAGCTGCAGTCTCACTATAGTGTTTCCTGATTTTCTGAGATAGTCCTAAATCACAATACCATGGTATTTAAACAAGCAAACTCAACAGATATGATGGGGGTTTTTTCTTGATTTCTTTAAGGTTCTGGAGCCCTGAATGACAGCATGTCTGGAGGAATGCAGCTGCTTCCAGATCCTCTCTATTCACTCCCTACTGATAATACCTATCTTCTAACCATAACTTCCACTGAAAATGGCCGTATCTTTTTGGCTGGAAAGGATGGCTGTTTATATGAAGTAGCTTATCAGGTGAATATAGTCTTTATGCAAAGGTATTTTTGTTCTTGATTATGGGGTTGGGGTTTTGGGAACTGAAAATTTGTCAATCTTGTCACCTCATTTCCACAATTCTGTTGCCTGCCTTAATTTATTTGAGTGATAGCTCTGAGCTCTTAATACAGAAATGCTATCAACCTATAGTCGTGATAAGCTAATTTATTTGAGAAATGAGCAAAAAAAATTGTTCTGCAAAGGGCAAGCATCATGAGATCTCCTTTCTGACAACTTCTACAGACACTGCTGTCCCCAACCATCTTATCTCTACCTTCAAAACCACCTTAATAGGAGCAGCTGTTCTGATTATTGGAGACTGATAAAACCTAGAAGTTGACTGGGATGAGGTTTGATCTGTTGTCATGAATTTAATTTTACTTCACTGACTCAATCTGCAGACTTGAGCCCAGTCCTTTGTCTCTAAAGCGGCACTGTTAAGTCTTTTATAGGCTGTTTATTTTTTTATTACAATAAACTGAAGAAAGTACTGATTATTTTTATTAATTTACATTATATCAGCTCTTGGAAGTCCCAACTAAGTCATGGGCCCATTGTGGTATGTCCTGTAAAAGTAAATCCCTGCCCAAAGAAGTTAAAATCTTAATTTTAAGATATATTCAGCAGGTGGCTGTAACAATCAGCCAATCAGTTTCCTTTGTTTGGATCGTTTCTTGACACATTGCAGGAGAGAGAAAGATATTACAACCACACCCATGCACCCCAAAAATGGAAAATGTGATTAGAAAACCACAAACAATGGCTTTGAGATTCAGAGGCTTCTAAGTTTCTGAAACAACTTTTACTTTTTTTTTTTTTTTAAATTATCTACATTTCAAATGGAGAGTGTCCCTTTAAAATTGGGTTCATGAAAACTATGTGTATTGCGTCATCATGCAGGAGTTCACATAGCTAGTTTACCTAGCTAGTTTTAATGCTTTATATGTTTTTAATTGTAGGCTGAGGCAGGCTGGTTTAGTCAACGATGTAGAAAGATCAATCATTCAAAGAGTTCCCTTTCTTTCCTTGTTCCTTCATTGCTGCAATTCACATTCTCAGAGGATGGTAGGTGATAAAGTATCAATAACTGAAATGTTTATAAGTTAATGTAAAAAAAAAACCTTAGGCCAACATTTTCACACTTGGGTGCATTGAGTTAAAGACTATGGGATTATGGGACGAAAACAAGTGGTTGCCAATTCTGAAAATCAAGTTACTTACTTAGATCCCTAAATATGGATTTAGGTATTGAAGTCTGAAAATGTTAGCCATAATGGTTAAAGTCCCTGTTTTGTGGTATAAATTTGGTAAGTTTTACATACTGGAGTGAAAATATTGTAATCAGTATAGCAAAACTTTTACTAGAAATTGTTATACAAATATTTAAAATGTTTGTTTTGTAATGGATTAGACAGTGATAGTCTGTTGTTCTACTGTACTTCAGTAAAATATTAATATGTCACTTTTAAATCTGTTCCTGGGCAGGAGCCCATTGTAAATGGAATGCCCTGTATGAGTACATTCTAATGAGTGATTCCGTCAAATGCCAGGCAAATCTACCCTTGTAAAGTTTCAGTACTGTCAATTTTACTGTATTAACTAGTTTGCACCAAATCCAGTTTTGATTTTCACATGCTTTTTTTTGCAGATCCCATAGTTCAAATTGCCATTGACAATTCTCGAAACATCCTATATACCCGTTCAGAAAAAGGAGTCATACAGGTATCTGAATAATTTCCATGTCTTATTTGGAGTTTCTTACGTGCATATGTTATTTTTATCCTCCCCATCTGAAAAACTACGTTTGTACATTAGGATTCTCTATATGCCAGTCAAGACATGAAGGATTTCCCCCAGGGATTTTATTCCTGCATTTATTTCCCTCCCCCTCTGAACTATATTGTGGCCACAATCCTTGCTGTTGAAAACTAGGAAGGACTACTGCTTCAGTCCTCTGGTGTATGGAAGCTTGAGGCCATAGAAGAATTGAGAGCAATCTGAGTCACTGCATGATGGGATAAAGTTATGTGCATTAATTTAATTTAATTTAAATACTAAACTGTTATTAAATTACAGGTTTATGATCTGGGCCAAGATGGTCAAGGAATGACCAGAGTTGCTTCTGTTTCTCAGAATGCTGTTGTTTCTGCTGCTGGAAACATTGCCAGGTAATATGAAGTGTGTGATTGAAATACTTCCTATTGGGCAATCTGTTTGTTTCTTTTTTTTTGTTTTACCAAACTTTGGAAGAGTGTTGTGTATTCTCTGATTTGTTTATTGCATGATGTCAGTTACGTAAACTCTTTTCTGTTCTTTTAGGACTATAGATCGTTCTGTTTTTAAGCCTATTGTTCAGATAGCAGTGATTGAAAATTCAGAATCTATAGATTGTCAGTTGCTGGCAGTGACACATGCTGGTAAGAAATCAATATTACCTCCTTCCCTTATCAGTAAATAAGACCTGCTTAGGTTCGGAAAATTGGCAAACATTTTTCTTTGCAAGGTTGTCTGTCCCCCATGCATACTATAACATTTATATAGTAATCGTTATAATAATGTTACCTGTTCCTTGTATATTGCTTCATACGTTCAAAGCACTTCAGACATCTGATAAATACTTGATCCTACCATATAACTATTTATGCTGTTTTACAGTTGAGGAAATAGGGGGAGAGTGGTTTGTCAAAGGTTACGCAGAAAACTAGTGGCAGATCAGGACCAGAATTATTTGACTTGGATAGAAGGATCATTTTCAAGAAAGGAATGTAATAATATTTATATAGAATTTCTTACAAGCTTCTGAATTAAGCCTTGCATCAAATATGTTGAGACTGTTAGCCACTTATAATATTTCCACAAAATCCATTGCCTAAGAGTGATCTCCTTTTTTCTTTGGCCTAGGTGTACGAATGTATTTTAGTACATCCCCATTTAAGCATCCAATGGCTCGACCCTCCATGTTAACACTGGTTCACATCCGCTTACCTCCAGGATTTTCCGCTGCTTCTAATGTGGAGAAGCCATCAAAGGTGCACAGAGCTCTTTATAGCAAAGGTAAGCCTTGGAGTGCAGGTTAAATAAGATCCATTCTTTAAGACTTTTATAAGTAGTCCCACCATGATTGCATTTTACAGTAGGAAACTTGGTGTAGGAAACTTTGAGTTTAACACAGGCAGTGGTACGGTACACTATCCTATCACTGTACCTCAAGTTTATCCTTGAAAGACATTCTCTAGACATGACATAGTGATAGTTAGGCTCTGTGCCCATTAAGTCCTTGGTCTGTGAGCTTAGTTTGCCAAGAAGTGTGCCAGTTGTGTTAGTGATCTTGTCTGAATTACTAATTGATTTCATATAGGCCGGCCTAATAGCTTTCAGGTGGCTTCAGTTTTTGGTCACTTCTGACCTAGACTAAATTCAAAACTGTGACCCAGAAATGGAAGAAAACTCTTTATAGTGTAATTGACCTCTTCAGCCATTCAGTTGTCTTCCAGGTAAATTTTCAAAGATGCATAGGGGAGACATGCAACTAAGCACTTTAAAGCCCCTGAACACACTACATGACCAAACCACATTGCAGTTCCTCAAAATGTTACCCATTCGTGTTTGTTGTTCTTCTGTTTTTAATAAAAACATAGATTTTTGAGGCTTCAGTATCAAATTAAATTTGCTGTGTATTAACTGAGTTTAGTCATATTGTGACAAGGCACCTCCTCCACCTGTTCAGCCTCAGCGTTTCTCTATCTGGTGGTGGGAGCCTGGAGTAAATTGGTCTTACTCTGGAGGGTCTCCCTGTCCTTCACCCCCATCTCCTTTATTTTTCAATATTTACAAAGTAGGCCCAAGTAATACTGTTTAGCCAAACAAAAGAAACAAACTCAAAATACAAAAAGAGAGTACCTTTCCTTGCCCCCTCTCTGGGGTGTTGCCTTATTATGCTGGCTTCTGGGTGCCAGTCCTTCCCCAAACCACAGTTGGCTTGATTGCATCACATATAGGGAGGAGGGCAGCCTTCCCCCCAGGAGAAACCTTTTCTCCCTACTGCCATTACCTCTGCTGCAACTTGTCTCTCATCTCTCCTCCTCCTCTCTTACCAGAAAAGGGGTTTTTGAAGATCACAGGCAACCCTTAATTGGCCTCAGGCTCTCCAGTTAACCTGAGGTAACCTTTTCAGCTCGAAGGGAAAAGGGCCTTTACCATTTTAGGGCTGATATACCTGACTTCCACCACTCTCTTATAACCACCCTAGTCCCGCAGCCCACAGGGGATGTCAGCTGGTGGCTCCTCCACGGAGCCGTGAGCACGGATGTGTATTTGGCATGACTCACTCCTGTCCCTGAAGCCTGTCCCTTCTCTGGTGTGAGGGAGACCCTGCCGCATTTACCTTGAGTGCATCAGTTTGCAGCCCCTTTTCCAGCTACTCCTGGACCTCCTTTTAAGTTTTTGGCTGCACTTCTCCCCCCACCTCCTTATATATGCACATCCTATCCATGGTCCCACAAAGTCGTGGGACCTGCTCGTCAGTTTCTTCCTAGCGATGGCCAAGGTGGCCATCTATAACGGCAGGGAGAGGATGTTGGCTGAGGCGGTTCTCTGCGACTGTGGGGCCTATTTCCAAACCTCCCTCCGTTCACACATCCAGGCAGAGTTCCTCTGGGCAGCATCTGCTGGTTCCCTTGACACGTTTGAGGAGCAGTGGGCGCTGGCTCGGGTTCTCTGATCAGTGTCCCCTCAGGTTTCCTATTTTTGACCCTTTGACCTTCACACCTGTCTCTGTTATTTTGTCCATTGTCCTCCATAATTACTTGAGTTTCCGGGCTCTGTGGATCCTCCCCATGGGCTGCGGGATGGTCCTTTAGCCGTGGGCGGGCTTGCACTCACTCATCTCCCTGGAACCCAATAGGACCACTCACGTATAGGTGTCAGATCTGACTTCGTCACACTCTGAACTTTGAACCCCTTCTAAATATCTGGAATAAATAGCCCTTACCAGTAATAATAATAATAATAACTAATAATGAAGACTTACATTGTTCTTTATATGTTCAGAACACTATACTAGTATTAATAAATCCTTATAGGTCTCCTGTGAGATAATGATTGCAGAGTAGATGTTTGCAAGGACATACAGCAAGGCAGAGATTGACCCATTTGGTCCAGAAAGTGGTTGTCAATCTATTTGCCATTGTGGACCACATATGTAGCTCTCGGTGTGTAATGTGGGCCACGTCCACATAATATATATGTTCTTATGTACCTGTCTGGCCCTGAGGATGTCACATGGGCTGCAGTTGTGTGCTGATTGGGCTGCAGGTTGAGAACCACTGGTCCAGATCATAGCAGTAACAGTACCCAACCTTTCTTCAGTAAAATTATTTTAGTTTTTTTCTTCTATATTTTTAGTTAACCTTTTTTCTGTTTAAACTTGTGCTACATAGCATATAGCTTAAGGGCCAAAAACATCATGCATCATTCTGTTATGATCCAGTTACCCTCTGGAAGTGTAGGGTGAAGCCATACCACTTTTATTGCCGGTGAACACTGGTAACAAGCAGTTGTTATTACTCTGTCGTGGAAGACACAACTGTAAGCACATATTACAATCTGTGTATTTTGCATAAATATATACAAATAAGATGTGGCTCCTTGACTTCCAGAAAATTCTTAGTAAGGCCCTTGTGTTGTGAAGATTGGATATTCATGTGCCTATCCTTGAAGTGCATCAGAGAGTTTGTGTATTATTTTAGCACTGAACTCTTTCTTCTAGATGAACCTTGAGTCTCCGACTCTGAATGCAGCAATTTGCATTTTTGTCACTGCACTAGTGATAGAGTGATGAATCTACTTTAGGGAAGAGCTATTTAAAATTTTCACAGCATGGAATTTATTATTAAAATAACTTCCAGATATTTTTTACTTTCAGGGTATATTTAAACATCTCATAATCTTTCATAAAAATCAGTGAAAAACGTTAAATCATTTCTGTCTTAATTTTAACCTTCATCCTTGTTTGTGTGCATGTATAGAGTATCTTGGAATACATTGTGTGCATATATAGTGCATGTTAGACTATACTGCAAAAGGGATCCAACAGACTGTTCAAATACAGACTCCTGAACCAAAAGAGCAGTTAAATATACATCTGCACTAAAACCCCTTAGATACTTAAGTTTATAAACTCAGCCAATGGCTAGATGTTGATCCCCTTGTAAGATTAATTTAAGAATGTGTAGAATGGACTTGTACTGAATTTAAATATAGGTTTAGCAACAGTGGGCCTGATGTAAGTTTTCGCTTCCGCTACAGAGTCTTAATTTTACTCTTTTGTTAGGTGTCCTGCTGATGGCTGCTTCCGAAAATGAGGATAATGATATCTTGTGGTGTATCAATCATGATTCTTTCCCATTTCAAAAACCAATGATGGAAACACAGGTAGTAACCTCTTCAATATTGTAAAGTAATATCAATTTTTTGAGGCGGCATGGAGAATATTATTTGAATATCATAGGCTCCATGAATCACTTTTTAAGTTCCTATATAGAAAAGATAACTAACACAAAAAATCTTGTGACTAGTTATTTGGTAAATATTTATCGAGCTATGTAACTGTTTTTTTTTTAAAAAAGTTAAGTGTAGTTTTTTTGTCATACCTGTCTCACACTAGGTATCTCTGTTTTGTGAATGGAGCTGGTGTCTTTCAGTTGGAGCTGCCACTTTAATAGTCTCCAGCTGAAGAACCCAGTTTGATGCAAAGTAGGATTGTAAGAAACACCTTGGCCATTATAAATCGTTGGAAATTTTCTACTGTTTTTGTTTTGGTGGTGCCTGCAATGTGCAAGGTACTGTCCATAAACACAGCAAGACGTGGTCCTGCCACATAGCGTTTATAATCTAAGAGGAGCAACATTTACTTCTGCGGGGAAGCAAAGAAATCTGTGGGAGACATAAATTCTGCACATGCGCAGTGGCGCAGAATTCCCCTAAGAGTAAACATTTGAAGGGCAGGGGAGATACTACATTATTTTTGTTTAATTAAACAAGTATATCAGCTCCGCCATACTTCCCTCAATCATTCCATTGTTTGGCTCATTTCTTGTAGGTGTCACAGGTGAAGGGTGGGTCTGTAGGAGAGATTTGAAGGAGGAGAGAATCATTGCCTTATGGATCAGTTCAGTTAGGGCATTCCATGGATAGGGTACAGCTTGGAAGAAGGCATGAAGATTGTTGTTGGAGAAGTGGACAAGTGAGCTGTCAAGAGTAGTATGGTTGAAGCAGTTTGGTAGTGTTTGGAGGAAGGGGCTGGTTGTGCCATACAGAGTTGAAACCTGAACTACAGTTTTCTCCTTTCATCATTCCCTGACTCACCCATCAGTTTCCTCCCTTCTGGTTCCTCTTTCTGTTTCTTTTCAGCAATGCTTGTGTAAGAGAAAATAAATAATGCTTAGATAGCTCCTATGTAGGCAGTTTGCTGTTTGGCCCTTCAAAAGGGCTTCTCCATCTATTCCTAAAATACACGGGGAGAGCTGGGAGAGGACTGATGATCTGAGTGGGTGTAGGAGCTGCTTGAGCAGCTTGGCGGGATCCCCGACATATTGGAAGAGTCCTTTCAAAACAAAACAACCATACGCTGAAGGAACACCTTGGAGACTAGACAGTTAGAAACTGGATCTAGGAGTGTGGACGAAAACCAAGTATGTGGTAGATACCTTTAAGTGACGTCCATCCTACCAAATGCCTTGGCCTCAATTATATATCACTGTTGCCAGTCTGTCACTGGAAGTTTTTTAAAAATCTCATGTCTCACTTGCAGCTCTTGGATATTACTTAAAAATAAACAGTTTTTATGCATTTGGAGTTTTGTACAATTTGCAGCTTGATTTTACTATTTGTATTATTAGTAGCATCATAGTGCCTCATTATGCTAATTGTACATACAAATAATGATCTGTCCCAAAGAGCTTGCAGTTTATAACTGGAAGTAGTTTAGCCAGTTTTTAATCTGGTGGGGTAAATATGCATGTATCTGTTTTTAATGTCTTATTTTCTTAGGGGCTTGTTGTCTTAAGAGTACTTCAGTTTCTATGCTGTGTAATGTTAAATACTGGTTATTTAGATATCACCATTGGTGTGCAAAATGTGCATCCTGTTTCAAACTTTTGACAATGTTCATCTCTTACTCAGATGACCACACATGTTGATGGACATTCATGGGCTCTTTCTGCCATAGATGAGTTGAAAGTTCCAAAGATTATAACACCACTGAATAAAGACCTTATTCCAATAACTGATTCTCCTGTTGTTGTACAACAACACATGCTGCCACCAAAGAAATTTGTTCTGCTCTCAGCCCAGGTGTGTTATAGATTTTTTTTTTTCCTGTTGTTTAGAGATTGGGAGAGGGAGAAGCAGAAACTTAAAGCTTAATGACTGACCCAGTGCTGAAAAGGGCTACCCATGTGCATGGAGTTTGCAGAGAATACCTTTGGTGAAGGTGAGGTGGGGGAGCGGAGTGGAAAAATGGTTAAGGAGTCATTTGTAAATTCTGTAAACCAACTCAAGGTTATAGGGCCAGATTATCTTCTGACATAAACTGATTTGTCTCTGTTGACTTCAGGGGAGTTACATGGGTTTATTATCAGCTGGTGACCAATAGTTCAACATACTCTTAGGGAATTTGTACACGGAGTTGGGGGGGGTGATTGCTAGCTCAAGTAGACCTACTCGGGCAGAGCATGCTAAAGACAGCAGTGCAGATGCGGTAGCATGTGCTAGCTATCCCAAGAACGTACCCATGGGGTCTGAGTGGGTTATACATGGTGCAGCTAGCCCATGCTGCAACTACTCGTGCTACTGTGGCTACACTACTGCTTTTAGCATGCCATCTTCATGAGAGCTAGCACAAATATGTCTACTCAAACTCTGAATCACAGCCCCAGCTCTAAGTGTAGATATACCTGTGGATATGTAAAATTGGAACAAATGCAGGTTGCTGAGGTAACTGTATGAATCCTAAAGTTTGAAATAAGAGCAGAGATTTATTGTTAGGGGAATTTTGAGCAAAGAATTCCATTTCTGGCCACCTCACAAAAAAACTCCATGACGCAAGAACTTCGGTAGTTGTTTTTTATTTAAAAGGCTTACATTTAAAAATAGCTGAGATTAAGTAGTAGTAAAATTTAATGACTCTCTACAATAGGAAGGAAAATGTAGCAATAATTCAACCTTCTAATAATTTAGCAATTAGGAAATATAATAAAATTAATTGCCAGCTTGCTGCAGTCCTGTTGTAGTTTTGTTATCATAAGGCTATTTGTGAGTCTGGTTAGATCACACTACAGGACCCATTACAGAATGTACGGCTACATGCTATGAAAGTGGTCTAGAAATGCTGCAGATTATTGGGGACCTGATTATTGCAACTCAGCACTTGTCTTCACTGCTTTGGTTAGCTCAAGTTACTACACTCAAAAAAGCTTCCCTCAAATGAGAGCGGCCACACTGGAAAACAACACTTGAGCCACACAGAGTGATTGAATTAGCAGAGTGATGACTTCTGCTAACTGAAGCAGTAGCAAGTAGCTGCAGCCTCACTGCATTACTAGCTTGAGGAGTGCTAGAACTTCAGCTGGTAACCCCGATGGACCAGCTATTTCAAGTTTAAAACACCATTTTACTTGAGCTAGTGATTTTTGTGTGCACAGGAGTTGGGTTGG
Source organism: Eretmochelys imbricata (assembly GCF_965152235.1). Lineage (NCBI taxonomy): Eukaryota > Metazoa > Chordata > Testudines > Cheloniidae > Eretmochelys > Eretmochelys imbricata. The sequence goes on along the minus strand of NC_135576.1, from coordinate 26,538,118 downwards.
AGCAACACTCACTATACCTTGAGCTAACATTGAAGTGAGACAAGCCCTCAGGGTGTTAGATGAATGTATTGAATTGTTGTTTGCCAATTAAAACATGCAGATCTCATTATTTCAAACTTTGTATTGCTTTATTTTACTTTAGGGGAGCCTTATGTTTCATAAACTCAGACCTGTAGATCAACTGCGACATCTTCTAGTTTGCAATGTAGGAGGTGATGGAGAGGAGATTGAAAGGTTTTTCAAGTTGCATCAGGTGGGAATTTTTAACTTGCCATGGGGAAAAAAGTCCTCTATGAATAGACTTAGGGTTTGTCTATACAAAGAATTAGTGTATAACAAACTGGGTTGTAAATCCACAGCACTCTAGCATGCTGCACACTGACTGGCTATGTGAACCCTGCTAGCATACACTAAAGGTTCCATGATGCAGTTTGACAGGGTTCACATGGCCAGTCAGTGTGCGGCAGTCTAGAGTGCTGTGGATTTACAATGCAGCTTGTTATATGCTAACTCTCCATTAGGCAAGCCCTCGGTGTACAGTCATATACCTGGATTAGTTTGTGTTGTAAATGTGGCCATTCTTTGGCTTCAAAAATATTAGTTCTTGTATTACTTATCATATCTAGGTACTTATATAGGCTTCCTCATCAAATTATCCGAGTAGCTATAAGGTCAAGATAATGCTGCTTTGTCAGTTGAACAAGCAAGATAATGTATAAGGAAGAAGGTAACCATTTTTATGGGGTCTAAAAACATAAGGGTAATATTCTTTTCCTTAAAACTGTCTGCTTCATGTAAGTGACAAACGCAGAATTATGACAAGAATTGGGAATGTAATTTTCTTATTAGAAAAGTTATTAATCTTGAAAAAACAAGTGTCACAGTCCTAGTCCTTTTCAGAAAAGTTTTGTATGTGCTTCAGTGGCTGCAAATACTTAGAATCCACCTTCCTTTTTTACTAAAACTGGTACCAAGCAAGCTAGAATGAAACTTTTTCACAGAACTTGATTTTATTTGACACGTGTAGTTCTTTCTTAATTTCTACATCACAGCTTAGTAGTAATGAAACCTCACAATAACCTCGGCTATTATTTCTTTGAGAAGTGGGTGAGACGTGTTTTTTTTTTTCCAGTGGCTTATTTAAATGTTTAGTCCTTTAATAGCAAATACAATCATTGTAAATCATATAGATGCTTATCCTTTGTAACACTAATTTAATAAACTCACATTTCCATACAAGTATAATACGTCTTATCTATACCTATAAAACAGTTTTTCCATATATTTCATTTACTGCTAGCTTATTTAACCTACCAAGAATCAAGAGTGTTCACAGAAAGCTTTCACGGGTCACTTTACCTGCCACAACAGAATCTCTTACTGTGACTGACTATTCCTTTCTGTTTAACTGACAAGACTCAGGCTATGTCAACCCTGGAAACGCTACAGTGGCACTTACTACAGTGATGGAAGAGGTCCTTCTGTCATTGTAGGAAATCCCCCTCTCCAAGAAATGGTAGCTTGGTTGACAGAAGAATTCTTCCTAGTTCATCTTAACTACATCACACAGCACATGATATTTTTCACAGCCTGACTGATGTAGTTAAGCTGACCTAACTGTAGCATAGACCTCATTGCCTCACTGTTGAGGCAAACAGAGCCTTGAATATTTTGTGAGGAGCCAGTATAACTCCTTCAAACTTTTTAACACGATGGTCTAAATTGTTGTCACTCTGATAGAAATCATGATTTCCTACAGGAGGACCAGGCCTGTGCCACTTGCCTTATCCTTGCCTGCTCTGCTGCTGCTTGTGATAGAGAAGTGTCTGCCTGGGCTACCCGAGCATTTTTCAGGTAAGTTTCAATTAATTTGTAGATTATGCCTTGAATTTTATGTTTAAAATCGAATGCCATTACAGCCACAAAGGAAGCTCTTGGTATGTTTACAGGAGGCAGGAACTGTTTGAGTTCTGTATAAGTATTGTTTTAAAATTAGTGTAAACTCTTAACAAAGTAACATGGAACATGCATTTTAAATGCAACTGATCATGCATGTATACTTAATTAGAAGTGAATATGAAACTTTTTGTTTTGTTTTTTTAGAAGTTGTAACTTCTGCATAAAACTCGTACTCCGCTCCAGAAAAAAATCAACAAATAAAAATGTCTTAATTGTTCAGAAAAAAGCATGTGGAATTTGTGTCTGTAATATGCTAATGACTTGTTGTTCATCTAACTTGTAATTATTCAGTTTCCATATTTGAGTGCACAAATCAGTCATACAGTCACAAATAATTTTTTCTGAAAATTTGAGGTCAGTATTTTTAACTCAAGAAATGAAAAATTGCATAATTTTCTGTTTGTTTAACCACATTTAACAAAATAAGGCCTGAAAATCAGATGATCTAAGTACGTGATATGCAAGGAAGTTAGTCTTTGTCTGGCATACCTTAGGTATGGCGGAGAAGCACAGATGCGATTTCCATCAGCTTTGCCTCCTCCAAGCAACGTAGGACCAATTTTGGGTTCTCCTGTTCCTGCTAGTGAGTAGCAAATGTTTCATTGATCTTTTTTTTAATCTGAAATTTGTTTCATTTTCACAGCTTCTTGTATCTTTACCCTCTCTTATTTATATGAAATATTTTCCTTCTTTTCATTCACTGCCTCAATTTCAAGGAATAAACCTGGTGATTATTAGGGTTGGGTTTTTCCAACTTTTCTTTTGAATTATTTTGGATTTAGGAGTTCACTGGTGTGATTCTAAAATATGTCCAGGTGTTCTAAAGATGCTGTCATAATATAAAGGAAATACAGACTTCTTGCCATAGTGCCAAAAATCACCTTGGCAGCCAGAAAGCAGTTGATCAACACTATATTGCAGAGTATCTTCTTACTTGTGTCATTCTCATACCTCCACAGGCACTGCAGGTCTACCCATATGTGGGTGATGGAAGAAATGAGAAGTAAAATAAGTTAATTGTTAGGATTTTTGACACAATCAATGTTATGACACAATCTTTAATTACATGATCACTTACTGTTTTCTCTGCAGTACCATGCCTCATTCAGTGCGCACGGTGAACCTGCTTTGGGAATGAATCAGGGTTGTGTAGTGAAGGAGCTTGTTGTCTGTAGGAACCCTGCCTCATTTATTGCAGAAGTTGGGAGGTGGCAGGAGAGACAGTTCAATGTCACCCTGGTGAATTGAATTCTACCCCTCCGCAGACATGTTCCATGTGTTACTGGGTAAGGAACGTAAACCAAAATTTTCCCAGGTGGCCATTGCGTGTTCCTCATTTTCTGGATACTCAACTTGAGACACTTGTCTGGTTTGGAGAAATGACGAAAATTCACAGCTGCAACTGAAGTCAATGAAAGCCCCAATCTGAATGTACAAAGTATTATATAAGGCTTATGTATCCTGAAAAGGTCAGACCCTAGGCTATGCAAATTGGACACCTAAAAGTAGTTGACACTTCTGACAATTTTGTCTTTACTCTCTGGCCTCAGTTCCCATGTGTAAAATGGGGATAATATCACCTCACCTCACAGGAGTGTTGTGAAGAGAAATTCAATCATTTTTTAGCAATGAGAATACCTTAGGAAAGCCCCATGTATTTGGTGCCGAGTTTGGATGGTGTGCAGTAAATGAGGCATGGTGCCACACTAAATGATTAGGATAAAAATAAATATTAAATAGCTACTCATTCAGTGAGCATAAACAATTCTGCGCACCAAATGAGGAAAGGTCCTGTGCAAAAATAGTTAGTGATCATGTAATTAAAGACTTTATGGTAATGGATATGTTCACGGGGCCAAACTAAGGTTGCATCAGGTAGACTTATTTCTCATGTTTCTTAACTTCTGAGTGCTTGACTTGGCAATCTTAACATTCTTTTCATATCATGGGTTTTTATTGTTGTTTTTGATGCAATAAATGTATATATTGCTTTCTTTCACCTTAGGTTCCCCTATGCCTATTGGCAGTCCCTATCCTAATCCGAGCTTTTTGACAACACCAGTACAAGGTATTTTATTTTTTAATTTTTTGTTGTTTTCTCAACTAGATTTATTTATATCAAAAGTAAATGGATTAATCTATGTGTCCCTGTCCTAGGTTTGCAGCCTCCGAGTATGTCAACCCCAATGTTTGCTGCAGCCAGTTCAATGTCTCAGGCTGGCGCATCCATGAGTGGTATGATGGGCCCAGAGATAGTGTTTTCAGGAAAACACAATGGCATCTGCATATACTTCTCTCGAATTATAGGGTGAGTTGTTTGTGTAAAAGATGTTTTGTCACTCAGTTCATAACATAGTCTTTCTGTCCACTAATGGCTTAGTATTTGCTTTTGATACTGTATTTACTATAGTTTAATAATTAAGAAGTGTGTATATGTGACTAATCTAGGTAAATTCCAGTGGACTAGTGTAATCACATGTTACATGCTAGCTTCTCACTACAAGTGTGTAGTTAGACATTGTAATGTATGTACAAAATGACCAATCTGTTGGCCGCCTTCCCTCTCTTAGACCTAATAGCACCCAGGTTATCCCACAGAAAGTATATCATCACACATAATAGACGGAGCAGGTGAAGGAGTACGCCTCAGCAATTTTTTGTTCCACTTTCTCCCTTCCTGTTCCATGTGTTTCCTTCCCTTCCTGTTCATATGGTATCTGTTATATCATTCCCTTTACAACTCTGCTAGTATTGCATTCTGTGGGTGAGCTGGGCAAGAGATCTACTTAGGCCCTGATCCTGCAATGGGCCATCTACAAGCACACACCCCTGCAAACTCGTTTCTTATGGTCCAGTCCTGCGAGGTGCTGTTTGCTTTCAGGTCCTATTCAAGTCTGTAGGAAACAAGAATGCTCATCACCTCACAGGGCTGAGCCCCTAATTTGTAGCCTTCTTGGTTAACGGATTTTTAAAAACCGTGTCCTATTCTGAGCAAGTTGTTAGTGCTTACCAGTAATAAATAATAGTATTATTGATCTCTAGTATGCTGGACGATAGCACTGCAGAAATGGGGATTTTGGCAAGTTGTACCTTGCCCTCTAACAATGTGGTAGTAGGAGGCCTGTTTAAGAACAAAAACCCTCTTTGGTACTCTACAAGTACTTCCTTTAAGAAAAAAATGTGTTTTATGGCATATCTCAGGGGTTTTCAACCTTTTTCTTGCTTAGGCCCCCCTCTACATGCTACAAAAACACCAGGGCCTGGTGGGGGCGGGGGGGAAATGGGGGCTCCAGGCTGGGGCATAGGCATAGTTTTACTTCTGTTGGGGGGGGGGGAGGGCTGGCGGGGCTCGAGCCAGTTCCATACAGTAGGATCCAGGGAGGGAGCGCCACCTCCACCCCCTGACTCCCTCAGTAGGCCACCCAGCCTGTCTGGGCTGTGGAGGGATGCAACCAAAAAATATAACTCCAAGAGGGGACTCAGTTCAAAAAGTCTGAAGTCCACTCAGGATGCAGGGAGGCTGTATGCGGGCAGGGGAGTAGCTCAGGGTGCAGGTAGGGGTAGCTGGAGGCTGTGTGCAGGCAGGGGAGTAGCTCAGGATGGTGGCAGGGGTTTGCTAGGGGCTATGTACAGGCAGGGAGAGGCTCCCAGTACAGCTCCCAGATTCAGCGGGATGGGGGGTACTGGGGCTTCCGGCTTCAGCCCCCCACTTCTCCTGGCTTGGGACGGGGGGGCAGGGGCACTTGGCCATCTTCAGCCTCACATCGATCCCAGCTTCAGGGACTTGGTGGGACGCCGGCTTCAGCCCCGCACCATTCTCGGCTTCAGTGCTGGGGCTCAGGGCACCGGGTTTCGTCTGCGGAGTTCCACGGACCCACAACTGAGAACCACTGGTATATATGATAGTTGCCTGCCTATTCTCTCATCTTCTGAGACTACTATTAGCTTATGTGCAAAATAATTTGAGGAAATCAAACCTAGTGTTCTTAAAGCACATAAAGAGGCTTTGTTTCTTTAATTGTAATTTGTGCCTACCTCATTCTGAAAGGTACAGAGCTTATGCTCACGATTTTTTATGAATAAAGACCCTGATTTTTACAGGTTGAATCTTTGGGTTGGATTCAGGATGAAGGGAGGGTTTTTTAATTCATAAACATTGGCAATTTGTATTAAGAAATGGTTTAGAAAAGAAACAATTTTTCAAGGCCAATGGCATTTTTGTTAATTTATTTGGTGTTAACATACTTTTGTCTTGTATTTCAGAAATATTTGGGATGGCAGTATAGTAGTTGAGAAAGTTTTCAAGAGTGGTAACCGAGAAGTTGTTGCAGTAAGTGGGAGATTATTTGGTCTTTTAAATCTTCCTTAAAGACTTTATTTATTTCTCTCTAGCACTTTTACATGTCCTCTCTTATCAGTGACACTGCATTGTGATACTCATCGCATTTTCGCAGAAACAATAAATATTTATTGATTGTATTTAATTGTTCTTTACAGGAGGACTGGGAAGGGGATGTAAAATCTTTCATGTCTAAATTACTAGTTTAAAGTTTTATCCAAATTAGTGGTGCCTAAAAATTACTAGCTGGTATGTTTGGTGATTTGTATGAAATCCATTGGTCTTAGTCTCCTAATACACATTATTTCAAAAGAATACCCAAACTGTAATTTAGTGCATCCTGTTTCCTTTGCTGACAGCCCCAGAAGAATGGCTGAGCAGAAATTGATCTAAACCTTTGTGTAGCGTCCTAGCTTGTGACAGAGTGAGTCAACAGAAGAGCTCTGCATCTCCATACAGACCTTTGCAAGGTTTTAGAGTAGCAGCCGTGTTAGTCTGTATCCGCAAAAAGAAAAGGAGTACTTGTGGCAACAAGAGAGTATTTCATTTCCCGATGGTGTCAGCTGGCACCAATATTCTCTTTAAAAATGCAAGGAAAATTATATATAATATGCCTGCAAATGTTCTAATAAACAAAAATCTGCATAATCTCTGATATTCTAGTCTTGAGCTTCTACTGAGTCTATGTGGCAAAATGTGTAGTGGATTTCTGAGTGGATAAACTTCTGAGTACTAAATTAATGCCAGCCTCATCTTCTTATTCAGCCAAATCTAGGTTTGGACTGCGGTCTTCAGGTGGAGCATGATAGTTAAGGCTATGATTTTGGCATGGAAATTTTTATAAATTTCATGGCAAAGTTGTGGGGAGAGGGAAGAAAAGTCACAGAAAGGTCACCAATAATGTAGTTTTTGCTACATCAGCATGCACAAGGGCTTTTAAGTAGTAAAAGCAAGCTTACCTTATTCCAGGCTTTGCAGCCTTGCATACATGGTCTAAGTGCCACTCGGGTTTGGCATGTCCTCCCCTCATTTCCATCTATGGAGGGGCATATGCACCAAACCTGAATGGCATGGTGACCATGTGCTCCACATTGCGATGGCCGAGTGGGGAGCCAGATATGGGTGCTGGAAGGACTGCAGAAGTCCAGCATGACCATCCTGGAGTTTCTTTCTCCACCACCTTCTTCCCTCCTCTGACCCCCACTTCTTATCCTCCCTGCTGGTGAGTCCAAGGTCCTCAAGTGACGGATCCATCCCAGACTCACCCAGTCCCCAGCACCAAGAGGAGCCGCCGCTGCAGTTCTGGCAGGTAAAGGCCCAACTGCCAGCATGCGGCACAACACAGAACAGGACCCAGCCAGGATGCTGCACGATGCAGAGTGGAAGCTGGTGCCAGCTAGCCAGGCTGTGGTGTGCTCCTTTCCAAAGAGGTTTTAAAAGGTGGTGAGGCCCCTATTTAAAAAGAGCGGGAGGGAGATAATCGTCCTCCCCGCCCCACGTCTCTGGCACCTATGGAGCCAGGCCCAGCACCATGCGACAGATGCTGTTGCTGCAGAGTGAGTGTGGGATGGGCTCCTTACAGACTTCATTCAGATTCATGATTACTTTGAACACCGTGACCTCCATGCCAAAATCATAGCCTTAATAATAGTGCATTAACTCCACATAGCACTTTCAATATGTTGTCCTTTTGGTCATATTGTCTTGATAGTTTTTATTCTTTAGTGACCGTTTTATATCTCTCAGCTGAAAATTTAAAAGGTTCAGAGATTTGAAATGTAAAGAAGCCCTCTCCTTCTCTTGCAGATTGAAAGCAGTGTTCCATCGCACATGCTAGAATCTGTGCTACAAGAACTAAAAGGTTTACAGGAATTTCTGGACAGAAATTCACAGTTTGCAACAGTAGGAGCTCTTGGAAACCCAAGGTAGGATTGAATATGTTTGGTTTACAAAAGGCATAGAAGTGCTACTTTTTTGAAAATTATTCCATATAGATACAACAATGCTGTTCAATTTGGCTTAAAGTGTTTGTTACCTCTCTAATAAAACATATCTACTCAAACTCTCAAACGTAGTTTTTAGTTTCTTTTTAAAATAAATGTTCAGGGTTTGCACTAATAGCTTCTTAATTTATTTTGGAATTGCAGTTTTAGCACCCCAGCTAACCTGCAGCAGAGGTTACTAGGGTTCATGCGGCCTGATGGTGGAAGTTCTCAGCAAGTGCAACAAGAGCTCCAGAGGAAGTTCCATGGTAAGGGAAGTACTCTTGAACAATGAGTAGCAAAAGGTGGTGCATCCAAATGGTAATCTCTCACTGCTGTTCCAGTTAAGAGCCTGAATAAAAATGCAGAACTGGCTTTTCTGAGTAAACTGTACTCAGAAGTAAGAACTGTACAAAGAACGATGTAGTCTGGGTGACATCAACTGTTCACATTTTGCTCTTCATTTCTGACAATATATATAATATTTTGTCAGTACCAACATTTCTGCATTTATTTCTATGGGGAAATTGGTGTGGGCATTTCCATATGGTTCCTCTGGGGACGAAGCATGTGCCCAACATAAAAACTCAAATGTAGACTTAGCAACACTTGCTAGTCTTTCTGCTTTGAATTTGATGGGTGACATCACTCATCACAGAGTACAAATGTTTATCCTGTTTAGGATGAGTTCCAACTGGATATAGTAAGATTTAGTATTCAAACTGACTCCTTAAACAACTCACAAACATAACTTTTGTCTGTAAAATGAATATCAAATTATTAAGGACAGTAGCATCTAGCTATCAGAGGTATAGCAAACCACAGGTCACATTTCCCATGACATTTCAATAAATTAAACTAATTAAAGAAGTTTTTAAGCTGCTTTCTCCTCTACGAAGAATTAAGTCAAAATCTTGTGTAGTTGCATATGTTTTCTCAGTCCTATTTCTTACACTCAGAAGCACTGGGATAAAATAAAAGTTAGACTGTTGTCTGTACTCTGGTCTTTTAAAAAAAAAAAAAAAAAAAAGGCTCCAGAAGTGACCCTGGCAATTAGTCTAGTTAGCCTAACTTCAGAACCAGGCAAATTGGTTGAAACTATAGTAAAAAACAGAATTATCAGACACGTAGATAAACACAATATGTTAAGAAAGAGTCAACACAGCTTTTGCAAAGGGAAATCATGTCTCACCCATCTATTAGAATTCTTTGAGGGTGTAAGCAGGCACGTGGACAAGCGTGATCCAGTCAATATAATGTACTTGGACTTTCAGAAAGCCTTTGACAAGGTCCCACATCAAAGGCTATTAAGCAAAGTAAGGAGTCATAAGATAAGAGGGTAGGTCCTCTCATGGATCAGTAACTGGTTAAATGATAGGAAACAAATGGCAGGAATAAATGGTCAGTTTTCACAGTGGAGAGAAGTAAATAGCAGTGTACCCCAAGGATATGTAATGGGACCAGTTCTGTTCAACGTATTCATAAATAATCCAGAAAAAGGAGTAAACAGTGAGGTGGCAGTTTGAAGATGATATAAAATTACTCTAGACAGTTTAGTCCAAAGCTGACTACAAAGAGTTCCAAAGGGATCTCAGAAAACTGGGTGACTGGGCAACAAAATGGCAGATGAAATTCAATGTTGACAAAATGCAAAGTAATGCACATTGGAAAACATAATATCACCTAAACGTACAAAATTATGGGGTCTAAATTAGCTGTTACCACTCTGAAAACATTGGCTTAATGTGCAGTGACAGTCAAAAAAGCTAACAATGTTAGGAACCATTAGGAAAGGGATAGACAATAAGAAAATATCACAATACTACTATGTAAATCCTTGGTATGCCCACACTTTGAATACTGCATGTAGTTCTGATGGCCCCATCTCAAAAATTATATATTAGAATTGGAAAAGGTACAGAGAAGGGCAACAAAAATTATTAGGGGCATGGAATGGTTTCCATATGCAGAGACTGTTCATCTTAGAAAAGAGATGACTAAGCGGGGATATGATACTGGTCTATAAAACCACGAATAGTGTGAAGAAAGTGAATAACAAAGTGTTATTTATCCCTTCACGTAACACAAGAACCAGGGGTCACCCAATGAAATTAATAGGCAGCAGGTTTAAACAAACGTAAGGAAATACTTCACATAACTCACTGTCAACCTGTGGAACTCATTGCCAGAGGATGTTGTGAAGGCCAAAACTTAACTAGGTTCAAAAAAGAATTAGATAAGTTCATAGAGGATAGGTCCACCAGTGGCTGTTAGCCAAGATGGTCAGGGATGCAACCTCATGCTCTGAGTGTCCCTAAACCTCAGACTTCCAGAAGTTGGGACTGGCGGACGGGTTGGATCATTCAGTAATTGCCCTATTCTGTTCTGAAGTATCAGAACGGTGGTACCAGCCACTGTTGGAAGACAGGACACTGGACTAGATGGACCATTGGCCTGACCCACTTTGGCCATTCTTATGGTCTTTCTTCCTTTTTGTCACAAGTCTCTATACATAATGGGGTCCTCTGTCCATGAATAGGGCTTCTAGGTGATACAGTAATACAGATAATATCTGTGCCATGCTAATTCATAAAATTGTCTGTATTTGTTAATCATAGTACGTAGCAATTTACCTTTTCTAAATGGTGTAATAATATGAATCCAAGCAACTCTTCTGTGAGGTAGGTCAGTATGTATTACTCCCCATTAATTGATGAGATAACTGAGACTTGCAAAGTCCAGCCATCAAGAAGATAGCAGAGCTTGGTTTAGAACTCATGAATTCCTGTCACCCAATCCATTAGACTGTGCTTCCTCCTTAAATACAGGTTTTAGACCTCAGCCAGCACTCAGAAACCAGACAGGATGAGGGGTTACTCACAGAGATGCAGCATGAGATCAGTTCACTAGCTGTGTGGTGCACGTACACAGCAAGGATCAAAGTTCTTTAGGTTTCTTCAGTTTACTAATTCTCTCATGCTTTCACTCTCATTTCTGTAACAAATATTGCCAATAGTAAAAAACAACAACCTTTAAATAGAATAAAATGATCAAGTGCCTATTAATGTTTTGTTATATTTTTCTGTGTGCATGCCAAAACTCAAAAAGTTTCTTTCCAAACATAGTTGTGGTTTCCAAGTGACCAGTAGTGGTTGCATCTTCACAACATGCAAGCACTTAATCAAAGAAGTGAATTAAGGACATCATAAGTATTACATTGCCTACATAGTCAACATATTGTATCCAATATAAAGATATTCATATTTCATCATAACACACCCTTAACTCCAATCCATGGATTGGTTTTTTTTTCCTTTTTATTTTTGTTACTTAGATTTCATGTTTAAGGGATGCTGTTAAATAGAAGATGCGATTAGTTAATGCCTTACTATTATCAATAATTTATTTACATTACCATAGCAGTCATAAGTTAAGGAAATTTCTAAGTAAATTATTTATAATTGCTGTTTCTAGAATAATTTAGTATAGTTCATTTAATACACTTTTTTTTTAATTTATGATAAATTATTAATCTGGACTTCTATTTGAGGCTGGTCAATATATGAAATCAGTATGCACATACAGAACTATGTTTATTTTTCAAAAAGGTCTTCTGTTGTGTTTGTAGTTGGAGATGAGTAGTGACAAATTAGTATCTGTTTTGGGAAGTGTTGAGATTTAAAGATCCACACAAACAGGAATGAAAATGAAACATCAAAGAGAGAGGAAAAAACTCCTTAAAAATATGGGGAAATGTCATTGTAAAACAAAAGTTGGCATAGTAACTCAAGAAGACCACATGTAGTACCTGAATAGAAAATTACCCATGATCTATTCAATGTTACAGCAGAGGCACAGTTAACGGAAAAGACCTCACTTCAAGGGATCCAGCAACTTGTTCACAAAACCTGCCAAGCTTTAGCTTTGTGGAAACTTCTCTGTGAGCACCAATTCAATGTTGTTGTAGGTGAGCTTCAGAAGGTATGGTATAAACTTTACTGAACAACAGTCTGTTTTTTAGTTGATTGCATTTAACAAGTCTGGACTTCTTAAATATGTATTTTAAACAATTAGTCTAATCCATTTAAATGGACTTCACAACCTATACAGCATGTACAGAGATTTCTAGAGTTCAGTTTTCTTGGTGTTGCAAGTATTCCCTTAAAATAAAATCTAACGTGTTGCTCTCACACCCCAAACTAATTAGCCGATTTGAAATGCTATTAAGTAATATTGGATTTGCTTTTTTAAAACTCTGCTTAGAAGTTAATATTGAGTTTGTTTTGTAATCACTTTGTCCTCACTTTGCCATTGAGCAAAGTCTGGGAAGTGCAGAGTGAAGACAATGGGACTGAAATGAGCCTGCATAGAAAATTCACTCCCTGCCTTCTGGCTTGCAAAGGTCTAGCAGAGGAAGAAAGGCCCAGGTACCAGAGGCTTCAAGTCCCAGCAGTTTTGGGATGCGAAAGGCTGTTCAGTCCTCGAGGAAATTTGTGGAGGAACTTCTGCTGCTGCCACCATTGAGATAATTGGCAGATGTGTCAACAAATGCTGCAGCGAGTAACTCAGGAGACACCTTTGGAATCTAAAGCCTATATGAAACACAGTTGATTTCAGTGACAGAGAAAGTAGAACTGAAGTCACCTTTATAAAGGAAAGAAAGTAACTACATTTGTCTTGTGTAAACAACATGGAGTGTTCTAAGTTGCCCATCAATAACAGTTTTAATCAAAGTTCTTTTGTTTGGCAATGAAAAACATTGCACCATTAGCACCAACCTAGCACCAGCAGTTAATTTATGAGCATAAGTAATTCTGTCCTGGTGATAGTGAGGATAATTTTAAATATGATTTGCAGAAGTGTGTGTGTGTACGCGCTGAGGGAAAGTATCTTTGTTTTATTTGTTGGTTTAAAAAATGGACATGGGAGTTTTCTCAGTCCCCTACTTTTGAGGTTGGGAGTGATTGTTTTAAAAAAAGAAGCATTTCTCCAGTGTTTGTCAAGAGTTAGTTAACTAGCTGTTTAAAACTAACAAAAAAACCTTTCTCTTGCATTCTTGCAGTTTTCAGTCTCTTGAGAGATAATACCACTAGTTTGCAAAAAGATTCACATGACCAGATATTTATATGATTTTTTTAAAAAACAGGATGATAATCTTTAAGACTTTATACAAAGAAGCAAACAAGGGTGCAAACATGCATAATTTCCTTTGCGTCCAAAGTCCTTTGAGTCAGCAGTATTCATTTATCCATCTCTCTTAGATAGATATATGGGCCCCAGTCCTACAGTATCTGAATGTCTCACAATGTTTAACATATTCGTTGTCACAACAGCCCTCTGAGGTAGGGACATAGGATTATTCCCCCCGTTTTACAGATGGGGAACCGAGGCACAGAGACTTAAGTGAGACAGACTTCAGGCCACACAGGAAGTCCTTGGCAGAGCAGGAAATTGCACTCTGCTCTTCTGAGTCCCAGGCAAGGGCCATAACTGCTGGGCCATCCTCTTTAATATAGTATTTTCTATTTTAATCGTTAATATGCATTAAAAAATGTGCATTGATTCTGTGAATTTTGGTCATTGAAATTTTTTTGTTGGGAAAGCAGCTGAATTTGCTTCTATTATAATAGCCCTGTTTGGAAATGTGAGAATGCTGCAGCTTTGGAAATATAATGGATTTTTTTTCTTCCAATAGGAATTTCAAGAGCATTTGAAGATTACTACTTTCAAAGACTTAGTAATTAGAGACAAAGAGTTAACTGGAGCACTCATTGCCTCTCTCATTAACTGTTACATCAGAGATAATGCTGCTGTGGATGGCATCAGTTCACATTTACAAGACATATGTCCACTTCTGTACAGTACTGATGATGCTGTCTGTTCCAAGGTATAATGTACTTTCGATTATCTGTGGTGAAAGTGAGAGGTATTCATGGAAGGCAGAATTGTTCTGTATAATTGTTCTTTTGCCTTAGCAAAATGCTATTGTGCATTTTATATTAATGTGTATATATTAATATGTATCCTCTTGGAGCTCAATGTAAGCCTAACAGAAATTACTTTAAATGTGCTGATTATCATTAGTGGTCTTCCATCCAAACTTGCAGAATATTAGGTAGTGTGATCAAATGAGCACAAAATGTTTGTGCTCTTGACTGTCAGATTTATTTGCCATTAAATGACATGTCATTTGGTAGTGATACAATAGCTAAATGCACATTTTCCATTATGAATCTACTTTTAATTGCATCTCCAACTTTATTTCCTTTAGATTTATGTAATAGTTAAAAAGCCATGTATATAAAACCTCTTTTGCCCTAACATTTAAGCAATCTTACAACGCTGTAATCCACCCGGGAGCATTAAAAACAAGCGTTCAAACAGGAACTAATTCATTCATTTCAGTCAGCCAGTAAACCAGTAACAAAAACTTCCTTTTGTCCCTTATTTTGGTTACAGAATCTTTCTGCCTAGAACTTGACATGTTGTCTCTGGGCAGAGAACTTTTTTTTTTTTTTTTTAAACTTGAAGTGATAAGGTCCGTAGTACTTCAGGCTTTGAAACATGTGAGTTAACAGAAACTGAGTTATTGCAAAGAAAATCTTCATGACAGTGTAACTTAAATTAATAAGGACTTAAATTTCCAATTGTTTTACTGTAGGCAAATGAATTGCTTCAGCGGTCCCGACAGGTTCAGAGCAAATTGGAAAAAGAGAAGATGCTAAGAGAGTCATTGAAGGAGTACCAAAAGATCAGCAATCAAGTGGACCTTTCTAATGTCTGTGCACAATATAGACAAGGTGAGAGGCAAACAGCACTGGAAACTTGACAACTTTTGAGTTCAGTCTTTGGTTCAGACCCCATTTTTACCTCTTTTTGGCACTTCAGATCAAAGCATAGTATTCTTGGAGTAGCCGAGAGATAATCCAGAAAAATATACATATAGGTAAGAAAAATGAACACATGGAGTCAGAGGAGCTTATGTACAAATTCACATTCTAAATATGTTAA
Source organism: Eretmochelys imbricata (assembly GCF_965152235.1). Lineage (NCBI taxonomy): Eukaryota > Metazoa > Chordata > Testudines > Cheloniidae > Eretmochelys > Eretmochelys imbricata. The sequence continues at coordinate 26,522,827 of NC_135576.1, read as the reverse complement.
CTCTTTGCCTTATTTTATGCTGTTATTGATAGTCATATTTCAGGATGGAAGGAATCTAAGCAGCTCATTTACATTTGTCCATCAATAGGCCTAATCTGTAATGATTCTTCTTTTCACCATAGAATCATAGGACTGGAAGGGACCTCAAGAGGTCATCTAGTCCAGCGGTTCTCAGCCAGGACTCTGGGGCCCCCTGGGAGGCGCAAGCAGGTTTCAGGGAGTCTTTCAAAATAAACCAGAAAGCAGGGCCAGCATTAGACTCACTAGGGCCCAGGGCAGAAAGCCGAATTCCAAGCCCTGCTACTCGGGGCTGAAGCCAAAGCCCGAGCACTTAGCTTCACAGAGTTCCTTGTGGTGTGGGGCCCTGGGCAGTTGTTCTGCTTGCTATCCCCTAATGCCAGCCCTGGCTTTAAATCTGCTGAAAAACAATTCTGGTTGCACAGATGGGCCATGGAATTTTTATAACGTGTTGGGAAGGCCTCAGAAAGAAAAAGATTGAGAATCCCTGATCTAGTCCAGTCCCCTGCACTCAAGGCAGGACTAAGTATTCTCTAGACCATCCCTGACAGGTGTTTGTCTAACCTGCTCTTAAAAATCTCCAGTGATGGAGATTTCACAACCTCCCTGGGCAATTTATTCCAGTGCTTAACCACCCTGACAATTAGGAAGGTTTTCCTAATGTCCAACCTAAACTGCCCTTGCTCTAATTTAAGTCCATTGCTTCTTGTTCTATCCTCAGAGGTTAAGGAGAACAATTTTCCCTATCCTCCTTGTACCTCCGTCAACCTTTTATGTACATGACTATTATGTCCCCACTCAGTTTTCTCTTCTCCAGACTAAACAAACCCAGTTTTTTCAATCTTCCCTCATAGGTTATGTTTTCTAGACCTTTAATTGTTTTTGTTGCTCTTCTCTAGACTTTTTCCAATTTGTCCACATCTCTGCTGAAATGTGGCACTCAGAACTGGACACAATACTCCAGTTGAGGCCTAATCACCACAGAGTAGAGCGGAAGAATTACTTCTCGTGCCTTGTTTACAACACTTCTGCTCATACATCCCGGAATGATGTTTGCTTTTTTTTTTTTTTTTTTTTTTTGGCAACCGTTCTAACTGCTGGCTCATAATTAGCTTGAGATCCACAATGATCCCCAGATTCCTTTCTGCAGTACTCCTTCCTAGGAAGTCATTTCCCATTTTGTGTGCAACTCATTGTTCCTTCCTAAGTAGAGTACTTTGCATGTGTTCTTATTGAATTTCATCCTATTTACTTCAGGCACTATACTTGTTGAATTTGTTTGGGTTTTTTAATACATTCATGGTTGAATTTCTGATTTTAGTGTTTTGTTATCCATTCCACAAATGGATTGTTCTGTGCATAAAGAAGTTTTCCTGATGTCCATTAGTGTCATGTTTTTTATTTCCCTCTGGTTTTTGAGCAAATTTCATCCATAAATAGCTTATTGTTAGCCCTTGCATTTTATACACATCAAAATCTTCTTTTATTTATGGCTTGTCTTGATTAGATTTGAGCAACTCAGGCATATTTTTCCTATTTAAAAAATACTCCTGTGCACTGTTCCACATTTTCTACACTAAATTGCCAAGGCACTTAACCATTTGGTAAAATTCTTCTAACAAAACACTTAGGGTAGAATTTAAATGGCTGTTTATTGTTGCAGATGTTGTCTCATACTATACATGTTGTTGAAAGATCATTCTGTGTTAACTTAGCATTCAGAGAAAATGAATTCTTTTTGTAGATAATCATACAACTGCTGTAATATTCAAAATGTTTTGGGCCCCAATCCTTCAAATGTATAACTTTAAGCATGTCAATAGTCCCCCAAATTAAGCATGTGCATAAGTGTTTGTAGGATCAGGGCCACTGGGAGTGAGGGGAATTCTGGCATTCTAAAATGGGAAGTGTGCAATATATTAGTTCAGTATTGTATAGTAGTTCGCAGTATGTTTAATATTGTGATGGACCAAACTCTCAGTTCTTCCTTATCTCAAGTGCGTTTCTATGAGGGTGTGGTGGAACTGTCTCTTACTGCTGCTGAGAAGAAGGATCCTCAAGGTCTTGGACTTCATTTCTACAAAAATGGAGAACCTGATGAGGATATTGTTGGACTCCAGGCTTTCCAGGAGAGGCAAGTTTTCAGGATATACGGGCAATTTTATTCAAGGCACTTTACTCATAAGAACTTTTCCACTGATTTGGGTGGGATGATAGATAAGCCTTCTAGAATTAAGAGCAGGGTGAGAACACATTTTTCTCAGTGCATGTTTCTTAGATAGTGATAAGATGTGCCATCTTTATTTTGGCCAAAAGGTTAACTGATCGTAGGTAATAAGATATGGTTTGGGGAAGGTTGTCTGATCTAAACTTTATATAATTGAATTAACCTGTAACTTGTTAAAAAAAAAAAAAAAAAAAAAAGGGAATTGTGGATGATATTCAGGATTATAACTGCCCCCCTTTACAGCACTATTGTTTGGGGGCAGCAATGACTTCAAGAATATCTGTAAAATGTTTGCCAGGTTTAGTCATGTTACTTTTTTAATGGAAGATGCTCCATTATGAAAAATATGACCTGACTGAGGAGTAGTATTCATAGTGTATAGCCCTTAAATTATTTCTTATTGGGAATAAGCACCCTCCAAGGCCTTTGCACCCTGCCCTCCTAACTGAAAGGAAAATAGCATGTTAGCAGTTACTACTGAAGTGGGGGATTTGCACAACAAAGTATTTGTGAGGAAGATCATTCCAGAGGAGAGAGACTGGTAGTAAATTACATTGATTCAACTCACAGGGTCCTATAGAAAACCTTTCCTTTTAGTTTCAGAAATATTTTTTCAATGTATATAGTAACCTATTTTGTGGGAACAAGGATCTCACAGATATCTGTAACTTAAACTGTTCTTTCTCTTGCACCTACTTGCAGGTTAAATAGTTACAAGTGCATCACTGACACCCTTCAGGAACTAGTAAATCAAAGTAAAGCTGCTCCTCAGTCTCCCAGTGTGCCCAAAAAGCCAGGCCCTCCAGTGTTGTCATCTGATCCCAATATGCTGAGCAATGAAGAAGCGGGACAGCATGTAAGAAATTTACAAAAGAAACCTAGTTACAACTATTAAGGAAGTTTGTACAACATATTGTTGCAAAGTAAATTAACAGAGATAAAGTCAGGACTTGAAATGAATTTGTTTCAGTATGTGAGAAGATACGGTGTTCACAGAAATTATTGAATGTTAATATAGATGTTGGCACATATAAATATGCAATGTTTGTAAGCCCGGTGACAAAGACTTTGAGCTATTTATGAAATGTGAACAGTTCTGGAGTAACATCTTTGAGCTTTTCTTCCTTTAGTTTGAACAAATGCTAAAATTGGCTCAGCGTTCAACAGATGAACTCTTCTCTATTGCTCTCTACAACTGGCTGATACAAGCTGACCTTGCAGATAAACTGCTACAGGTAAGATCATGCAAAACAAACATAGTCACAAAAATATTTTGTAGGGTACTTCTATTAGGCCCAAAGAGTTGATTGTAATACTGGCTAAAAACACACACTAGGAACAGAGAAGTTTTTAAGGATGCTTTTAAAAAAAAAAAAAAAAAAGACCTATCTGTGGTTTATATGATTCCTGCAGATTACCTCCCCATTTCTGGAGCCATATCTGGTGCGTATGGCCAAGATTGATCAAAACAAAGTCCGTTATATGGATTTACTGTGGAGATACTTTGAGAAGAACAGGAATTTCAGTAATGCAGCCAGAGTGTTGGCTAAATTGGCAGACATGCACAGGTATGGACAGTTTGTCATCAGTGTATTATTCCTAGTATTGAGATAATAAAAGAAAAGTTAATTTGTGTAAAGACTAAACAATAAACAAAAACCTAAAATATTATTTTTAACCTGGCTACTATTAGAATGATAAAATGGAAATTGTTGCATATTTTACACAGAAATAAACAGGTTACAGAATTAATGTAGTTGTAGAATATTGACTGGTAACTTAGTTACATTGTGTATTTTATTATATAGTTTTATATAATAATTGTAGAGTAGCAGAGGAAGAAATGTCTTACAGATGGGCACATACAAAGTGGTTATTTAGTTACACTTGGAGTCAGTGTCAGAGCCTGGAGAATTTAGAAGTCCTGATTCCTATGCTCCCTTTAGTATAATTATTTTGGGAACAGTCTTGGGAACACGCTTTTTTACAGGATTACTGGCCTAGTGGATAGGGGGAAGCAGTAGATATGATATATCTTGACTTCAATAAAGCTTTTGACACAGTTCCACATTAGAGAGACGAGGTGGGTGAGGTAATATCTTTTATTGGACTAACTTCTACTGGTGAGAGTGATGAGACGTGTTGATCAATAAAATATATTAACTCATCCACCTTGTCTCTCTAATATCCCGGGACTGACATGGCTAGAACACCATTGCATACAACAGTTCCACATGACATTCTCATAAACAAACTAGGGAAATGTGGTCTAGATGAAATTACTAAAAACTGGGTATTATAGTACTGACAACTAGTTGAAATACGTACTCAAGGAGTAATTATTAGTGGTTTGGTGTCAAAATGGTAAGGGATATCTAGTGGTGTCCCACAGGGGTCAGTCCAGTATTTTGACTTGGATAGTGGAGTGGAGAGTATGCTTATAAAATTCTCAGATGACACCAAGTTGGGAGATATTGCAAGCACTCTGGAGGGCAGGATTAGAACTCAAAATGACCTTGACAAATTAGTGAATTGGTTTGAAATCAGAAAGATGAAATTCAGTAAAGACAGGTGCAAAGTACTATGCTTAGGAAGGTAGAATCAAATGTGCAACTACAAAATTGGGAATAACTAAGTAGGTGCTGAAAAGGATCTAGGGTTTATAGTGGACCACAAATTGAATGTGTCAACAATGTGATGCAGTTGCAAAAAAGGCTAATATTCTGGAGTGTAATAACAAAAATGTCATACATAAGACACTGAAAGTAATAGTCACACTCTACTTGGCACTGGTGACTCCTCAGCTGGAGTACTGTGTCCAGTTCTGGTCGACACACTTTAGGAAAGATGTGGATAAATTGGGAGAAACTTGAGGAGAACAACAAGCATGGTAAAAGGTCCTGTGCTTGGTTATTCTGGAGAGAAGATTGAGGGGGGACCTGAAAACAGTCTTTAAATATGTTAATGGCTGTTATAAAGAGGATGGTGTGAACTGTGTCCTTCCTTTAATGGACATGGAGAACAAGAAGTAATGGGCTTGATCTGCAGCAAGGGAGACTTAGATTAGATTTTAGGAGAAACTTTTTAACTCTAAGGGTAGTTAAGCTCTGGAATAAGCTTCCAAGGGAAGTTGTGGAATCCCCATCACTGGAGGTTTTTGAAAACACCTGTCAGGCATGGTCTGGACAAACACCTGTCAGGCATGGTCTAGGTTTACTTGGTCCTTCCTCAGCACAGTAGCTGTTCTAGACCTCTCAAGGTCCCTTTCTGCCCTACATTTCTATGATTCTATGTTCTAGGCACGTGGCTTACAATTGAATGTTTCTTTTACAGCACAGAGATTTCACTTCAGCAGCGTCTTGAATATATTGCACGTGCCATTTTGAGTGCCAAGAGTTCCACTGCCATATCATCGATAGCTGCAGATGGTGAATTCCTACATGAACTAGAAGAGAAAATGGAAGTAAGAAAAAATGAAAAACCATTTTCCTTAGTTGCAATTATTATTAATCATGTTTATGGTACTGCCTAAGGACCAACCAAGAGTGGGGGCCTGATTGTGCTAGGCATTGTACAAACACAGAGCAGCACAGTCCCTTCCCTGAAGAGCTTAAAATCTAATAAAGAAGACAGACAGGGTGGGGGAATGGGATATAGCACACAGCAGAGTGAATTGTGTAATGGCAGCAAACATCATGTTAGTTCCATAATTATTTTTTGGGAGGTGGGCTTCATTAGGGAGGAAATGGAAAGAAAAGTTAGGGGCCGAGGGCATTGGACGGAAGGAGAATGGACAGGACAAGAGAGGAGGGACAGGACAGGGGAGAAGCTATGATGAAAAGTTAATGTTTCTATTAATATCAGTGTTAGCATAGGTCTTTTGTATTATTGACAATTACACTATTTTTTTTTCTACTGATGTAAATGCAAAAACAGACTGTTTAGGCTGAAATGCATTGTCCCAGTAAAAATCAGCGGATCCAGATTCACTCACTTTACTAGGATTATGTCTTTACCATATACTCATGGAATGTCTGTATTCAAATGTTAGAACCAATTCTAGGTTTTTCCAAGTTTCCATAGCTTTGGATGAAATGAAGGACTCTTGAATTATCTTGATTTTTTTAAAACTAGGTGGCTAGGATACAGCTACAAATAGAGGAAACATTACAACGGCAATATTTCCATCATTCTTCAGTACAAGATGCAATTTCCCAGTTGGATTCTGAGCTGATGGACATAACCAAGGTGATTAGAAATAAGTTGATGTTCACCTGACTGCTCAAACTACTCATGCAAAAGAAGATGCAATATCCCACTCCTGAATATAAGCTTCTCTAATATCTGAGAATGACAGATTCCAACAAATTGTTTATCAGCTATTAGCCAAAACAGTCACAGTGAATTCAGCTTCCTGTTTTCAAAATTTATATATATTTAGGTTTAGCCTGTCTAATCTTATATTTTCATATTTTACCTTCAATAATTTCATCTCTCTCTTTGTGTTGTCGGCTGTAGGAAACACATATTATTTACAGTGCATAGCTTCTTTGGTTTTAGAGGTGTTGAATTGGCAAACACTCTATTTTTTTCTTAGCTTGCTTTAAAATTTTAAGATTGTATGGTGATACAGAGCTGACTTGATTCAATACAAATGCTCTTCATGCAATATCTGTCAATGGCTATTAAAATGCACCGTCTACTATTTTGGCTTTGTTTCACTTTGTGTATGGTGCATGTTAATGAATAACTGTTCTATTTAATTTCACTCAGATAATAAATCGTGGTGTTTTGTCTTGACTGAAATACCAAACTCTGTCTTTTTTATTGCAGCTGTATGGTGAATTTGCTGACCCTTTCAAACTCTCGGAGTGTAAGCTTGCAATTATACATTGTGCAGGGCATTCAGACCCTATCTTGGTGCAGACTCTTTGGCAAGAAATAATTGAGAAAGGCAAGTCTTGACAGACTGGGACTGAAGTAGCTTAGAAATATAGAATAACTGATAATGAAAGCACTTAGTGCCAGTGATCTTATGCTGCTGTTAGTATCCTATCCACATGAGATGTTAAGTATATCTTTTAGGAATATTCTGCAGTATAGATTTCATTGAATGTAAAACCTAACTTCAAAGCCTTTGAATTTTGTAGAAATTCAAAGGCTTATTATTTAAACAAAAGAATAGTACAGGATGAGGTCCTCATCCTCTGTACTCCCATGTAGCTTGTTTTGGGATTGGGGCTTGAGTCTGTTTGTATTGCAGCAGTAGAAGTACATTTTCTTCCAGTTGTGGACATGGCAGCTGAATGCTCCTCATTTCAATCATTCTAAAGATTTAGAAGATGTGTTAACAGTGAGTGGAATGCAGCTGTTAAACACAAAGACATGTTATAACATACGTAGGAAAAAAATCACTTATTTTCCATTATAATAATAAATATGTTCATTTGTTAGTAGCATTATCTATTTACACAATTTTTTTTAAAATGGCTTTATTAAATGGTATGTTGAAATTGAACTGTCCTTGGGTTTTTGAGCCTGCCTATTAATTCAGTAATGTTAACATGATTGTTTCCAGTGCCTAACGAAAGATAGAAATCAAATATTTGTACAAACAAATCTCAGGATGATTTACATGTACATGTGACTTGAATAACCCACGTTATAGATAGGCATTTTTTACAGCACATCCTCCCACCCAATTAATCATCTTACTCCCCTTCATTGCCTTATAGAATCATAGAAATGTTGGAGTGGAAGGGACTGAGATAGGTTATCTAATCCAGTCCCCTGCACGGAGGCAGAAGTCAAGTATTATCTAGACCAGTGGTTCTCAAAGCACGTCAGCCACTTGTTCAGGGAAAGCCCCTGGTGGACCGGACCAGTTCATTTACCTGCTGCTTCCACAGGTTCGGCCGATCGCGGCTCCCAGTGGCCGCAGTTCGCCGCTCCAGGCCAATGGGGGCTGCGGGAAGCGGCACGGGCCCAGGAACGTGCTGGCTGCCTTCCCACAGCCCCCATTGGCCACGCTTCCCGTAGCCCCCATTGGCCTGGAGCAGCGAACTGCGGCCACTGGGAGCTGTGATCTGCCGAATCTGCGGACGCAGCAGGTAAACAAACCAGTCCGGCCCGCCAGGGGCTTTTTCTCAACAAGCGGCGGACCAGCTTTGAGAACCACTGATCTAGACCATTCCTGACAGGTATTTTGTCTAACCTGTTCTTAAAAACCTCCAATGATGAAGATTCCATATGTAGTTTGTTCCTGTGCTTAACTAACCTTCTCAGTTAGGAATTTTTTCCTAATCTCTAGTCTAAATCTCTCTTGCTGCAATCTAAGCCGCTTACTACTTGTCCTATCCTCAGTGAATAAGAACAATTTATCACCCTCCTCTTTATAACAACCTTTTGCCCTATTTGAGGACTGTTATCATGTCCCACTGCAGTCTTCTCTTCTCCAGACTAAGCAAACCCAATTTTTTCAGTCTTTCCAAGTAGTTCAAGTTTTCTAGACCTTTAATCGTTTTTGTTGCTCTCCTATGAACTTTCTCCAGTTTGTCCACATCTTTCCTGAAGTGCGGTGCCCAGAACTGGACACAGTACCCCAGCTGAGGCCTTACCAGTGTTGAGTAGAAGAATTACTTCTTGTTTCTTGCTTACAACACTCTTTCTAATACATCCCGGAATTATGATTGCTTTTTTTGCTTTGCAACAGTATTACATTGTTGACTCCTATTTAGTTTGTGATCCACTAGGAAACACCCCTCTCTTCCTCCCTCCCCCCTCATCCTGTACCAATTATGTGCAACCATGTCTCTCTTCAAGGAAAGTCTGGACATAGCGTTCTCTGGAGACAGAAATGAGTTGCCAAATGGCAAGTGAAGATCCTTCTAGAGGGCAGAGTGTGCTGCCACTTCTACCCCCTGCTGACCTCAAACCCCTGATCATCTGCTTGGCAGAGCAGAGCTCTGTTTATACTTCTCTTGGTTGCCATTATACAGGGGCATTTCTAAAAGAGATGGCTTCAGAAATCCTGCAGACTTTCATCTGAAGGTTTCAGGATAAGGAAATCTTAATCAAAATGTTAAGTAAAGCTATGCTGAGAAGGATTAAAACCTCAGGTGAATTTAGTGTTTATGAAAGGTTGCCAAATTGACCTCATGGAAACTGAAGTCTTCTGTTTATCCAAAGAAGAGGTAGAGCACTGGTTCTAGCAGGGCAGGCTTCCCCACCTGGCTCTGCCAGTTTGCCTTAACCTCTATAGTGAACAAGTAGTTCACTTTCCTTGCCCACTCAGTCCTTGCTTTTGTACTGGAGACTGCCAGGAAAGTTGTGTCATCGTTGATGGTGATTTTGCGATGTGTGCACCTTTCCACTGAGTATTGGCTTGAAACTACAGTTCATTTCACATAGGTCTCCCAAAAGCTATTGGATAAGACTTCTTAAGATATTAAAGCCATTTGGTCATGTATATTAGTGAATTTATGTGAAATTCCAGGGAATACTAAACCTATTCATATAACATATATGCATTCGTATGAAATCTGAAAGTGTATTTGCATTTCTACATGCATACATACTGACTTCCCACCAACAATAAATGGAGTTGTGTGTATGCCCTAAGAATATAAAAGTCAGGGTTAGAAAAGACTTGCTTGAAGTGTTAGTGGTAAATGCAAGTACAACACTGTAGTAAGAGGTAATAGCTGTTTTTTTTAATTTACTTACCCTCCATAAACTTTAGTTTTAAAGGTAGATTATATGCCTAATTGTTCTCTTTCAGAGTTGAGTGACAGTGTAACACTGAGCCCAGCTGACAGAATGCAAGCTCTTAGTCTAAAGATGGTATTGCTTGGAAAGATATACGCTGGCACACCTCGTTATTTTCCTTTAGGTAAGCAATTTAACAGAGTAGTTGGAAGAAAAATAGGCATTATGGCAATGGGTTCAAATGTACTCCCTAAGCATTGAAACATACATGTTTTATTCAGTATTTAAACTTTGTATGATGCTAATTAAAAAGCAACTAAATTTACCAGTATATATAGATGCTGTTTTTGCATATGTTAAATAAATGTTAGCTTTACATGCTGTACTCTTTATACAAGACAGAATCAAAAGAGCATGGTGAAACAAGTTTTTTTCAGATTAATGGAAAATTACCTGTCTTTTTCTTCTGAAAAGAGACAATTGTAAGATTATGTTTCTAAAGAAAACTTTATTTCCTCCGCTGTCTGTAATATTTAATCACTGTTTTTATATGTTAAATTTTCCCTTGTGGCTGGAATAGTAAAATGAAATCAATTTTCATTGAGGTTTACTATTGCGAAGACAATAGTGATTGAGGTTGTTGAGTAAATTAGGGAATTCCTGATGATGGGTTTTAGGGCAGATGGCTGGTCATTTCTTTGTTGTCCAAGAGTAAGAATTTGGACAATGGGGTTGTGGTGCTTGCTTATTATCACAGTCACTTTGGAGGATGATTGGGGAGAGTGGCTAGAAAAAGAGAATAGATAAGATTGTAATGGAAAAACAGATATTAATAATACAGATATGATATGGCAATTCTTATATTCCTGGAACTTACCTATGATTAGTACTTTTCACCCAAAACTGTAGCTAATCTAAGTTCTGAAATGGTCTTATTTTGCTCTATTCAAACAGCTGAATTTACTTTTGGACAGTTACATAAACTAGACATTGAAGGGTAGAGCCGTCTTTCTATTCACATGCTAAATATATGCATTGTGTGTGTGTGTGTGTTTTGTACAGTTGTTAGATTCTTTATGTATCTACTTGCCATATCTATATATTTTATATATCTACAGAGGCAATTCCATGAAGTATAATATATGGGAACTCTGTGTCCTGTATTAGATTGGGGTCTGTGTTTCTTCTTTGAGATACTCAAATCCCATGGTGAAGAGGTTGTTTGTATAAAAACCTGCATGGATATATGTCACTCTAAGCTTTTGCAAATACGAGAGTTTTATGTTACCGAGAGTTAAACATGGTATGGATGTGCTGGTATTTTGGATAAAACAGACTAGTCTGGCAATCTAATAGCAGTGTGTTGTGCTGTCACAGGGGAAAATCAGAGTTGGGCTCTTGAATTTCCCTGGACAACAGCATAGCCTGAAAGTATCACAAGGACAATGTGCTAAGCCTTTAGTAACATCGTGTTGTTGCTCCTGAGTAATACCTCTTGTGATGCTCATAACAGCATCTGACTGTGGAAAGCAACCCATCTTGCATATCCTCTCGGCCTCAGTTTTCCCATTTGTAAATTCTGGGATAACTCTTACCCACTTTGTAAAATGCTTTGATCTCCACAGTTGAAAGGTTCTGTGTAAGGAAGACATAACTTTGTGTAGATACCTAACATTAATTAGTTTTGTTAAACTAATATTAAAGTAAGATGGAACCTAAACAGGCAGTTCTTTTTTTTTTTTCAGATTTCTTAGTGCAGTTTTTAGAGCAACAAGTTTGTTCTTTGAACTGGGATGTGGGATTCGTAACCTATACTATGCGGGAAATTGGAGTGCCACTATCTAGGCTACTTGAAGTGTATGACCAGTTGTTCAAAGCACGGGTAAGGATAAAATTTGAGCTCAAATATTATCTTCAACATTAAATTCTAAAATTTTATATTAAAGTTAAAATGAGATGTATCAGACATTTTAATAGACCTTGGGATTTCGGAATATCTTACTAGTTTAAAAAATAAAAAACTTCACTGTTTCTGATCCTAGTATGTGAGGAAAACTAAACTCTGATATTTCTGTTACTTCAGCTACAGATGATTTCCTGCCTATCATAAATAGGATTAAAATTATTAGAATTGCTGCACTTCAGCATGGACAACAGGTCTTGGATTCCTGAATATGATTTTCTTTTTTCTTAGAGGTAGTTCATAATGCCAAGGTCAACAGAAACAGACAAACTATTTCATCTTTCTTAGCTTATTAATTTCCCTGGGTTGTGACTGGCACAAATAATAAGAATCACTTCCTGCGTGTTTAGTTCATAGTGTGTGTTTTTTCTGATTAAAGAACAAAGATAATCTATGTGGTTCATTTTGCCCTGTCACTGGCTCCAGGTATAATCTATTGAGGGGTCCCTGCTGCTCCTGACAGATGCTCCTCAGATTGTCCCCGGTCAGAGTAGTTCTTGGTGTGACCAGTTGTCACCCCTGGGGTGCAGTCTGGGAGCTGTGGGAACCACAGCGCCCCTCTAAGACACACAGCTGGGTTGGGGACACAGCCAGCCTCACCCAAGCCCTGTAATCACCCGACTACCCGACAGCAGGTAGTAACGCTCACCCAAACTGGGCTACCTGAGTGTAAACAGCAGACACCAGCCAGTTTCCCAGCTCCCCAGGCATGTCCCTCCCTCAATGTGGAGAGGAATATGCACATGTGTGGTAACCAAGCTGAGATATTTCACCAGACACTTCACTTAAAGGCACACTGCTTTAGGTTAGAACATAAAACAAGCTTATTAACTACAGAAAGATAAATACTAAGCAATTATAAATGATAGCAAACAAATCAAAGCAGATTACCTAGCAAATAAACAAAACTGTAAACTAAACCTAAAATACTAGAAAGATTGGATATGATTTAGGAATTTCTTACCCTGACTGATGATACAAACAGGCTTGCAGATTCTCAAGGCACAGCTTGGGCTCCCCACCCCTGGTCCAAGTCCTTTTCCTTAGAAGCTTCTCTTAAGTGTTGAGTAGTGGGGAGTGAAGAACCACAGATGATGTCACTCCCTGCTTTAACATATGGCGGGAACCTTTTATTCCAAAAACAATTCCTAGCCCAGTTTGTGGGAAAATACAGGTACCCAAAATGGAGATCAGTGTCATGTGGTCTGGTCACATGCCCCTTGCATGCCCTACTGCTTCATAGCAGCCATTACTTACAGGTTGTCTGGAGCATCCCCAGGAAGGCTCACCAGGTGGGGGATAACCTTCTCCTAAGGCCTGTTGTTTTTCCTAATGGCTCATTACCCTGAATGGGCCCTTCACAACCAGCTATCTGGGCTGGAAGCATTTTGCCCAGTGGGTGTCACCCAGGTGTAACTACATTTGAAATATAGATACATAGTCAATATTCACAACTTTAGATACAAAAATGATACATGCTTATAAATAAGATAATATTCAGCAAATCATAACTTTTCCAATGACACCTCACATTACTCATATTGTGCAAAATGCATCGCCATGATGCCATAATCATAGCATCATAATATTACTGTGATGAATATGGGGTATAGTGTCACACTTGGGTCCTCACCTCTAATTGAGTCTAGCAGTCTGCTTCGGTCTCTTGACTGTGTTTGTGGAGGCAGCCTGCTGCAGAGCTGTCACCCCTTCTCTATCCCAGGCCTTTCTGCCTCTCCTTCCTTCTCTGTAATTTCTCCTTTATAGCAGCAGGCCTTGTTTCCTCTATTGGCTGAAGCTGTGGGTGCCTGTCTCCATAATTGGGAGCTGTGGCAGCTACATGGGGGTGTGGTCAAGCTCCTTCCATGTAAACAGGAGAGGCTCTCCTAACCTTTCTGTCTATGCTCAATATGGTGTTTGTAGACCCCATTACATATCCATACCCTACCAAACTATTCAGTAGTTCAGAGTGTGTTTAGAATTATACAAAGTCTAATATTTACAATACTGTTTGATGAATTTCATGTGTTTTACAGTTTCCCTAGTGGAAACCCATGCAAGTAAATGAACATCCAGTTCCCACTTTTTTTTCATTCTTTTGCTGTAATAAATCAAACATTTAAAATATTGCAGTAATGCAATTTTTATGTACTGACATCCTCTACATTTCCCTATCGATGAATCAGAATTAACTTAGTACTGCCTCCCTAAATTGATGTAATCTTCTTTTAGGATCCGTACTGGAATAGAATGAAAAAGCCTTTACACCTTTTGGAATGTATTCATGTATTATTATCGGGATATGTACAAGACCCCAACAAAGTGCTTAACTTTGAGAGGTAACTATGAACTATAAACAAATGTTCCACAAAACTTAAAAATATACTCTCAAGTTATTTGTTTTGGAAGCTCCAAAGCCCTTTGGGTCACTGATTTTAAAATGCAACTCAAGGTAGAGTCACCAAAAGTCATTGTTACTCTTACAGTTGTTCAGAGGTATGTATTGGGTAGTTTTAGGTGATGGGGGCTTTAATTATTATGGTGCTTGTTTTTAAACAAATTGTGTCTCACTTTTAAGTAAATGTTTTTAGTTCTTTAAAAATGAGGACTCCCTCGAATTACATCAAAAATTGGCTGCCTCTTGAAGCTTTATGTTCAAGGATCAGATTCACAGTGATTGTGGTAAATCTTTAGTGGCAACTGGCCCTCTCTGTAAACAACTTTCAACCATATATGGTACACTTACGGTATTTTTGGTGTATATTTTATGAACCTATTTTCAATTTTATACTTGTCAACTATTGATGGAGCTTAACTAAAATCCATAGGTTTGTGAAGAATTTACTTAGGTGTGAGGTGAAATCTTGGCCCCATTGCTCTAATGAGAAGTTTCGCTATTGACTTAACTGGGGTTAGGATTTTACCCGTGGAGTATGAATTCTTCTACCCTTGGAAATAGTTCCTCTGCAACAGGGTTCAGACATATCGGCAGGATAGTGGAGGGAAGCTTGCAGTAAATCTGTCCATGCAATGCACATTCTGGGAAATGAGGACTGTTTTCCAGGACTAACAATCCAGCATCCTTTTACAAGCATAAGATTTCACTTAAATAAATAAAATTAGAAAAGCATATCTTTAATTTTAGGCTTCCCCTTCCTGCTATTGAATCATGTTTATATCTGATTATTTTCAGTTTTTTCATTCCATTTTGTATATGTAAATGTACTTTTATTTACAAATTTTACATTGATGTTCACAAATTTCACTGAATAAAACTAGTTGTTTTGCAAAATAACATTGTTTCCTAACAAGTCAGCATAGTTCTTCTGAGGCATCCCTGAGTGAGGGGGTACTTCTAAATTTATTATTATTTATTAGATAAAAACACTGGAAATTATTCAAACAAATATTTCACTCCTGAACTGACAAGAGCTACAAATTTGGTTTTTGAATTGCTGCAACTGTTAAAACTCAGGTAAATAGAAATGATTTAACAAGTTCCCCAGTATACTTCAGTCACAAACATGAGATTTAAAATATTTGCTTTTCATTAACTATATGTTAGAAAAATTAAAGTTAGCTGATTTGGGCTTTTGTTATTTACAGATTATTCCATTACTATCTGAAGGAATCCCACTTCCTTTTCTTACATGAATTTTAATAAACAAAAGCCAAAATGAGTTTTCTTGACAATGTTGTTTTTCTTTACAGACGACGATTCACTAATGTATGTTTGGATGCTGTCAGTTGCTACCTTGTTGAACTTCAGTCTATGAGCCCTACACTAACAGTGCAGACCACTATTGGGAATTTTAAATCCCTACAGGCTAAATTAGAACGGCTTCATTGACTAAGATGATAAAGAACTGTTAGTCCAGAGAAAATGAACTGTTAAATGGAAGCTCAGATGTCTGCACTGGAATCTGGAAGAACAAATGCTCAGAAGGAAGTAGGGGAAAATTAAAGTTCCTGCTGCAATTGATTATTTGTGTGTTCTATGCTCTTACTAATCTACAGATTAGAATAGAATGTATATTTGCCAAATTATAAATTTCTTTTGCTACCACCACATTTTTCTAACAATGGAAAACTTTTTTTATACTGCTGAAATAAAATACTTTGTATAATTGCTCCCTTGAGGATTAAATGTATTTGGAAAACATTTTTTCTTTTTTTTTACACTAAACATAATTTACGTAATGCAGTGGAGGAAGTACTGGGATGCAATCTCAAAAGTGATCATACACTATTGACAAATATGAAAAACATGGAGATGGTACTGGCAGGCAGCAAGAAGAGAATTACAAACTGGAGAAAAGTTGTCTAGCTGGCCTCAGACCTGGTTAGATCTAGGGTTAGCAACACAATCTTAAAAGTATCTCTGTACATGATCCTGTATAATGGCTAACCTTTTGATAAAGACAATACGTTCCATGCCTGCTATTTGCACAAAAATTGCCACCATAATAGAATTATTAGGACTATATTTCAGAAACTAATGACATAATTTGCTTGATCTGGATTTGAAAAAAAAATACACTAGTAGAAGCCTAGCAAACATTCTCTCCCATCTTTTTCCTTAATAGAAGTTATGCTTTGTTCAACTCTTAATTTTTACCTGGAAAACCCACAATGTGTAAAAGGGCTACATTCCAGAAAAACGTAACTGCTAGACATTTTCACCACATATACTTCTGAGTGCCAGTCTGCCTACATTTCTAAATGGGACAAAATCAAAGAATCCTGTATAATTACCTCCTAGGATCAATCTATGTAAGATAGCGCTTAGCTTGCTACAGTCATCAAGACGTATGGCCACCTGTAAATGTTTCATTTTTGTTCTATAAACAGTTACCAGAGAGACAAGGTGGGTGAGGTAATATCTTTTATTGGACCAACTTCTGTTGGTGAGAGAAACATGCTTTTGAACTGCACAGTGCTCTTCTTCAGTTCAATATAGCTTGAAAGCTTTTCTCTTTCACCAACAGAAGTTGGTCCAATAAAAGATCTTACCTCACCCATCTTGTCACTCTAATATCCTGAGACCAATACAGCTAAAGCAGTAGTGCAAACTACAAACAGGTGTGCATCCATATTAAACATACCATAGAATCATAGAATATCAGGGTTGGAAGAGACCTCAGGAGGTCATCTAGTCCAACCCCCTGCTCAAAGCAGGACCGATCCCCAATTAAATCATCCCAGCCAGGGCTTTGTCAAGCCTGACCTTAAAAACTTCTAAGGAAGGAGATTCCACCACCTCCCTAGGTAACGCATTCCAGTGTTTCACCACCCTCCTAGTGAAAAAGGTTTTCCTAATATCCAACCTAAATCTCCCCCACTGCAACTTGAGACCATTACTCCTTGTCCTGTCATCCGCTACCACTGAGAATAGTCTAGATCCATCCTCTTTGGAACCACCTGGCAGGTAGTTGAAAGCAGCTATCAAATCCCCCCTCATCCTTCTCTTCCGTAGACTAAACAATCCCAGTTCCCTCAGCCTCTCCTCATAAGTCATGTGTTCCAGTCCTCTAATCATTTTTGTTGCCCTCTGCTGGACTCTGTCCAATTTTTCCACATCCTTCTTGTAGTGTGGGGCCCAAAACTGGACACAGTACTCCAGATGAGGCCTCACCAATGTCAAACAGAGGGGAACGATCACGTCCCTCAATCTCTGGCAATGCCCCTACTTATACATCCCAAAATGCCATTGGCCTTCTTGGCAACAAGGGGACACTGTTGACTCATATCCAGCTTCTCGTCCACTGTAACCCCTAGGTCCTTTTCTGCGGAACTGCTGCCGAGCCATTTGGTCCCTAGTCTGTAGTGGTGCATTGGATTCTTCCGTCCTAAGTGCAGGACTCTGCACTTGTCTTTGTTGAACCTCATCAGATTTCTTTTGGCCCAATCCTCCAATTTGTCTAAGTCCCTCTATATCCTATCCCTACCCTCCAGCGTATCTACCACTCCTCCCAGTTTAGTGTCATCTGCAAACTTGCTGAGGGTGCAATCCACACCATCCTCCAGATCATTTATGAAGATATTGAACAAAATTGGCCCCAGGACCGACCCTTGGGGCACTCCGCTTGATACCGGCTGCCACCTAGACATGGAGCCATTGATCACTACCCGTTGAGCCCGACAATCTAGCCAACTTTCTACCCACCTTACGGTGCATTCATCCAGCCCATACTTCTTTAACTTGCTGACAAGAATACTGTGGGAGACCGTGTCAAAAGCTTTGCTAAAGTCAAGGAACAACACGTCCACTGCTTTCTCTTCATCCACAGAACCAGTTACCTCATCATAGAAGGCAATTAGATTAGTCAGGCTTGACTTGCCCTTGGTGAATCCATGCTGACTGTTCCTGATCACTTTCCTCTCATCTAAGTGCTTCAGAATTGATTCCTTGAGGACCTGTTCCATGATTTTTCCGGGGACTGAAAATATCCAATAACAGATCTTACATAAACCATACACTGGAAATCACCTCTGTCCCCACACTATGTTGTCAGACCCATCTCCATTTTTAGTCATCCTTGGGGAATTTCTCTTTTTGACGACTTACTAACCAAAAAGACTTTTCCTTGGTATTGTACTTTTCCAGGGCTGGATTATCCAGGAGAAGTATTGCAGTTGGCACAAATCTCAACCTTCTGTCTACTCTAAAGTAGAAGAGAAGAATTATTTGTTCAGTCACCCATACAAAGGAAAACACTTCCTAGATACCAATGTATAGCCTTTAGATCTTAAATATACTTAATTACTGGGTGATATTTAGCATGCTCCAAAACTTAATTTATTCAGAGAAGACCTCTGGACGTTTTCCCCCTCAAATCACCAAGTATACTCAGGATTCTAATTTCTCTGTCCCACCAAAACATGCTTCTCTTCATTCGGTAAGTAAACTGGGGTAGATCTAGCCTGCAACGTTAGCTGTAGGCCAAAATAAAACTGACGTTTTAATTCTGGTTTTCCTCCCAGATCGTATAAATGTGGAAATACCTCACAAACTCATAAATATGTTGGGTTACTATGTGAACTGGGGAAGTATCGGAAAAAGATACATCAGCCCAACAACGGCACTGTTTCATTTAAGGCTAATCTTAGTTCCTCTCTGCAAAAGAGACAGAAATGTTAATTTTCTGCAAATCTCTATGCTCAGGCATTTTGTATATTTGTGCAGTTTATATTTTTTTAATTTTGCAAGAAAATGTAATGATGGTTAGCCTTCATGTTAATCCAGCCTCACTTCCTAACTGGCCATACACTCACACCAAGTTATGTCCCCTGCTCCCCTTTTATTTTTTTGTTTCCACATACTTAACCCATATTTGTAAACTTAATATTTGTTCAACAATATGTTGTATTGCCACGTTATGTGATCTTGATAGGGCATGAGGCACAGGCTGGAGGAATTAGCACTGGAATGGGAGACAAGAATGGAGTTCCAGACACAGGTCTACCACTGACTTGCTGTGTGACGTTAGGGAAGTCACTTCATCTATCTCAGTTTTCCTATCTGTACAATGGGGATAACTTGCCAACCACCTGCAAGTGTTGTGAGGTTTAGTTTGTAGAGCACTTTGAAAATGTAAAGCGCTAAATATTATTAATATATCATACTTGCAGATGGTTACGGTTAAAACTGCAGTATAAACCTTAAATCTTGTTTTCCTGGCGTTCATAACTGTAATATCCCAGCCTTAAATTTAGGAAATTTAAAGCAAGAAAAATCTATTTAAAGTCTGTGGAACGTGGGAATTAGAGATCAAAGGGAGAGGAAAGCTGATTTTTACATGAGAGACTCAATTTCTTTGACTGACATTTTTCTCAAAAAAGGTCATCTTGCCATTGGGGCATTGTCTCTGCTTTTCCAAGATTTGTGCAACTTGTACCTTTAAGCAAAAATGTTCTTGACCATACATTCAGCTTTCCATCATCGTTGTTGCTGCTTTTTTTTTACATGTGCCTGTAAATCTGTAAAGGAGAATACAAAGGTTTCATAAACATAAAATATGGGTAAGTGCGTTACCACAAGAACAAATTAGATGAGTGGAAAAATCAGGATTGTTCCACTTCATGTTTTAGGAAGGTAAAATGAAAGTCTGAGGATTACTGTCATCTGATATCTTCCCTTTTATGAAGAATCCATTCCAGATGAAGTCTGAACCTAGAACCTTTAATTCCCCAAGTGGTAGCTCTACTTATTGAAGTAAAGCAGAGTAGTTAATATCACTGACATCTGCTGCTAGGCTGCTAGCTACGATGAAAGAAATAGTTAAATCATACCCTCCAATCCTGAAATGGAGTTACCCTGCACTCAATTTGATTCTAGATTACATTTCTGCATCTATTCGGTTTTGGGTTTACTACTAAGTGTACGGTGGTATAGACCAGTGGTTAGTTGAGAATTCATGTGGCTGGCCAAAAATATTGAGCACTGTTCAAGTATAGTTAAGTGTTCAGGTTCTACAATGGATATTATAAATGTGCTTTATACCTGAGGTTTTATCCCTCGTCTGACCATGGGATAGCCTTGAAATGCATTTAAAATCTTTCAAAACATACAGCAGGAAACCTTTTCACCATTATTCATATTAGTCTAAAATTGTGGTAGAAGATATTTCTTCTCTTTCAGTTTGAAATATTTGTATTAACCTGATAACTGATGGAATGTTGGGTATCGAAATTCACGTGGCTTATTTGAACTATATTGACAATGGATGGACATATGCACAATATGTAATTTTTTAATACGGATATTGCCAAATGTGTTTTTTTTAAATTAACAATCAGATTTTTTCTCTGTAAGGACTATTGGTAAAACAGAGTTTGAAGTCTAAACATCTTTTTGAAAATAGAGATTGACAGTTTCTTTCATCAGTTAACCATATTTTACCAAATTTAGCTAATTCTTTTTTCATTGGAAGCTTCAGTGAGGAAATATCTTCTGTCTCTAAAATTAACACGGAATGAAAAACGTTCTTCTTGGCCTTAACTACTATAACATGTCTGGGAATAGGACTTTAGTAGATTGCTAACAGAGAAATTGGGGTGAGATTTAGATACTAAGGATCAGATTCTTATTTCAGTTACATTGGTATAAATTTGGAGAAATTCCATTGAACCCAGCAAGTTGTCCTGGGTTTACACGAGTGTAATTGAATTCAGAATCTGCCCCATGACCTTATTTTTGGCTACTGGACTACACACTGTTAAAATATTCTGTTACTTGGAAGACAATACAAAGGAAAAGGCTTTTTTTTAAATGTATGTTGTGATTGTTCCAAAATTTGTCTTAAAATAGTTAACATAGTTCTCCTATGATGAAAAGAAAAACAGGAAGTTGGAGTATAGCAAACACCTTTTTCAAAGTAGACTGAATTGTAGTAAAAGCACTGTTCTAGCACATTCAACAGATAAAATCGAAAGCCAACTCCCCTAAGCAGACTCATAAGTTTTTTAAGTTGCCTCTGTCTTATGTTTTGGCAGCCCAAATTGAAATACACTAAACTTAACAGAAATGCGACTTCACTTGGCATAAAGTTGGAGAAGTTAAAATGGACATGATTTCAGGGAGGGACCATGGAAAGGTACGTTACAGCTACTGATCAACAGAATTAAAATGCAGAACCATCATTTAATAAGCCTATCAATCAATTGCTCAGCAAATTTACATTGCTACAGCCCAGTGTCTCCCAGAACTCTAGCTGTCTGGTCCGCTGTCCTCTGGCTGCAGCTCAGGAAGGTGGATCAGTGTTTAGGCACCACACTGTCTGGCCCTGTTGTTAGGGGGCTTATTCCTTCACCCACTTACTTCCCTGGTCCTTCTCGCATGAACAGAGAGCAACAATACCCGAAGTCCAAAGGTGCAAACAATTTGATGTTTATTGGGGTGAACTTCCAGCAAGCATGATTCCAGTTTCCTTCCTTAGTATCCTCCTTCCCCGCTCTGACATCACAGAGCCTTACACCTGTGTCCCTGTTCCCATTCGTGCCCTTAGCAAAACATTATTCCAATTTCCTTACCCCCATTCCCTGTTCCCATTTCCCCCTTTAGCAAAACATGATTGCAATTTCCTTACCCCTGTTCCCATTTCCCTCACCCCCTCCCCCTCCCACTTCCTGATTGACTGCAGACTATATAGTAAAACCTGAGTTCTGCTTTGCTATACCTTAACCAATCATTTTCCTGAAATTTAACTAACCAATCCTAACATATTGTAACATGATTATTTAACCAATTATATCCCACCACTTTAATTAGTTTACACCCAGCAAAATTAATTATACAGCAGACAGGAACAATCACAGAACCAGACAGAGATTATACAGACAAACAATAGCAAAGTGGGAGCTATAATGACAAAACAATACAGAAGTGAGGATTTCACATCCCAGCTAGTGATAAGTGAATTCTTGCCAGATAGGATGCTATCAAACTAAGTTTCCTTTTACATTTTCTAGGCACTTCCCTTTCTCTGCAGGTGATAGGCACTATCAGGACAGGATTGTATTCCTAATAGCCCAATAGCACCTTATTTCAATGTGATGAGTTTGGAATGTGAGGATGTGACTGTTCACTTCCTAGCTTATGGCTGCCTCTGCTGCTTAGCCAAAGGCCTTAGCCTAAGAACAGGGCCACAAACTGTCACATTAAGACAAGGACCTTACACTGGCAGACAGTGATTTTGATTCTTTCTTTTATACCTCTATAACTAGTCAAGTGATCAGAATACACCTAAATTCTTACAGTACAGGCCTTTGGAGACAGGCCTGAATATCTATATCCTAACACCTGTCCTCTCTGCTCCGGCTTGCTGCCAGATTCCTTGCCTCCACAGCAGCACACAATGGTATTTTCTTTTGCTCCTGCTCTCATTCCTATTTTAACTTTTCTGCCCATTTTTTGGGCAGTGGAGAGCATTGGCATTCCTTCTCATCCCAGGCTTGGTTAACCCCTCAGGGGTTTAATCTTCTCTCCACTGCAGTGTCTGCCTGCTGACTCCTCTGCCCCATACAGGCATAGGCAGTGAGTTATAAGGGCCCGTGGGTCCCGTGCTCCACCAATATTTAGGAACGTGGGCCTGGCTCCACCAATGTTTAGGCTTACCACACTTTGGGGGGGGCCTCGCTTCAGGGGGATGCAGGGTCCAGGGTGGTCTGGGGGGTTTATGGGGGGGCCTGGCAGCAGCAGCAGTAAGCAACCCAGACCCAGCCCGCCCCTGCTCTGCCCATTCCACCCTTCCCCCAAGTCCCCACCCCTTTCTAGCTTCCGCCCCCTCCCCTGAGCGACATGGGGAGCCAGTGCGGCAGGCTGGGGCCGGGTTGCTGGCTGCTGCCAGCACCAAGCCCTCTGCTAACCCCCCAGCCTGCCCTGTACCTCATGTCCCCCTGAAGCGCAGGGCCTCCCAAAGCACGGGGCCTGGGTTGCCCCAGTCCGTCCAAAGGATAGGACAGCTCTGATTGGACGCATTCTGGCCACCACCAAAAATTATACAAACCAGGCGTCCATGCTTACAGGTATGGCAGAGCTAACAAGAAAGCATCAGGTCAAATCCAAGTGGTGCTCTATGTGTGAGGCAGCATTCCCAGACTTAGCAGATGGCAAGTCGTGCCCAGCCTACACCAACCTTCCATCCCTAACTAGATCCCGGTGCTTTGAGCTGGACAGGCAGGTGGGGTGCCTCATCCGGTGAGAAAGTTGTATCCCCAACGAATGAAAAATGGACCAGGAACCCCAGTGCTGAGCAGGGAGAGGTTGCAAAAGCAGGGAGAACCTTGACCACTCAATTCAGGGATCAGTCCCAGGGGACCCCTGCTGAACAAAGAAGGGAAGCTTGCAGGGTCACAAGTCTGACCCCCTCACCCAGTCCTAAAATGGGTTCTGAGTGTCCTGGGGAAAGAAGCAGGGCATCTAATCAGCCCCTCTATCCCAAGGCAATCAGCAGGGCTCTAACAGTGACACTCTGTACCTTGGGGGAACACCCTGCACCCCCATGTTCATCCTTATAATATGATTGTGTGGTGATCCAATGCAAAGTTTGTCATGTCGGGTGTCTTCGCAGAAAAACCTGAGAGTCTTTGGATTAACTTTAGAAATGTGAGCAACAAGGGTGACGTCGTGGTGGTAGTCTTGTCATAAATATAAAGGGAAGGGTAAACCCCTTTGAAATCCCTCCTGGCCAGGGGAAAGCTCCTCTCACCTGTAAAGGGTTAAGAAGCTAAAGGTAACCTCGCTGGCACCTGACCAAAATGACCAATGAGGAGACAAGATACTTTCAAAAGCTGGGAGGAGGGAGAGAAACAAAGGGTCTGTGTCTGTCTATATGCTGGTCTTTGTCGGGGATAGACCAGGAATGGAGTCTTAGAACTTTTAGTAAGTAATCTAGCTAGGTACGTGTTAGATTATGATTTCTTTAAATGGCTGAGAAAAGAACTGTGCTGAATAGAATAACTATTTCTGTCTGTGTATCTTTTTTGTAACTTAAGGTTTTGCCTAGAGGGGTTCTCTATGTTTTTGAATCTAATTACCCTGTAAGGTATCTACCATCCTGATTTTACAGGGGGGATTTCTTTATTTCTATTTACTTCTATTTTTATTAAAAGTCTTCTTGTAAGAAAACTGAATGCTTTTTCATTGTTCTCAGATCCAAGGGTTTGGGTCTGTGGTCACCTATGCAAATTGGTGAGGCTTTTTATCCAACATTTCCCAGGAAAGGGGGAGTGCAAGTGTTGGGAGGATTGTTCATTGTTCTTAAGATCCAAGGGTCTGGGTCTGTAGTCACCTAGGCAAATTGGTGAGGCTTTTTACCAAACCTTGTCCAGGAAGTGGGGTGCAAGGTTTTGGGAAGTATTTTGGGGGGAAAGACGCGTCCAAACAGCTCTTCCCCAGTAACCAGTATTAGTTTGGTGGTGATAGCAGCCAATCCAAGGACAAAGGGTGGAATATTCTGTACCTTGGGGAAGTTTTGACCTAAGCTGGTAAAGATAAGCTTAGGAGGTTTTTCATGCAGGTCCCCACATCTGTACCCTAGAGTTCAGCGTGGGGGAGGAACCTTGACAAGTCTACTATAGACCACCGGACCAGGGGGATGAGGTGGACGAGGCTTTCTTCCGGCAACTCACAGAAGTTACAAGATCGCACGCCCTGGTTCTCATGGGAGACTTCAATCACCCTGATATCTGCTGGGAGAGGCAATACAGTGGTGCATAGACAATCCAGGAAGTTTTTGGAAAATGTAGGGGACAATTTCCTGGTGCAAGTGCTGGAGAAACCAACTAGGGACAGAGCTCTTCTTGACCTGCTGCTCACAAACCGGGAAGAATTAGTAGGGGAAGCAAAAGTGGATGGGAACCTGGGAGACAGTGACCATGAAATGGTTGAGTTCAGGATCCTGACACAAGGAAGAAAGGAAAGCAGCAGAATACGGACCCTGGACTTCAGAAAAGCATACTTTGACTCCCTCAGGAAACTGATGGACAAGATCCCCTGGGAGAATAACATGAGGGGGAAAGGAGTCCAGGAGAACTGGCTGTATTTTAAAGAATCCTTATTGAGGTTACAGGGACAAACCATCCCGAAAGAATAGTAAATATGGCAGGCGACCAGCTTGGCTTAACAGTGAAATCCTTGCTGATCTTAAATACAAAAAAGAAGCTTACAAGAAGTGGAAGATTGGACAAATGACCAGGGATGAGTATAAAAATATTGCTCGGGCATGCAGGAGTGAAATCAGGAAGGCCAAATCACACCTGGAGTTGCAGCTAGCAAGAGATGTTAAGAGTAATAAGAGGGGTTTCTTCAGGTATGTTAGCAACAAGAAGAAAGTCAAGGAAAGTGTGGGCCCCTTACTGAATGAGGGAGGCAACCTAGTGACAGAGGATGTGGAAAAAGCTAATGTACTCAATGTTTTTTTTGCCTCTGTCTTCACAAACAAGGTCAGCTCCCAGACTGCTGCACTGGGCAGCATAGCATGGGAAGGAGGTGACCAGCCCTCTGTGGAGAAAGAAGTGGTTCGGGACTATTTAGAAAAGCCGGACGAGCACAAGTCCATGGGGCCGGATGCGTTGCATCCGAGAGTGCTAAAGGAGTTGGCGAATGTGATTGCAGAGCCATTGGCCACTATCTTTGAAAACTCATGGCGATTGGGAGAAGTCCCAGACGACTGGAAAAAGGCTAATGTAGTGCCCATCTTTAAAAAAGGGAAGAAGGAGGATCCTGGGAACTACAGGCCAGTCAGCCTCACCTCAGTCCCTGGAAAAATCATGGAGCAGGTCCTGAAGGAATCAATTCTGAAGCACTTAGATGAGAGGAACGTGATCAGAAACAGTCAGCATGGATTCACCAAGGGCAAGTCATGCCTGACTAATCTAATTGCCTTCTATGATAAGATAACTGGCTCTGTGGATGAAGTGAAAGCAGTGGACGTGTTGTTCCTTGACTTTAGCAAAGCTTTTGACACTGTCTCCCATAGTATTCGTGCCAGCAAGTTAAAGAAGTATGGGCTGGATGAATGCACTATAAGGTGGATAGAAAGCTGGCCAGATTGTCAAGCTCAACAGGTAGTGATCAATGGCTCCATGTCTAGTTGGCAGCCGGTATCGAGTGGAGTGCCCCAAGGGTCAGTCCTCGGGCTGGTTTTGTTCAATATCTTCATAAATGATCCGGAGGATGGTGTGGATTGCACCCTCAGCAAGTTTGCAGATGACACTAAACTGGGAGGAGTGGTAGATACACTGGAGGGTAGGGATAGGATACAGAGGGACCTAGACAAATTGGAGGATTGGGCCAAAAGAAATCTGATGAGGTTCAACAAGGACAAGTGCAGAGTCCTGCACTTAGGACAGAAGAATCCAATGCACCACTACAGACTAGGGACCAAATGGCTAGGTAGCAGTTCCACAGAAAAGGACCTAGGGGTTACAGTGGACGAGAAGCTGGATATGAGTCAACAGTGTGCCCTTGTTGCCAAGAAGGCCAATGGCATTTTGGGCTGTATAGGTAGGGGCATTGCCAGCAGATCGAGGGACGTGATCGTTCCCCTCTATTCGACACTGGTGAGGCCTCATCTGGAGTACTGTGTCCAGTTTTGGGCCTCACACTACAAGAAGGATGTGGAAAAATTGGACAGAGTCCAGCAGAGGGCAACAAAAATGATTAGGGGACTGAAACACATGAGTTATGAGGAGAGGCTGAGGGAACTGGGGATGTTTAGTCTACGGAAGAGAAGAATGAGGGGGGATTTGATAGCTGCTTTCAACTACCTGAAAGGGGGTTCCAAAGAGGATGGCTCTAGACTGTTCTCAGTGGTAGCAGATGACAGAACAAGGAGTAATGGTCTCAAGTTGCAGTGGAGGAGATTTAGGTTGGATATTAGGAAAAACTTTTTCACTAGGAGGGTGGTGAAACACTGGAATGCGTTACCTAGGGAGGTGGTAGAATCTCCTTCCTTAGAAGTTTTTAAGATCAGGCTTGACAAAGCCCTGGCTGGGATGATTTAATTGGGGATCGGTCCTGCTTTGAGCAGGGGGTTGGGCTAGATGACCTCCTGAGGTCCCTTCCCACCCTGATATTCTATGATTCTATGATAAGGCTCATGATGCACTGAGCATCGTTGTTATAGTAATGCTATAGGTTGTAATTTCATGTATATAGTTATGAGGCTGAAAATGTGTCCTCATGGCTTAAAACAAGCCCAGACAAAACTCTCCAGGAGCAGAACATGTATGGGACAAACCCAACCCAGCCTCACAGGAACAAAGGATACTGGCCTAGACAGCGACAAAGGATCTGTTGGACTCTTAAGTGAGTCACCCCCCTTCCCTTGGTTAGTTTGGGACTACGATGAGGTAATGCTCACCTGACTCTGAAGCGGGGGGGGCAAAGCCCAGGGAGAAGAAAGAACATGATAAAAGGGAGAGATGTTTGCCATGCTCTCTCTCTTCCACCTCCATCTACAAACACCACCACCAAGAGACTGAATCGCTGATCAAAGGGGAGAGCCTGGCTGAAGGACAACCAGCCAGCCTGTGGTGAGAAGCATCTAAGTCTGTAAGGGCACTGAAAGTGTTAAGATCAGCTTAGAATGCGTTTTGCTTTTATTTCATTTGACCAAATCTGACTTGTTGTGCTTTAACTTATAATCACTTAAAACAGGGGTTCTCAAACTGGGGTTCGGGAGCTCTCAGACTCCACTCCAAACCCCGTTTTGCCTCATGTATTTATAATGGTGTTAAATATATTTAAAAGTGTTTTTAATTTATAAGGGGGGGTCACACTCAGAAGCTTGCTACGTAAAAGGGGACATCAGTACAAAAGTTTGAGAATCACTGACTTAAAATCTATCTTTTGTAGTTAATACATTTGTTTGTCTGTTCTACCTGAAGCAGTGTGTTTGGTTTGAAGTGTGTCAGAGACTCCCCTTGGGACAAGAAGCCTGGTACATATCAATGTCTTTGTTAAATTGATGAACTGATATAAGCTTGCAGCATCCAGCGGGCATAACTGGACACTGCAAGACAGAGGTTCCTAGGGTTGTGTCTGGGACTGGAGATATTGGCTAGTGTCAGTTGGTTGCACAGTCCAAGCAGTGGCTGCCCAAAAGTGCTCACTCACATAGCTTGGAGCAGCTTACATGCTAGAGGCTGTGCGTGAAGAGCCCGGGAGTGGGAGTTGTCACAGCAGGGCAGGGTAAGGCTGGCTTCCAGAGTCGAGGACCTGGAGTGACCAGATCACCGGTCCAGATAATACGAAGGGAATGTCACACCTACCCATCTCCCAGGGGGAATGGGACCCAGTGGGGAAGATTCTGAGGCAGAACTCTTGAGATGGCTCCAGGCCCTAAGGAAGGCTAGCCACAAAAAGTCTCACCAAAGACAAAGCACAGTTTCTATGCCCCCAAAGCGTGCAAAAAAGTTTTATATATAAAAAGGCTAAAAAAAGGAAAGAAAAGGCACAAAAAAATCTAGGAGAGATGACTCCTCTTCCTTCTTCTCCTCTCTCTCTTCTACTAAGGAAGGTGAGCTGTCTGGCTCCGAAACCTGAGCAGGTTCCTGAGAGTAAGCCCCAGAGTAAATTTCTCTCCACAAAATCCTCCCGAGGCTGCAATACCCTTCACTCCTTCTTGGAGGAAGTAATTAGGGATGAACGGAACAAGCCTGATAAGGACAAGTATATTAACAAGAGTGACCTCAAGATCTATAACATTCAAGAACCAAAGGTTCTTGATGCAACTGTAGCATCCTTTGCCAATGATGTGGTTATTCCCTTAGAAGGGGAGTTCTATAAATATTTTTGTTCTGCATTTGGGGATAAATCAGATGATATAGTCTCTTTCCACTCCACTATTATTTCGGGAGAATGTTAAATGGAAGATACTGAAATGAGACATTTTAAAATCAGCAGGTCCAGATAACTTGCATCCAAGTTGTTTTTGAAGAGCTGGCTGAGGAGTTTACTGGATCATTGTTAATTTTCAATAAGTCTTGAAGCACTGGGTAAGTTCCCAAAGACTGGAAGAAAGCTAATGTTGTGCCAATTTTTAGAAAGGGTAAATGGGGTGACCCAGCTAACTATAAGCCTGTAAACCTGTTATTAATCCTGGGTGAAATAATAAAACAGCTGATACTGGACTAACAAAGAATTAAAGAAGGCTAATGTCATTAATGCAGATCAACATGGATTTATGGAAAATGGATCCTGTCAAACTAGGTTGATATATTTTTTGATGAAATTACAAGTTTGATTGATAAAGGTAAATAGTGTTGATGTAATACACTTAGATTTCTGTAAGACTTTTGACCTATTACTGTACAACATGTTAATTATAAAAATTATGTAAGCAGAATCTGAATGAACTCTCCCCTGACAGCTATTTGGGGAATGGGAGAGACTTCAGTAGCAAACTATATTTACATGAATACACTTACTCTGCATATATATCTAGCAAATAGGAGCTGTGTAGCTCCAAGTGATCAACTTTGGCTTGAGTTGGGTTACAAATCACTTTAGTACTGAATTCAGGGGTAGTGAAATGTTATCAGTGTTGTTGTCTTTATTGTCTAAGTAAAGGAGAGCAACTGTGCTTAACTTGTCCCAAATGAGGGGGTCACCCTCAATTGAACGGACCTCATTAAGCCAGGGGCTCGAATGCCAAGTGTCCCGGCCAGGAGGTATGAACTCTCCCTAAGGGTCTCTGGTCTGGTTTAACCTGTTCTTCCCCACTATTCAAAGATAGAGATAAATAGGCTTCATTAGGAGCCTTTTGCTGTTTTAAGTGCTGAAATCACTTGTGGTGGGACAGTGTTTCTGCCCAGCCTGGTGAGAGCTAAAAAGTCACTAAGAGCTGACAATCACTAAGGGACTGACCTACAGAGGTCACAGCAGAGAGGCAGGTGGTAGCAGAAGGTAACTGGCGGGAGCAGCGGGCGAAAGTGGCGAGCAGTAGGCCAGAAGGAGGAGCAGGCGTCGAGCAGGAAGTCAGCAGGAGCGTGGCCAAGTGGTGAGGTACAGAAAAGCAGCAAAATGAGTGAAAGTGAAACTATCATGAAGTTGGAAGTGTGCAGATTTCAGACAGAAGAGAAGAAGAAACAACATAAGACTTTTGGAGTTAAAACTATTACAGATAAAAGAAAGGGAAGCAGAAGAGGCCAGGCAAGCAGCTGCATACCATAGACTTCTGAAACTGAAACAAATAGAGGCTAACAAAGAAACTGAGATCCAGAAACTAGCCATGGAACAAGCCAAGGAAATGGAGTAGAAAGAAAGAGAGAAGAAGTACCAACTGGACTTGATAGAGAAGCAGAACCAGAACCCCCATGCTCCAGTGAGTCCCTCTTCTCCAAAAATCCACAAATAGGAATGGTTATGTCCTGCATACAGTGAGACAGGGAATACTGCTGAATACTTTATCATCTTTGAGAGGCTGTGTGTGCTCCATAAAATCCCTGGGGACCAGAAGATGCCCACTTTGGTTGCAAAGTTGACTGGTACAGCTCTGGATGTATTCAATAAGATGCCAATTGGAGATGCTGCAGATTATGATAAATTCAAGGAAATGGTTTTAAAACAGTTTCAGATTACTCCTGAAACATATAGAGTAAAATTTAGAAGCTTTAAGAGAGGTGCCGGGATGAGTAATGTGGCATATGTAAACCAGACGAAAGATTTAATGGGAAAGTGGGTAAAGGGAAAAGGTGTTACAAGCTTTGAGGGAATGTGTAACCTTGTTGCTCAAGAACATTTCCTGAGTATATGTAAAGATGATGTAAAACAGTGCTTATGGGACAAAAAGGTGAAAACTGTGGAGGAAATGGCCACTCTAGCTGATGAATTTGAGCAAACTCAAGCATCTATTGTAAACAAATCACAGACAGAGGTTTACACCTGGTGAAAAGCAGGATCCCCATTTTATCCCTGGGAAAAAGGAGGGTGGATGGGATGCTGGGCACTCACCTCCCCAGAACCATTCCTCTATTCCCCATCCCAAATCCTCTGTAAAAAAAGAGGACACCAGAAGGTGCTATCACTGTAATTCCACTGAGCACCTGAGGAATGAATGTCCTGAACTGGGAGTGAACAGGCAGCAAGCAACTGATGGGAATGCTGCTACCCTGAGCACAGAGGCATCTCAGGTAATTGCAACTTATCATACATAGTTTGTAAAAGGAGCCTCTGCCCAGCCAGGCATGAAGCACATAAAGGCTGTCAAAATTAATGGCAGAGAACAATGGCAAAAATTAATGGCTTTGGGTAGGAATACACAGAGGCAGAAATTTCTATGGTTAGAAGAAGTGTTGTACAGGAAAGTGACATACTGCCGGGACAGATGGCAGACTTTTTATTAATAGGAGGTTACAAAATCCTTGTGCCTTTGGATAAAGTGCACATAGAAACTGAGGGTTTGGAAGCTGTCTTATTTGCAGCAGCAGTAGATAATAACCCGATAGCTTTATTTCTGGAAAATGACATTTTTCCTTGTAGCTCGGGCTGTCAAGGGGTCTGCCTGCAGGAAGGAGGAATATCATTCTGAAACCCCAGAGAAGCGTAAAGTCTCAGAAACTGCTGAAGGAATGGGAGAGAGTATCTTTAATTCCTCTGCAGCAGTGGGAAACTGTATGCTTCTAGGTGTGGGTGTGGTTGAGACCAGCTCCCATCCTGTAGCTAAAGGCAGCATTTCCCCAGGAAGGGAGTGGGGGGTGTAAGGTGAGAAAACTGTCCAGATTGCTGGCTACCAACAGGTTGCAGATGAGTAAGGGACAGACCTCACAGCCTCACTCTAGGGTGCAAAGGGAGATGTGTCCTAGAGGGAAGCCCAGAGAAGGGTGATGGAATCGTAGAGACCATTGAGGTGGGTAAGGATTTATAGAATCATAGAAGAATAGAGTTGGAAGAGACCTCAGGAGCTCATCTAGTCCAATCCCCTGCTCAAAGCAATATCAACCCCAACTAAATCATCTTAGCCAGGGCTTTGTCAAGCCGGGCCTTAAAAACCTCTAAGGATGGAGATTCCACCAGCTCCCTAGGTAACCCATTCCAGGGCTTCACCACCTTCCTAGTGAAATAGTTGTTCCTAATATCCAACCTAGAACTCCCCCTCTCCAACCTGAGACCATTGTTCCTTGTTCTGTCATCTGCCACCACTGAGATCAGCCTAGATCCATTCTCTTTGGAAACACCCTTCAGGTAAAAGTTGAAGGCTGCTATTAAATCCCCCCTCATTCTTCTCTTCTGCAGACTAAGTAAGCCCAGTTCCCTCAGCCTCTCCTCATAAGTCATGTGCCCCAGCCCCCTGATCATTTTCACTGGACTCTATCTAATATGTCCACATCCTTTCTGCAGCGGGGGGGGGCCCAAAACTGGACACAATACTCCAGATGTGGCCTCACCAGTGCTGAATAGAAGGGAATAATCACTTCCCTCGATCTGCTGGCAATGCTTCTACTAATGCAGCCCAATATGCCGTTAGCCTTCTTGGCAACAAGGGCACACTGTTGACTAATATCCAGCTTCTCATCCACTGTAATCTCCAGGTCCTTTTCTGCAGAACTGCTGCTTAGCCAGTCAGTCCCCAGCCTGTAGCAGTGCATGGGATTCTTCTGTCTTAAGTGCAGGACTCTGCACTTGTCCTTGTTGAACCTCATCAGATTTCTTTTGGCCCAATCCTCCAATTTGTCTAAGTCACTCTGGACCCTATCCCTACCCTCCAGTGTATCTACCTCTCCCCACAGCTTAGTGTCATCTGTGAACTTGCTGGAGGTGCAATCCATCCCTGCATCCAGATCATTTAATGAAGATGTTGAACAAAACCAGCCCCAGGACTGACCCTTGGGGCACTCCGCTTGATACCGGCTGCCAACTAGACATTGAGCCCTTGATCACTACCCCTTGAGCATGACGATATAGCCAGCTTTCTATCCACATTATAGTCCATTCATCCAATCCATACTTTTTAAACTTGTTGTGAAGAATACTGTGGGAGAACATATCAAAAGCTTTGCTAAAGTAAAGATATATCACATCTGTTGCTTTCCCCATATTCACAGTGTGATGTTGCACTCCATAATGTTTTATGAAAATATGCTTTGACTGTGAATATAAAGTAACTGGAATATGCTTTATGCAAAAGATCTCTTGTAAGGTATCATTACAAAGGTCATAATCTACTAAATTGTTCATCCTATTTGTTTACATGTATTATTTCTATGTCTTGAGTTAGGAGAATAAGATATAAACTTCTATTACTGATGTAAACACATTAAGTGGAAGCCATTAAGGGTGCTTCAGAATCAATGAACTGTGAATGGGTTTGTTTACCTGCAAGCCTTCCTGTGTATGTATCGACTACCTCCTAGGTAATGAAGAAGGAGATCTTATAGTGACATGTGATCATGTCACCTGAACTGGAATCCATCTTAAACCTGGTGCTTTTCCATTTAGAAGAAAGGGTGGGGACCAGAAAGACAAAAGATTCCTGCCTTGTGCCAAAACTATAAAAGGGTATGGAACAAAACAAAGAGGGTCCCAGTCATGAGAAAGCCCCAGCTTTTCACCTAAGATGCCCGCTGGAACTAACAAGGACTGTACCAGGGGAAAGGATTGGGCCCAGACTAGGAAGGAGTCTAGTCTGTGAAAGAAGCTTATTGGAACATCTCTGAGGGTGAGATTTACCTGTAAACAGTTTCTTAATGTATTAGGCTTAGACTTAGACTTGTGTGTTTTGTTTTATTTTGCTTGGTAACTTATTTTGTTCTGTCAGTTATTACTTGAAACCACTTAAATCCTACTTTTTATACTTAATCACTTTTGTTTATTATTAACCCAGAGTAAGTGATTAATACCTCGGGGAGCAAACAGCTGTGCATATCTCTCTATCAGTATTATAGAGGGCGGAAAATTTATGAGTTTACCTTGTATAAGCTTTATACAGAGTAAAACAGATTTATTGGAGGTTTGGATCCCATTGGGAACTGAGTGTCTCGGTGCTGGAGTCAGGTAACCTGCAGAGCAGTTGTTTGTTAAATTTCTGCAGTTTTGGGGGCTTGGACCAGACCTGGGTCTGTGTTGCAGCAGGCTAGCGTGTCTGGCTCAACAAGGCAGGGTTCTGGAGGCCCAAGCTGGCAGGGAAAATGGGCTCAGAGGTAATTCCAGCACGTCAGGTGACAGTTCCAAGGGGGTCTCTGTGACCAAACCCATCACAGTGGCGTTGTCGAGCAGGATCTGTGCACAGCTGATTGCTTTGAGACACTGGTAGTGATTTTAAGTGAGTTTTAAGTGTGGTGGCTAGAGAACAGACAAAGTGGTTACTAGTTTGTTATTTTCTGTTTGCTTATTTTGCATAAGGGAAATAGAGGCAGGAAAATCAGCAAAATGAGTGAAAGTGACGCTCAAAAGAAGCTAGAACTGCACAGGTTGCAGATTATTGAGAAGGAAAATGAACATAAAAGACACATGGTATTAAGACAAATGGAGATTAATGCGCAATTTGCCAGGAAAAAAGCCACGGAAGCCCAGAGTTTAGCTCAACAAGCTGCTCAAGAGGGGAAGGAAAGAGAGAGGCAGCTAGCCTGGGAGTTAAAAGACAAAGAAATTGAGGCCCAGACTGCGACCCAGAAGCATGAACAATATCTTAGTGGTGGTAGACTTTGCCACTTGGTATCCTGAGGCAATTGCGCTGTCTAACATAGAAACTAAAACAGTGGCAAGAGCCCTGCTCACCATCTTCAGCAGAGTGGGCTTCCCTAAGGAGATTTTGTCTGATTGGGGGGCAAATTTTATGTCGCAGTTGTTCAATGAGCTATAGAAGGCGTGTGGAGTGAAACAGCTTAAGATGGCCCCTGACCACCTTCACACCAATGGACTGGTTGAAAGATTCAATGGAACCCTAAAATCTATGCTGGGGATATATGCCAAGAAAAGGGCCAAGAGTTGGGACGAGGTTGCCCTTGGTGAATCCATGCTGACTGTTCCTAATCACCTTCCTTCCTACAAGCGCTTCAAAATGGATTCCTTGAAGACCTGCTCCATGATTTTTCCAGGGACTGAGGTAAGGCTGACTGGTCTGTAGTTCCCAAGATTCTCCTTCTTCCCTTTTAAAAAGATGGGCACTATATTTGCCTTTTTTCAATCATTCGGAACCTCCCCCGATCGCCACGAGTTTTCAGAGATAATGGCCCGTGGCTCTGCAATTATATCAGCCAATTCCCTCAGCACCCTCGGATGCATTAGATCCAGACCCGTGGACTTGTGCACGTCCAGCTTTTCTAAATAGTCCTTAATCTGTTCTTTCACTATTGAGGGCTGCTCACCTCCTCCCTATACTGTGCTGCAGCAATCTGGGAATTGACCTTGTCTGTGAAGACCCGAGGCAAAAAAAAGCATTGAGTACTTCAGCTTTTTCCACATCACCTGTCACTAAATTGCCTCCCCCATTCAGTAAGGGTCCCACACTTTCCCTGATCTCCTTCTTGTTGCTAACAAACCTGTAGAAATCCTTCTTGTTCCCCTTCACATCCCTTGCTCGCTGCAACGTCAATATGCTGCATATGAGTTTCCTTCTCTTATCTAAAGTATAGTATGTCATAATATTTAATCATCTGTAGCTGAGACATTATACAAAAAGGAAAATGCAGACTGTGGGTAGCTTTCTACATTGTTAGATATTATCCTGTTATACTATTGATTATAACTTCAAAAATATAGCTTGTAACCAAAACATGAAAACAACTGATTGAATAAAAAGAAAAGGAGTACTTGTGGCACCTTTAGAGACTAACCAATTTATTTGAGCATGAGCTTTCGTGAGTTACAGCTCACTTCATCGGATGCATACCGTGGAAACTGCAGCAGACTTTATATACACACAGAGAATATGAAACAATACCCTCCTCCGGTATTGTTTCATATTCTCTGTGTGTATATAAAGTCTGCTGCAGTTTCCACGGTATGCATCCGATGAAGTGAGCTGTAGCTCACGAAAGCTCATGCTCAAATAAATTGGTTAGTCTCTAAGATGCCATAAGTACTCCTTTTCTTTTTGCAAATACAGACTAACACGGCTGTTACTCTGAAACTGGTTGAATGTTTTTTCTTTCAAACCTTCTCCTTCAGACTCAGACCAAAACGCTTGCAGACAGGCTAGGGTAAAACAAGTCTGCTGTTGCAAATACACCAGCCCATCGATGCTGAAATTAGAGGTGCTCCGGGTGCAGCAGAACCTCCTGATTTGAAGTAGTTTCCATCTTATCCATGGTTTACAGTTTTGTTGAATATAATAGCTCTCAACACCCCCCACTGTATGCATTGTTCCAGCAGCTCTGCACCAGCCAACGTCAACCGATGAAAAGTAGGGGAGAGGTTGCTGCAAGGTTTATATTTGATGAGCTAGCAGCTGTGTGGCGCGTCTGTTTAGATGGCTGTTTAACGTTCAGCTGAGGGGAAGGACCCTGGGGCGTGGGCAGCGCTACGCTCCGTGCCTGCTCCCGCGGACATGAGCCGCTCGTACTAGTCCTCGGCGGGCCCCGATTTCTCAGCACAGCCCCCTGAGGGAGCGCATCCAGCTTCGGGTTGTGGGGGGCAGCAGCCTCGGCCGGGCTGCTCTGACGGGACCCAACGCGCGCCAAAGCCAAAGGAGGGGTTCGGAGGGAGCCACTCCCCCATTGCTCATTCCCCGCCTCGCGCGCCCGCAGCTGCGCACTCCAGTCCACTCAGCTTTGGCTCTGGACGCAGCCGGCAATTGGGCGGATGCCGCTGAAGCCGGCCCGTAGGGCAGCCGCTGTGCGGGGCAGAAGCGCGGTGAGTGTGGGGCGGGCAGCCTCTGCTCGTTCCGTGGTGACGGGCCGCGGTGGGGACATGGGCCGAGGGGGGCCGGCTCGCTCTGTGCTCCCAGGGCCCGGACAGCCCGCCCCATGGGCCCCGCGACCGTTACCGCTCCGGGACCACAGGACGTCTCCGCGCGCTGCGCCCGCGTCTGAGGCACGTCGCGAGGCGTTTGAGCTGGGTGAGGGGCCCGGGGTGAGGGGTCCTCCGTGCAGGGAGGGACGGGACCTTGCATCCCCTCATATTTAGCACCCCCTTCAGCACGGAGGTAACAGTGCCAGCATGCGACAGATCCTTTCCCCCAGTGCTTTTGAGGTTGAGGCAACAGGGCCTGGCATATAACGTACCCTTTCTCTACTTCAACATGGAGGTAGGTGTGATCTGCACCAATGCGAAGGTAGCTTGACCCAGTTTGTGTCATGCCCTTATCCTTGATGTAGTATGTGGGGTGCTACCTTGAACAGTGCATCCTCTTCTGCCTTTAGTATGAGAGTATTGTGGTAATGGGACTTAGCACATAATTCACCATTTTTTGGAATTATTAATATTAATATTGGAGACCATCAAACATTAATTTAAGCATACATTCCTTTAAATCCAAAGGCCAAATGGTATTTTATACAGTAGCTTTAAAATCCTAAAGGCTGAGCAGTTACCATATCCAATACCACAGTAGTTCACAAACTGTGGGGCATGCCCCCTTTGGGGTGGGGCGTGCACGGCAGGGCCTGGGCCAGACCCCATGGAGGGCGGGGAGGGAGCACTAACCAGCCCAGCTCTGCCCTTAGCCCAGCCCCAGCTCCACTTCACCCCTGGCTCCGTGACCAGCCCAGCTCTGGCCCCAGCGACACCTCTTCCCCGCCTCCAGCCCGTTTTTGCCTTCATTCCCTCTCTGCCCCTAGGCCAGCTCTATGTTTAACCCCAGCTCATTCCCCATCTCCAGTTCTGCCCCCAGCTCTGCCTTCAGCCCAAGCTTCTTTGCTGAGTCAACTATGTGGGCAGGGGGCATGGACAGATTCCATTAATCGTAAGGGGGAGCATGACAGGAAAAGTTTGGCCATCACTGCAATACAGTAACAAAATATTCATAAGCATGTGATTAATATATTACAAATAGGCTGAACCTAGCCAAACTGTTTCATCCTGGTATGCTCAAGCATGATCAGATAGAGTCTGGCAAAGAACTCTAAATTCATTCTTTTTTGTACCCATCAACAAATAAATGAAGACATTCCCAATTAATAACAAGCTAAATACCAATTTGGGCAGTTAGCCTTTATTTCTGGTCTTAATCCAGATAAAATTTACCATCTCCTTTTTCACCAAGGTCTTTCCTCTTAACTCCTCCCATCCTTCTTGCAGACCAACAGTTTTTCTGTTGCGTATGTCCCAATTGTGAGGTAACACTGATATGTGGGGTGGGAAAGTCCATGTTGGCTGCTTCTAAGACAGAGTCTTTGTCTTATTTAAAACCATCTGCAGTCACCCCTATTGGTCATAGGTCTTCTTTTAAAAACTTCCCTTTGTCGTTAGTTACTCTTTGAACCAGGCATCCTCCCTACTTCATTCCTTCTGGGCTTATAGCTCATTATTCTGAATGCCTTCCTTTAAAATACTTATATTTCCTAACCAAACTTAAACTAACTCTAATTCTTTACTTTCATATATATTCTACACCACCTTGATTTAAGTCATGTGCATGCCCTTCAGTGCATAGATTTTTAAAGCAAGAAAGGACCATGCTGATCATCTAGTATGACCTATGTAACAGAGGCCAAAGAACCTCACACAATAATTTTTGTATCAACGTAGCGGTGCAGAGACCCTAAGTATTATGGTGTGATGTGCTGTCTTGAACGGAGGAGGCCCTTGCTTGATGTGTTCTGGTATATAGTGTGTTATCTTGAACTGTATTTCTCTCCTGCCTTCAGTATATCAGCACACGATAGGTCCCAGTGTGCGACATCTCAAAGCATACAAACACGTTGAATATGACAGAATAAAGACACAGGGTCCCAGCATCCAGTATATTGTTTCAAACTATATCCAGTACTGATTCAGCTAGCTGTCAACTGTAGTAAACACTTATCCTCTTATGTTAAACTATCAACAAAGACTTGCGCTCTGTTGGTGTGAGTTACATATTTCCCTTGTCTGAAGATACTCATCCAAGGCTTCTGAGTTCTGTTGGAGTGCAAGCCCCATATTGATGTGCCACTGTTTTAATGGATCATTCTCAGATTTTTGAATCATTTGAATTCTCCATTTGAATCATTCTCAGAGTTTGATTTTGGGGCCTTTAGTGCTCAAACCATAATTCTGTACTGCTTGAGCTAGAAGAATAACTCCATTAGCTGTAGCTATTAGAGGGGGATAAAGATACAACTAATTATTGATTGGAGATCTGGCCCCACACAGACATATTGTCTTGATGTGAGAAGCCTATAGAAAGATAGGCTTCTGCATGTAATACTTCATCTGAGCAGCTCCCTTGGTAATACAGATCAAAGCATTATATAGTGGGATATGTTGTTTCAGAGGGTCATGTCACTGTATTAAAGGTGAGGCTACATTGTGGAATGTGGTGTGCCTCACTCTGGATACTTTGCTAGATGAATAATTAGGGACCTACCAAATTCATGGCTGTGAAAAATGTCACAGACCATGAAATTTGATCTCCCCCATGAAATCTGACTGGGGTGGGGGTGCCCTAGCCAGGGATTCCTACCATGAGCTGGGTACCATCTGCTAGTCCCGGCTCAGGCTGGGGAGGGACGGGACTTGCTCTTCCCTTGCAGGGGCTTCTCTCAGAGCTCTGTCAGACCCACTTCTTGGAACCTCCCTCAGCTGCAGGAAGCTGCACTGCTGCTGGCCAGGACACTCCCAACCCAAGTGGGAGGCTGCAGGTCCTGACCCAGGCGGGAGGCTGTTGGGAAAGCC
This sequence comes from Eretmochelys imbricata, assembly GCF_965152235.1. NCBI lineage: Eukaryota > Metazoa > Chordata > Testudines > Cheloniidae > Eretmochelys > Eretmochelys imbricata. Next base: position 26,482,651 of record NC_135576.1, on the reverse strand, counting down.
TGCAGGTATGGTAAACATCCTCCCCCCGCCCAGACCCTGCGACCCTCACTTCTGTGCTGCTGCTGGCGCTGGCTTTAGAGCTTGGTGGCTGGCCAGCAGTCACTGCTCTCTGGCTGCCCGGCTCTGAAGGCAGTACCCCTGCGACCAGCAACACAGAAGTAAGGGTGGCAATTCCCTGACCCCCTTTTGGTCAGGACCCCGATGGTTACAAGACTGTGAAATTTCATGTGTAAACATCTAAAACTGTGAAATTGACTATTTAAAAAATCCTATGACTGGGAAATTGACCAAAATGGAGGTTGAATTTGGTAGGGTCCTGTTAATAATTAACTGTGCTAGAGGTGCATTTGTACCGAGAAGCAGACATCTATGATTGAGTTGTTTGGATTCACTCCTATGATGTTTAGTTTTATACAGTGCTGTTGCTTATCTTGATATTGTTTACCTATCTATGTGCCTTTCTTCACAGCTTCCACCTTTACTTACATGTGCTGCGTTCATTTCTTTACATTACTTAGGTTACTTCAGTTCAATGTGTATTATGTGGAACCATAAAATGTCATAGAGTTTAGGCAATCCTATTGTACTATCATGGTAATTCTGGTTCAGATGAGTTCTGTGCTGAAACGTACTAATGTTGCTTGGTATTTAAACATAGGGATAGAACAGCCAAGGTTTAGCTAAGCATATTTAGCCTACATTGATTATATAGGTTTCAGAGTAACAGCCGTGTTAGTCTGTATTTGCAAAAAGAAAAGGAGTCCTTGTGGCACCTTAGAGACTAACCAATTTATTTGAGCATGAGCTTTCGTGAGCTACAGCTCACTTCATCAGATGCATACCGTGGAAACTGCAGCAGACTTTATATATACACAGAGAATATGAAACAATATTGGGAAAGCCTGCAGGTATGGTAAACATCCTCAATATTGTTTCATATTCTCTGTGTATATATAAAGTCTGCTGCAGTTTCCACGGTATGCATCTGATGAAGTGAGCTGTAGCTCACGAAAGCTCATGCTCAAATAAATTGGTTAGTCTCTAAGGTGCCACAAGGACTCCTTTTCTTTTATTGATTATATACTTTGTCAACCAAAAACCAAGTTGCATGTTAATACTATAAAATGGGCCCAAAAGTTAAAATGTATTTCACAAATGCAAATAATCCACAATTCAAGTTTATTTTGATAATAAAAATGCTTGGGAATTATGTTTGTGTTTTATGTAGTATGTGGAAATTAAAAATTGTGTTCTGAATTTATATCTTTCAAAAACTAAAATGAAAACCAACATATTTTTTTTCAATCTTTTACAGGTATGTTTGCAGACAACCCTCCAGTCTTTTTTGACCTGTTGTGATTACTGGGAGTGCTAATAAGCATGGAGATTAAGTTAGACGTTTTAATTTCTACATGTATCAAACATAGGAAACCTTGGCCTCAAATCTCGTGGCTGGGACAGGTGAGAGTCTGTAGATTTTTATTTAAACCTAACTGTACATTAAACATAGTTTTGATTGTGGCAGTTATTTAGCAACTCAGTTTACAGAAGTTAAGAAGTGCCATACTGGTTATTAAGTTAGGAAGCACCAAGACAAATCACTGGATTTATTGCTGCCATTTTACTTCATTCCTAAGTTTCAGTATTGCTCACAATACCTGATGGAGAACATCTTTTGATAGCTGTATGCTTCACAAGAGTTAACAATTTTTTAATTCCTATTTGTGGTGTTTGGTTATATGCACTGAAAAATATACAGTGTTTGAGATTTTATTCCTCCCATGGGACAAACATAACAGAACTCAACTATTCTGACCTATGTTCAGTATCTGACATTTTTGTAATAATGGGCTATGGGGGATAGCAAGGGCCTGGAGCCAGGAGTGGAAGTTGCTTATTTTACTTTAAAGATTTCTTTAGTTATACATTTACAAGAGTATATACGTGCACAGATATGGGAATGTATACTTAACCTGCTATAGTGACAGACACTATTGCCTTTTAGCCAGCTAGCACCTGCACAACAAATACGCAGTATATTAATGACTTTTTTTGATGGGCACAAGTTTACTGCATCCTTTTCTTTTAAAACAACTTAAGAAATTATGTAAAAAACTAAGTTAAAGCAGTATCAATATTGCATGGTTAAGCATTTAGTAGCCAGGAAATGCTGTACGCAAAATTAAACATATAGCATTAGCTCTCCTTTCTTGCATATATACATTACAATACAGTTTTTACACATATGTTCAAATGTTATCTAACATAGTAGAATTTTTCTTTCTTTCATTTGAAGTGAGCTGTAGCTCACGAAAGCTTATGCTCAGATAAATTGGTTAGTCTCTAAGGTGCCACAAGTACTCCTTTTCTTTTTGTGAATACAGCCTAACACAGCTGCTACTCTGAAATTTGAGAGATAGTATGTAATCATTTAGGGCCTAATTCTTCTTCGATTGAGCGATATAGCAAAACTCCCATTGAATTCAGAAACATAGGATAAGATCTTTAAGGCCTAATCCTGCATTTTCTAGGCACATAGTCTTATTCGGGTAAGTGGGAATAAGGATTGTGGGATCAGGCTAATTAAAAATGATGGGCCAAATTCAACCCTGGCATGAGTGAGTGCTGAATTTGGCCCTGTATTGTAATGGATATGTGCAAAAAGGCAGAGTTAAAGTTTCAGCGCTACATGATTTTCGAATGCTTAACTGTGAATTTCAGTTTAGCCTTTTATATTTACTTAATAGTTCCCCCCCCCCCCCTTTTCTGGTCTTAACACAGTTATCTATATCTGCATCAATTTTCAGGCAAAAATAGAAAATAAGTATTTTTGAAAACTGAAATATTCCTTTTTCCTTTTAACAGGAAAAAGAAGCTATTTATCTTTTAGATGATAAATGTATAAGTGAAATTAACCTGTTATCAGGAAAGACAAAGAAGAAAATTCCTCGACTTCAATCACTGTTGAAAAATGTTGTCGTCTTAGCAACATCAAGAAATGGTTAAGTATTTTCTCAAGTTCCAATTCAAATTTTTGTTTTCATTTAAGATTGCAACAATTTGGAAACATACAGTACTGTAAAAGGCTCTGATACTGTAGCTGTCTCCACACAAACACAGGATCTGCTAGTTCAGAGACACTTGAAGGATTGGGGACAAAATGGGGGAAGATAATTTTAAATACTTTATAGTAAAACAATTTAAGAAGTCTTTCCCCTATGAAAACAGGTGCTTGGTTGGCAGGAATACTTACAACAGGAGAACTATTTCTTTGGAATAAAGACCAGGACTATCTGAAAATTGTACCAGCAGTTGAAGAAACTAGTAAGGTGGTTACAGCAGCACAAGGTAGGACTCTCCAGTTTGTCTTTTTTATTACAATTAAAAGTAGAAAACAAATGCTGACAAGAAAGATCTTCCTCTTAATGATTAAATTTTATTTAATAAATAATGACTAACTTTTATTTGGCAGAAGAGAGAGTTGTAAATCTAATTAGTATTTTGGGTATGCCAAGCTAACCCTTAGCAAACCTTAATTTTTTATTAACAGAAATGTTAATTACATTTTGGATTTCCAAACTCTTAAGATTCTGTCTTAAACAGAATAATTTTTTTTTTTTTGATGGTTGGATGGTGGGGATGAAGGTAAGATAGATGTGCATATAGATCCTTTAATGTTTTAAAGTGCTTTGTTCCTGCTGTTAAAATTAAACAACACTTTGGTTTGAGAGAGCTGTCTAGTCACCTGTGTTAACCACTGGTCACATGCTCCAGAAGGGGAGACTGGCTGAATAATGAAGGTTGATACACAGCCCAAGGCCTGATTTAAGAGTGGATGAATTGTGGGATTCCACCCTAGGAGAGGTGAAGACATGAGCCTTAACATCTGGGGTTGTGCATTCAGTGAGACCAGAAGAGGGGACAGAGTTGCCTCTAGCCCTGTAACCATGACAAATGTAATAAGTGTTTCCAGGGGACTGCATCCTGAAGGGTGAACTTGAAGAAAAATGCCCATTTTGAGGAATTGTGGGTGAACTCAGAGGCAACCATGGGGGTAATGGTAAAGGTCAAGGTAAGGTAGTAAGGGAGACATCTGTGCTTCCATTGAACCTACCACTTGATCTCCTGTCCCCGTGAAATGCCCCTTTGGAATCTCCCCCATTCATCCCCATCCTATGGATGGCCATGAGGAAGGGGTTCCACTTCCCAGCAGTAATGTTGTGCCAATATGCTTAAGGGATCTGCCAGTGCAGTATCTCTTCTGCTGACAACAGGATCTTTGACAGATGGCATATCTTAGTCTGAGATGGGGCTGCTATCTCTCTTTTTCTGCCTGCATCAGGAGCAGCTTTCTGGCTGTCCCTGCCTCTTCACAACAGGGATCAGACAAGAAGACTCAATGTTGTTGCTGAAGTTGGCTTAGTTACACAGATACTTCTGTTCCTGAGCCAACAGCTCTCTAACAAAATGCAACATCTTTTCCAAAGAGATCTAGATCTTAAAGTTCTTCTCTTCACCTCTCTGTAGCAGCCACTCCCACGTCTCGCAGCCAGTTCTCTCCTTTAAAGGCAAAAGAGAGAGGGAAATATTCTTTCTTCAATTAAAACTAAAGATTTCTTGGTGTCATTAGGGTTCATTTTTGTATAACACTTACGAATAAAGTTGTTGACTTTGATTTTGATAGTTTCCTCGGTATTTGGAAAGCTCCTACCACATTTTGGGTGCTATCATTCAGGCAAGATGATCAAGCAGAAAATTGACAGAATGCATTGTTGTTTTTTAAAAGTTAAACACATTAAATTCTCTGTACACAGTTCAACCTCATCTTCCCCACATCCCAGTTTTTAGCTTCAATTCTCGTATCCTTACATCTCTCTCCCAGCATTCAAGCCTGTCTTTCCATATAAAGGAGCAGTTCATTCATGAGATAAGTGAAATAGGGAAGTAGAGGACTTAGTCCTCATAAAAGTGGGTCTTCAGGAGGAATTTAAATAGTGAGAAACCAGTTCAGGTAGGGCATTCTATGCATTGGGGGTGGCATGTAAAATTAAAAAGGTTGTAGCGGAGTTTTTAAACTAAGGGTTGGTGGAAAGCTGACAGGTGTGGAGGAACACATGGTTATGAAAGACACATCCCTTAGGGAAAGATTTCTTAAAGGGGCTACTCTATCATCTTCTATCCTCTCCTCTTTACTATAAAGTTACAAGTAAGAGCTGAAGAGAAACAGTCAAAGGAAAAACAGTACCATTCAATTACCTTCACATGAAGGTAGACAACTAAATATTGACAAATTTTATAAGTGCTTGTGTACAAATCCAAGAAGTCTAAATATAAAGATGGGTGAACTTGAATGCCTGGTATTAAATGAGGATATTGATATAATTGGCATCTTAGAAATTTGATGGAAGGATGGTAATTAATGGGACATAGTAATATCAGAATGCAAAATATATAGGAATGACAGAGTAGGTCACGCTGGCTGGGGCATGGCATAATATGTGAAAGAAAGCATAGAGTCAAAAATAGTGAAAAAAACTTAAACAGTATCACAAAATCTCTATGGACAGAAATTCCATGCTTGAATAATAAGAGTATAGCAGTAGGAACATACAACCAGTCACCTTATCAGGATGGTGATGGCTATTGTGAAATGGTAAGGAGATTAGAGAGGCTACAAAAACAGAAAACCCAGTAATGAGGGATTTCAACTATCCCCGTATTGACTGGGAATATGTCACCTCATGATGGGATGCAGAGATAAAATTTCTAAACACCATTAATGATAGCTTCTTGGAGCAGCTAGTCTCGCGTAAGGGGAGGGACAGTTCTTGATTTAGTTCTAAGTGGCACACAGGATCTGGTCCAACAGGTAAATATAACTGATCCACTTGGTAATAGTGACCATAGCACAATTAAATTTTAACATTTTTGTAGGGGGATAAATGCCAAAGAAGCCTACCACAATAGCATTTAACTTCAAAAGGGGAACTACACAAAAATGAGGAAGCTAGTTAAATGGAAATTAAAAGAAACAGTCATAAAGGTGACATGCCTGCAAGCTGCACAGAAACTTTTTAAAATCACCATAATAGAAGCTCAAATTCAATGTATATTCCTAATTAAAAAAAATAAAATAAATGCCACCATGGCTAAACAACAGAGTAAAAGAGCTGCTTAGAGGCAAAAAGGCATCCTTTAAAAATTAGAAGTCAAATCCTACCAAGGACAAAAGTTTGCATAAACTCTGGCAAATCAAGTGTAAAAGTATAATTAGGCAGGCCAAAAGAGAATTTCAAGAGCAACTAGCAAAAGACACACAAACTAACATCATTTAAAAAAAAAAAGTACATCAGAAGCAGGCAGCCTGCAAAACAATCAACTAGGCTAGTGGGCAATTGAGGTGCAAAAGGATCACTGAAGGAAGACAGGGCTGTTGTAGAGAAGCTAAATGAATTATTTTTCTGTCTTCACTGCAGATGATGAAGGTTCCAGCTGTTCTTTTTAGGTTCCAGACTGAGGTGTTGGTAGAGGAGGTTTTGGAAGAAACAGATAAATTAAACAGTAATAAGTCACCAGGACCAGGTGATGTTCACCCAAGAGTTCTGAAGGAACTCAAATATGAAATTGCCAGACTAACAACTGTGCTTAATTTATTACTGAAATCAACCTCTGTACCAAATGACTGGTGAATAGCTAATGTAACTCTGATTTTTCAAAAAGACTCCAGAGGCGATCCTGCTAATTCGCAGACTGGTAAGCCTAACTTCAGTACCAGGCAAATTGGTTGAAACTGTAGTAAAGAACAGAATTATCAGATGCATAGATGAACCTGATTCGCTGGGAAAGAGTCAACCTGGCTTTTATAAAGGGAAATCATGCCTCACCAATCTGTTAGAATTCTTTGAGGGGATCAACAAACATGGACAAAGGTGATATAGTGTATTTGGACTTTCAGAAAGCCTTTGGTAAGGTTCCTCACCAAAGGTTCTTAGGCAAAGTAAGGCATCATGAGATACGAAGGAAAGTTTTTTTTCGTGGACTAGTAACTGGTTAAAAGATAGGAAACAACGTATAAGAATATATGGCCAGTTTTCACAGTGGAGAGTGGTAAACAATGAGGTAATCCCGCAAGGATCTGTATCGGGAGCAGTGCTTTTCAACATATTAATAAAAAGTCTGGAAAAAGGGGTGAACAGTAAGGTGGCAAAGCAGATGATACAAAATTACTCAAGATAATGAAGTCCAAAGCTGCATGCAAAGAGTTAAAAGGGATCTCACTAAACTGGATGACTGGGCAACAAAATGGCAGATGAAATTCAGTGTCGATAAATGCAAAGTACTGCACATTGGAAAACACAATACTGTGCTAGATAGCAATTGATCTGACTCAGTATAGCCATTATTCTGTTCTTATGGCATGAAGGTTAATGCAGAGATGGTCATAGAGGAAGCAGATAAATGGGACATCAGGTCTGCCATCAGTGGCAGAATGGAGGGACCTACAGTTATGAAGATGGAAATTTAGAGTCTTTAGAACCGTCACTATAAGGTTGACATTGTGATGGTGGAGAAGAGGGTAGCCAGTGGACGGGTTTACATGGTCACTTGAGGCAAGTAGACTTAAAAGCTGTGTGTTGCATGGATTTTGGAAGGGGTGATAAGTGAAGGGAGAAGGGTGAAGATGAGATTACGCTAATCAAGATGAAGACTCTCAAATGTAGCCCAATCACGATAAAGCAATTCCAAAAGAAATTTTAAAACAGGTTTTTCTCTTGCCCCATGTTCACACAGGACATTACTGTATGGACTGATGCTACTATGAAGCTTTTTGTGTCTGCAGTTTACACTGAGATGTAATGTATGCTGCCTCCTTTGTCTTTGGAGGCTTACTTCAACAACAAAGATTGTTTCAATTATTCCACCACTCTTACTTATGCCTCACATACACTAGAGTTACACTTGGTACATATTGTCACAGTTTTAGGCTCTTTGAGGGCACCAACCTAGGGTTTTTGGCTCCTAGCCATCACCTCTCTTGTGTGAAGTGGACCATGGAGGGAGAGAGACCCATGCCCTGTTACGTTTAACACTGCTTGCTGTTCGTGTGTGTCTTCCTTGTATGAAACTCACTAAATGTTCTTTAAAATATTTTTTAAAAACTGGTTTGATTTCAGTTAGTACTCAAACTTTTTTTAGTAAAATCTCTTCATGCACATCTGTGGACGGTGGAAAACCGTCACTTTTCTGACACATTATTTTTCCAGAGTGCTCCATGAGATTGTACCTGTATGTCTCAGGAGATGGGAACAAGGTGCTACTCATTACTCCTACTGCGTGTGTCTTTCTGTGGGAGAGCACAGAATGCGAAAATATATCCTCTCCTAAAAATACTTCACTGGCTGGGCGTTGGTCACAAATTGTTCCTGAGGAATCAGTTATATTGCCTTCCTCTGAAGATAAAGAAACTGGAATGAGTGCTGATTTCATCAAAAATGAGGTAAAAAAAGTATAAAATAGCACTGCATGCTGTGTGCTTTTTGAAAATGTAAAAACAATTAGAATACTTACACGTATTAATATGAAATAGTAACTTCCCTATGTGTGCTTTACAAAGCAAACTGAGTTAGATACTGATTGTGGAGAGTCTTAGCAAACATGGCAATGATTTTGAATTGAACAATAGCTGTTCACAGCCATGAACTTTAGAGTCTGCTTTACGTAGGGCATTTTGGAGTGGACCCTGAGATTCTCTTCTGGTCTTTCAAAAAAGGTGCTGAGGGATATTTTAATTCTTCGTCCCTGTGAGTATTCCACTGTGGGTGTGCACGCTCTCCATGCTCCTAAACTGGAAGATTTTTCACTAGCGGCATTCGTTGGTCCATGCCTGTGCCGCCTCGTTGTGCCAAACCAAGGGCATAAAGGTAGACACAGACTGTCTACCTTTCCAATTCCTTTCTACATTTCATGACCTGAGAGAGAACCCTGAAGTGTTGGCAGCTTCACTGTAATTACTGCTTCAAATCAGGTTTTTTTGTAAATAGTTCTACCTTCTGGATAGTTTTAGTAGTTAGTTAACATTTTGGAATCCCAGAGTTTCCCCTTCCATTCTCCCATGCTTAGTATGTCTAAGATCCCCAGTTCAAGTCTTCCATGGTCTGCCCCCTGTCTTCCTGATGAGTGATTCCCCATGACTTATTTGTATATTGGCTTGGAGAATCCCACATTCCCTCCATATGCAATATTTGTAATTCTTTTCCACCCTGAACCCAGCAATACTGAAAATTCCAGTTCCAAAGACACCTGATGGAGCAGTCGTTGAGAGCGCAGTCCAAACCTGGGTCATCTGCTTCCCGTGTATGCTGGCCAGATGTACTTAGTAGCACCCTTCCTCCTGGATTCTCCATAACTCTGAACCATCAGAAACTAGGCCCAAATACTTTAACCTGCAATGGGAGGAGGGTAAGGACAAATACCCTCATAAGAAGTGGGAGAAATTCCCTCCTGAGGCCTCTATGAAGAGGACTGCATCCCCTCTTCTTTCCAAATCTAATAAGACTCTGTGTCCCATTGTGGATGTGTCAGGAATTCATGGGGTGCATGGATCCCAACCACCAGCACTGAGGTCCAAGAGTGCCCCAAAACCGATAGAGAGAGAGAGGAGCGATTGCCTGCTGCACCAAAGATACCACGCCACAGCAGGAGGAAGGAGGTTTTGGTGGCACCAACATTCACCACCCAACCTAAACTGGCACTGTCTGCTTCATCAAGGGGTATAAGCCCTTCATGTCCCCCACTGTTAGATCCTGGTATATTATCTTTTACTACAGCCTGGATCTGTACTCTGACCCGGAGTTGCGGATAATCCCGGAACTGGTAGTCTCTAGGGGAGATATCCACATCATCAGTGCACCATATGCCATTACTGTATTGCAAGGGATACCGTACCAATGGCTCAGCTGGCAGAATTGAATATTTATTTTTACTTATCTGGTGAGCTAGAAGTTGAGACAGCGACTCCTTTGCCTCTCCAAGGCATGCAGTTAGCCCCAGCAGGGATTCCAGAGTCTCCTGGGCACTCTTGCACTCCAGCAGGGCACACTACTGTGCTCAGGACCAATGAGGAAAGCTATGCTGGAGCCAGCCAGGATGGCCTGGCATACCCTAGCTATTTGTGACCCCATTCTTCCCCCCCGCCCCCCAAAAAAAAAAAAAAAAAAGACAGAGGAAAAAGTAAGGGGGCAGAATATTTGTGTTCACACCATGCCCCAGATTCTTTGATGGTTCAGACCATCACTGAATGTAACAGACTGCACCAGCCTAGGTCTGTTCCCTCTGAAAAATACACCAAATGATTAGATGAAATAAAGCGTTCTTCCTCTCCCAGTCTTCAGTTTTGCATTGTGAATATCATATATTGATTTCTAAGTATGACTCTAACTACAGCACATTGTCTGCATTCATCAAAAAACTTCCACAGGAACTCAAATAACAATTTCAGGCCATCATCGACAAAGGTAAATTGACAGCTAGGTCATCCCTTCAAGCTTCAATTAACACTTGTGACACTACTTCACATGCCAGGTCAACTGTGGTTGTCATGAGGCGGGCTTCATAGCATTGCTCCTCTGGGTATCCCAAGGAGGTTCAAGATACTGTGGAGGACCTCCCCTCTGAGGGCACCAATTTTCTTGGAAAAAAAATTGATGAGTCTGTACCCCTTAAGGACTCATGTACAATCTCTGCATTCCTTGGATATTTATACTCCAGCCTATTGGAGGAAGTACTCCAAACCATCTCCTTATAAGAAGCATTCTGCTCCTGAGCCTTTTTACTATCAGAATGTCAGCCTTTTTACTGTCGTATGAGCTTCTCAGGAGGAACTAGAGCAGTGGTGAGCAAACGTTTTGGCTTGAGGGCCACATCTGGGTATGTAAATTGTATGGCGGGCCATGAATGCTCATAAAATTGGGGTTTGGGATGTGGGGGTGAGGTGTGAGGGCTCCGGCTGGGGTGCAGGGTCTGGGGTGGGGCTGTGTATGAGGGGTTGGGGATGCAGGAGGGTGCTCCAGGCTTGGAGGGTGGGACCGAGAGGTTTCGAGGGTGGAAGGGGGATCAGGGCAGGGGGTTGGGGCATGGGAGGGGGTCGGGGTGCAAGCTCTGGGCGGCACTTAACTCAGTCAGCTCCTGGAAGCAGCGGCATATCTCCCCCACACTTACCACACTCCAGCTCCTATGTGTAGGCATGGCCAAGCGGCTCTGCGCACTGCACCGTCCACAGGCACCGTCTCTGCAGCTCCAATTGGCCTTCATTCCCAGCCAGTGGGAGCTGTGGGGGCGTCGCTTGGGGCAGGGGAAGGGTGTGGAGCCCCCTGGCTGCCCCTACCTGTAGGAGCCGGAGAGGGGACGTGCCTCTGCTTCCGGGAGCCGCGTGGAGCCCTGGCATGCACAGAACAGGGCAAGCTGCTTACCCTGCTTCATGGCTGGAGCCGGGCATCCCCAGCTGGAGCTCGAGGGCCAGATTAAAACATCTGAAGGGCCGGATGTGGTCCCCACGCTGTAGTTTGCCCACCCCTGTACTAGAGGGTGCAGCACAGCAGACAAACTGCCTCATCGTTGTCCTCTTCCCAATCCCAGCCTCCTGCCAAGAGACCGTTTTGATGGGACTCCCCTGGAGTTGCCAAGGCTACACAGCAGAATTTCCTTTCATTCTTCCCACAAAACCCCCTTCCCTGTCCCTCTTCAGGGATCCAACTCATGAGAGGATCCTCAGACAGGAGGTAGACTCCCTAAAGTGGAAACTAGGTCAAATTATGAAGGATGAATATAAACAAACATAAGCATGTAGGGACAAAATTAGAAAGGCGAAGGCCCTTAAAAAGATCACACTATCTAGAGACCTAAAGGGTAACAAGAAGCCTGTGTTGCACGATCTGCTAATGGTTTAAGAAACGGACTCCGTGACTTGGGCCCTTAGTCTGCAGCAATACCTGCTCGAACAGGTCATATGGTCGGCTTTGGAACTGAGGCCATCATCAGGTTGGAGATTGCCCTCAGGTTCTGAGAGTGCTGCCACTTCATGCTGTGGAGCAGGCGCTCCTCTCTCGAAACAGAGGAGCCATTCCCCATCAACTTTACCAAGGAAAAGGTCACATGAGCCCAGTTGACACCACTCCAGGTTTTGGGGTGATTCTTCTGCCTCTCCCAGGAAATACATGGATTGGCATTGAACTGGTGCTGGTACAGGCGCAGACTTCCCCTCTGCCCCATGGGTGCTCGACCCCGCCGCCCCGACCCCGCGTCTTTACTGCCTCCTCTCCCGGGCGGGCCGTGTCCACACTCCTCCCCCTCCCTCCTGGAAAGTCCTAAGCACGACCAAACACCTGTTAGGTGGCCAGGGGGGGTGGTGTGTGTGTTGGGAAGGGGAGGAGTGGGGACGCAGCAGGCTCAGGGGAGGGTGGGGGGGCGGGGAGCTTGGCCGCCAGTGGGTGCGGAACACCCGCTAATTTTTCCCTGTGGGTGCTGCAGCCACGCAGCACCCATGGAGTTGGTAACATTTCCCTGGTAACATAAGAATGACCATACTGGGTCAGATCAAAGGTCCATCTAGCCAAGTATCCTGTCTTCCAACAGGGGCCAATGCCAGGGGCCCCAGAGGGAATGAAAAGAACAAGTAATCATCAAGTGATCCATTCCTGTTGCCCATTCCCAGCTTCTGGCAAACGGAGACTAGGGACCCCATCCCCGCCCATCCTAGCTAATAGCTACTGATGGGTCAATCCCCATGAACTTATCTCATTCTTTTTTGAACCCTGTTATAGTCTTGGCCTTCACTACATCCTCTGGCAAGGAGTTCCACAGGTTGACTGTGCGTTGTGTGAAAAAATACTACTTTTTGTTTTAAATGTGCTGCCTATTAATTTCATTCTTGTGTTATGAGAAGGAGTAAATAACACTTCCTTATTTACTTTCTCCTTACCAGTCATGATTTTATAGACCTGTATCATATCCCTCCTTAGTCATCTCTTTTCCAAGCTGAAAAGTCCCAGTCTTATTAATTTCTCCTCATATGGCAGTCATTCCATACCCCTAATTATTTTTGTTGCCCTTTTCTGAACCTTTTCCAATTCCAATACGTTTTTTGAGGTGGGGCTAATACTTACTGAGTCTTTGTCTCGCTGTTCTTTTTTGACTTTCTTAATTATATTTTTACACTTCATTTGCCAGAGTTTATGCTCCTTTCTATTTTCCTCACTAGGATTTAACTTCCACTTTTTAAAGGATGTCTTTTTGTCTATCACTGCTTCTTTTAGTTTGTTTAGCCACGGTGGCACACTTTTTTGGTTCTCTTGCCTTTTTTAATTTGGGGTATACGTTTAAGTTGAGCCTCTATTATGGTGTCTTTGAAAAGTTTCAATGCAGCTTGCAGGGATTTCACTTTTGGCACTATATCTTCTTAAATTGCTCATTTTTGTGTAGTCCCCCTTTCTGAAATTAAATGCTACAGTGTTGGGCTGCTGTCATGTTTTCCCCACCACAGGGATGTTAAATTTCATTATGGTCACTGTTATTGCCAAGCGGTACAGCTATAGTCACCTCTTGGACCAGATCCTGTGCTTCACTTAGGAGTAAATCAAGAATTGCCTCTCCTCTTGTGGGTTCCAGGACTAGCTGCTCCAAGAAGCTGTCATTGAAGGTGTCAAACTTTATTTCTGCATCCCGTCCTGAGATGACATGTACCCAGTCAAGATGGGGATAGTTGAAATCCCCCATTATTATTGTTTTTTATTTTTATAGCCTCTAATCTCCCTAAGCATTTCACAGTCAGTATCACCATCCTTTCTGTATAGGCTCCCCCTTTCCCAAAAGTTTCCCCAATTTCTAATAAATCTAAACCCCTCCTCCCTATACTGTCATCTAATCTACACATTGAGACCCTGCAGTTCTGCCTTTCTAACTGGCCCTGCGCGTGTAACTGGAAGCATTTCAGAGAACACTACCATCTTTTACTTAACAGCCTAAATATGGTCTCTAGAATCTTTCTCCTATCCTTCCCTTCATCATTGGTACCTACATGTACCATGACCACCTGCTCTTTCCCAGCACAATACATAAGTCTACCTAGATGTCTCGAGAGATCCGCAACCTTCTCACCAGGCAGGCAAGTCACCATGCGGTTCTCCTGGTCATCGCAAACCCAGCCATCTATGTTTCTAATGATCGAATCCCCCATAACTGTTACCTGTCTCTTCCTAATAACTGGTACGCAGTAGGGAGTTTAGAAACCCTACATTGTTGATGCCAGCTCTGGCCTCCAGGAGTCCGGTACTGACGGGGGAGATGCTGGTACTGATTGCTTCCATGTCGGTGGCATACCAGGCAGCTACAGACCTCCTCTGCCTTTCGGTCCCAACCTCTCCTTAGTTTCCAGGATTTTGCCAGGGCTGCGTCAGCTATAACCCCTTTGATTGAACAAACTGCTGAATGCTGGGATCTATCTGGACCACACCCCAGTTTTTCAGTTCCAGAGGTTGTGGAAGTAGGATTGGTACAGGGGACCTCAGTACTGGGAACCTCCTTGGCACTGATGGAGTTGGCACTGCAAATGCTTCTGTGGCAGCTTTCACCGTCCTCAACACTGGTACCATCGGACACTCTGGTACTGCTGTTCACTTCAGGACTGATACTGCTTCTGGGACCAATACTGTTTCCAACGGCAGTGCCTAGTTCTGGTGATGGATGAGTCAGACCTCCTATTTGCTCCCTCTACTCTCATTCTGCTCTTATCTCTGGGATCTTGAGGTTCCTCTGCCTCACTTGGTATGTAAGTGGAACTCTTACAAGAGAACACCCACAAATTGATGGACATTTTACAGCTGTCTTCTCCTGGGAATGTTGCCCTCCCTATCAATGCACTCCTTGAACCGGCTAAGACCCTCTGGAGCACGCTGGCTTCAATAGTGCCTGTGGCTAAGTGCCTGGAAAAGTGCTGTTTTGTTCTTGTGCAGGGATTTGAGGGGTTTTACTCCCATCCTTCTCCAGATTCCTTAGCTGTAACTGTGGTGAACAGCAGTCCACTCCTGAGGATAGGGACTCTAAATGATTGGACCTTATGGGCAAGAAGACTTACATCTCCTTACAGATGCAAATAGCTAGCTAGCAAACCTTGCCGTCCAAGTATGATTTTGTTAACTGGACAGCGATGTAAGTTTGCAGAACAGCTGTCCAAGGCCTTGTGGAGAAATTTTGGCATTTGTCACTGAGGGCTGCTTGGCGGCTAAGATGTCCTTGCAGTCCACACTTGATGTCGTGGACACCTTGGCCAGGGTGATAGCCTCTGCAGTCACCATGAAGAGGGCTTCCTGGCTGTAGAATTTGAGCATTGCCCCTGATGTCCAGCAAGCCATTGAAGATTTGCCTTTCCAGGGCAAAAGCTGTTCTTGAACACAGCTGACAAGATGCTGCACTCCTTCAGGAACTCCAGGGCTCCTTGGGGGCGCCACTACAGAGTCCAAAAGCAGCAGTATCTTCCGTAGTGTATGTTGGGCCAGACTTTCCCTCCTCCAAGGCAATGGGACTATCCCAGAAAGAGAGGTAAGTCCCACCAGAGAAAGTAGCCGTGGTTGGGTTTTGGCCAGTCCACACCCTCTTCCCTGGTGCCTTCCAAGTGCCCATTTTGACTCCTGGGTCCAGAGCACTGTTCCAGTTGCCGGTCCTCATCTCCCCCCTTTGGGGACAAGCTAGCCTGCTTTCACAATGCTTGGGACTCTGTCATTACTGACAGTTGGGTCCTAAGCATGGTCAGATTGGGTTATGCCATCCAGTTCCTCTCCATCCCTCCTCAGGGACTCCTCTCAGGAGTTGCTGCTCCTCAAGCAAGTCCACTCTGCTGGCTTTGAGAGTGGTGGAGAGGGTTCCACCGAAACACCAGGGTCACAGCTTCTACTTCTGTTACTTCCTGATGCCCAAATCCAAGGGAGGGAAAAGACTCATCTGTCGTGCTGTTTAGACTGGCTCATGACCGTGAGTGCCTACATCAGGGCAACCTGTCAAAAGTAGGGCAAACACGCCAAACTGAGGGTGTGTTCTGTAATTAGATTTCACCAAGCCAGTAACAAATGTGAACTCCTGGATTATTGTAACAGTCTTACCATGGAGTCACAGACAATCCCCTTAGACCAGTGGTCCCCAAACTTTGTACCTCACGCCCTTCTTTACCCCTGTCTGTCCCTCCCATGGAGCCAGGAGCAGAGTAGCAGCTCTGGGGAGGGTGGGGCAGGGACGCAGGTAAGAGGGTCGAGGCTGGGGCCACAGCTGGGGGCGGGAGCGGACCCTCGGCCAGGGGCCGAGGCCTGCAACCGCAGTCGGGCATAGAGTCCCAGCTGTGGGATGGGCAGCTGGGGTGTGGGGCGGGAAGCCTCTCAGACCAGCATCTGAGCCTGAAGCCAAGACCCCACCTAGACAAACCTTGCCACCGCACTCTGCTCCGCCTCTTTCGAGCGAGAAGGCTAAGGAAGGGCAAATAGTCTCTCCTCCACAATCTCCTTCCCACCGAGAGCCGCTCAAAACAGGACCCCCTCAGGGGGCATATTATACTGATCCCAGAAATCCTGGGGCCCAGCGATGCCCTTGCCACCCCATTGTGTATACTGGAATCCGTGGGCAACATACTCACCCCCCCCCCCAACAAGGACTGCCTACCATATCTAAACTGAGAACACAGGAATCGCCTTTACCCCTGAGTACAGCACCCTCGGTACCAGCAGGGGAAGGGGATGAAGAGGAAGAAGAATCCTCAGACCA
Organism: Eretmochelys imbricata; assembly: GCF_965152235.1. Lineage (NCBI taxonomy): Eukaryota > Metazoa > Chordata > Testudines > Cheloniidae > Eretmochelys > Eretmochelys imbricata. Next base: position 26,465,851 of record NC_135576.1, on the reverse strand, counting down.
GGAAGGGACACCACCTACGCACCTGTCATTATCCTCCCCAGATGACACTGTCATGCCTCCTCCCCCCAGTATGGGGAATGATTTTAAACAATTTCAGGACCTATTTAAAAGGGTGGTGAGTTTTCTAGACATCTCTCTGGAAGAGGTCCTGGTGGCACAGCACAAACTTGTGGACATTCTGAACATATCCTCCTCTTCCAAAATCGCTCTTTGCATGAACGATGTGATAATGTAACCTGTCAAGTCCATTTGGCAGACCCCTGCAACTGTTCCACCAATATGTAAGAGGTCTGACAAAAAATATTGTGTGCCAGTTAAGGGCACAGAGTTGCTCTTCTCCTATCCAGCACCCAATTCTCTGGTAGTCGATTCAGTCCATGAATGGGGCAACTTAAGAATACAGTTGTTATGATAAGGACTGGAAGAGGCTCCACCTTTTCCGCTGCAAGGCTTAATCCACAGCTACACTGCACCTGCGGATAGCCAACTATGAAGCCTTGCTGATTAAATATGATTATAACTACACAATATTTTGAATTAGTTGACTTTTTATTTCTGATGAGAAAAAAGAACAATTTACAGTACTTGTATCAGAGGGTCAACTAATATCTAGAACAGCCCTCCAAGTCGCCCTGGACTCTGTGGATACAACAGGAAGATGAGTGGTGATGAGAAGGGTTTCATGGCTCCATCTTTCTGGCTTCTCTGGGGAAGAGCAATCCACAGTTGAAGATTTACAATTCAGGGGGTCCAAACTCTTCTCTGCAAAGATTGAAGATTCTCTCCATATGCTCAAAGACTCAAGGGTGATGCTGCGATTCCTGGGTATTTATATACTGTGACGGGGCAAGGCCAGATGGCTATAGACAAGTAGTGGGAGATAGCTATATTAGCTCCAGGCTAAACAAATCCCTGGTACCAGGATAAGTTAAATGGCAGCTGCTCCAGGTCAATTAAAACACCTGGGGCCAATTAAGAACTTTCCAGAAAGCAAGGAGAATGCTAGGTTGATTGGGATACCTGAAGCCAATCAGGGGCTGGCTGAAACTAGTTAAAAGCCTCCCAGTTAGTCAGGTGGGTGTCGATGTCAGGAGCTGTGAGAAGAAGTTGTGTTGTTGGAGAGACTGAGCTGTACACACCGTATCAGGCACAAGGAAGGAGGCCCTGAGGTAAGGGTGAAGTGGAGCCTGAGGAAGTGGGGGCTGCTGTGGGGAAGTAGCCCAGGGAATTGTACGTGTCATGTTTCTAAAAGGTCAGCTACCATAGCTGATACTACTAGGGTCCCTGGGCTGGAGCCCGGAGTAGAGGGCGGGCCCGGGCTCCCCCTTTTGCCCCCACCCCCAGATTAATCGCGGAGACTGGGAGACAACAGAGACTGTGCAAGGAAGGATGGCTTCTCCTCCCCTCCCTCGCTGGCTTATGATGAAAATGGCTCAGTAGACTGTGACCCTTGTCTCTAGAGAGAGAAGGGTTATGTGGAGGGTTACAGTTAGCCTCTGAGGCTGGCGAAATCTGCCAGATAACGCGGGACTCATGGAGACAAGGACAGAGCTCTGTCACAATACCGAAGCTCAAGAAGTGACAGAGGAGTTACTATGTCCCGCAATGCTACCGCCACACACTGTATTCACAACAACAACGGCAGTATGAACCACAGTGTTGAAAACAGAGACCAGTGAGGAGACAATAGCCTACTCCTGCTGCTGCTGCATCACAATCATTGATGTCATAGAAGATTACGGTTGGAAGAGACCCCAGGAGATCATCTAGTCCAACCCCATGCTCAAAGCAGGACCCAACCGCAACTAAAGCATACTAGCTAGGGCTTGGTCAAGCCAGGCCTTAAAAACCTTTTAAGGATGGAGATTCCACCCCCTCCCTGGGTAAGCCATTGTAGTGCTTCACTTCCCTCCTAGTGAAATAGTTGTTCCTAATATCTCTCCTAGACCTCCCCCACTGCAACTTGAGACCATTGCTCCTTGTTCCGTCATCTGCCACCACCGAGAACAGTCTAGCTCCATTCTCTTTGGAACCACCCTTCAGGTAGTTAAAGGCTGCTATCAAATCCCCCCTCACTCTTCTCTTCTGCAGACTAAATAAGCCCAGTTGCCTCAGCCTCTTCTTGTAAGTCATGTGCCTCAGCCCCCTAATCATTTTCGTTGCTCTCTGCTGGACTCTCTCCAATTTGTCCACATCCTTTCTGTAGTGGGGGACCCAAAACTGGATGCAGTACTCCAGATGTGGTCTCACCAGTGCTGAATAAAGGGGAATAATCACTTCCCTCAATCTGCTGGCAATGCTCCTACTAATGCAGCCCAATATGCCATTAGCCTTCTTGGCAACAAGGGCACACTGTTGACTCATATCCAGCTTCTCGTCCACTGTAATCCCCATCTTCAAAAATGCCGCTTAGGTAGTCGGTTCCCAGCCTGTGGCAGTGCATGGGATTCTTCCGTCCTAAGTGCAGGACTCAGCACTTGTCCTTGTTGAACCTCATCAGATTTCTTTTGGCCAATCCTCCAATTTGTCTAGATCATTCTGGACCCTATCTCTAGCCTCCAGCGTATCTACCTCTCCACACAGCTTAGTGTCATCCGTGAACTTGCCGCGGGTGTAATCCATCCCACCATCCAGATCATTAATGAAGATGTTGAACAAAACCAGCCCCAGGACTGACCCCTGGGGCACTCTGCTTGATACTAGCTGCCAACTAGACATTGAGCTGTTGATCACTACCCCTTGAGCTTGACGATATAGCCAGCTTTCTATCCACCTTATAGTCCATTCATCCAACCCATACTTTTTTAACTTGCTAGCAAGAATACTGTGGGAGACGGTGTCAAAAGCTTTGCTAAAGTCAAGGTATATCACGTCCACTGCTTTCCCCATATCCATAGAGAAAGCCATCTCATCATAGAAGGCAATTAAGTTGGTCAGGAACGACTTGCCTTTGGCGAATCCATGTTGACTGTTCCTGATCACATTCCTCTCTTCCAAGTGCTTCAAAATGGATTATTTGAGCACCTGCTCCATGATTTTTTCAGGGACTGAGGTGAGGCTGACTGGTCTGTAGTTACCTGGATTCTCCTCTTTCCCTTTTTTAAAGATGGGCACTATATTGGCCTTTTTCCAATCGTCCGGGATCTTCCCCCCAACTGCCACGAGTTTTCAAAGATAATGGCCAATGGCTGTGCAATCACATCAGGCAACTCCCTCAGCACCCTTGGATGCATTGCATTGGACTTGTGCATGTCCAGCTTTTCTAAATAGTCCTTAACCTGTTTTCATCACTGAAGGCTGCTCACCTCCTCCCCATACTGTGCTGCCCAGTGCAGCAGTCTGGGAGCTGCCCTTGTCTGTGAAGACCAAGGCAAAAAAAGCACTGAGTACTTCAGCTTTTTCCACATCGTCTGTCACTAGGTTGCCTCTCCCATTGAGTAAGGGTCCCACACTTCCTCTGACCACCACCTTTTTCCTAACATACCTGTAGAAACCCTTTTTGTTACCCAATATTTTTAAACTGTATTTATAGTCTTCTGTCCAAGTTTCCACTTCTTCTAAGCTTCCTTTTTGTGTTTAAGGTCACCAAAGATTTCTCTGTGAAGCCAAGCTGGTTGCCTGTCATATTTGCTATTCTTTCTGCACATCAGGATGAGATACCTCCAGAGTACTCAGAGATCCTTACTATCTTGGACTACCTTCTTTCCTTAAAGAAGTCAGGTCTGTATCTCAGCTCACTGCCTGTGCAATTGTCAGCAATCAACACCTGCCTGTATTCTAGCCAAGGCCTCACGTTGCCAGGGAAGACAGAAAATTCCATTCTCTGGGTGTCTGTTGAGCCTTAGCTTTCTGCCTGCAAAGGACAAAACCCTTCAAGCAATCTCCAAGTTCCTTCATTTCTATTTCTGGGTGGATAAAGGGAAAGCACTCTCCTCACAGACATTCTAAATGGATCTCAAGTTGCATCCTGCTTTGCTATGAGCTCCTCAAAATATGCGGGCTCATTCAACCAGAGCCCAGGCTGCCTCATGGCTTCTCTTCAGGGTGTTGTCCTGGAGATGGGTAGAGTGGCTACATGAGGCTCTGTGCATATCTTTACTAGACATTACGATATGGTACAAGCTTCTTCAGCAGATGCATCCTTCAATACAGCAGTCCTGCATGGTTCCTTGCATCCTTCTTGTCAATGAATATTGCTTGCAAGTTACCCACAGTGGAATAGCCATAGGGATCACCCCTCAAAAAAGAAAGGAAAGCTATTTATCTCACAGTGACTGAAATTCTTTGAAATGTGTGGTCTCTCCTACACCACTTCTTTGGATCCTTTTCTAAGTCATTTGTGGTAGAAAAGGAACCGGGAAACAGGTCGGTCCATATCTCCCTTTATGCCTTGAGTTAAGAGCACAAGGAGACACAGGGTGCAGGTGTAGACCAGTGGACATTGCTAGTGAAAAATCTTTTGGTCTTAGGGAGACACAATGTGTAGGCACCTGTCTGACAGTGGGGATTACATGCCTCACTCACTTAGTGTAGGTCTACGCTTACATTGGCATGTAGAGTACAGACACCACTGGTATTTATGCACATGCTAGCTGGGCATGCGAAGATGAGAGGGCACTGCTTAGGCAAGTAGAGTATAGACAAGCTAAAATCTTAAAGTATCCTTGTGTGGCTCTCTACGTGCCAAAGCAGTACCTCCCACGCCCACACTGCTGTTTTTAGCAGTGTAGCGTCCCTCTGCAAGCGTCTTTCCCTGTTGCAATGAAAGGCTCTCGGGTGCGTGCGGGGGGGCTGGCAGGGGAGAGGCAGCAGGGAAAGGATCTGTCGGCTCCCTGTTGCTGGAGTCTTTCTGCACTGCCTCCCCCTTGCCGGAGCCTTTCACCGCCACATGTTGCGGCACACCTCACTGTGGGCGCAACCTACCTTTCACTCCCTCTGTAGCTACATGTCGCTGCAAGTGTAGACAAAGCCTTAGTAAATTCTATTAGATGCCTATCTTTAGGCACCTAAATATCTTTATAAATCTGACCCCTCGTTTGTGAGACTAATTGCTGGCTGCTTAAAAACACAATGCTAAAGGGTGCTGCAGTATGTCAACATTTTCTAGAGGCTGGATGAAGTGTTAATTATGTGTTTGGATTTCGAAGTTTGTCTCTAGACCATGGGTTCAAAGCAGGCCTACATCAGCAATGACTGAACATTCTGTGTTTAGTAGCTATGTGAAATTACTAGTTGTGTGACACAAGTAGAAGACAGTTTTCCACATCACAGGCACCAAACTGGTACTAAATATTAGTTAGGCAAAAATAGATACTTAGCAGTAGACTGTTGAAAAATAGCAAAATGATTTTAAAAATAGTTCTGAAGTTGTTTCCATTTCACAAGGTTCTAAAGGGACCCATTTTTTGCAAAAAAATTTTTTTGCAATTTGTCTCAATTTTTTAAATTACTGAAGTTTTTCTTTTTTTTCTGTGAAAACTGGGTTTGTGGTAAATGAGACACTTTAAAATAAATAAATAAATTCAGTCCAGGGGAAAAAACCTCTCAAAAATGGAAAATGTTGATGTCCTCAATTTCTCATGATGACACTTGCAGCACTGTTTATTTAATCTAATTTTCATTAATCAACACTAGTGTAACTATATCAGTGGTACAGAATGTGCTTACATACGAAAGATTAAACAATTGGAGGTAAAACAGGTCATGGCAATCCAGCGCTGAGCATTCCCACAACTTGCAGAAGGCACATAGTCCGCAAAACTGACAGATACAAATCTCCCTTTTTTATTTTTTTAATCAACTGAAAAAAAGGTCTGCAAGCCATAGACTCTCTAGCATATAATCCTAAAATTTAGAGGTAGTTGTTTTGCTGTGTTTAGTGTGACGTTACACTCCATACTCTTCATACAAATATTGTTATGATATGAATATGGCATAACTAAGATGTTTTTATGCAAGACGAGTCATGTGAGATCCTTGGGAAGGTTATGATTTACTGAATATCCATAGGGACCACATATATCAAAGAACTCCAGTTACTATAAAGTAAGTAACCTTCCTTTCGACTAGAGACCAAGAAGAGAGACCTTACTTTAAAGTATTATCAAAATGATAAGACATTGCTGCAACATACTGTTAATATTTTGCTGTCTCAACTTTTGTTATGAGAACCCAGTTTTGGGCCTCAGTCCTGCAATCTCATCTGCACTGGTGATTTCTTGTACCTGCTGATAACTCCAGTTATTTCAATATGGCTCTGTGCAGGCATGGGGAACTGATTCGGCAGATCTGATTGTAGGATCAGAAACCTGGAAGGCCTTTTCTTCTGGAATCCAGCCATGTATTTATTTATTCTTGATTGAACTGGAAGGGGTGATTACTTCTGTGTGTCTCAAAAAGCTCTGAAGATCTCCCCACTACCCTTCTTCCTGTTTTTAAAAGCGTCAATTTAAGGCTCTGCATTATACATCCTTCTGGCTAAGGGAGACTAGATGGGATTCCAGTATCTGTGGAAAAACTGTGTTCTAATTGTCCTCTCTCAGTTCATGCATCATATATGTATTTTTCCAACCAATTCTTTTTTTGTCTGTACAAATGTAATCTGTAGGATTTATTGTCAAATTAATAATAATTCAAACCAGTCACCTGCACTGTCCTGCTAAAGTGCTTACATACGTGTTGTTATATTGCACTACATGCATAGAATTTTGCCATTTTTTGTTTTAATTTGTTTACTATTTTTCTAGTAAGACAGCAGAATAGGTGTAGGTGTGGTGGACTTGCTCCTATGTAAGGATATGTATGTAAGGATTCATGGAATTTTATCATGTTACCTGCAGCCACCATTTTTAGTTCACTTTTCTGAGAAAGAGCCCCCCGCAATTCCTTTTTAATAAGTATGGAAAGTTTTGGTAGCAAATGAAGATTTGAGTATAGGCAACTCTCAAATACGCTTTTTTAACAGCTAAAACCCATAGCTTTTTAAAGTTTCGGAAGTCTACTGTGGAAACTTACTTCTCAAAGTAGTAAACCTACGAGGGGGAAGTGTGGGACCCTGTAGAGGCCTGTAGTGCTTTCTAGTTTAATTGTACAAACAAAAAATGAGTAATTTGAACTATAACCTCAACTGAATACTAATTCAGTGTGACAAGGTAAATTGCCTAGTAAGATTGATTTATGTAATCTATTACCTACTCAGGCTAGTCTCATATTCAGTTCTTAGGCAACCAAAATGTTGTATCTCGTAAGATACTGGGATAGTTTAAGCGAGGTTACAGCGTGGTTGGCAAATTGCTTTTATTGGTTTGTCCTAACTTCTAAATCTAAGTGAAAAATATTTGTATTACATTTAATTTTAATTGTAGTAATAGGATTGCACTGATCAAGTAAGTTTGAGAGAGAAAAAAACGTTTCTTTTGCAGATACTAGGTGACTGCTGCTTGTGCTCTTTTGTGTTTTGTTCTGGGGAATGCTTGATGCTGACATTTTTGGCACTGCGGTGGCATGAAAACAGTTTCAAATTCATTAGGTGAGTTCAAAGTTATTTGAAATTTTGCCAGTTTTACAAGGAATAGTTGATTTATTTTTGATCAAGCATTTTGAAGTCAAGTTTTCAGAGTAATGAATGGACAACCTTGGACACTTTTATGTCAAACTAGTTTATGAATACCAATACTTAAGGTGAATGAACAAATCAGGTATTTGCAAGCACGCATGGCTAGCCTGCATTGCTTATATATACACATAAGCTAGTCATGCACAGAGATATAAACAACAAATGTACCTCCCTAACTTGGAATACAGAGCCCGTAATGTTTAATTTAAAAAAACAAGCAATTTTATTTCAGAGCAAATTATAACTATATACGTTGATCTGTTTTTACTGTTGATTTTTGGCAAGAAGCTGCTCAGAGGCAATGTCAGCTAATTTGCATAAAGCATAGGAGTTCTGAGCTGAGGTTTTCTGCTCCAATCTTATCTTTTGTGAAAGAGCAACTGCATACACTTAACGAGAGAGAGAGTTGGGGGGGAATTTCTATTTAGAGCCTAATGATTTGGATGTGTGCCATAAACTTTTACTCGTGCATCTCCTGACCTGGAAATGAATGCTGTTAACATGCCTCTGTGCAGAAAAAAGTCAAGGAAAGTGTGGGCCCCTTACTGAATTAGGGAGGCAACCTAGTGACAGAGGATGTGGAAAAAGCTAATGTACTCAATGCTTTTTTTGCCTCTGTCTTCACAAACAAGGTCAGCTCCCAGACTACTGCACTGGGCAGCATAGCATGGGGAGGAGGTGACCAGCCCTCTGTGGAGAAAGAAGTGGTTCGGGACTATTTAGAAAAGCTGGACAAGCACAAGTCCATGGGGCCGGATGCGCTGCATCACAGAGTGCTAAAGGAGTTGGCGGATGTGATTGCAGAGCTGTTGGCCATTATCTTTGAAAACTCATGGTGATCAGGGGAGGTCCTGGATGACTGGAAAAAGGCTAAGTGGTGCCCATCTTTAAAAAAGAGAAGGAGGAGGATCCGGGGAACTACAGGCTAGTCAGCCTCACCTCAGTCCCTGGAAAAATCATGGAGCAGGTCCTCAAGGAATCAGTTCTGAAGCACTTAGACGAGAGGAAAGTGATCAGGAACAATCAGCATGGATTCACCAAGAGCAAGTCATGCCTGACTAATCTAATTGCCTTCTATGACAAGATAACTGGCTCTGTGGATGAGGGGAAAGCAGTGGACGTGTTAGTCCTTGACTTCAGCAAAGCTTTTTATAAGGTCTCCTACAGTATTCTTGCCAGCAAGTTAAAGTAGTATGGACTGGATGAATGGACTATAAGGTGGATAGAAAGCTGGCTAGATTGTTGGGCTCAACGGGTAGTGATCAATGGCTCCATGTCTAGTTGGCAGCCGGTATGAAGTGGAGTGCCCCAAGGGTCGGTCCTGGGGCCTTTTTTGTTCAATATCTTCATTAATGATCTGGAGGATGGTGTGGATTGCACCCTCAGCAAGTTTGCAGATGACACTAAACTGGGAGGAGAGGTAGATAGGATACAGAGGGACCTAGACAAATTGGAAGATTGGGCCAAAAGAAATCTGATGAGGTTCAACAAGGACAAGTGCAGAGTCCTGCACTTAGGACGGAAGAATCTCATGCACCGCTACAGACGAGGGACCGAATGGCTAGGCAGCAGTTCTACAGAGAAGGACCTAGGGGTTACAATGGACGAGAAGCTGGATATGAGTCAACAGTGTGCCCTTGTTGCCAAGAAGGCCAATGGCATTTTGGGCTGTATAAGTAGGAGGATTGCCAGCAGATCTAGGGACGTGATCGTTCCCCTCTATTCGACATTGGTGAGGCCTCATCTGGAGTACTGTGTCCAGTTTTGGGCCCCACACTACAAGAAGGATGTGAAAAAATTGGAAAGCGTCCGGCGGAGGGAACAAGAATGATTAGGGGACTGGAACACATGACTTATGAGGAGAGGCTGAGGGAACTGGGATTGTTTAGTCTGCGGAAGAGAAGAATGAGGGGGGATTTGATAGGTGCTTTCAAGTACCTGAAAGGGGGTTCCAAAGAGGATGGATCTAGACTGTTTTCAGTGGTAGCAGATGACAGAACAAGGAGGAATGGTCTCAAGTTGCAGTGGGGGAGATTTAGTTGGAGAGTAGGAAAAACTTTTTCACTAGGAGGGTGGTGAAGTGGAATGTGTTATCTAGGGAGGTGGTGGAATCTCCTTTCTTAGAAGTTTTTAAGGTCAGGCTTGACAAAATCCTGGCTGGGATGATTTAGTTGGGGATTGGTTCTGCTTTGAGCATGGGGTTGGACTAGATGACCTCCTGAGGTCCCTTCCAATCCTGATATTCTGTGATTCTACGATCAGAAAAGTTTGAGATATTAGACATATTAGATCGTCCAGTCCATTCCCAGCCAAAACTATATTGTTTCCTACAGTATATTGTTCAGTGTTTGGCTAGTGTTTTGTGCAAATCTCAAGAGATGAAGCTTCTATCACTTTTTTTGGGAGATTAGCCTAGAATATAGTGTAACTCACTGTCAGGAAGTATTCCTGACAGTTTTCCTATATTTTCCCTGTCTTAGTTTCTTCCTATTAGTCTGTGATACACCCCCATACACACCTTAGGTAACTCGTCCTCCTCTCTTGCTTCCTTCAAATATTTATAAATTGTGTTTTTACTGTACCCCTGTTCGTCATTTCTAGGCCTGGTCTACACACAGGTTGTGTATTAGAATAACTGTGGTGGTTGCTGGAACGGAGACTTTTTACTGATATATTTCAGAGTAACAGCCGTGTTAGTCTGTATTCGCAAAAAGAAAAGGAGTACTTGGGGCACCTTAGAGACTAACCAATTTATTTGAGCATAAGCTTTCGTGAGCTACAGCTCACTTCATCGGATGCATACTGTGGAAAATACAGAAGAGGTTTTTATACACACAAATCATGAAAAAATGGTGTTTTATCACTACAAAAGGTTTTCTCTCCCCCCACCCCACTCTCCTGCTAGTACCCGCATGGCCCCACAGTACGCTGACGTTTTTATGGCTGACTTAGGGGACGAGAGCTGAGGAAGCGTTGTTCTAACGCCCCTACTCTACTTGCGCTATATTGATGACATCTTCATCATCTGGACCCATGGAAAAGAAGCTCTTGAGGAATTCCACCATGATTTCAACAATTTCCATCCCACCATCAACCTCAGCCTGGTCCAGTCCAAGGTAACCTATTTCCCCTTGTTTTCCTAACCAACCCCCCCCACCCCCCCAACACACACGCAGACAAACCCACTCTCCTGTTGGTAATAGCTTATCTAAAGTGATCACTCTCCTTACAATGTGTATGATAATCAAGGTGGGCCATTTCCAGCACAAATCCAGGGTTTAACAAGAACGTGGGGGGGAGGGGAGATAGGTTACCTTGCATAATGACTTAGCCACTCCCAGTCTCTATTCAAGCCTAAGTTAATTGAATCCAATTTGCAAATGAATTCCAATTCAGCAGTCTCTCGCTGGAGTCTGGATTTGAAGTTTTTTTGTTGTAATATCGCAACTTTCATGTCTGTAATTGCGTGACCAAAGAGATTGAAGTGTTCTCCGACTGGTTTATGAATGTTATAATTCTTGACATCTGATTTGTGTCCATTTATTCTTTTACGTAGAGACTGTCCAGTTTGACCAATGTACATGGCAGAGGGGCATTGCTGGCACATGATGGCATATATCACGTTGGTGGATGTGCAGGTGAACGAGCCTCTGAGAGCGTGGCTGATGTTATTAGGCCCTATGATGGTGTCCCCTGAATAGATATGTGGGCACAGTTGGCAACGGGCTTTGTTGCAAGGATAGGTCCCTGGGTTAGTGGTTCTGTTGTGTGGTATGCGGTTGCTGGTGAGTATTCGCTTCAGCTTGTGGGGCTGTCTGCAGGCAAGGACTGGCCTGTCTCCCAAGATTTGTGAGAGTGTTGGGTCATCCTTCAGTATAGGGTGTAGATCCTTGATAATGCGTTGGAGGGGTTTTAGTTGGGGGCTGAAGGTGACGGCTAGTGGCGTTCTGTTATTTTCTTTGTTAGGCCTGTCCTGTAGTAGGTGACTTCTGGGAACTCTTCTGGCTCTATCGATCTGTTTCTTCACTTCTGCAGGTGGGTATTGTAGTTGTAAGAATGCTTGATAGAGATCTTTTAGGTGTTTGTCTCTGTCTGAGGGGTTGGAGCAAATGCGGTTGTATCGCAGAGCTTGGCTGTAGACGATGGATCGTGTGGTGTGGTCAGGGTGAAAGCTGGAGGCATGTAGGTAGGAATAGCGGTCAGTAGGTTTTTGGTATAGGGTGGTGTTTGTGACCATCGTTTATTAGCACTGTAGTGCCCAGGAAGTGGCTCTCTTGTGTGGACTGGACTAGGCTGAGGTTGATGGTGGGATGGAAATTGTTGAAATCATGGTGGACTTCCTCAAGGGCTTCTTTTCCATGGGTCCAGATGATGAAGATGTCATCAATATAGCGCAAGTAGAGTAGGGGCGTTAGGGGACGAGAGCTGAGGAAGCGTTGTTCTAAGTCAGCCATAAAAACGTCAGCGTACTGTGGGGCCATGCGGGTACTAGCAGGAGAGTGGGGTGGGGGGAGAGAGAACCTTTTGTACTGATAAAGCACCCATTTTTTCATGATTTGTGTGTATAAAAACCTCTTCTGTATTTTCCACAGTATGCATCCGATGAAGTGAGCTGTAGCTCACAAAAGCTTATGCTCAAATAAATTGGTTAGTCTCTAAGGTGCCACAAGTACTCCTTTTCTTTTTACTGATATAGTTATACTGGTACAGTCCTTTGTGAATGCAGTAGAACTGGTATAAAGATGCTGTATATTGATATAGCTTATTCCCCTTCCCATGTGGGAAGCACATTAATAGGGGTATAACTGCATCCACACTATGAGGGTTGTACTCTCATGTTAACTATGGGAATTAAAGTGGTACAACTTTTATGTATAGACAAAGCTTTGCCTATTTAGCCCTTCTTCAGAAATCAATCCCTCCCACCACCTAATCATGAGCATTGCTTTTCTCTGACCTTGCTTCCATTTGTTAATACTATTTCTTCAAGTGATTGTTCATGTTGATTCCAATCAGGTCTGCGCGTGCCACATGAATGGTCGTTGGAAACTTTTTCCCTCAGCAGCTCCTGCTGGGTTGGCTAGGGAGCTCCCTGGAGTGCTGCCCTGATAGCGCTCAATATATAACCCTGCCAACCCGACCCCCTTTCAGTTCCTTCTTACCATCTGTGGCGGCACTGGAACTGCATTTCACTTGCTTGCAAGTGTTCCCTTAGCTGTTCCTTAGTCCTACCCAGTTCTTGTTTTGTAGTTAGTTTATTATTATTTGTAGTTCTTCCCTCATCCCATGTTGGGCTTCGGGGCATGTCTCAACCACAAGAATTTAAATCTTGCAGTGTATGCAAGAAGCCTATGCCCAATAGCGGCCCCACGACTCGTGCCTGTGGTGTCTATGGGAGGCGCAACAGTGTGAGCCCTGCAAGATTTGTCGGGCTTTCAAGCCCAGCGCTAGGAAGAAATGCGACTTCCGTTTGAAGCAGCTATTAATGGAAGCCACACTCCATCCAGCAGCACCTGACTGCCAAGTCCCAGGCCCGAGGTCGGTGCGGAGCACCCCCGGCGTCGGTCCGTGAATCGGTACCAAGGAAGGACTCTGGTGCTAGATGCCCTCGGTACTGGAGATCCCCGGCACTGCAGTGTGGAGCGGCCCCCTGGCACTGGTCAACATCACCGGTGCCCCACAAACACCATAAGAAGGTGGACAGAGGATGTTCTCCTCAGAGAGCAAGACCATCCGAGAAGACTTTGCTCCTCAGAGGAAGGACTCTACTTCCAAGCAGCAAGAGCTCGTGCCGTCGACTCTGGCACCCCAGTTGGCACCGTTGAGCCCGGCACTCAGTGACTCTCTGGCGGGGCAGTGGTTGGTGGAGGAATTGGAACCCCCCTTCCCCCCGCCACCCCAAACACTTTTGAGGCTGCAAAGGAACTTATAGAAGGTACTGTGCCTCGGCCCCTTACTGTTAGAGAGAAGCATCCAGCACTGTCCAGACAGGTGCCATCTAGAGGCAAGCCCACGATGATGCTCTCCATCGCCCGACCGGCACTGTTCCCGGTCTCCATCTCCGCAACACCCCCCAGCACCGGCCCCAGTACAAGATCGCCCAGTGTAGGGAGCGTGATGATCTGTGTCTCCAGCACTGAGGGGTCGGTACTGATCACGGTCACCCTCTCTCGACTGGCACCGAGACACGGCACAGGAACACAGGAGCTGTTCTCGATCATGGGACAGCCGGCACTGATCCTCTACATGATCATTGCAGCAATGATCCCTGACTTCCTCTTCCTGGCACCTTCCGCCAGCTCAGGAATCATCGACACCGCCCTGGTCGTCGTCCTCGGACTCTGAGGCAGACTCCTACTACCTGCGGCGCAGTAGGCACAGGTTGGATAAACGTCAGACACGCACAGTCGACCTGGCAGCCACAGTGGCCACCTGCTGTGCAGTGGCCCTTCTGAACCCACAGGGCTTACTATCAGTCCCTGGCTATCTCTTCCAGGGTTTCTAGGTCTGTAGCATCGGGGCATCCTCCTGCACGGTCACCGGCGGACAGACCTGCCCTTTGTGCTACAGAGGCGACCCGATCGAGACCTCCCCGTCGTACTACAGAGTGGGCAGCAGAACCGACTCCAGACCCACCCATAGCCCGGTCACATCTGACTGTGCTGAACCACTGGACGCCAATGCTACCCAGAGCAACCTGAGCACATAGTGGATCTTGAGGACCCTGTACCCCCACTGGCTTTCTTGTCATCTTCGCCTGATGAGGCAGTGGCAGGAGCGTCCGCTTCAGGTTCTCTGCCCATTGACTACAGGGTGCACCAGGATCTGCTCCGCCGCATTGCCCATAACATGGGCCTACAGGCAGAGGAAGTAATCAAGTCTAAGGACTTGATGGTGGACATTCTCACCCTGGAAGTTCCTTCCAGAATGGTGTTGCTAGTCATTAAAACTATTTACAACTATTATAATACCCTCTGGCAGACTCCAGCCTCCATTCTGCCCACCGCCAAGGGTATGGACAGAGAATACTTTGTTCTCTCCAAGGGATATGAATTCTTATTCTCCCACCCACACCCTTGCTCCCTGGTAGTCTCGGCCGTAAATGAGAAGGAGTGCCAGGGGCAGCACGCGCTGGCTCCCAAGGCTGAAGAGGCCAAATGTATGGACCTCTCTGACAGGAAAGTTTATGCCGTTGGGGGCTACACCTGAGGATGGCTAACCAACAAGCTATCCTCAGCAGGTATAATTTTAACTCATGGGACTCTATGTCCAAAAAGGAGTTGCTCCCCACTGAGTCGAAGGCTGAGTTCTCAGCCACTGCTTTCCCCTCCTTGACCAGAGCCGAGACATCACTGCAGGTTTCCCTTGACTTGGCTGACTCTGCGGCACATACCATCTCCTCTGGTGTGGTCATGAGAAGAACCACATGATTCCAAGCTTCCGGGCTTCCCCCGGAAGTTCAGCAGACCCTACAGGACCTTCCCTTTGGCGGTGCAGGGGCTGTTTTCAGACCAGACGGACTCGAGGCTTCACAGTCTAAAAGACTTGAGGGCAATTATGAAATCTCTGGGGATGAACACTCCTGCTACCCAGAGAAAACCCTTCAAGCCTCAACCCCAACAGCAGCAGAGGCAATACCAGCCCCTCCTGAGGCAGGATTCATACCGCTGTAGGGGCAGGAATAATAGGCGTAGACCTTCCAACCCTTCCTCAGCCAAGGGCAGGGCCCGACCAAGCCATCGTCAGGGTCCAAGAAAGGATTTTCAAGGGATGTCTGAGGATGGCGTACCAGTCACTATCCCAGATCCTTCCTCCCGCTTCTGAACCATCTACCCCTCTTCTACTGTGTGTGGTCCCATATAACATTGGACCACTGGGTTCTTCGCATGGTAGAAGTGGGATATTCTCTCCAATTCTGCTGCTCCTCCCCACTGTCCCACCACCCTTCCCCATCTCTTCTCTCAACCTTTCCAGGCTACTATACCCCTTTCAAGAGTCTGATTTGTCTTGTCTACCCCCAGGTTTCACCTCACTTAAAAACTACTTGCTTAGAAAATCAGACATAAGAATACAAAAGTAGCACAGCACACTATTACTGAAAATTGCTTATTTTCTCATTTTTACAATATAACTATAAAATGACTGGAATATAAATATTGTACTTACATTTCAATGTATAGTATATAGAGCAGTATAAACAAGTCATTGTATGTATGGAATTTTAGTTTTGTACTGACTTTGCTGGTGCTTTTTACGTAGCCTGTTGTAAAACTAAGAAAATATCTAGATGAGTTGATGTATGCCCTGGAAGACCTCTGTGTACCCCCAGATGTACAAGTTCCCCTGGTTGAGAACCACTGATCTAGACAACCCCTGGCAGGTGTTTGTCTAACCTGCTATTAAAAATCTCCAATGATAGAGATTCCACAATCCCCCGAGGCAATTTATTACAGTGCTTAACCACCCTGACAGTCAGGAAGTTTTTCCTACTGTCCAACCTAAACCACCCCTGCTGCAATTTAAGCCTATTGTTTCTTGTCCTATCCTCAGAGGTTAAGGAGACCCCCCGCTCCCCAGACTAAACAAACCCAATTTCCTCATAGGTCACGTTAGTTTTCGTTGATCTTCTCTGGACTTTCTCCAGTTTGTCCCCCAAATCCTTTTCCACAGTACGCTTTCATAAGCAGTCATTGCCGATTTTGTAGATGTACAACTGATTGTTCCTTCCTAAATGGAGTACTTTGTGTTTGTCCTTATTGAATTTCAACCTGTTTACCTCAGACTATTTCTCCAGTTTGTCCAGATCATTTTGAATTTTAATCCTATCTCCAAAGCACTTGTAACCCCTCCCAGCTTGGTATCGTCCATAAACGTTATAAGTGTACTTTCTATGCCATTGTCTAAATAACTGATGAAGATATTGAACAGAACCGGACCCAGAACTGATCCCTTTTGGGACCCTACTCGATATGCCCTTCCAGCTTGAGTACAAACCACTGATAACGGCTCTCTGGAAACAGTTTTCCAACCAATTGTGCACCCACCTTCTAGTAGTTTCATTTGGTTGTATTTCCCTAGTTTGTTTATGCACCATTATTTATCATTTAATATAATTTTTTTTAACAGTTCTTTACCTTATCATATCCACTGGGCACAGCAAGCATGTTCTCTGCCCACTCTGGTTCCAGTGTGTGAGTCAGTAAAGTCGAGAGGAGCTTTGCTTACTGCATTTTCAAGGGATGGACTTTTACTGGCAGTAGCCGTTAATCAAAATGATCCAAAGGTATGACTGGTAGAAAGTAGAGCACTAAAGCTAATCTTGCAAATAGAATACAGTTTGGCAAAAGTGACCTTTATTAAATTGTTTTAGAATTGCCTCTCAGATAGGCTTTCTATTTAATCATAACCGTATTTATAGCTAGGAAGTTCTTCAGAAAAGCATGGCTCTCAGGAAGATGGATCATCTGTTTGACTCTCAAAACACCAAACTTTATATAGAAATTCTCTCCGACTACCACACTATATCTGACCTCCCATTTCTAGGCAAAGTTATTGAGAAAGCAGTGACAACTAAGCTGAAGCAACATGTTGCATCTGCCATTATCCTGAATGCTTAACAGTCAGGCTACAGCCTGAAGCACAGAATCAACACAGCCCGGCAGGAACTGTTCTTTGAGTAATGGTCCCTATTGTATTCCATTGTGGGAGGTTATGCATGTGCACCATGTGCCCGCAGCTGGTGAATTTGAAAAGTGTCTGTTGGTCTGTGCGTGTGACCTGGCTCACCTCATGCCTCCATCTGACAGGATAAAGGGCGGGGCAGACCGCCTCTGCATTTCCTTCTCACCACTACATACTCCTTTTCGTAACGACCAGCGTCCGTAGCTTCAGCTTTGTCCTGCAAAATAAGAATTAGTTTTGTAAATAGTTTTAACAGTTATACAGTTTTTATAGTCTACAGTTTAGTGTTTTATAGATGTATTATAGATTTATTCTCTTTGACATATTGCTCAGTAGCTTTTCCATCAGAGACCCTATGAACGACCTCACAAGAGACAGAAGGTTCAAATGACGTGCTTCCCCATAGCAACAGGCTATGTATCTCCATCTCAGCCCCTACCTTGATGTTGTTTTTAATGGGCGCTTGAGAGCTGCACGTCACTAAGCCCAACACTTCCTGACCCCTACACACTGTTTGGGGGTTGTTTAGCACTCTTTTCAACACCTGAAGTGCAATAACAATGGACAAGTGGGTGGTGAACATCATCCAATCTGGCTAAATCCTAGAGTTTGCATCCCTACCTCCCCCCAAAAACCCTCTCCACCCCTGTTCAGGAACCACTTTCACAAGAGTATTCTCAAACAAGATGAACTCCCTGTTGTAGTGAGGATTGATAGAATTCTTCCCTATGCAGTACAAAGGGAGTGGGTTTTTCCTCTCCTTGCTTCCTGTTACTCAAAAAGAAGGGCAGTTGGAGACCTATCCTCAACCTCTGCCATCTCAACTGCTTCATTCACAAATTCAGATTTCTCATGATCACGTTGGAATATGTATCGTCCCCAGAGTCTTGATCAAGATCTTCTCAGTAGTAATAGTAGCTCACATCAGAAGTCGTGGTCTCATTGTCTTCCACTGTCTCGCTGACTTTCTCCTTGTCACCAGGAAGCCTATGCATCAACTTTTATGATGCTGCACCTCTTCTCTTCACTGGGAGTCAGAGTAAACGCTGAAAACTCCAGTTCCATGTGGCAAACTCCAGTTGCATGTGGCAAACTACCAAGCCCTGTTGGTGAAGTATGACTCTAACCATATTCTGAATTCACTCATTTTGTTGAACATCTGCCACAGGACCAGAGGGAACAATTTCATGCTCTCATTTTGGAGAGGAAATTGCTAGCTAAAACCTCCCTCCAAGGTACCCTAGATTCTACGGACATGGCTTCTAGATCCCTAGCCAAAGCCTTCACAGATCTTTGGACTGTTAGAGGAAATCTAGACCCCAGAAAAGGGAACCCCACCCCCTTCTACAGCTACTTTATCTACACCTCCCTGTAAGAAACTGTTTTTATGTCCTGGACAAGGACCTCAATCTACCTACCTTCCCAGATCATGTGCTGAACAATTCCATCCAACCCCCTTTTGGACATCAGGTATCCCACTTCCTCACTGCCTTGGAATAGATTACCTCAGACAGATGGATTTTGGAGGTGATCCATGTGGGGTATTCCATCTTCTTTCACTGACTGAGATCTCTTGAAACAAGAGGTCCGGTCTCTTGTACTCTTGGGGGCAATGAAGTCATTTCCCCCAGAGTTTGTCAGAAGGGAATTCTGTTCCAACTATTTCCATGTTTCCAAAAGGGATGGAGGTTGGAGACTGATCCTCAACCTAAGAAACCTGAATCCTTTTCCAGGACTACAGGATGGTGACACTAGCCACTATAATTCCATCCTGAGATTGGTTCGTCATCCTCGACCTCAAGGATGCCTAATTTCATATAGCTATCCACCCTTTCAGAAACACAGCCTGCAAACAATTGCAAGGACCTGCCTACAACTTGTGGTCCACATGGCAGACTCCACATTCATCACACTTTAGGCGAGGCTGCACCTTAGGTGCTTTCAGATATGGCTAAGGTCTGTGTTCACTCCAAACAGATACAGTTTTTCCAAACATGTCACAGTACCTCAGAAAGTTCTAAACTCTCTCAGGTGGTGGTGTTGGAAGGTCTGTGTTGGAACCCCATTCTCACATTCCCCACTCTGAGATCCTTATAACAGATGTTTCTCTTCTGGGATGGGGAACTCGCCTCACAACCCAGAGCAAGTGGTCTGCACAAGAGGTCACAGTCCACATCACATCCACATTCTGGAGCTGAGAGCAGTTCATTATGCTTGTCAACGCTTCCTTCACCCCTCAGTCAGTTTAATGCTGGACAACAGAGCAGCAATATAGTCTATCAACCCACAGGGCAGAGCAAGATCCCTATCCTTATGCATATAGTTACTAAGGATATGGTACTGATGCATCACCCATCAGACAGACTGCTGAGATTTCTATCTCCCAGGCCTCCAGAATACAGTTGCAGACTCCCTAAGCACATGTTTTCTTTAGGACCATAAACAGTAGCTCAACAATTCAATCTTCCACAGCATTTGTCAAATCTGTGGTCTCATAAAAGCAGACCTCTGCCAGTCCAAACATTAAATGTCACCTTTTCTGTTCCAATGGAAGATACGGTCTCAACTCATTGTGAGATGTTCTGATAATACCATGGCCTATTGTTTGCTTATCTGTCTCTACCTCAAGACCTTACTCAAACTTCATCAGGAAAGAGTGAAGGTTATTCTCCTAGTGCTATCCTGGCCAAGACAAGTGTGTACTTGAATCTCCTCTACCTGTCTGTGTCAACACTTCCCTGACTTCATCTCAGGAATCATCTCTTATTATGGAACTCTGGGACCCTGATCCATCCCAACCCTTCCTCCTTGAACCTGAGATCGCGGTTCTGAAATGGTTCTCATGCATGGCACTAACCTGTTTGGGTAAGGTCCAATCAGTTCTCTTATCTATCAGGAAACTTAGTACTTGCAAAACTTACCTTCAAAAGTGGAAATGTTTCCACTCCTACTGTTCCGTTCACTCTTCCCAAGCCTCAGAGGTTCTGCTTTCCAAAATCTTGGATTATTTGTTGGATTCAAAGTTGCAAGGCCTTTCAGTTGAACTCAGAGTACATTTGACCATTATCGCAACCTTCCATTCACCCATCAGTGATTTCTCAGTCTTTGTCCATCCAACAACAGTTAGATTCCTCAAGGACTCACACATCTTGTTTCTGCCTGTATGGAAGCCAGCCCATAGTGGGACCTAAATTTGTGCCCTCAGGAAACCTCCCTTTAAACCACTGGCCACCTGTTCTCTCTTCCAATTCTCACCCAAGACTTTGTTCCTCATAGTCATCACTTCAGTTAGACAAAGGGAGAGCTCAGTGCTTTTATGGCTGACCTGCTATGTACTACTGTCTATAAGTAAAGGTTGTACTGCATCCTCATCCTCACTTTCTCCAAAAGGTTTCTTTGGAACACCACGTTAATCAAGAGATTCGCCTGACAGTGTTCTACCCAAAACCTCATGTCTTTAGAGAGACCAGCCTGCATACACTAGACATCGGAAGGGCCCTCACCTATGTTGAAAGGAAAAGCCTGGAAAATCTGCTACCTTCTCGTTGAGTTACTGGTTGGGAGTCTTGTGCCGTGGATCATCAAGAGTCCTACTTGAAGAAGGAGTAGAGATTACTTTGAGATGTTTTGTTTCTGTGGGTGCTTCTGCCCTCCTTCCCTTTGGCTGTGGAGGCTCTGCTCCATGGTTGAGAAGGAACTGAGTGGTGGTAGGCCGTGGCTCCCTATATGTTGTTCTTTGGAGGCATGAGGTGCTGTTCTGCGTAGCCATGAGCCCGTGGACACCTCTTTGCATTCTCCATTTGAGAGCACACACATGTGCATACATCCTACAGTGGAGCACCGAAAGGGACAAACCATTTTGAAGAACTGAATTATTCTAAGATAAGGAACCACTCCTTCCATTCCAAATTCTTGAGGGGAGTGTGCTGTATTGGTCACAGACTCTTCTGTCCCTGTTCCCTTCCAAGCCTCATCCATTATGCCTCTATCCCTTCCAGCCTGTTCCTGTTTCAGTCCTGTCTTTTCCCTCCTCCTTGGCTCCTTGTTTCAGTCCCAGCCTCCCAGCATCCATTCTGCGTGGGACTGTTGTTCCCTGTCTATTCAAGTCAGTCGTCTTCCTTTTTCGTGCCACATGGGAGCCAGCTCTGGTGTCTGGAACCAGAGAGGACTGCAGCACCTGGGAGCAGCAATTAGAGGGAAGTCCAGCTCAGCCCCTATAACTGTGGGATGGAACATGCTCAATTCAGATGGAATCTTTGGAGAACTTTGCTGCCAAACTCTAACAAGTCAATGCTGAGAATATAATGAGATTTTGAAAGGTTTCCAATTTGGCCAAATTTAAGTACTTTTGCATGGGAATAGCAAAAGGCACATCCCTGACACACAGGCAAGCTGCTGCCAAATTTCAAATCCTTGCTACAAAAGTTGGAGGTTCTAGAGCTTTTGAATGAGAGAATTTTTTTATTGTGGGCAAAAGATTCTCAGATATTTTTCCTGGATGTGGCTGTATTGTTTTATCTGAAACTTTCCAGAAAAATTCAGTCTGCGGCAGACACCAGATAATTTCAACCCAAGTGATTAAAGTTTGCCAGACTTTCAAGCAACTGAAAACAAGGTCTTGTAATGGAAAATTTGGGCAGCCTAAGTATAGGCTGCACTGCCAGCTCTGCCTATGATTAACCTCTCTGTTTAACGAATATTGATATTATATGCCTAAATAAAGACATTACAAATCACAAGTTGATTTAATTTAAGTTACAAAGGTAAAAACGTACTTGTGTATTAATAAGCATGACTTATTATTTCTGCATATAGTAATGCAGACAAGATTTCAGTATGTAGTAATGTTTTCAGTACAACAAATCTAAGGCATAACTTGGTATTAGAAGTCTTTATTATGGTCAATTATTTAATTTTTTTTGTGCTTTATTTTTTTCTTCCCAGGCAACTCAGATTTTGTTTATAAATACACTGAATTTTGTTACTGTTTCTGGTAGCCTTAAAGGTTGTAGTAGCAAGAATCATGTGGTTCCATCCAAGTTTGTCAGGTCAGTATCTGAAGAGTAGAATTTAAGTTATTCTAAGAAGTAAAATCATTGTTACCTTGATTTGATAGGAAAGTAGACTTGTAAAGCTATTAATTTTTTCTATCTTTGTTAGGTCATACTGGGTAGGTGACATGAGCTGGACTCCCGACAGCCTTTTTCTGGCTTGCATGTTAAAACGTGGCTCCTTGATCTTACTGACTTGTATGGGTGAATTGCTGACCTTGGTTACTTCTGGTTGCTCTATAGAATTTGGACCAGCAGAGTTTATTCCCTTTCATCCACTAATAACATACAGGTGAGACAACCTGAAAGTTCAGATTTTTTTCTTTATCATTTGATCATATCTTCCTTTCTTACATGTTTTCTACTATTTAAAATAAATTTCATCTTTCAAATTAAGTCTTTCGGTTTCTCTCTTTTTCTCAATATCTGTTTCTCATTCATAGTTCTCTTCTAATTCTTATAATGGCTTTTGTCCTGATGAAAAATTGGCATTGTGGCAATGTAAGTATAAATTATTTGTGGCTTTTAGGGCTGGTTAAATTTTTAGATATTTCAGAGATTAACATTACCTAAAACCTGCATGTTGTTTTGTGATGGAAGAAATTCACTTTTTGTAAATGTTAAAAACTTGGATTAATTTTTAATGCAAGGATAACTTTGGTGGCTGAAGAATTAATTTACTGTAATTTTCTAATTGTGAGAGTTCCAAGATGGAATACGAAATTATAGCAATTGTATGTGAAAATAGAGTGTCTAAACAAAGCAGCTAGTTATATTTAAATAGCCTTTTGCAAGCCCAGAACCTTATTTTTCACATGCAATTTCTCACTCATATAAGAAGTACAGTTGTGCGTGCATTTTTGTTCAGTAGTGTGTATCGCTATTGGAAATTGCTTCTTGAAAATGAACAAAAGGCACTTCTAATATGTTATAACAAGAAATCACACGTACAATAGAAAATTTTATTTAACCTTAATTATAAGTTGCAGGTAGTTACAAAATGTCAATACATACAAGAATCTTTAAAATACTTTTTCTGTGAATCTGATTAATTTAATTAAAGATCGTGACTGTTAGCACTGATGGATTATCGCCAGGTATTGTCTCAGACTACTCTGCCAGTGCATTTAAATCCTTTTCTACATTAATCTATGTATAGTGTTTCAAAATGCCTGCCATCATCATATGTAAGACAGATCAACTGTGTTGTTCCAGTTTTTGTCGTTATTTAAGCAGTGTGTCTGTTGTGGCAGGATGTGAAGCATTTTTAGTGATTCGTTTGAAACCAACAAACTCCTTTTCTCTTGTGACCTTAACTTTGAACCCACAGATCTCCAGAGATGAAAAGATAGCACATTAATTCACCACATTACCGAGCTCCCTAATGCTAAGTCCTCTAGTATCTTACTACTGGCTTTAAAAACCTCTATACTAACCATTAAGTTTCAGGCATTCTTGTAACTTTGTACATAGAGATGGAGAAAAAAAATTGCTGGCCAATAACTTAAAAGAATTTGAAGTTACATGCTTGCAAATGGTATTGCAGTGCACACTTTCGTTGGCTGATTTAAAAATCAGAATTTTATTTTTTATATAGGGGAGGCAGAGTGGCCTACTGAGTAGAGTACACCTGGGTTCTATTCCAGACTCTGCTACTAGACTACTGAATGACCTTGCGCAAGTCACTTCGTATCTCTGCCTCAGTTTTTCCATCTGTAGTATGGGAATAGTGATATTGATCTCCTTTGTTGAAGCACTTTAAGATCAGCTGATGAAGACCTATATAGGAGCTAGGTGGTATTATGATATGTGAAAGACTATTTGTAATCGTAATACAACTGTTTGTTCACACATTCAGCTATTTACATTTTAGAGAACTTCTTAACATTTTAACTGTCAAGAAATGGAAATAACCAAATGTTTCACTGATAATTTGGAAATGCCATGGATCCAATCTTACAATGCATGTGCAAATACAGGGCCCATGGACTTCAATGGGAATCTTTTCTGTGTAAGGACTACAGAACTAGGTTCTGTGCATTGTATTTAAAAATTGTTGTAGAATGGCCAAGGAGTTTATTTTTAAAATAGACACAAAATACTAGTGTTCTTTATTACTTAACATACATGATTTTTATTAGTAGTCATTTAGAGCCCCATCCTGCAAAGATTTATCATGGACTCAACTTGATTAGTCTCCATGATAATGCGTAAAGTTAAGTATTTGCGTAAATCTTTGCAGAATTGGGGCCATATAGAGGACCATAAATTGATATGTTACTATATGATAGGTCTACATAACAAAATTCAAGATGTCAATATTTTGCTGTAGTAATTAGCAAGTAGCTAATTAAGGTTAAAAAAAGGCCCGTTAGTATTTGCACATTTTTCTGTTAAGCTTAACTTCTGTATTATGTCACGTTATATTATAACTTCCAACTTGGTGTTAAATTGCTTACACTATTACTTTGCCATCTTGCATTTGTGCACTTTTTGCTTAAATTTTCCCCTTGGAGAAAAATTGTATAAATTGCAAAAATTATTTTTTAAAACAAAATATGTATGTTTGATATTTTTATTTAATAGTTTTGCATATATTTGCTTTATTTTTTCTGATATATTTTTATTTTATTTGCTAGACCGCAACAGTCTGTGCAAGATTCTAGTCATTCTCTTGGTTCATCTGCCTCTGAAAGTGATCTTATGAGACAGAGATTTTCTGTAACATCACACTCAAGATTACCCTACCTCATTGTCTCTGATGGGTATATGGTTACAGTACTTAGGTTTTCTGATAATCTTTTACCATCTGGAGTTATGAGGTCACTTCTACTTGATTCAGCCCAAAGGCTTGAAAAGATACATCAGAGTCTGATGACACCTAAGGTACTGTTGGGTTGAGTGGTGGTGGTGGTTTTGTTTGTTTGTTTGTGTGTGTGTGGGTTTTTTTACATTAGAGGTTTTTTTTTTAATGATGAATTTTTAGTCAAAAGGAGAAAATAGTAAACACTATAATCTCTTTCAAACAGAGTATTACAAAATGCTTTCAAAGGCAACTGTGGAGTCATGTGCCTGTTTAGTCTTCGAAAGAACAATCATGATATATTCCTTTTAGTGCTCTGTGGAGGAAGGTTTTGAGGCAGACTTAGAATGGCAGTGATTTGAAAATCAGGCTCTGAATTTAAGTGAAACTGGATTTTCTTATATGCCCATGGAGAACAAAAAATGGTAGTACAGCGACTTGTTATACCTCAACCCTGTTCTGCATAGGCCACCTCTAGTGAGTAAGAAGGTAATTTTGCTTCCTTGTCATTTTAAGTCTTTGGTCTCTGTCGAGACAGTCAACGAAGTTTCTGGTTGTACTGTGAACATCATCACTCCATTGAACTCCATAGCAACTGGATTGAAACCAGCAACTCATTTCACATAGATCAACAGCTATTGGAGGGTAACAGTTTTCAGTCACTAGCAACTGGGGCGAAGTTTGAACAAAAAACTTAGAGCTGACAGACCTTTCAGCTCTATTTCCAGCCCCCCACAGAGACTCATTCAATGTTAAGCGTAAAATGGGATTTCCATATATCCCAATGGAAGCTGAAACCAGTTTGCATCACCACCACTTTGCAGGTGCCAGCAAGTATACTTAGTTTATGGAGATGATCTGTTTACTGGGATAAATTGGAACAGTGGGAGAGGATGTGAGAATTTAGGGGTGAAATTCTCTTAAAAGCCTAAGAAGGGATGGAATTGTAAGTATCAGTAAAATTATCTATGGGATCAACTGAGAGATCAAGAGGAGAAGGATTCTTTGAACGGGGATTAAAGGCATCATGTATGTTAGCGAACGAAGAAGACCGTTTAGGAAGAACAAAATCAAATAGGATGAGAGAATGATTGCTGATAGATTTGGGGTGGGAAGAGAAGACGAGTTTGATATGAATTAGGTTGAATACGTGGCGATATAGGTCCATTGCAGTTTGATAAATTGAGAGTATCCAGCAGGGAGATGAAGTTATAGGCAAGCTGATTGAAAGGCAGTCAGCCTGGATGTAAAATTTCCCAGTGCTAATGAACAAGAACATATCTGTCAGGGTATAGATATGTCCAGATTTATTAACACACTGCACCCAAAACCATAGAGGCATAGAAAGCGAAGTATTACATTACTGTGACCTTGTAATTGATCATGATTTTTTTTTTTAGTATTTCAGTTTACATTTGTTGAATAGGAAAACATATTAAAAGAAGTGAATCAGAAGTAGAGCCCTTATTTGAGATCTTAAAAACTTAATGCAGGGTAACACCATGAATCTGAAGATCATCTTTGACTACTTATTCTCCATTTTCCCACTTACGCAAGCTGTACAGAAATCCTGCCAGTTATTCTTCAAAATATCTATCTGTTCCAGGGATCTGATCTCTTCCTTCTATCCTTACAGCTAAAACATTTGTTCAGGCTATCTGATGATCTTCCCTCTTGATTATTGTAACATCTTCCTCCCCTCGGAATACTGATACCTCCAGTATTTAGAAAATACAATTACCAGAGTGGTTTCTTTGCTTGTTATTCTAACCATGTTATCCATCTCTTTAAATTCCTCCACTGGCAGCTTCTCCTATATTACATGAAATTCAAGCTTTTTTCCCTATTCCATCCAGGTGCCTACATAACCTTGTCCTTCCCAACATACTAGTCCTTGTCTCTTTTTTCATTGCCCCCATCTTATCTGAACTGCCAAGGATGGCAGCCTTAACACACTACTTCTCCCACAGGTGTTTGTCTATGTGGAGAATGTGGGAGATTTCTGTATTATTTCTATGAATATTACATGTGTCTCAATTTATCTATCTGATATTAGTCTGTATGACTGCATGGATTTAATCAAAACGGGAAATGAAACAATGACAGAGATGAGATCCCTCCAGAGGGAATGCCAAGGGTCTTCAACAGAACTGTGGGGGAGCTTTTCAGTGGGAAATCTTCACCTGCCTGACCCAAGGCGGATGGCCAGGTTTATTTTCCCAGGCTTGAGCCTAGGATCAAAGGGACTCTAATCCATTAAAGACCCCTGCCTAGAGAGGAAGCGATGGACAGGGGAGCAGTGGCTGAAGGTTAGTCTCTGACAGAGAGAGACTGAGAGAATGCAGCAGTGGTTGATTGTCTGTCTCAGCCCAGGAGTAGGAATGTCCAAAGATGTAAAATTTCACAACTTACTCTGAAACCTGTCATTCTTTCCTTGTAACAGCCATGTTAGTCTGTATTCGCAAAAAGAAAAGGAGTACTTGGGGCACCTTAAAGACTAACCAATTTATTTGAGCATAAGCTTTTGTGAGCTACAGCTCACTTCATTGGATGCGTACTGTGGAAAGTGTAGAAGATCTTTTTATACTTGGTATGTGGTTGCTGGTATTGTGTTGCATACAACACAACAGAACCATTAACCCAAGAACCTATCCTTGCAACAAAGCCCGTTGCCAACTGTGCCCACATCTCTATTCAGGGGACACCATCACAGGGCCTAATAACATCAGCCACACTATCAGAGGCGCATTCACCTGCACATCCACCAATGTGATTTATGCCATCATGTGCCAGCAATGCCCCTCTGCCATGTACATTGGTCAAACTGGACAGTCTCTACGTAAAAGAATAAATGGACACAAATCAGATGTCGAGAATTATAACGTTCATAAACCAGTCGGAGAACACTTCAATCTCTCTGGTCACGCGATTACAGACATGAAAGTTGCGATATTACAACAAAAAAACTTCAAATCCAGACTCCAGCGAGAGACTGCTGAATTGGAATTCATTTGCAAATTGGATACAATTAACTTAGGCTTGAATAGAGACTGGGAGTGGCTAAGTCATTATGCAAAGTAACCTATTTCCCCTTGTTTTTTCCTACCCCCCCCCGCAGACGTTCTTGTTAAACCCTGGATTTGTGCTGGAAATGGCCCACCTTGATTATCATACATCTTGTAAGGAGAGTGATCACTTTAGATAAGCTATTACCAGCAGGAGAGTGGGGTGGGGGGAGGTATTTTTTCATTCTTTGTGTGTATAAAAAGATCTTCTGCACTTTCCACAGTATGCATCCGATGAAGTGAGCTGTAGCTCACAAAAGCTTATGCTCAAATAAATTGGTTAGTCTCTAAGGTGCCACAAGTACTCCTTTTCTTTTTAAGGAAAGAATGAAGTTTGGTTAATAGTTATGTTTAAACCTTCTTGGTTATTGTAACCCATTTCTCTGAATACTGTGTTCTTGTTGGCTAATAAATAATACTTCATTTTGAAGAGGCTGAGCTGTGTCATTGCATATATTTTCTTGTTAAAGCTCCTGACAGAAGACTTGTACAAGAAGCCAAGCAAAATAGGCCCTTCTGAAGCCTAGTATGCAGTCTGAGTGACAGAATTGCAGGACTCTCTTTTGAGGGAAGTGGACCCCCAATCGTATTACTAGGAATGATGCACTCACAAGGGACTGTGAAGGGGTACAAGCGCACACTGTGATCTGTGGTGATCCACTTCTCCCACAAGCATTTCTGCACCTTCTTCCCCACTGCCTTGTATGCATAGAATATCCATACTATGTCCGTCAGTCTGTTATTTCCATGCATTTAAATCCCTCCTGAAGACCCGCTTCTGCCATGATATGTAGGGGAAAAAAACAATTGACTGGTGGTGTTGCCCCTTTCCCATAGCCCTTTGTATTTGCCTGTTTGGCTCTCATATTGTAAGTTCTTTAGGTCAGGAATAATTTTTTATGTTTGGAAAGTATCTAGCATGTTGTGGGTGTTACCAGAGACAGACAAATATGTAATAATATTAAGGTAGTTTCTCTTACTTTTTGTCTCCTACAGTCGAAAGGGAAAAGGCTGCAGTTGCGATCATTGTCTTCTTTAAAAGCTAGCCTACTGAAACAGCATCGAAACCAAAATTCTACCCTTTCTACCATTCCAAAATTCCTGCAAGAAGAAGAAACAGCAGAACTGAGTGAGAAAGCAGCAGATTTACAGGTATTTAACAGCACTTTTGTATTTACTGTATAATTAATGCATCTGATCTAATTTCTGAATATGGAAAAAAAATCTAATTAACCTGAGCTCTTTTTTAAGTCATATTCTGAATATTCTACTCTTACTAAATTTGCTTAAATGATTTTACATTAAACAAATTCTTAGGAAGAATTTTAATTTTATTTTGGCTTATAGGGTCTAGAAAATGCACTGATTTTCTTATCAGTCATTTTAGCAGGATGTTAATGGTTTTCAAACGTCTTCTTAAAACAAATGATTTTTTTCAGAAATTAATTTACTTTTCCAGAAATGCATGCTAATAAAATGCATATTGTTTAGTCCCTTTCTGTTGCTGTTCAAAATCTAGTTCAATTGGGAATTGCACCTTGAACTGTAACAAAGAAATCTATTCTGAGTGTTAAGCTTTGACATGTATTGCTACTTGTGTACTTCATAGATCTTAACATCTCTTTAGGAAAAATGGCTGTATGTCAAACTCACCATGCAGCCTTTCAAATCTGCTGGATACTTTTTTTGAGGATATCTTCTGTAGAAGCAAATTCCTCTTTACCAGCATTCTGAGCCACCATATCTTGTGCTTTGCAGAATGGTTCTTGGACCATTGGGTCAGAGAGATTATATAGCTCCATCCTTATTATTTGGGGCAGCAAATGGAGTGGGGAGTAGAGTCCACAGGCAGAGACACAGACACACACTCTGTGCTAATTGCTTTTTGAATGTTAGGTTATTTAGAATGCATAGAGGTTTCGTATATAAGGCCTGTTAATCTTCACTGTGCCCCTTCATTAGCCTTGCTTTCAAGAAAATAGACACAAATCAGATTACATGTGTGTTTTTTCCTTTTGATTTAGGATTATGAAGAGGAATCTGATGATGACAAGCAGTTTCAAAATAACTCTTCTACTTTCTGCAGCCAGGGACCAAATTCATTTTTCAGTAGAGCTGATCAAGGCCGGTTGGAATTTGCATCAATGTTCGACACTGTTCATGCGAAAGATGATACTGATGCAAAAGATGATTTATCTATGGAACTAAATTCAATTCAGAAAAACCTTCTTGCAGCCTGGGGGATAGGGATTTCAAAAAATGTGCAAGAAAAAGATATGCTGTTGAATTACACAGTAGGCTGCATTACCCACCTTTTCAGCATTCTCCAGTTCAGTAAAAGCTCTTTACTAAACCATGATGCATTTTTAAACCAGTCTGAAAAATATAATCTGTGGATGCATTGCATCTTAAAACATTTTCAACAGTGTTTAACTGTCCTGTACTGGGATGTGAGAGACAGACAGACAGTTGGGCATTTGGTAAAGCTGACATCACAGACTGTAAAACTGATGCTTATTCAGCTCCAAGATCAGTTGTTCTCAGAATACCTTTTGGGGTGCTTCTGTTTGCTGAAGATGGTTGCACATAGTCTAAATGGGAAGTTCACACCTTGTTATGAGATAATGTCTGCATCCTCCAATGTTAACACTACTATAGAGCTTGACTCCCTGATTGTGCCTATTTTTCAAGTTCTTGATGGGAGCAGTGCTCAGAAATTTCGCTCACTGAATTCTCTGCTTAAGATACCTCCTCAGACAGTAAAACTCAATGAAAAGCCAGAAAACAGGTATGATTGTTAATGTGCGTTAAAACTTTTTAAAAATGGGATTTAATTAGTTTCTCATTGTTTTATTAAAGAAGAATTACAGCAGCATTTTATCTCATCACCACTCTATACTCTGAAAAGATTGTGGTAATTTGTTCAAGCAGGCATAGTAATTCCATGCTATTAGAGTGAAATACAGTGTCATATATTTGTTTATTTGACAAAGGTACTGTTATGTTTGTACTAAGTTCAATAAAACAAATAACAGTGTGGGAGCAACACCTGGGTGCATGAGTTAGTATGATTCTTCTGAACACTAAAAGCTGTAAATTATTAATCAACATTCTGCACAATAAGTTTAGTGAACAAAAGGAAAACAATACATAAAATATGGTTCTTAAGAATATCCAAGAAAATATATGAACATGTTAATGAAAAAATTATAATTGGGAAATATAGAGCTGAAAATCAAATTATGGTGGAAACATTCAAGAAAATATTACTTTAGCTGTAATATAATATACAAAATAACAAGTAAGTTTGAGGAATAAGACAGAATTATCCCTCTGTTTCAACTAACCTGTATTTTTTGTTAGTGATAGTGTACTACTTTTTGATCTGCAGGTTGATGATATTGTGGCGGTTATTATATAAACAAGTGCTTTGGTATCGGACTCAACTAAACAGAAAAATATCTAAGGATGGCAAACCATTAACTGAAATGAAGATTGCACATGAAGAATCCATTGTTGCACAACTTCTAGGTCATATACAGGCAGTCCTGCAGTCTTCAGGAGAGACCTTGGAACAAACCCAGAAGCTCAATTCTGTGATTGGTTAGTACATTGGAAGGAACTGTAATCAGATGACAATTGTATGGACTGAATTTTAGATTAGGTACAACTTATTTGTAATTAATAACTGACTTGATCTGTAATTTATTTGCTGAGATAATTATAGTTGGAATTCATCAAACTTCTGAGGACTCACAACTGAAGCATCGTAATATTTTATGGCTAACAATATTTCTACGTATAGTTTAGTGGCTTAATCCAAAACCTGTTGAACTCAATGGAAAAACTCCACTGACTTCAGTTTGCTGAATCAATTTGAAATACTTAGGCATCCTGGTACCACAAATCTGAATCCTGACAAGGTTGAGACAGTTTTGTCTCTTCTGAAGTAGATAAATGGAGTTCCGGCACTTCACTGTATGTTTGTTTTTCAGCTGAGATCTTACAAACAGAGATTGTATTCAAAGTTCCATGCCACTTTCCTCTGGCGTAGGAGTTTGCTGATAATGGTGTCTTTGGCAAAAAGGTTCCATCCTCCCATTGTTATGCTGGTTGTTCACCTGGCTTTCACCCATTACCTCCCAACATTTCATTTATGTGTAGATAGGGCGCTATAGTTCTCATGCAGGCAAAATCCAGTTTACTTCAGTGGGAGATTTGCCTTTTGGATTGAAAGGGAATATTATATAAATTTGAGCTGCTATTATTTATTACTAAAACAACAAAGCAGGTGATGTGAAAGTTGGAAAAAGTAACGGGAAATGCTTATCACCATGAATAAGATATTATATGTTTTTGAACCATAAAGTTTTTAATTACACATACCACAGGGGCGGCCAACCTGAGCCTGAGAAGGAGCCAGAATTTACCAATGTTTATTGCAAAAGAACCACACTAACATGTCAGCAGCCCCCCATCAGCTCCCTCCACTCCAACCTGCAGCGTCTCCTGCTTGCCGACAGCCCCACCAATCAGTGCCTCCCGCTCCCTCCCCACACCTCCCTCCCACCCAATGCGATTAGCTGTTACGCGGTGCACAGGAGGCTGTGGTGGGGAGGGGGAAGAGCGAGGGCATGGCAGGCTCGGGGGAAACGGTGGAGTGGGAGCAGGGCCTGGGGCAGAGCAGGGGGTTGAGAACTCCCCAGCACATTGGAAAGTTAGCATCTATAGTTCCAGCCCCGGAGTCAGTGCCTATGCAAGGACCCGTATATTAACCTATGAAGAGCTGCATGCGGCTCCGGAGTCACAGGTTGGCCTCCCCTGACTTAGCATTTCTGAATTTACTGTTAGTATGCTAAAAAGTTAGTTTATGAAAGCTTTGTGGAAAGAGGTTGTAACCAATTTTAATTCCACTTTAATAGTGATTTAGCAGTCAAAAATGTTTAACCCAAAAAAGTCTGTAATTCAGAATTATTATTTTCACCCCCCTTCTCCCAAATAGTCACTTGTCTGGAATAAGAGTGGTTTTCCAGCCACTGAGAAATTTGCACATGTAGTAGCTGCTGTGGAATTGTGTTACCATTTATGACAGCTTCTCTGATATAGTGTTTAAAAATCATATATTTAATAACAGGCAAAGATTTGAACTGAAATAGAAACAGATATATATTTGTGTGTTTGTATGTGTGAAAAGATGTGAATACTTCACATACTTTGTTGACTATATTGTATTTTTTTTAAAGGTGAGGAACAGTTTCTTCTAGGCTCATATGAAGAATCTGTGAATCTGTGGAAGAGGGCTCTTCAAGAAACCAAAGCAAAAGGCAAGGGAAAAATGGTGTCGTGTTCATCTTTTCAGTTTTCAGATGTTTGCACAATATTCTGACAAGGCTGTTCATACTTCTCTGCTGTAGTTAACACGCTGCTAGCACTTTTTGTAAAAGATACCTATTTTCCAGAGTTATCCTGAAATCAAAATTTGCTCAGGAATAAAAATTGAGTCCAAAAGACTTTTAAGTACTTTTGAAAAACCAAAGGACAATTACTACAGAAGTTGTAAAGTTAAAGGGGGAATTTGTTTTAAATAAAAAATTCTAGCTGAAAATCCATTTGGTGAGCGAGTAGACTATCTGGAATGGACTTCCTGGTTCATTGAGTGCAGTTCCCAGAATTGCAGACAACCCCATTGGATAATACTGTTCATAAGGTTATCAAGCTCTACCTTAAAACTAGCTAGGTTGACCCCACTATTCCTATTGGAAGGCTGTTCCAGAACCTCAAACCTCTGATGGTTGGAAACCTCCTTCTGATTTCCAGCCTAAACTTATGTATGGCCCATTTATATCCGTTTGTTCTTGTAGCAGCACTGTCCTCTAGATTAAATAGCTCTTCTCTTCCCCTGCTGTTTACCCCTGTTGTATTTATAGAGCGTAGAAAGGAGGAAAGAAGTGCTCCAGAATCTTTACATGGCTACCTTTTGGGGACAGCCACTCATATCTTAGGAGAGGAATAGTTCTCAGGTATGCCGAGTGGACAGCGGTTATATAGGAGGTTTTATGATTTTTTAAAATTAATTTTCCTAAAGAAACAATAAAAATGCAAAAAGGTAGATTACTTGCAGCTTGTATTTGTCACCAAATACTGCACATTTCACAGGATATCCAATAAAATTATGCAGTTACACAACTTCACACTTGTCAAAGCTTCAAGACCAGCTAATACAAAGTCAGATAGTATTACAGAGATGTAACTTGTTAGAGTAGGGGTAAATATAAAAATAAAAATAATAATAGCAAAAAACCATATACAAATATGCAAAAATGGAAAGGAGAGGGCAGGGCTGGAAGAGGGAAGGAAAAAGCAGAGGGGTCAGGTGGAATGGAAGTCTGACATGATTTGAGCTATGATAGAATCATATAAAGGTAGAATTGGA
Source organism: Eretmochelys imbricata (assembly GCF_965152235.1). Lineage (NCBI taxonomy): Eukaryota > Metazoa > Chordata > Testudines > Cheloniidae > Eretmochelys > Eretmochelys imbricata. The sequence goes on along the minus strand of NC_135576.1, from coordinate 26,431,203 downwards.
AGGGATCTCAATAGGTCAACTAGTCCAGTCCTCTGCACTGAAGCAGCACTAAGTATTATCTAAACCATCCCTGATAGGTATTTGTCTAACCTGTTCTTAAAAACCTCCAATGATGGAGATGCCTCAATTTCCTTAGCTAATTTGTTCCAGTGCTTAATTACCTTTATAGTTAGGAATTTTTTCTTGATGTTTAATCTAAATCTCCCTTGCTGCAATTTAACCTCATTACTTCATGTCCTGTCCTTGGTGGATAAGGAGAACAATTTGTCACTCCTCTTCTTGATACAAACCTTTTACACTCTTTAAGACTGTTATGTTCCCCTTCCGTCTTATCTTCTCCAGGCCAAACAAACCAATTTTTTTCATTCTTTCTTTGTAGGTCATGTTTTCTAGATCTTTAATCATTTTTGTTGCTCCACTCTGGGCTTTCTCCAATTTGCCCACATATTTCCCAAAGTGTGGTGCCCAGAAGTGGGCACGCTACTCTAACTGATGCTTTGTCAGTGCTGAGTAGAATGGAAGAATTACTTGTCAAGTCTTGTTTACAACACTCCTGCTAATATACCCCAGAATGATGTTCACTTTTTTTGGCAACAGTATTACATTTTACTTCAAGGAGGAGAATTAACTCCCATGCAGATTTCTGACTGATAATGCACTGGTTTGCAATAGGATCTCATCTTCTAGAATGTCTGCCCTCCAGTTCTGCTCCCTCTATAACTTATGGATCCTTAGGTGTATCATGTTTACACAGAGGCAATTTCAGGTGAGGGGCATCTGCTGTGTTGAGCCTTTCTGCATCTTTTTTTATGCTCATTTGTTTTTCTGCATACTGGATTACAGCTGCAACTCCCTCTCTGGGAGTGTGTGTGTGTGTGTGAGACTGACTCTTTGAACCTATATTTATCTTCCTTTGCTTTTGAATATACAATTCTGCATTTGTTTCCTTTTATAATGTAGGAGAAAAGAGGACACAGTTTCTTCAAACTAGGTATTATCTTGCTATATTATATTGCCACCTGTATCACTATGACTTAAGTGAGGCTCAGGGGCTGAGCGATCATCTTGTGAGAGAGATACTAAGACGATCTCGGCTGTCCGTAAGGCAGAGAGAAGATTTTTCTGGTATGTTTATCACGTTTTAAAAAAAAAAAATCTGATCCGTTTACTAATGTATGTTTATGTTCTTTAGATAACCTGGTGTCTAACTTGTATGCCCCTGTAAGAACTTGACTCCATGATTCCCTTCAAAAAATTCTAAGAGCTCCCTGCAGACAGAATACATCTTTTTTTCTTCAGGGATGGAAAATGGGTTTTCTGTGTAATTCTGACAGAAGCTGAGAGTTTCTTAATTATTTCCATTCTTCAGCCTCTAATTCCTTAATGCCCCACTTCTGAATCAGTATTTCTGTCTCTCAAAAATATTTGACTGCAGAACGTCTGTCTAATCTGTAATAATTAGAGTGAGTGTTTGGAAGACAGCTTTAATTGTATAATTTTATAGTTTGTGTGTGAGATGATTAAGTTCCTTTTTTTAGAGCCTGATCCAAAATCACAGAAGTTTGTGGGAAGACTTCTTTTGACTTTAGTGGACTGTGTGTGTGGGGTGTGTGTGTGTGTGTATGTATGTATGTATGTATATTATGTGTTTGTGTGTGTGTGTGTAATGTATTAGATCAGAGTTGGTCACAATCCTAAATCCAAACACACAGACTTTGGAAACATTTTGTATTCTTATATGGATAAAAATTTTGTGACTAAGCCCCTTGCTTTATAAAGGGCTGAATCAGAGTCCTAGATCTGAATAATCAAAACTTTGGGAAAGTTCAGAGTCAGTCCCGGATCTAAACTTAGTGGTTTGGGCCCATCTATAGTTGTAAGAAATCTTCAAAGGGAATTGTTACTAACTAGTCATTAGTAGTAAGAGGCTTCTATGTTTTCTGTTTTAAAAGGCTCAGGAATACCGTCAGGGGAAATGAGTAGGACCACAGTTTGTTTATTCAATAAAACAGTTGTGTTGGCTATAATTAAACAGTTCTAGCGCTACATTTTTATAGCAATTTTTTGTTATTGTCAAAAACATTTTAATTAGATATCTCTCTCTTAGATGCTGAACATTCTCAATATGAACTGTGGATGATAAGGGATGTTCATCCTGAAGCTGCAGTGGCAGTAATACGGTCCATGGCACGATTCATGGCTGCCTACTTCACTAATCAGCTGCTTTATATACTTCCCCCACATAAAGTTGATATTCTACCTCCACTTCACATCAACCAAGGTATTCTGTTAAACAAAAAATATTTTAACTGGCTCTGATTCAGTGTTATGATTTATGTTTTTATTTATGTGTTAATGTTGCCTAACTTTAAAAGGGTAAGTATTTTTAGATATGTGATTTTTATTTTTTATAATTACTAGTATTCAGGATAAAATTATACTTTGTTTTAAGATATTTTTGCAAATATTTTTTGTGCTAGCAAAACAAATATTTTGTAGCTGTGGTAATTGCTGAGAATATTTTCATGTTTAAATTATTTAAACTTTCATGTCATAGTTAAAAACTATAGTACAGAGTATTCTCAGTTTATTCTATAATCCATATACTTACTTGGATTGTTTTGCAAATTGCTGTGCCTCATGGATATCCAGAGTAGTTAGTGATCCAAATTTGAGGTTGTTTGAACAAGGGATTCCCAAGATACAGCCCTCCCTAAAAACTATAATAATGTGACATCAAAATTTTACAGTTCTTGCAATGCCTTTTTTTACACACATCTGGGGCTCAAACTCTGGTTCTGCCCCTCCTCAATTTGATATCCCCCAATCAGGATAAATCTCAGCTATTGTCTGATACACACTACCCTTTTGGGGAAAGAAGCAGTATATTAAAGTTTATTCAGGATATAAATTGAATCTACAGTGTGGCTTGAGAAAATAATTTGTGCATGTGCAAAAGGACTGGGGCTCTGTTGCAAGCTGTGGTGTTCCAAGCAGCCTGACATTAGAGTAACTGGCTGACTCAAGCTGACATGCTGTGGCCATTAAATCCAAGCAGCACCTTCTAGGGTGAGTTTTAGTCCTGCCCTTGGCAGCTTTCTGGGAATGTGTGTTTGCACATTAGGTACTCTCTGCCTGCATTCTGCAAGGGTTTTTTTGGGAAGTTTTGCCCTGAGAGCAGAGTTTCTGGTTTAAGACCTGATATTTCAAAGTGCTCTAACATCCACATGCATTCTCTGTTTTCACTTTGGAAGTATTGTCAAGGAAAATAGTTTTAATTAACTAAAGGGAAGATGTAGTAAGCAACATTAGGGTAATGTAATCATACCATATGCTCCTGATGTTATGAGCTTGTAATTTTAAAAATACTCTAACAGTCATGTGCATAGTGATATTATTTAAAGTATTGATTTGCCATGACATTTGCAGGGGTATGCTTCTTGGTGCTACTTTTGGGGTTAGTTCCTCAGACGCATCCCTCACAATAAGGAGCTGATTTTTATATTCACATTGCTGTAAAGCTCACATGCCTTGTCTCGAAAATAGGTACTCCACAACAGAGGATGGGGTAGACTTTGGGAGAGTGGAGAGAAGAGCACCCCCACAAGGTGAATGGATCACTTCACACCTGTCAGGTTGAGTCAGTCTGTATTCAACTCCACATGGTGTTCTGAACACCTTGACTGGAAACACCCAATTAAGATTAATGGGCAACTTTCTACTTCTGCAATCTTCCCCTGATGCTGTGGGTTGTGCGGAGCCCCTTTCTCTTATGCTACAAATCTCCATGGCAAGACTAGACTTGTGGCTTGCACAATCCACTTAACTCAGCACAGAAATAAGCAGTGCATGATACCTTTTGGGTGCAGATATACCTCTCTTCATCTCACAGAGTGAGCTATGGCAAGTAATCCCTGCACCAGTCAATACAGCTGTCTCTCACACAGTGAAGGGCAGTTGGAATCTATGGAAATGAATGAGAGAATACAATCGATGGGACACTTTGCACCAAATAAAATAACTTATTAACATAGTCATTCCTTATGCCTGCTCATTATAGGGCACCCCTTGCTGAAATGTACTTTCCGTATATCCCCAATGGCTCTTGTCTACTGTAGGGAGTAGAGTAAAAGTTGCAGGGGTAGGGGTGGTGTGTATCTTAAGTTATTTTCTTGTTTTTAGAGGCTTAAGTATACGTGCATTCTACATTCTGGAAGGGTACAAGACACGGTTAGTCAACCTGAACTCTCTGTTACAATGACTTGGGGCACTGAATTTAGCTCAGCAAAGAGAAGGTTAAGAGGCAACTTGTTCTGTCCATCTGTAAGTGCTAGACAGGGAGAGGATACTTGATAATAGAGGAAAGCCTATGGGGGCAGATCCTCAGCTTGTGAAAATTGTCATAGTTCTGAGTTTAATGGAGCTATGACAACTTTCCCCAGCTGAGGATCTTCCCCGTATTATTCTTTTAAAAATCATATACCATGTTATAAAGGTAATAAAAGATCAGTTACACAACAAGGTGGTGTGATCAAATGCCACACTATAAACTAAAAACTCTGAATTTATTTTAACTAACCTGCAGGGTATGTAATTAACATTATTAAAAACATATTTTTCTTTCATAGACCGGTTCCCTCGAGTTGTTCCACTACAGCACTCTGTGGTCGCCAGTGCTGTTAGAGACCAGAAACTTTCTTCTGTATGGACCGCTGAATATGCTCTTGATTTGCTCTTTGTTGGTGGACTGATTCCAGAGGCTGTGTGGCTAGCACACAAACTTGGAGACTGGAAAATGTCCGTTTCAATAGGTGTGGCCTATAATCTGTACTGTCAAAGTGGTGGTGACTTCTTAAGGTGAGTTATGCTTTTTCAAATAAGGGAACTCAGAATTATCATCATGCATTATTATATAGTATCATGTATTATCGAGTATTTTACTTAGCAGAGAAGGTAGTGTCCTTCCCCTAAGACACTTCCAGGTTAATAGATACAAGATTTAAATAGATGTGCATTTTAGCCAGTGTGCCTCAGATTAATAATTTTATCTATGGAAGGTTTTGGTTTTTTTTTTTCAGAAAAAGGAAAGATGTTTCCACAGAATTTCCTTAGTTTCTCCACAGATTTTTTGTTTTGTTTTGTTTTTACTTTGTCATTAATTAATAGTTTCTTGATATGCTTTCAGGTCAGAGAAAACGGAATTCCATCTGCCTTTGAACTTGACTCCAAAACAAATTTTTCAGGAAAAACTACAGTCTTTCTTGGGACAGCCAGTCAGTTTTGAAACATCAAATGAAGGAAGTACTAAATATAAACAGTTTACAGGTACATTTAAAATATAGTTTCATCCTATTTACTATCAACTTTATTCCAGTTGATTCCACAAATCCTAGGTGTTCACTTTAAAAATAAATGTCTTTAGCATTATGAAGATACACTTATTATCACCACATACGCAGATAGCTACTGTAAGTGCCTAGAATCCTATAGAGAGACAGGGTGTATGAGGTAGTATCTTTTATTGGACCAATATCTGTTGGTGAGAGAGACAAGCTTTCGAGCTTACACAGAGTTCTTTTTCAAGTCTCTGTAAGCTCTCAAAAGTTTCTCTCACCAACAGATGCTGATCCAAAAAAAGATACTGCCTCATCCATTTGTGTCTCTAATATCCTGGGACCAACAAGGCTACAACAACACTGCATAGTATCCTGTTGCTCTTTTGGCTTTTCCCATGCCCAAGATGGCCCATATCTTCCTTCTTGTTTGGGGAGGAAGATCTAGACATATCAGATAGTCACTTCAGTTTGGTTTGACTATAAAATACTTTATTGGCAAATGTACATATTTAGAGCATAATAAAAATAAGACACATTGAAATAAATGTGAATGTATGAACAGTATAGAAAACATCATTGCAAAGGCACTAGAGTTACAGAACACGCAAGTATTACTTTGGCCTATAGCAAGACAAAAAATGTCATCTTTTTGCACTACGCCAAAGTTGGCTCCCATAGCCAGATCAGACTGCCCTTGGTTCAATGTCCCAGAAAATCTCATAGTAAAATTATCCGTATCCCTTATTCTGCTCTGCTCTTTGAAGTCCATATTTCAAGGCGTTGTTTGCATTTGTGATTTATGGTATTCTTTGTCTTAGCCATTATCACGCTGTTTGGAGTGATTCACGACCATGAGTGCCAACCTTAGGGCAGACTGTTGAAAAGTAGGGCGGACATCTCAAACTGGTGCTATGTTCTGTCATCAGATTTCATCAGCCCAGTTACAAATGTGAACTCCTGAAGTACTAGAATAGTCTTAACATGAAGTCACAGACTGTCCCCTTGGACACTCAGTCTTTCTTGCCACCCCAGGCAAGCTTAATGATAAATGGTCATTTACAGCAAAATGACACAATATTCAGATTGCTCCCAGTCCCAAGAGACCAGTCACTTACCCCATGTCAATTTGTACCCCAGATCTCACAACAAAGACAACACTTGTAGCCAGTCCTGTAGTAAACTAAGTATTAATTAGGAAAAAGAAATGAGAGTTTGAATAAAGGTTACATCAGGCAACATATACGCACACGAGTTATAGTCTATGTTCAAAAAGGTGACAGAGCTGTAGTAAATTGTCAGCACTGAATGTCTTTTAAGGCTAACCCAGGTTGACCCTGGGGATCTCTGGTTTTGGTTCCTAGCTCCAGCCCTGTGAGAGTCCAAACAGCAAAGAGATGAAAAGTTTTCATGTCACTTATAGTCATGAATATAAAGGGAAGGGTAAACCCCTTTAAAATCCCTCCTGGCCAGAGGAAAAATCCTCTCACCTGTAAAGGGTTAAAAAGCTAAACGTAACCTCGCTGGCACCTGACCAAAATGACCAATGAGGAGACAAGATACTTTCAAAAGCTGGGAGGAGGGAGAGAAACAAAGGGTCTGTGTCTGTCTATATGCTGCTTTTGCTGGGGATAGACCAGGAATGGAGTCTTAAAACTTTTAGTAAGTAATCTAGCTAGGTATGTGTTAGATTATAATTTCTTTAAATGGCTGAGAAAAGAATTGTGCTGAATAGAATGACTATTTCTGTCTGTGTGTCTTTTTTGTAACTTAAGGTTTTGCCTAGAGGGATTCTCTATGTTTTGAATCTAATTGTCCTGTAAGGTATCTACCATCCTGATTTTACAGGAGTGATTCCTTTATTTCTATTTACTTCTACTTCTATTACAAGTCTTCTTGTAAGAAAACTGAATGCTTTTTCATTGTTCTCAGATCCAAGGGTTTGGGTCTGTGGTCACCTATGCAAATTGGTGAGGATTTTTACCAAACCTTTCCCAGGGAGTGGGGTGCAAGGGTTGGGAGGATTTTGGGGGGAAAGACGTGTCCAAACTACGTTTCCCAGTAAAGCCAGTTAGAGTTTGGTGGTGGCAGTGGATATTCCAAGGACAAAGGATAAAATTAATTTGTACCTTGGGGAAGTTTTAACCTAAGCTGGTAAAAGTAAGCTTAAGAGGTTTTCATGCAGGTCCCCACATCTGTACCCTAGAGTTCAGAGTGGGGGAGGAACCTTGACACCTATCTATATTTTCCTCTTCCAGAATTCAAGTTGATATAGGACAAGCTTCCTCGCACCTTTATGGGTGTGAAAGGGCTATTAACCTATTCTTTAAATCTTGTTGCTTCACAATGGCTCACTTAGTTTTGATAGTCCTCCTTGGTGGGCAGGGGGTACCACTCTTCCTGACAATTCAGAAGTTCAGAGCAGGCATTTTTATAATTGTAAAGCGAAATTTACATGTTACCTTACAATATGGGATACGGACATTGCAAGTTAAGATTAATGCATGCAGCAAGTGACAAGCATCCGATGAAGTGAGCTGTAGCTCATGCAAGCTTATGGTCTAATAAATTTGTTAGTCTCTAAGGTGCCACAAGGACTCCTTTTCTTTTTGCGGATAGACTAACACGGCTGCTACTCTGAAACCAAGCATCTTATAGAGTCTAAACACATCCTTACAAGTCTAACATCTATCTTAAACACTACTAGCATACAGATGAGCTGGTCTGATTTCCAGCTATGAATTTGTCAGTGTTCAGCTGATGCCTCCAGCCTTGGCAAGACCTGGCACCTGGTCTGCCAGCATCTCAGCACTAAAACACTGATCCACCTCCATGAGCTGCAGAGAAAGGAGAGCAGTCCAGATATCCAGAATTGTGGGAGACGTTGAATAGCAAAAAACAACCAGAGTTAATTATTAAGCATTAGAAGCAATTTTTTTAACACTACATTTATTCACTTTTTCAAATCTTATATTAAAGAAAGTAAATAGAGTTATTCATAAATTCTGGAAAAATGAATGTATATATATAGTAATGTAATGTAATGTAAAATATGTAATGTAATGTAAAATATAGTAATGCTACTTATTAATTTCAGAAGAAAACATTGCATCAATTGATGCATTTACCTATCCGTTTAAATTCTTGGTATTTTTTAGATCCCATTGAAGAGGAAAATGCAAATGTTCTGTTTGGTTCAGTGCAAGAAATACTGAAAGCAGCTGTTATGGCAGATGCAGACATTCTCTCAGACACATTTCAACTTTTGATAGACTCTGCCAAGGACCTCAGCAGAAAATTGTGTGGTTTAGTGCCTGATGGGCTATATCTTCCTGCACCACCATTATACTGTCCTCAACCAGCTTCTCTCAGTGAAGTAAGCGTATTTAGTAGAAGTTGCATGAATGTTAGTTTGAACCTTCTAATTCAGTTTTTCTTCCAAAAAATCTTCAGCCAATTACTTGTGTGGCACCCTAACAGCAAGAAACCTCTTTGAAAAGCTCCTTTCAGTTTTTCCTTCTACTTAGTGAAATCTCTGCTCTTAAGACTAAGAGAAATGTTCTGAAGAGTAGATATTTCATGTGTAGCTCAATTCCTTCATTCTTTATGTCCTCTCAAACTATTGGGCTTATTGTCTTGTACTTAAACTTTGTATTTCTCAGAAAGACTACAATGACTCTCCTTTAAAAATTGAGAGAGATTATCGTCAGAAGGTGTCTGGGGTCCTTCAGCGAATTATGCTGCTCTTCCGGGCTGCTCGTTGTTCCTGCCCTGTGGCACAGTGGTATATTGTACAACTGAAATGGGCAAGAAAAGTAATGCAAAAGGTAAATGATAAACTTGTTTACTTTTAACTCCATTATCTGTAGTAAATATTAGAGGGTGACTCTTTTGAGGGAGATACCCATATCCACTTTAATTCCTTCCTAGTCTGATAAAAGTCTCAGTCTCAGATAGCTGCTGTCTATATTCTTCTCATAGTTTATTCCAGAGGAAACTGGAGCCTAAACAAGTGGGGGGTCCAATGTTTTGGCCTCACAAATAACTAGTGCTATTACTGGAGGTGGGAAAGAAGTGACCATTCAGTTCCAGACCACTCGGGGCTTTAGAAATAATTAACAACACCTTATGGATTCATATAGTTTCCAGGGCCAGAAAGGACCTTTATGATAATCTAATCTGATTTCCAGAATAACAGGCCATAGAAGTTCCCCACAATAATTGACTGGCAACTGGCTGCAAATTTTCAGCCATCTAGAGCACAAAGTACACATGTAATAAGACTTTTAATCTCAACTATTTAGATTTCATTGACTTAAAATTAAGCCTTATAATATAATGATAAAGATTTTGAAACAGAGCAACTCAGGTTTTTCTTAGCTGTTTTATACAGTAGTTATACTAAAGTTCTATCACCCTGGTAATTCACTCTATCATATTAAATAGAGCATTGTAGTTGTCATAGCTTGTACATGTATTAGATGAAAATTAAAAAAAATAAATAAATTTAAAATTCCTTAAAAAAAATTAACCTGGGTTTCAGGTCCATTGCATTACAGGAAATAGAAAGCAGGCCTTTGGAAATATAGTTGATTGTGGCAATATTCTGTCAGTAAGTTAAAGGGGCCATTCAATCCTGATATGAAAAACTTCAGGTGATTTCATTAGGATTTTCACCTACAGATGAACTGAATAATAAAATTTCTAACTAGTAAGCACTTACAAAGGTAATTTGCTAATTTCTAAATTGTCACAAATAAAATTGCTCTCAGTTTATAACATTTTTGTTTTCTTTTCCTGCCTATAGATTCGAATGAAAGGCACTCTTCCTTCATTAAGTTCATTTCCTAAAACTTTGCTTCATTATTCCAAATTTAGTACAATATTCTTTAGACCTGCATCTTCTGGAGACCATTGCTTTGATGATATTTCTTGTAAAACAATAGGTATGTGTATAATAAAATTGAATAAGTAACTTATGGTTGGAAAATAGAACAAGGGATGAGAAGTTGCATGTGCAAGGGCACTATCTAGGTAGGCTTTATTTATTTACTTTTGCATTTGGTTGAAAGTTTATCAAGATACAGTGTCTTCTGCAGTGCTGTATGTTATAAATCTTTCAAAATTTGTGCAGTTTTTGATAACTCAGAAGGATATTTATATTTTTGTATAATTTTAAAATATTAGTATATTAAAATATAGGTTGTAATTATATATTTACAGTTTTTTAGAAAATGATTAATCATGCTTGTTTTTTAAAGACTACAAATGAATTAGTAATGTCGGTCCATTTATTTTAATTTTTTTAACTAAAATTCTAGAGACTGATATGTATACTGGGCTATACTGCTTTGCAGCTCTTATTCCAATTTCTGTGTGTAGTTGTGATTATTTTGAGGGGGGCGGGAGAGATGGCCTTTTTCTCATATTATTCAGAGAATGTACTAACTTGAAGATTAAAAAATTTCATAATGTCAAATTACTAGAACAGATCTTATGTTAGAGACTTCTTTAAGTGTATAAAAATGTGAGAAAACTTTGTCAAGGGCGATCTGTGCTACTGAAAACCAAACTGTAGTGTAGTGTAAAGAAATCCATAGACAATAAATTGGGGCAAATTAATGTGAAAATAATCAGAATTGGTGGTGATGACATTAATTCCTTCGAAGCAAGCTGATCTATGTTAGAGCTCTCCCAATTCTTTAACGCTTACAATCTCTCTCCTTAAAGATTCCAACTGATTAGGAAATTTTACTATGTGAATACAAAGATGCCAAGATCTCTGTTTTCCTTGATCTATGTTTTGCTACGAGACAAGTGAAATGAGAATCTGACCCTATAAAGAAGAATCTATATTAACTTGTGAATAATTATTGACAAATTCTTTTGGCAGAATTGAAAGGCTAGATTCTCAATCCTAATTTTACAAGTGCTTGTCCATATGTATTGCACTTCTGGTGCACATGCACTCAAGTTCAGATTCTTTTGGCCAGCTATGTCTGTTGGGGCCACACTGTGCCCAGAGTGTCCACCTGCTCCCAACCTGAGGGCATAAAAAACAGAGCAGGCCCAACCATTGCTCAATTCCTTCTTACTGCCAAGGGCAGTGAGCTAGAACCCTAGCGGCTTAGACACCGAGCAGCTAATTTCTCCCTTGTATATAAATATTAGTTGGTAGTTAGTGTTAGTTTAGTGTTGGTTAGTTGTTAGGGGCTTTTTCCCCTTTAAAAAAAAAAGGCAATTTTTTGGGGTAATTTGGTAACTAGCCCTTATGACTGACCTGAAGTCTCCTAGTTTCAAGACCTGCCCTTCTTGTGATGCGGTGAAGCTGTTTAATGGCACATCAGTAAGGTGCACATTCCTGATAAATGTGCCATTTGCAGATTATCCATTTATTGAATGCAAACTCAGGCACAGCCCTCAGCTTATGCGTGTAAGTGTATGTCTATACAACAGCTGGAAGGTGTGATTCCCAGCTCTGGTAAATGTACACGTGCAAGCTCTGCTTGAACTAGCATGCTAAAAATAGCAGTGTGGCCGCAGCGGCTCAGGGTAGCCATCTGAGTACACACCTAGGACCTCAGACAGGGTTATACTCAGGTGACTAACCCATGCTGCTACCTATGCCACTGCAACTACACTGCTATTTTAGAGCACTGGCTTGAGAAGAGCTAGCACATGTACAACTACCTGAGCTGGGAATCACATCTCCCATCTGCTGTGTAGACATAATCCTAAGAGACTGAGACTAGTAAAACCAAGAGAGTTAGCAAGAAGAAAGTGGTCCTAGTGTGAAAAGGCAGAAATCTCATCCTGCCTCTTTAAAAGGTAGTTCAAGGCCCAGAATGGGTCCCACTGACACCCTCAGAAGCACCAGTCACTGTGCTTGCACAATACCATTCCCTTGGTACTGAAGTTCTAATTACCAGTACTGATAGCCTCAGTTAGTCCTCCCACAGTACCATCATTTCTGGTACTGAAAACTTCTATGGTTCTGAGCAATCTTATGATTTCAACTCAGCCCAAATCATCGCTGTGGTGAAATTATCCTCCGTCATACTGATAGCAGATAATGTTATAGTACTCAGCATTTCATTGGTGCTGGTCAGGGCAGAGACTGTGACTCTTCCTGAAACTCCAGTTAACATAGCTCCACATCTAGAAGAGGAATACTCATGCTCTTCTTCCGCCTTGGAGCCATTACCTAGCTGCTCTCCAAGGTCCCGATCTCGTGATCCTTTATGTTTCAGATAATGATTCTAGTACTCATAATTTTCTTAGATCCAAAGAACTGCTGTAACTGTCTAAATCTAAAGAACATGGTGGGGCGAGGCTGGCACCGGTTTTAGACTTGAAGCTGCTAAATGCCTTCATCTACCACTTCAAGTTCAGGATGATAAAGCACTGGCCTCTCTAGTCCTCTCCTTGGCTTCCCATGACTAGTTTACGGCTCTCAAACTCTAAGCTTTTTATTTTCACATAACAATCCATCCATCTCACAGGACATACCTGAGATTTCTTCCAATACTGAGAGGACTGACAGTTTAGAATTGTCAAAACGTGATAGACTATACCCCATCTGCCCAAGAGAGAGGAGAAATACAGGCCCTTCAGGCTGATCCACTGCATGCTGTATTTCATAAGGACAAGGTGCTCCTTAGGCCTTGCCCTAAATTCTTGCCAAAAATAATCTTGGACTTCCATCTAAATCAAGTAATCTTCCTTTTTCCTAAACCCAACTCCAACTAAGGGAAAGCCAGGCTGCACACCTTGGATATGCTTAGGGTATCATTCTATCTATAGAGGACTAAAATGTTCAGGAATTTCCCAAGATTATTTGGAACTTTTGCAGATATGATGATGAGTCAGGCAGTATCAACCGAGAAGTTAGATAACTTGATTTGCAATTGCATCAGAATATGCTACGAATTAGCAATGTAGATCCACTGGTAAAGATTAGAGCCAGCACCATCAGTACCCAGCCAGCTACTGTGGTTTCTTTAAGAAACTTGTCAGTTTCTGAGATCTGTAGGGCAACTATGTGGGGTTCAGCACATAAGTTTACACAACATTACTCCCTTGTAGAGGCATCAAGGTCTGATTTGGCAGACCTGTCCTAAAGTCACTGTTGAAATAAACACCAACCACCCACCCCTTATGCTCCAGGTCACCAGAAGTGGATTACATATGGACAATCACTCAAACTAATTTACTCTGCAGTAACTGTGGTTCTTTGAAATGCATTGTTTGTATGTATTCTGCAACCCATCCTCCTTCCCTGCTACTGCAGAGTCCTATAACTCCTGCATTTTGTATTGGTAAAGGAACCGAGGGACACTTGGGCCTGTTCTTCCCTTTATGCCCTCATTTGTGGGTGTGTGAGGACACTTAGGGCATAGGCACGTACCCAGCAGATGCTGCTAGCCAAAAAAAATCTGAGCTTAAGCACATGGGGCACATTCATGCTAGAAGTAAATCTCCTGTGTCAACTTCCCAACATAGAGGACTTACTGAGGAAAAAGTGGGGCATTAAGAGGGAGTGGAGAGGGCTGGGAAGGGGAGCAGAGTGACCATATACAACTAATGTGTTCCATTAGTGACTGACTATAACCAGCAGTTTTAAATTAGAGCATCCACTAGGCTGCCTTAACCTGAATCAGGGTCAGGGCTGTGATTGTAATAGCTTGAGGATCAGGGAAATGTACATGTAATTGCACCCTGATGGTCCTCCTCATGCTCACCTGTCCTGAATCTGTTTTAGTATAGAAGAAAATCTGGCCGAAAGTTCTATTCCAAGATGTTGAACATATGTTTTTATAGATCTAACTGAGATATTAAAACTCATTGCTACAAAGGGTACAAAAATTGCCTACAAAAATCTGACTACTGGTCATTCTTGAAAAGTCAAGAATTAAAACCTTTCCTCTAAGTTACTGTTACCTGTAGTTGAACATTTTAATTAACAAGCTGTTCCTTTTTTTCACCTTTAAGTAACAAGTTATATTGTGTTATTTCTCTTGTAGGTTGCTTCAGAGAATTATGTGCATTGTGTTGGATGCTTCATGTTCGTGAAAGGTTGTCTGACAGTTGCAGATGCTACCAAACTGCAAGAGAAAGTGTGGGTAGTCAAAAGGTAATAGAGGCATTACAGTAAAGGTTTACTGCAAGAGGATACAGTTCTTTGAGAAATGGTCCCTGTGTGTATTCCACCTTGGGTGCACATGTTCTCCATGTGCCAGAGACCAGAAGCAGTGTCCATTGGTCTATGCCTGCAACCCTTTTCCTCATCACGATCTGAACCGGGAGCACAGGGGGTGGTGCAGACCAACCGCCTCTCCACTAACCATGGTCTGAGATGGAGCCTCTTCAGTATCCGCAGCATTATCTAGATTCTTCTAGATCTGACTGTAATTTTATGTAACTAGTTTTTATAGAATAGTTTTAGGCCATTTTTATACTTGTGTAGTTTTTAGTAGTTAGGAGCTGGGTGTGGGGGGGTCATCTCCTACCCCCACCATTGGTCCAGAGTTCATAAGAAAGGGGAGTTGCTCACCTGTATCCTATACCAGCCAGGGAATAACAAGGCCCCCACATATCGACAGCATTTTTCATGGAATTTGAAGCCGCCACCTCCTCTGAGTCAGATGTTAGTGGGAAAGTGTCACCACACGCATCAAGACAAGGGGTCAGCCCAGACAGAACATCCAGAGTCTCTTGGGTATTGTCCAAATCCGCTAAAAGAGATTATGAGTAGCTTACTACTCCGTGAGGACTGCCTTAATTTCCATTAGGGCCTTACTGGGGGTCCAGGGGACCCATACAGACAATATCCTGAATCTACACAGTCAATCCAGACAAGCCTACCCTTGCAAAGAGGATTTTGAACTTCCTTAAGAACTAATGGAGGAATCGGAAGAACTGGATCAGGCAGAACCACCAGCTCCAATGGTCCATCATTATCCCCAGATGAAGTGATCGCACCAGCCTCATCTTTACTTCCTGATGACTATGGGCAGTTTCAAGACCTGCACAGGAGGAGCGCTGATGCACTCTCTGAAGGAGGTAAAGGACACCTCATAAACCTCTGGACATTCTCCAGAGCATTGGTCCCAGTAAGGTGGCACTTCCCATTAATGAAGCTATCTTAGAACTGGCCGAGACAGTCTGGCAGACTCCAGTCACTTATGCCCCCATTCCGAAAAGAATGGAGAAGAAATACTTCATGCCAACTAAAGGAGCAGAATGTTTTATTTACGCATCCTGCTCTTAATTCATTAGTAGTTCAGACTGTCACTGAAAGAAGGAGACAGCCTAGATCCGCTACCTCCAATAAGAAAACTAAATGTTTAGATCTCTTCAGGAGAGAAAAAATGTGACAGCTAACCATTCTGCATTACAAACTATCAAGTATTATTGTCAAAATATGATTTTATTAATTTTACTAAGTTAGCGGAATTCACTCTCAAACTCCCACAAGAGGATAGGCTCCAATTCAAAGCACTCATTGAGGAGGGTAAATTGCTAGCCAGATTGTCCCTCCAGGCCTTAGTCAATGCAGTGGATCCAGCCTCCCATTTGGTGATGACTTCTATGATTGTATGTTTGGCGTTCTGGCTCCAGTCCTCTGGATTTCCCAGAGAAGTGTAATCCATGGTGAAAGATTTGCACTTTGAAGGAAACAATTCTTTTAGTGAAAAGACAGGAGTCATTACGTTCCTTAAAGGACTCAAGGGCAGCCCTCTGCTCACTGGGCATCTACACTCCAGTGCCAATGATGAAACAGCACAGATCTCAGCCCCACAAGCAATGATCAGCTCCTCAATCCTTTTATCATTAGAGGGGTTATGAGCCACCCAGCAAGCAGCAGAGCGTGCAGCGTAGCAAGCATAACATCCCCCACAACCCCTGCCCCATCATCCTTCCAACCCCAGCATCCCACAAAAAAACATGTTTGATAGGAGCTTAGAGAACTGCGAATCAGTCCCTCTACCATATCCATCTGGTACCCAATTTGGTGGCCGCCTAGCCTACTTTTCACAAGCCTGACATCTTAACAGACAAATGGGTTCTGGAAATTAGCACTAGTGGTTACACCATTATTTTCGCTGCCCCTTCAAGAGCTGCCTCTCCCCAACCCCCCGCTGTCCCTCTTCAGGAACCCCTCTCACAAAAGAATGCTCTATCAGGAGGTAGATTCATTGTTGCATCTGTGGGCAATAGAACCCATACCTCCTCAACAGAAGGGAAAATGACTTTACTTGAAAAGCTTCCTCACTCTCCCCAAAAAGAAGGATGAAGACCCACTCTGGATCTCAGATGGATGAACATCTTCATCCTTAACTTAATGTTCAGGATGATTGCCCTGACCTCCATAATTCCCTCATTTTTGAACAAAGGCAATTGGTACACATCTCTCCATTTGAAGGACACTTATTTGTATGTAGCTGTGCATCCTGCACACAGAAGAGTCTTCTTCGAGTGTTTGCTCATGTCCATTCCATATTAGGTGCATGTCCTCGCCACATGAACTGATGCCAGAAGTTTTTCCCTGAGCAGTATCCATAGGGGACTGGCTCTGGTGCCCCCTGGAGTAGCACCCATATGGCATGGTATAAGGGGCACTGCCGGCTCCCCGCACCCTCAGTTCCTTCTTGCCACCAGTGACTGTGGTGGAACGTCTGCTGCTTCGGCAAACGTTGTTTTGTTTTCTGTTCTTGTGAACTTTGAAAACCTGAAATATAGTTGCATATAGTTAGTAGTTTCTTAATTATGAAATCATCCCCAGCCTTAACAGTTCTCAACTTTTACTTAATCCCAAACAGGACTCATTTGGGGGGATGGGGCATCCCCCCATCCCCAGGCTCTAACCTCTGCGATGGCTGCAAATGGCTTATGCCTGTCAGCGATCCACATACCAGATGCTTAAGCTGCTTAGGCAAAGGGCACGTAAGTGCCATATCTGCAAGTTCTTCAAACCTAGGATGAAAAAGGAGCGCAATATCCATCTGAAAGTGCTGCTGATGGAGTTGGCACTCACTCCAGTACCATAGCAGCGGTCCGACTTGGCACCGAGCACCGCACCCTCTGCGCAAGCCGGCACCAGTCCCTCTCCACAGTTCCGGGGAAGAAGTTGAAAAAGACCAGGAGAGGAACGGAGAGGGCTGGGGATGAGCCACAACTTGTGCCAGGCAGCTCAACACCCTCTTTGGGAGGTCGGGCCCCAGCTCAAGTCGAGTGGTGCAGCCCATCCCAGGCTTTGCCTGCGACCCCAGATAGTGGTGCAGGCCCTAGCCAGCTTCAGGAGCCATCGATGCCCGAAGCTCTTTGAGCAGCTCAAGCAATCTTGATGCTCCCGGTGCTGCCCACGCTGGCTCTCGTGGTACCCCGGTCTTTGGGAAAACCCATGTTGGGACCTATGCGTGTGTCCCCACCTCAGTGGTACCAATTCCCATCGAGAGGGACGTCCCACCACTGTTCGCCCGCCCAAAGCCATCACGCCTCAGGACTCGAGAGGCAGGCTCGACGGAGCCCTCTTCGGTCTCCGCACCAGGGGCACTGATTGTGGGACTCGAGGCGTACCTTGATGGTAGATTGGCGCAGACCCTCTAAGGCATGCACCACCCTGCATGAACTCCGGGACTGGCTCCGACCGTCTTCAAGATCGGTCCTGGGACTGATCAGACACCAGAGACTGCTGATCATTGGGTCATCATCACTTGTCTCCAAGAAAGAGGTCCAGGACAATCCTCCTGGCAACCAGCCTGTAGTGGCTCCCAGTCCCGTTCGATGTCCCGGAATTGGTTGAGTAGTGTGAGGTGTGGATTGCTGGGTATCCGATGCAGATCGCTGGGTAGCCACTGAACGCTGTCAGTCTCCAAGAGCCCAACCAAGACAGTTTTTTGCTCAGACAGGTCGGCCTCAGGATGCAGTGACCAGCACCAGTTGGACAAGAGCCACTGTTCAGCCCAATGCTGGTTGCCCGGGACCGACTGACTGCTCCGCTGGTAGCTCCTGCTTGGAGTGAGGTTCCCTGACTGCAGGACAGGTCCCAGTATCAGCAGTGCCGACTACATTATCGGCACCGAAACCTGTCCCATGGCCCTAAGCGCAGTGGCTTGCGCCATGGTATCTGGGGAACCCTTGGGGATTCACCTACCCTTCTCAGGCTGCCTGATCAGTGTTGGGAGCCTTGGAGAGGCCAGTGGCCTTGGTATCGCATCCCTCTCCCGTACTCGAGGCTTAGGAGGGTAAGACCCCGCGAGTCCAGGAGGACCCGGGGAGGAAGCTGCTAGACCACCAGTGGACATGGAGGTTCCCACGGCACCGGCATCGTCCTCATTGTCACCGGATGAGGCTGTTGTGGGGGCCCCCTCACCCAATTCCTTAGGATGATGCCAAAGCGCACCAGGAACTTTTGAAGAGGGTTGCTTCTAACCTGGGGCTTCAGGCAGAGCAATCGGAGGAGCCTTTGACTCTGTTTGACGTCCTCTGTTCCTCGACTCCTGCCCGGATGGCTCTACCCCTTCATGAAGGGGTATCCAAGATCACTAAGGCCCTGTGGCAGACCCCCTTTTCCTTGGCCCCATCTCTAAAAGGGCCAAACATGAGTACTTTGTGCCAACCAAAGGGCATGAGTACTTATACTCACTCAGCCCCCAATTCCCTTGTGGTTGAGGTGGTTAACCACAAGGAGAGGCAAGGACAACTTGGGGTCACCCCCAAAAATAAGGATTTGAGGAGGCTGGATCTCTTTGGATGTAAGGTTTATTAGTCTTCCAGCCTTCAGCTGCGTGGCCAACCACCAAGCCCTCCTTGGCCAATATGACTTTAGTATGTGGCAAGCCATGGCCAAGTTTGAAGGGTTGCTCCCCGAGGCTTCCAAGAAGTTGTTACGAGCGATCCTTGATAAGGGTACGACTACAGCCAGGATGGCCCTCCAGGTAATGTCAGATGCTGCTGCTCGCACCATGGCTTCCGCTATTTCCATGTGTTACCCGGAGTTCTTTCAACCCAAAGCTCTTGGTAACTTTTACTCTGTGCAAGGTGGTGTCAGGAAATAAATTGGGGAGACATGGCCATCCGACCAATAGATGGCTGGCACAAACAGGACAACGCAAGAGTGCTTTCACTTAAAGCTAAACTTTACTTAGTCTCAAGCACTAACACATGTTCGCAAAAGGTTAGTAAAACACCCCCAACCCTTAATAATTACCAAAGCTGAGTGTGGCTCTCGAGTGGCACAGTGGCAGGCTTCCGGTGGCCAAATCTTACGTCTGCCAGTGGCGACTGCAAGATCTATCCAGAGGGAGAGTCCAAAAAGAGTCCAACTACCTCAAACTTTTCCCCCTTATTTATACATTAGTAATAGAATGACATGTCCCTTAAAAAGAAAAGGAGTACTTGTGGCACCTTAGAGACTAACCAATTTATTTGAGCATAAGCTTTCGTGAGCTACAGCTCACTTCATCGGATGCATACTGTGGAAAGTGTAGAAGATCTTTTTATATACACACAAAGCATGAAAAAATACCTCCTCCCACCCCACTCTGTTGCTGTTAATAGCTTATCTAAAGTGACCACTCTCCTTACAATGTATATGATAATCAAGGTGGGCCATTTCCAGCACAAATCTGCATGGCCCCACAGTATGCCAACATTTTTATGGCTGACTTAGAACAATGCTTCCTCAGCTCTCGTCCCGTAACGCCCCTACTCTACTTGCACTATATTGATGACATCTTCATCATCTGGACCCATGGAAAAGAAGCCCTTGAGGAATTCCACCATGATTTCAACAATTTCCATCCCACCATCAACCTCAGCCTGGTCCAGTCCACACAAGAGAGCCACTTCCTGGACACTACAGTGCTAATAAACGATGGTCACATAAACACCACCCTATACCGGAAACCTACTGACCGCTATTTCTACCTACATGCCTCCAGCTTTCACCCTGACCACACCACACGATCCATCGTCTACAGCCAAGCTCTGCGATACAACCGCATTTGCTCCAACCCCTCAGACAGAGACAAACACCTACAAGATCTCTATCAAGCATTCTTACAACTACAGTACCCACCTGCGGAAGTGAAGAAACAGATTGACAGAGCTAGAAGAGTTCCCAGAAGTCACCTACTACAGGACAGGCCTAACAAAGAAAATAACAGAACGCCCCTAGCCGTCACCTTCAGCCCCCAACTAAAACCCCTCCAACGCATTATCAAGGATCTACAACCTATCCTGAAGGATGACCCAACACTCTCACAAATCTTGGGAGACAGGCCAGTCCTTGCCTACAGACAGCCCCCCAACCTGAAGCAAATATTCACCAGCAGCCACACACCACACAACAGAACCACTAACCCAGGAACCTATCCTTGCAACAAAGCCCGTTGCCAACTGTGCCCACATATCTATTCAGGGGACACCATCACAGGGCCTAATAACATCAGCCACACTATCAGAGGCTCGTTCACCTGCACATCCACCAATGTGATATATGCCCTCATGTGCCAGCAATGCCCCTCTGCCATGTACATTGGTCAAACTGGACAGTCTCTACGTAAAAGAATAAATGGACACGAATCAGATGTCAAGAATTATAACATTCATAAACCAGTCGGAGAACACTTCAATCTCTCTGGTCACGCGATTACAGACATGAAAGTTGCTATATTACAACAAAAAAACTTCAAATCCAGACTCCAGCGAGAAACTGTTGAATTGGAATTCATTTGCAAATTGGATACAATTAACTTAGGTTACCTTGCATAATGACTTAGCCACTCCCAGTCTCTATTCAAGCCTATTTCGCCTTGTTTTTTCCTACCCCCCCCCCCCCCCAGATGTTCTTGTTAAACCCTGGATTTGTGCTGGAAATGGCCCACCTTGATTATCATACACCTTGTAAGGAGAGTGATCACTTTAGATAAGCTATTACCAGCAGGAGAGTGGGGTGGGAGGAGGTATTTTTTCATGCTTTGTGTGTATATAAAAAGATCTTCTACACTTTCCACAATATGCATCCGATGAAGTGAGCTGTAGCTCACGAAAGCTTATGCTCAAATAAATTGGTTAGTCTCTAAGGTGCCACAAGTACTCCTTTTCTTTTTGCGAATACAGGCTAACACGGCTGTTACTCTGAAACATGTCCCTTAAAGAAAACTTGTTAAGTAAGCAGTTTCAATAGTCAAGCAAGAGTTTCCTTCTGATTATCGATTAACCAGTTGTGGGTTTTTCTAGAGTTTGCAGCATTGAGGCCCCAATAGACATTCCTGGGGCACATCCTGGTCTTCGAAAATGCATGTATCAGCCGCTTCAACACAATTCTTATCAGGAAGTACGCGGGCTCAAGCTGCCCTTTCTGTGGCACCCAAAACTCCTGCTTTGGTCAAACTGAGAGTGCTGAATGGCTAATTTACAGCCTGCTGACTTGGCTGCTTTTAGCAATAAGCCATAGTGGTTTCAGGCACTTTCCTGGTTTGCCAAAATCTCCCCGTACACATGTGGCAAGTCTCTGGGCTGCTCCTCTCTGGGTTGTCCACTGAGGCCAACCGTCATTGCAGGTCCTGCCCTTCGACGACAGGGCCCTATTTGTGAAGCAGACAGCAAGTTGCATGGCCTCAAGGACTCCCGCTCCACCCTGAAAACCTTGGGTCTCTACGTCCCAGCCTTGGTGCATAAGTGGTTCAAACCGCAGCAGCCTCAAGGCCAGGGGAGCCAGCCTCAGCAGGACCAGCCCCATACACGAGCCAAGGGTTACAAATGCCACCCACCTCCACCCTCTGCCCAGTCGGGCTCGACCCGTAATAAGCAGGGGGCCAAACAGTCATTTTGAGGGTGTGCCCGAGAGTGATCTATCAGACTATTCCCCAGATCCATCTTTCCCAGTATTCTCTGACTGCCTTTCCTTCCAACATGAACTGCTATAACTTCGGATTGCTGAGTCCTCAACACAGTGGAACGTGGTTACACCCTCCAGTTTCTTTCTACCCCCCCTTCATAGAATCCTAGAATATCAGGTTTGGAAGGGACTTCAGGAGGTTGTCTAGTCCAAACCCCTGCTCGAAGCAGGACCAATCCCCCACTAAATCATCCCAGCCAAGGCTTTGTCAAGCCTGACCTTAAAAACCTCTAAAACCTTAAAAACTTCCCACCTGCCTTCCCCTCCCTCTTCAGGGACCCCCTCACGAGATTCTCCTTGCGCAGGAGGTAAAGGGGTTACTACAGCTGGGTGCGGTGGAAGAAGTTCCTCTGGAGTACAGGGACAAGTGGTTCTATTCCTGGTACTTTTTAAACCCAAAAGCCAAGGGCAGTCTACGGCCCATCCTGGACCTGCGAGACCTCAACAAGTACCTACAGAGGCTAAAGTTCCACATGGTCTCTGGCTTCTGTTATCCCCTCCCTGGATCCAGGAGACTGGTATGCTGCCTTCGACTCGAAGGA
Organism: Eretmochelys imbricata; assembly: GCF_965152235.1. Lineage (NCBI taxonomy): Eukaryota > Metazoa > Chordata > Testudines > Cheloniidae > Eretmochelys > Eretmochelys imbricata. The sequence continues at coordinate 26,408,422 of NC_135576.1, read as the reverse complement.
CGTGTACTTCCACATAGCGATATTTCAAGGGCATAGACGCTTCCTCCGGTTTACGGTGGGACTCCACCACTGCCAGTTTATGGTCCTCCCATTCAGCTTGGCAACAGCACCGAGGGTGTTTACCAAGTGCATGTCAGTGGCAGCAGCTTACCTCAGGCGCTGGCATATCCAGATCTACCTGTACCTCGAGGACTGGCTCATCAAGGGCGGCTCCTGGTCTCAAGTCTGAAGGGATGTTGCGGTGCTTCAAGCCATGCGCCGCTCTCTGGGCCTACTGGTGAATGACAAAAAGTTGACATTGGTGTCAGTGCAGGGGATAGAGTTCATCGGAGCAGTCCTTGACTCTACCTGCTACAGAGTGTTCTTCCTGCTGGAAAGGTTCCACACGATGGTGAACCTCATTGCAGATGTCTCCGCGTTCCGTCTGTCTACGCCTTCTGGGCCACGTGGCAGCATGCACTTACGTGGTCCGCCATGCCAGGCTCCGGATGCAGCCCCTGCAACAATGGCTGGCGACAGTTTATTCCCAGTCCAGAGACCCCCTGGAAAAGATCGTTACCATTCATCAGGTGATACGTACCTCGCTGAGTTGATGGACCTACTGCAGGACAGTCCCGGAAGGAATTCCATTTGACAGCCCTCCTCACTCCATCTAGTTGGTGTTGGACACTTTTGGACCTCAGCTGGGGGCACATCTCAGCAACCTCCAGACACAGGGGATGTGGTCCCCGGAGGAGGAGCGGTTAGACATAAACGTCAAAGAGCTTGGAGCAGTCCGGCTGGCATGTGGAGTCTTGCTCCACCAGTCGGGCAAGGTGATACGAGTCATGATGGACAATACAGCCTCGATGTTCTACATCAGTAGGCAAGGGGGCGCATGCTCGTCGGCTCTCTAAGGAAGTCCTCCATTTTGGGACTTCTGCATCAGCTACAAAATATACCTGGAAGATTGTCACCTTCCCGGCATCAGGAATACGCTGGCAGACCAGCTCAGCAGGGACTTCTCCTCTCACCATAAGTGGTCGCTTCATGCAGAGGTAGCCTGCATGATCCCCCAAAGATGGGGAACTCCCTAAGTGGACCTGTTCGCTGCAAGACAGAACAGGAAATGCCACCAGTTTTGTTCTCTAACAGGGTCTGAGCAAAGACTCCCTCTCCGATCCCGTCCTCCTGTCGTGGTCAGGGAGCCTGATGTACGCATTCCCTCTGATTCCACTCATTGGCAGGGCGCTGGCAAAGATCAAGAGGGACCAGGCACAGGTTATGATCACTCTGGCGTGGCCTCGCCAGCATTGATTTGGCACGCTCGTGAGCCTGTCAGCGGCCCCTCTCTGGACTCTGCCCAACCAACCAGACCGGCTATTGCAGGACCATGGTTGGCTCTTACACCCTAATCTTGGGTCCCTCCACCTCTCGGCATGGATGCTGCGTGGCTGAACCTGGAGGAGTGGATCTGTTTGGAAGGAGTCCAAAGGTTCTCCTGGAAAGTAGGAAGCCCTCAACTAGACTGACTTACCTGGCCAAGTAGACAAGGTTTTCCCGCTGGGCATCCAAATGGGGCATTTGTCTCTTGCGTTTCTCCTTACAGGAGCTGGACTGCCTGCTCCATTTGAGAAACCAGTGCCGGGCACACACTCTTCCATTACAGTGCATCTTGCTGCCATCTCTGCTTTTCACTCGCTGATCCATGGACAGACGGTGTTTTCCCATTACATAACGGTCAGATTCTTGAGAGGGCTGGAGAGACTCTTCCCACAAGAGAACAAGAAATGAACAAATGACTGTTCCGGGGGACTCAAGGTCAGGGCTCCAGAGGGGCCTCATTTCTAGTTCTATGATTGGGGCAAATGACATATGCCTTCCCACGCGTTCTGCTTTTAGCTGAGGTTCTGAGGAAGATCAAGCAAGAGGGAGGGAATGTTGGTGAGCCTGATTGCTCCTGGATGGTGCAGACAGTTGTGGTTTCCAAGCGTTTTATAAATATCACCATGCCTGGGCATCCATATCTTGCTCTTCCTGGACCTGCTGACCACAGGACAGAGACAAGATCAGACATCCCAATCTGGCATCTCTCCACATCGCAGTCTGCTATTTCGGTGGATGACCAACCTAGAAAAGACATTCTGGGAAGCAGCACAATCCATTCTTAACAATAATTGAGTCACGGAGTATAAGGCCAGAAGGGAGTACCAGATCTAGTCTGACCTCCTGTATATCACAGGCCACCAACATCACCTGGGATCCACACATGAAAAACTCAACCCAATAGGAAGAATTCCATAAAGAAGTGCCACACAGCAAAATGAAAAAGGTTTTCTGTCTGATTCCAACAGCGTCAGATGTCATCAGGATATTGGCATCCCTGTCATTTTGGACTTTTTCCTTAAAGATTTCACAACTATCTTTTTGTTCCCTATGGGTGGATTTAGCAGTTATCAGTGCCTGTAACCAACCACTTGATCTTCACCCATTCTGTGTACAGTACATTTTCTAGAAGGTGTCTATGATGCCGGCAGACCAGGTGCCAGCTCATGCCAAGGCCTCAGGCCTGACTGAACACTTACAAATGCATAGCTGGAAACCAGTCTTGCTTAGCTGTGTGCATTATTGAAATAGATATTAGATGTTAAGTTGATAAGAATGTGTTTAGTCTGTATGAAATGCTTGTAGGATGCTGCATGCATTGGTCTTATAACCTCTAAAGCCTAATGTATAAAGTTATTGAGTATTTGCATTGTATACTTCTGTAATTGCATAACTCACCAAACAGGAAAATAAGCATTAATTAAGATAAAGTGCTTGTCCTGAATACAAGATAGCCCGTTGAAGGCAAATAAGGAATTGTATAGCATCAAAGGACAGAGGCCCTGTTGAATGCATTTCTAACTCCCTCCGGGAAGGAGAGACCTACTCCTGAGCTTATCCCATCAGTGTGGACTCTGGGGTGGAGGGAATAAAAATACCTGACAAGGAGAAACTTTGCTCTTTGGCTGTTTGGACTCTCACAGGGCTGGAACTACAAAACAGAAGCAGAGATCGCTAGGGTCAACCTGGGTTAGCCCTAAAAGATATTCAATGCTGATGATTTACTACAGCTCTGTCACCTTTTGGAACCGTAGGCTGTAACTCATTTGTGTATATGTGTTGCCTTCTTTAACCTGTAAATAACTCTGTCTTTTCCCCTAGTTAATAAATCCTTAGTTGGTTTACTGTAGGATTTGGGTATAAGCATTGTCTTTGGTGTGAGATCTGGATTACATATTGACTTGGTATAAGTCTCTTGGGACTGGGAACAGTCTGAATATTTTGTGATCTTTGGTGCAAGTAAGTGTTTATCACTTAGTCCAGTTTGCTTCGGTGGCAAGATAGATTGGAATGTCCAAGAGGGCTGTCTGTGACTCCACGGTAAGATTGTTATAGTGCTTCAGGAGTTCACATTTGTTACTGGGTTGATGAGATTTAATTATAGAACATACAACCAGTTTGGGATATGTGCCCTGCTTTTTGACAGTCTGTCCTGAGGTTGGCACTCATGGCTATGAGTCATTTGGGGTAGCGTGAGAGTAATAGTAGAACCTTTCCTCTGATGATGAAGTCTACCCCAACATGGGACCTCAGTCAAGTCCTATCAGCATACAGAGACACTTAACTTTGTTTCTTAGTCCACCTCTAATGAAGATTGCCTTTCTGGTTACCATCCCATCAGCTAGAGGAGTAGATAGCTGGGGGCCTCCATGGCCAATTCATTTTACACTATCTTCCACAAAAGCAAAGTTTTCCTGAGATTACTTTCAAAATTCACCCCTAAAGTAGTCTCAGAATTCCACCTAAAAAAGGCCATTCACTTACCTGTCTTCTTCCCAAAGCCATATGCCACCACTGAGATAGGCAGCTGCGCACTCTAGTTGTTTGTCGAGCCTACAAAGGACTAAACCTTTTATGAAATTATCTAAATTTGTATCCTTTATGGAACATAAGTGAGGGAAAGTGATTTCTTCTGAGCGACTTTCCAAATTTTGGGCTGCATCTTGCTCTGTTATGAATTAATGGTGACTCCTACCAGACAAGATGTTGAGGGCCAATTGACGAGAGCCCAGTCTGCATTGGTCGCCTTGCTATGAGATGTTCCTCTCCTGGAAATCCGTAGAGTGGGGCTCTGTTCAGACTTTCACGAGACATTATGCTCTGATGCAAGCTTCTTCAGCTGATGTATACTTTGGCAGAGCAGTCCTTCAGTCAGTGATACAGCCAGGGTTCTTGCGTCAACCTTTTCAATGAATCCTGCTTGTGAGTCACTCACAGTGGAATACTCATAGGAACCATCATTCGAAGAAAGAAAGGTTACTTACCTTACAGTAACTGGAGTTCTTTGAGATGTGTGGTCCCGAACTATGACCTTCTACCCACCCTCTCTTCTTCCCCTATGCGGTGGAGTCTTATCCTAGGGCTGTTCATGGTAGAAAAGTAGCTGGAGAAGCAATCGGTTCATGACGTCCCTTATGCCCTTTCTTTGGAGTATGAGGAGGAGAGGGGCACGGACCAACAGACCTTGCTACTAAGAATCTTTCAATGTCAGGTGCATGAAGCGCACGTGCATCCACCGTGGGCTACAGACAAGGACCACTCATCTGAAAAAACTCCAGTTACTCTAAGATATGTAACCTTTCTCCCATAAAATGATCTCTGGAGATTTGTTATACACTTTTTATGACCTCTTGAAAGAACTCCATTTCACTCAGTAGTACAAAATGTTACTCTAGGATACTGTAAGCTCATGAGACATCTTGCTGTAATTATGCTAGTAATATATGTTACCAAGAAAAAATGCTGTCCATGTCTATTATGCTGTACATATTTAAAAATGTTAGTAATGTTATTTTTCCTGGGACCTTAGTTTATTTTTAATTTGAATTAGAGACGTACATCACAAGAAATATAGCATTTTCTGCATTTTTGTAGCAATTACAATAATACATTCCATGCTTTTTTATTACGTATATTTAATGAACTCATTAAACATGTATATCACAGATGGGTTGAAAAATATCCAAAATTCCTTGTTTTACCAGTCCATGAAGCTAATCTGGTACATGAAATTAATATAGGTTAGGTCTTAATGGTCAAAGAAACTAGGATGGGGTGGGCAAACTTTTTGGCCTGAGGGCCACATAGGGGTATGGAAATTGCATTGCAGGCCATAAATTCTCACGAAATTGGGGGCGGGGGTGAGTGCTCCGGCTGGGAGTGCAGGCTCTGGGGTGGGGCCAGAAATGAGGTGTTGGGGTGCCGGGGGGATGAGGGCTCTGGGGTGGGGCTGGGGATAAGGGGTTTGGAGGGCGGGAGGGGAATCGGGGCTGTGGCAGGGGATTGGGGTGGGGTGGGGGGGCTCTAGGTGGCTCTTACTGCAAGCAGCTCCCAGAAGCATGTCCCCCCCTCCAGCTCAGAAGCATGGCCAGGGGGCTCCACCCACTGCCCCATCCTCAGGTGCCTCCCCTGCAGCTCCCGTTGGCCAGGAACTACAGCCAGTGGGAGCTCGGGGGTGACACCTGTGGACGGGGCAGTGTGCAGAGCTGTCTGGCCACGCCTCTGTGTACTACGTAGGAGCCAGAGGGAGGGTCATGCGGGCTGCTTTCTGGGAGTTGCGTGGAGCGGGGCAAGCCCCAACCCCGCTCCCTCACTGGAGCTGAGGACCAGATTAAATCATGAAAATTGCCAATAAGTATATAGTCTAGCTGGAATTTTTCATGTATATCAATTAATATATATCTGACCATTTATTTTTTAGGACTGCAAGAAGGCTGAATATGATGCCTCTGTAGTTGAGCATTGTCTCAATGCAGTGGAATGGGCTTGTCGAATGCTCCCTTTTGCTAGGTTTATGAATGTTGAAGAACTTGTTCAAGATATAATTCTGAGCCTTGTTGGAGAATTACCACCAATCAGAAAGGTAAAAGAAGCTAAAACCACAAAAGATATTGAGAATGACAAGGTTTTAGCTTTCTTGCAAATGTTATTTTTAGAGCTATGAATAATACAAGTTTTGCTGGGAGTTTTGCTATAACTTTTTTCCATCAAAATTAACCCTGAAACTGATATATTTTGTACAGGTGGCAGAAATTTTGGTGAAAGCATTTCCTAATTCTGAAGATGTAAGAGTTCCATTAAGGGATAAATATCATGCTCTTCAGCAGCGACTTAGACACTGTACTGTCAGAGGTAATGTACATTCTTCCTCAGGGAATATAAAACGGGCTTAGTGACTTCATTGCTTTTTGGGTTTTCTTATGAACAATAATACTGCTAACATTTCTTTAGATGAGACATTGAATTATTGGCTTTTGTCTAGGTAGAAGCTATGGATATCATGGTGCTTTTGAAATGAGAACTGTAGTGTTCTTGCCAACAAATCAAGTTCAAGGCTGGAATTTTCAAAAGAGCTCAGTGTTGGTTTGACTTTTCTCCCACTGAAGTCAATGGTAAAACTCCTATCAACTTCAGTGGGAGCAGTGTTAGCCAAACACTGAACTCTTTTGAAAATTCTACCAAGGTTTGAGCTATCATTGAGTTAATGGCTGCTCATTTTGTGTACGTGATCGTTGGGCTATCAGTATTCATCTCCTTATTTTATATTTATAAACACTTTCAGATATCATGAATTGAAGGGTGCTGCATAAGAACAGTAGAAGGAAAGTACTATTCCATTATTCTGTAATGTTTAAAACAAAAAAAAAAACTTTTTTGGTATGATGGCAGAATAATTAAATCAATTTTTACAGTACTGCATATAAACACTAACACTTTCAAATTTTTTTGTTGGTGGTTTTTAAGAATTATCCTTACAAATAATGGCAAAAGATATTACTCCAGATGAAGGACTACAAGCTTGCCTTATTTCATATTTAGAACTCAAGTTCAATATCCATCCTTTAAAAGCACCTAATTTAAACTTAGTGTTTTCCTTTGAGTGATGGTCCGTACGTGTATTCCACACATAGGTACACATGTGAAGCATGCACCTTAGTTCAGAGATTTTTAGTAAGCAGTGTTCATTGCTCTGCACATATGCAGTTTTATTCCTCATGCTCTGAAATTAGAGTACAAGTATAAGTAGTGCAGGCCGATGCCTCTCCAGTTCCTTCTTGGTGCCTCATGTCCTAAGTTGGACTCTTTTGTCCACAACTTCTTCTATCATTGCTTCAATCTTTAAATATATAAATTTTAAATAGTTATTAATATTTTAGCATTTCACTCTTAGATTTATAGCCTTTAGAACTTAGTTAGTTCTCTTCCCGTCTTGGGGAAGCTCTCACCAAGGACAGGGTCTGTGCATTAAGAGTCTTGGGTATTAAGAATTGCGTTTTATGCCCCTACTCCTTTTGACTGAGCAACGAACACCAACGTTGCCTTTACTGCCTTGGTGAAGCTTGTGTCTCTGTGCTGTGCGTGGGTAGTATAAATAGCACTGTGCAGTCTGACCGCCCTCAGTTCCTTCTCTGCTGCAGAGCCCAAATGTTACACTCCGAAGCAGAGGGGGGTAGTTGAGCACATCTCAAAGAACCTCAGTTACTGCATAAGGTTAGTAACCCTCTCTTCTTCTTTGAGTGATGTCCCTATGGGTGCTTCATTGCAGGTGATTATAAAGCAGTGCCCCTAGCTGAAGGGTTGGGGCTTCAGAGCGGCTGTTATCGCCGAGGATAGGATCATATGTCCAAGGATGGTGTCCGTCGAAGAATCCTGCAAGACGGCATAATGTTGGGCTAATTTATCAGAGGACGCCCACGTGGCAGCCCTGCATACATCTATTATGGGAATGTTATTGAGGAATGCAATGGAGGTTGAGAGCGCTCATGTGGAGTGTGTCCTGATAGAGGCAGGTGGTTGCTTATTGTGAAGTTCGTAAGACATGTGTCACACCTGCTGCTCTGAAGTCTCATTTTGGTGTGGGAGAATTTATCCCCACAACCAGTGCGGTGTTGGGAAGCTGAGAAGCACTCTCATGAGCATGAGACTCAGTCTTTCTCAAAGTCCACATCAAAGAAGTTGGACTCACTTGTAAGCAAGCCTTCCAGCTTGGCTTATGAGGACTTGGTATGTTCTAAGCCCCAGAGGCATGAGAAGAAAGCCCATAAGCATTGGGCTCTGTTGGTACCAGACCATGTTCCATTGGTACCGTCATCCCTAGCTCCTCCCAAACCTTGGGAACCATCAGCACCAAGAAAGTCTGATCATCACTGACTTCAGATACTATCGTCCTCACCAGCTCCAATGACGCAGACAGGCTGAACTCCTCTCACACTAGGGAGATATGAACCTATTAGCACCTGACAGGACATTTTTGCTCTTCTGGCTGTGGGATCCCTTCCTCGATTGGGCCCCTCTCTTTCCAGGGAGATATCACCTCTGAGAGAATTGATTGCTGGAAGGAGCTTATCACCCCTCTCATATACAAAATACACATCCAGTCCAATTGTAGTGCCCTACATATCCTTCGCTGCCCAAAAGACCCACACAAGTTTGAAACCAGCCTCCACCTCATCTAACTTAGAGCCGCTGATACCCCTTGACATGGGGGCCTCTGCAACCACCTGTCAGCCTCTGCTACGGAATATATTGGGGGGATTGGGACCCATGCAGTATCAATCCAATCTGCCAGGAAGTCACCCCTTGCCTCCCCTCTACGGGGATGCTTAGATCTGCTCCCAGAGCTGACAGAGGAAAAGGAATATTATGCTCCAGATCCGGCAGCTCCATCAGAACCAGCAAGACTGCTATTGTCATAACTGGATCAAGTGGTGACTTCTAAATCCCCTTCTCCTGCCAGTGACTTCAGGCAGTTCCGGAACCTTCTCCACAGAGTTGCTGCAGAGCTTCAGATCCCCTTGAGAAGATCCAAGACTCCCAGCACAAACTTCTAGACATCCTGCATGCTTTTGGACCCAACAGAACAGCTCTCCCCATTAATGAAGGCATACTGGAACCAAGTAGAACAGTTTGGCACACCCCTGGCTCTACCCGCAAAAGGCCGGAGAAGCATTATTATGTGCCAGCCAAGGATGTGGAATTTTTGTTTTCTTATCCCAATCCCAATTCACCCGTGGTCCATGCTGCTTCTGAAAGAGCTAGAGAGCAACATCTCTGGTCTGCTCCTGCTGGCAAAGAGGACAAACACCTAGATGTGCTGGGAAGAAAGGTCTTATCATCCAGCCTCCAGCTCAGGATAGGCAATTACCAGGTGCTACTGGCTAAATAAGATTTCCTGACCTATGCCAAGTTTGTGTCATTTACTGACAGCCTTCCGCAATGGGACAGAGGGTTTTTTTTTCAAGTTCTGATTGGCGAGGGCAAACTGATAGTGAGGATTGCCCTCCAATCTGCAGCTGATGCCGCTGATGCCTTCTCTAGAGCTATGGATACTGATATCATGCGCAAGGAGTCATGGCTCCATGCATCAAGGTTCCATAGGGAGATCCAGAATACTATCGAGGAGCTCCCCCCACCTTCAATGAATTGCACTTTTCAATCAGAAGACTGTCCCCCTCCATATCCTGAAGGATACCAGGGCTACCCTACATTTGCTGAGGATATCCATGCCTGCCCCTAAGAGGAAGTTTCATTGCCCATGGGCCAAATCTAAATATACAGCTCAGTAGTTCTTTCATCAGAGGCCTTATGAACCACCATGTAAGAGACAGGGGGTTCAAAAGTCCTGATTCCTTATGCCGTCTGCAACAGTCTCGGCATCTCAATCCCCAAGAGCTTATTTTTGATGGGAGTTTGAGAGCTAAGAAGCACTAAGCCCAACACCTCCCGACTCCCACACACAATTTGGTGGTCATCTAGCAGTCTTTTTCAACACCTGGAGTGCGATAACAATGGTCAAGTGGTTGCTGAACATAATCTACTCTGGCTAGATGATAGATTACATCCCTACCTCCTCTAAAACCCTCCTCCTCACCACTCTCATAAGACCATTCTTATGAGAGTATTCTCACGGGAGGTGAACTCCTTACTGCAGCAAGGATAGAACATGTCCCTCTGTACTACCAAGAAAGAGGGTTTTACTCAACTTGCTTTCTTATGCCCAAAAAGAAAGGTGGTTGGAGACCAATCCTCAACCTCTGCCATCTCAACTGCTTCATTCACAAATTCAGATTTTGAATGGTCACATTGGCAGTGATAATTCCATCTTTAGAAATGGGCATGTGGTTCACAGCTCTCAATATGAAGGACATCTGCTTTCATAGACATTCATCCCGCCCACAATGCTTTCTCAGATTCATGGTAGACTCTGGCCATTTTCAGTGCAGAGTACTCCCCTTCATAATAGTGACTGCCTCCAGAGTCTTTATCAAGATATTCTCAGTAGAGGCAGCCCACATCAGACGTTGTGGTCGTATTGTCTTCCCCTACCTCTAGGGTGCGAAATCCCACCAGAAAGCTTGTGTGTCAACTTCCAGGATGCTACACCTCGTCTGTTCAGTGACAGTCAGCATAAACATAGAAAAATCTGTTCTCACCCCCACGTAATCTCTGGATTTCATTGGGGCCACCTTAATGCTATCACTGGAAGAGTTTACCTGCCCAAGGACAGGTTCCAGACCATAAACAAAATTATAGCTCATGTCACAAGCAACCCTTGAGTGCCAGTCAAGACATATCTGTCTCCCCTAGGCAGGGGTGAAAGTAATTTAAGGGACTTACTAATACGCAGGGCTGGGGTTCTGAGCAAGAGGGAGGGGTGTGTGTGTGTGTGTGTGTGCGTGCGCTAAACCAGAAGGGGCAGGGCCTTTAAATCCCCGGGCCCTTTATATCACTGCTAGAGCTGTGTGGTAGTGGCGTCGGGAGCCTTGGGCCCTTTAAATCACCGCCAGAGCCTCATGGTAGAGGTAGCTGTGGCCAGGAGCCCTGAGGCTCTGGCGGCAATTTAAAGGACCAGAGGCTCTGGCCGCTGCCGGGAGCCCAGGGCCCTCTGGAATTGGCAGCCTGGAGAAGCTCCCCCTGCCGGTGTGGTTGGCTCTGAACTGGCTCTTGCCAGTACGCTGTACCAGACTGGACTGGCTTACTTTTACCTCAGCTCCTAAGTCATATGGTCTTGTGCACCTATGTCATCCCATTTGCAGGACTCCATTTTTGTTGCCTTCAAGCTTGGCTGCAATTGGTATATTCCCCAAGCTGTCATTCCATGAACCTCCTGGTGACAGTTCTAGCCAAGTTACTAACTTCCCTACTGTGCTGTACAAATCCTTGTCAGGTATATCCCTTTCTCATTCCCTCTCTGGACAGTACCATCATTATGGATGCATCCCTATTAGGTTGGGGAGCCCACATGAACTGCCACACAGCACAAGGTGCCTGGACATCTTGGAGGCCAAGATGCGCATCAATATCCTGGAGTTGCAAGCAGTATTGTAGGTAGGTGAGTACTTTCTCCCGTTCATCTGCGCTCATCATGTCCTTATAATGTCTGACAACGTTATGACTGTTATAGATCAACAAACAAGAGGAAGTGAGAATCTGCCTCTGTGTGTGTGCAGAAGCAGTCAGCCTGTGGAACTGGTATATCAGCAATCAGATCACGGTATTGGCACCTACTTTCCAGGGAAGCAAATCACATTAGCAGATTCCCTCGGCAGACAGTTCAGTCAACCACAAGTGGGAGCTACACGGCTCCGTACTGCACAATATGTGAAAGTTCCTCACATTCGTCTTTTGGAAAGACCATTATCAATTCATAGTCCTCCCATTTGGACTAGCTACAGCACTAGGGTCTTTACAAAAATCCTTTAAGTGGCAGTGGTTTAGATTAGAAGAAATGGCTTCCTATCTTTCCATGTCTCGACGACTGGCTCCTGATGGGCAGATCCAGCAGGTAAGTCCAGTAGCAACCCTGTTCCTACTCCACCTACTGTCTTCCCTGGAAATCTGCGTCAACCATAAAACGTCCACTTTCAGTCCCACAAAGACTATGATTGTGTAGGGGGGACCCTGGACTCAACTACTGCAAGAGCCTGTCTCCCAATGGAGAGATTCTGTGCTATGAACTAATTGATAAAACAGATCACCCTCCGACCTTGGACTACAGTCAGGATCTATCTGTCCGTTCTAGGGCATGTGGCCTTATGCACCTATATAACACCATTCGCCAGGATCCATCTCCACTGCATAAACCTGGTTTCAGTCTGTCTACTCACCATATAAAGATAACATCAGTGCCAGAGTAACATTTCCGGCCAAGATTACAGTTTGTCTCCTGGTGAGCAAACCCGGAGAAGGTTCAGGTTGGAGTTCCTTTCCTAACACCCAAAGTGTCTATCATTACAGATGCTTCCCTCTTAGTTTGGGGAGCCCATATGGACAATCACACTGCACAAGACACTTGGATCCATTGGGAGGCCAGGAAGTATATCAACTTTGTGGAATTAAGGACAGTGTGTTGGGCCTGCAATCTGTTCCTTTCTCTCATCTGTTCCAACATGTCCAGGTAATGTCAGACAATATAATGACTGTCGTTTACATGAACAAAAGGAGGGAGCAAGATCTTTTCCCCTGTGTGTTAAGACAGTCAATCTGTGGAATTGGTGTATCAGAAACCACATAATCTTTTTGCTGGCATACCTGCCAGTGTGTAGAATTCCCTAGCAGAGAGTCTTAGCAGACATTTTTCCACACACCATGAATGGGAGATTCACAGTTCTGTCTTGAACAACATCTTCACCCAGTGGGGAATGCCATCATGGGACCTCTTCACCTCACAGGTGAATAAGAAACTACCTCTGTACTGCTCCAGAGCAGTTCTGGGACAAGGCTCAAGGGGTGATGCCCTTTTGCTAGCCTGGATGGACCACCTCAGATATGGCAACCCTCCCATTCCATTAACAGAACAAGTCCTGTGAAATATTTGAGACAACAAGGTTTGGATCATCCTCATTGCACCCAACTGGCCAAAACAGTTTTGGTTCTCAGACTTCAACATCTGACCATTTCTGGATCTACTGATGTAACACAACAGTATAACCAGGTACTCCAAATGGGGACCACTACAATTCAATGCCTGGTATTTGGAAGGGCATTGGCCATAGGGTGCTCATGCTCAGTAGTGATCCAATTTGTCCTAACCTAAAGCGGGAAGAATTCTACTAGGAGATGCTTTTTGGCTAAATGGAAGCCTTTCTCCCCTTGGTCACAATAGCACCAGTTATTTCTATAGTCTGCTGAAATTCCTATTATTTTAGATTAATTACTTACCCTTAAGATGTTAGGTTTCTCTGAGTTCCCTACACGTCTAGTTCACAGCAATCAATGCTTTTTATTCTCCAGATGAGGGCCATCGCGTCTTTCCTCCAATGATAGTGGATAGTTATCCAGTGACAGGTAGATTCCTGAAGGGATATATTAGAACTTTCCAACCAGTGGTGTATCCAATACCACACTGAATTCTCAGTCTTGACCTTTCAGTTCTCACCAGACCGCCCTTCAAACCATTAGCTACCTCTTCCATGTCCCATCCGTGGATGAAGGTTGCCTTCTGAGTTGCCATCACATCAGCCAGAAGGGTAAGCGAACTGAGAGCTTCCATGGCAGATCCATCATATACCATTTTTCATAAAGCGTCTCTCTGTGCCTCCAAATGGAATTTATCACTAAAGTAATTTTGGAGTTTCACATGAATCACTTACCAGTTTTCCCCCTAAAATCACATACTTCTGATGAGGAGAGAAGACATCACTCCCTAAATGTCTGGTTGGCACTGCCATTCTATCTAGAGAATGAAAGCAACTAGAAAGACTCCTAGACTATTTATCACCCTGAAGAGCGATCAGTGGGTCAACCACTGTCCACGCAGTGACTCTCCAAGTGGATGTCAGGCTGCATCATCCTTTATTACCAACTAGCACACATCCCACCTCCAGAGGGAGTGGGAGCCCGTTACATCGGAGCACAAGTGATCTCTCTGACATCTCTGTGAGACTATCTTTAATAGATATATGCAGGGTGGCTAGCGCGAATTCCGTCCACACCTTTACATATTGCAGACTACTACTGCAAAAACAGCTGTGGGGACGGCAGTATTAGAGATATCCATAGCACCCATCTCCTCATGTCCCCTCCTGATTGACTTCTGCTCACTAATCTCCCATGTGTGGAATATATATAGGGACCCTCACTCGAAGAAGAAATGAAGGTTACTCATCTGTAACTGGAGGTTATTTGAGATGTGAGGTCATTATCTGCATTCCACTCCCCATAGGTGGAGGGTATAATAGGCATGGGGAAGTTAAATCTCTCCTGGTGCAGCCGCTGCCGCCCCACTGCTGGATGCCTGGGTCGTGGTGGCCTCGGCTGTGCTTTGCGTCTTCCTGTCCCTATTCTGCCCCTTTCCTGATGCCCCGCTGCTGCCTGGTGAGTCCCTCTTTTTGTCCACTCCACCTCCCCCGCCCAGGCCTCGTGTGTGGCGGGGTGTGTGGGTGGAGAAGAGGAGGGATGTGGGGAGTGATGGGAGCCTCGCGGGGGGCAGGGGGTGGAGGAGAGGAGGAACGTGGAGAGTGGCGGCGTGGGGCACGGAGTGGTAGGTAAAGTGTGGGCAGGGCTGCAGGCAGAAGAGGCAGGACGGGGAGCTAGTCTCTCCAGAAGAAGCTTCACCTGCTGCCCATGCCACTACCCGCACTCTATTCCTATTGCTGTGGATCATGACTGCATTCATAAGAGAAGGAACTGAAGAGGCATTGATCCACATTGCCCCTTACACCATCAGTTCAGAGCATGAGGAGAACAACAGCGCATGCACAGACCAATGGATGCTGCTTACTAAATATTTCCGAACTCTCATGCATGGTACTCATGCATACCCACTATGGCCGAAACATTAAATAAATATAATTATTTGAGACTTGGTCTCTATAGTTGAGACTACTCAACTTTTTGTTTTTGGTGTGGATCCAGTGTACAAGGAACTGGACTGAGATCTGTTAATTTTGTATAAGTTAACAGGTGATAATGTCTTTTGGTGTCTATTCTAGTCCCCTGAGTCTTCCAGAGCCATATTCCATCCCTAAAATTTGATGATTCAGTGATTTTTAGGGCAGCATACTAAATAAATTAATTACAAAGCTGTAAAAGGTTCGTTTGATGGCACTTAACTATTGCTTTACATTTTTAAATGTACAGCCATTAACTAATGTCCCTAAGAGATGGTAGGTAAAATATTATTATTAATTTTATTTCTATTTTACAGAAATTCAGAAATGTTAAGTGACTTTCTCATTTAAAGCTGCACAGTGAGTCAACATCAGAATTGGGACTAGAATTGGTTCCTTGTGGAATGCTTAACCTCTAATTCACTGCATCATTGACAGCTAATATTCATTAGATTTTACAAAAATTGTAAATTCATTAGCTTTTCAAGAATGAATGGGAGTTCAAAGGCAATTACTCATTTTTGGTATGCATTGTATATTTTGTATGCATTTGTCATTTTGAATATTACCTGTTTTGCATAAACAGTTACCTGTTTGTGTCTGCCACTCATATTTTGCATGTACAATTTTGGGTTCTGTGTTGAAAACTTGTTCTTGAGAGTGTATTTTTCTAAAATATATGAAACGTAACCAGGGAAACAGTCTGATGGACTACTTCTATAGAGGAAATAAACTGATTGTCCACAGAGTGCTGTCATAGTGTAAGCAAACTTGACAATGGGGAAGAATAGAGATTTTTCTTCTAATCTCTTTAGGTTCTAGTAATCTTAATTGTGACTTGAACCAAAAGTAGATAGAAGTGTTTCTGGCAGACATGCAATTTTGAAAGTGATGGTGTTTCTTCAGTTAGAAAATAAATAGTAACTACATGAATCAAAACAGCCTACATTTCTTTATAGCTATATAAATTTACAAGTTGTAATTAAGTAAAAATTATTCTAAAGACCTACTGCATAAGTAGAGTCCCAAATACTAAATAACTTCATCTTTGTTCTGGATATAAGTTGGAATACACTTTATGATTGATTTATGTCCTGCTAATCTTAGAGAATGTGAAATGTATGGACTCCACACTCAAAATCCCATCTCTTTGTCCCCTCTCTCTTTTTTTTCCTTTGGTTAGGATCCAAAAGTGAAGAAATGATGTCTGTTGTTATCCAGGCCACCCACAAAGTGAGGCTGAAAGCACTGAAACGTGTAATAAGGAACATAGGTCCCATTGAAATGAGTATCTGGGAGCCATCGGAAGAGGAGACACCAGATGATGAGGCACATTGCTATGATAGATTCTCATTAGGGACCAGTCTAAGCAGAAGTACGCTCTCTGATTGTGGAAATCCTCAAGTATATAGTGATGCTGAAGCAGCAGATACACTCTCTGAAGCTTTGCTTACAGAAGAAACAAGAAATCAAGCACCTTCACCTCAGAGGTATTAAGAAAGTAACGAATTGAGTTCAGTCAAACAAAACATAAAGCTACTGTCAGATTGTTTTTCAGTACAGTTTCACCACACCTTTCACCTGCCTCCCAGCTACTTAATACTCAACTGAAACCATTTATTACCTTTTTTTCTTGTCTTTATTATTGCATTTGTTACAGTCAACAAATACAGACTGAAGGAAAGGGCAAACTTGCAGAGCCAGGCAATCGGTGTGCTGGCAGGGAGTGATGGTGGGCCTGTGCAAGGAACTCTGGAATGGGAAAGAACTTTTTAAAAAAGTGAAGAGGATTTGTCTGACTACTACTTTTGAACCTGAACCTTTCTTGTCTCTTACACATACACAATTGTTTTGTGTGATAATTAGATTAAGCTGTTAATCCATTTTATTTATGCATACATGCATACCGCTCCAGTCAGCAGCCAGTTTTATTGGTAGCAGGGAATCACAGATGAATATTGGTTTATTATCTTCTCTCTTGGTCATCCACCAGACCCACTGGCAGCTGTTCAAGGGCACTAGGCCCCAGTAGCTCTCACTGTCTTCCCAGCTCCCTGGCTTAAAACTCAACTGATAGCAGATTCCAGGTAGCCTACATATTGCCCTGTCCCCTGACATTCCTACAGACAGGAGCTGCTGTCTTCCTAATGTCAGTGAAAATCAACAATCTTGGACTTCTTTTCAAGTATATGTCCCTATGGGTGCTCCACTGTAGTGTGTACGCATCCCCGTGTGCACTCAACCAAAAAGCAGCGTTTGTGGGCCCATACTTGTGCAGAGCAGCTCCTTGTGCTCCCAAATGAGGGCATATAGGGAGGTCCTTGTTGTATCCCACAGCTGTACAGAGCAGCTCCTTGTGCTCCCAAACGAGGGCATATAGGGAGGCATGGACCCATTGCCACTCAGTTCCTGTGGCTCACGTCTGAGCATTTGTGTGTCTGCTCTTCTCAGCTTCCCACTCTTCTTATCTAGCTAATTTTATTAGTCCTTTTCTTTATGTAGTTTGGTTATTTTTATTTTATTTCTCTTTAGTTCCGGGACGGTTGTGCTTCAAAGAGGGTTCCTGCCGTCCCTCTGAATTTTGGTGCTTTAGCACTCTGAATTATGCCAAAGACCCTAGGCTTAAAGCCCTGCCAGACCTTCCACAGGTCTTTTCCCCATAGTTCTGAGTCATCAGTACTGCACACAAAGCAGCGTGCAGAAATGTCCTCCAGTAGACAGCACAGAGATGCGTACAGGGCTTCTACTCACTCTATGGTACCATTGCCGCCCTCTTTGAGTGATGGTCCTTGTTGTATTCCGCCTGAGCCAGAGCTTTTCAAAGTAGTAGTGTCTATCGGTCCATCTATCTATTTGTGCTTCCTGCCCTCACTCGTTTTTGCTCAGCAGCAAGCACCAAAGCTGTCTGTACTGCTTGGGGGAAGTCCATGTTGCATCCAGGTGCAGTGTCTGCCTCTTCTTCCCTGCCCATACCTGGGAAGGCTGGGCCCTGTGCCTTAAGCAACCCTCCTGGAGGTCACCATGGGACCATGGTTGAATCCTAGCTGGGGAGCCTTTCTGTACATCAGCCTGAGCAGTCCAGGAGTGTGCCTCCTACTGTGAAGTTCCAGTCTGTTTCTGCCAGTACCAGGGCTCAGTACCCCTCACTGCACCTGGCTATGAACCACGGAAGCATGCGCATAAGCATGGTAGTGAGTCTTCCTCCGGATCCAAGAAAGACATTGCACCATCCATGAGTTCTTGTCCACAAGAACAAGAAGAAATCATTGTTAACTGGATCTGCCAGTCCCTGTTTCTGAACCACGCATCACTCCTCCATCAGCTCTACCGGCACAGCATGAATAGTTGATCCCAAGGCAGGCCCTCTTACCAGCTCCGGTTCAGTCCATGGACCAGTACCAGACACCGAGGAGAATCGGATGTGCTCCTAGTCCTTATGAACTGTGTGCCCTGGAACAGACGAGGTCTCCCCATGTTCCGGTCCATTCACCTGCAAAGAGGGCTCCTTCTACATTGGATCAGCCATCCTCTGGTTGTGTTCCTACAGCACACTCCTTTCTGTCGGCGCCCCCATTCGTATAGGACTCCAGTTCCTCTGAGGATTTGGATACTATGCATGACTACCAGAGGTTTCTGACAGTAACGTGGCAGTACCCTTCTTTGCCTAAGCCCATGAGCCACTGGTACCTGGCTCCATGGACACCACCACAGCATCAGCAGGATCAACCAGGTTGCCTATATTGGAGCCCAAGGAGTCTGAGTTTCTGTACTCCCATCTTCCACCTGATTCCCTGGTTATCCTGGCTGCTATGGAGCGGGCCAAGCAACAGCACCCACGCTCCACCCCCTCTGACAAGAAGGGCAAGAGGTTAGATCTTATGGGTAGAATGGTCTTTTCCACAGCCAGCCTCTAGTTCCTTATTTCAAACTACCTAGCACTGATGGCCAAATATGATTTTCTGAACTGTGGGCAGATGGCAGATTTTGGAGATAAACTACCTCTTCAGGATCATGCCCACTTCCTGAATCTGGTTCTGAGTCATTGGTACTGCACACGAAGCAGCATGTGGAAAAATCCTCCAATAGACAGCATAGAGATTCATAGGATTGCCTTCCTTGAACTAGAGCTCTGAGGTCAGAGAAGTTCTTCATCAGACTTCTCTGGTACCATGCACATCTCCATTGGACTGACCTATGTTCCAGGCCCTGATACCGACCCAGACTTCTGGCTACTAGAGTCTTCGAACACTATCCAGATTTTTTTCTCCAGAGAACTTTTCATGCTGGAATAACTGGAGTCTCCCCTCCTACAGTAATAGTAATGCTAAGGTTGTTGGGAATTTACGTCCCTGCAACAAAGGGATGGTTTAGCAGATCCCAAATGGGACAGTACCACCCACAACAGACCTTTCCCAGACCTTCAGAACTTCCGAGGAAGAGCGGCAGACCTCAGAAAATGGAATTGCCTCCTTTTACAACTGCACCATTGGCATCTCCCTGTAAGAAACAGTTTTGACATCTTGGTCCAGGACCTAAAGCAACCTATTTCTCCAGATCCTTTGCTGCACGATTCTACCATCCCCACCCCCTTTGGAGACCATTGTCTCACTTCCTCCGAGCCTGGGAACACGTTACTTCAGACAAACGGAACTTGGAGGTGATCATCATCCACTTCCACTTTATCTCCACTTCCCTTCACCATCCCTCTTCAGGGATCCTTTTTATAAGGAGCTGCGGACCTCTTGCTTTAAATCTCTCCTGCTCTTGGGGGAGATTGAACTGGTTCCCCAAGAGTTCATTGGAAGGGGATTCTATTCCAACTATTTTCTAGTTCCCAAGAGGATGGAGATCGATCCTCAACCTCAGAAACTTGAACCCCTGTGTACTTTTGCTGCACTTCAGAATTTTTACACTAGCTACCATAATACCAGCCCTAAATCTAGGGGAGTGGTTCGTTGCCCTTGACCTCTGGGATGCCTACTACTATCATGTAGGTATCCATCCTTCTCACAGGCATTTCCTATGTTTTGTAATAAGCTCAAAACATTACCAATATCAAGTCCTATCCTTTGGGCTCTCCATAGCCCCAAGGGTCTTTACAAAGGTCTTCTCAGTGGTGGTGGCCCACCTGTATCAGTCAGGCATCACAGTAATTCCATATCTGGATGACTGGCTCCTCAGAGGTCACTTGGCTCTAGAGGTCCAATCAGCAACCTCCAGAGTGCTAGCCCTATTTCAGTCTCTGGTCCTTTGCGTCAACCTGAAGAAGTCTACATTAACCTTTGTCTAACTTCACTGGAGCCATTGTAGACTCCATAACTATCAGAGTCTACGTGCCCAGGGAAAAATTTTCCACTTTGTCCAATCTCATATCTACTCTACAGCATGGTCTGCAAACAACTGAAAGGACCTGTCTGGAACTCCTCAACCATAAGTCAGCCTTTATGTGCATTGCACTATGTGCGAGACTGCACCTCAGTACCTTCAGTGCCCCAGACAGACACAGTCTCTCCAAACAAATATTACCTCTGGAAGTTGTAGACTTGCTAATGTGGTGGACAGACCCATTGAAGGTCTGCGTGGGAAACCCATTCTCACATCCTGTACTATCAAAAATCCTAACAATGGATGCCTCTTGGATTGGGGGGCAAGCAGTTCCCACAAGAGATTATGCTCCACATTAATGTCCTGGAGTTGAGAGCAGTCTATCAACACTTTCTTCATGACATGCAGGGCTGCTCTGTCAGGTAATGCTGGATAACAGGGCAGCAATGTTATATAAACTGCCAAGTGGGAGCAAGATCCCAGTCCTTATGTATACTATCACCAAAATTGTGGAACTGATTCATCTCCTACCAGATAAAAATCTTGGTGGTTTATCTACCAGGCCTCCAGAATACAGTTGTGGACTCCATGAGCAGAAACTTCTGTCAGGACCATGAATGGGAGCAAAACAATTCTTTAACATCATCTGTCAAAGCTTATGTCTGACATCAGTGGACCTCTTTGCTACCCCGCCCTCCGCCCCGCCCCCCAACAAATGTGAAGTTGTCACCATTTCTACTCCAAGGGACAATGTGGTCACAACTTCTTAGGAGATGCTCTGATAGCACCACAACCCCATCTCTTGCTGTATGCTTAACCACCTCTACCTCTCATTCTCACTACCTCACTCAGATTGAGACAGGAGAAAACAGGTCATTCTCCTAGCACCATCATGGCTAAGACACGTTTTGTATTTGAACCTTCTTCACCTCTCAGTGGTGACACCGTCCTCTCTGCCTTCCTCTCAAGAAGGATATCCTTTCTCAGAACTTAGGCACCCTGAACCATCTCAACACCTCTGAACTTCAGGGCATGGCTTCCAGGTGCCTCTTGGGCATAGAGATAACCTGTTCAGATAGGGTCCAGTCAGCCCTCTTACGTAGCAGGAAAGTTACTACTTGCAAAACTTATCTGCAAAAGTGAAAACGCTGGAGTTCCTGGTGTTCTCTTCACTCCCTCAATACTCAGAAGTTCTGTTTACCAAAATGCTAGACTACCTGTTGTACTTAAAGACACAAGATCTGTCAATAAGCTAACTCAGAGTTCAACTGGCTGCTGTCACAGCCGTCCACTCACCCTTTGAAAGCTTCTCCATTTTTTCGCCCATTCTACTGTGGTCAGATTCCTTAAGGGGTTTACGCAATTTGTTTCCCCCACTATGGAATCCTGCTCCGCTGTGGAACTTTATTTTGGAGCTCAATGCCTTAAAGCAGTGGTCTCCAAAATGGGGTGCGCAAGACCATCCCTGGGGGTGTGCGGCAGGAGGAGCGCTCCTGGACCTTTGATTCTTCTGCGGCACACCGGAGGCAGCTCTGCTCTCCCCACTCTCTTTGATGGCACACTGGCGGCAGCTCTTCTTCTTCTCTTCTTGCCACCCTAGAACTGGCCCCGGGGGGTGTGCGATCCAAAAAGTTTGGAGACCACTGCCTTAAAGAAACACCCTTTGAACCAACAGCTACCTGTTTTCTTCTCCTCGTCTCCCTCAAGACATCATTCCTTATCGCTATCACTTTGGCTAAGCAAATGAGAGAACTAAGTGAACTCATGGCAGACCCATCATTCGTGACCTTCTCTAGAGACAAAGTCACACTATGTTCCCATCCTCGCTTCCTCCTTAAGGTGTCTTAAGAAGGAATACCATATTAACCAGGAAATTCATCTACCATTGTTCTACTGAAAGCTTCGTACTTCTAGAGAGGAGGCTAGCCTGCACACACTAGATGTCAGAAGAGCTCTTGCCTTCTTCATAGACAGAACCAAGATCTTTAGGACCTTTGCCAGATTGTATCCTGTACTGGAAGGATGATGGGTCACCCTATTTCCACACAAAGACTGTCCAAGTGGGTTTCGGGTTGTATTTTAACATGCTATGAGACTGAGGGAAAACAACCACCTCAAAGAGTGTCAGCACACTCCACTAGGGCTCAGTCTACATCTATAGCCCTACGTTGAGGTCCATGGGTTTCAAACCGTGGTCCAATGGGCTTTTAGGAGCCAGTATGTTCCAACCACCACTCAAGTGACCTAAGTCAAGTCACTATAACTTGAAGCTTAACTTCAGTTGAGTATTTCAGTCCTGGGATCTGATTTGGCAAAACTCCAAGGGTTCTTATTGGTTCTCTGTTTCTATTTAAACCAATCAGAGGAACAGGAAGTTGTCTGTGCAGCTGGGTTTTTGTCTGCTTAAGACTGCCTCTGCTGCACTACCTTCTGCCTGACTCTGACCTGGCCTGCTTCTTGACCCTGACTCCCAGTCTCTGCCCTCTGATCTCCTGGTTACCTTACTCTGCCTGACTTCTGACTCTTGGTTTCCCCTTGGGCTCTCAGATTCCCTTCTCCTGTTATCCACACCTGATTCCCGACCCTGCCTCCTGATTCCCGACCCCCGCTCCAACCACTATGTCACACTGCCCACAACCCGGTCATGACACTTTATTGAAAAATATGCCCATCTGCAGGACTGCAGCTTGTCCTCTGTTCACGTGTTCATCAAGCATTACACCATCTTACCTACTTCCAGTGTTTGCCAATGTGTTTGCGGCTCAAGGATTGGACCCTTCAGTTACCATACAAAAATAAAAACCTGTGGAAGAGATCATCTTCGACCCCGAGGGATCACTGCCGCTGGGTGCTTCATCTGCTGTCCTCCTTCCCCTCTGTGTGGCGGTGGGTTCATGTGTCCCTGTATGCCCTCACAGAGGAGCATAAGGAGCTGCTTTGCGCAGTCATGGGCCTGTGAACACTGCTTTGTAGTCTCTGGTCAAGTGTGCATGGGCACAGGCATGTCCTACAGTGGAGTACCCATAGCTACAAAATATCTCAAAGAACTCAAGTTACTGTACAGGTATGTAACCTCTGCTTTTTGGACTCCCACATCAGTTTCTGTCACTATTCATGATCCCTGTCATCTAACTGTTCATCATCCATCAGTCCCTCATCCCCGCTGTATCCTCCCTCCATAAATACTTTAATCCTCTATTATGTCCTTTGTTATTCCTGTGACCTTATCCCCTCTGCACAATGTCTTATTTCCCCTTATACTCCCATTCTCTCACCCTAAAAATGTAATAATTATCCTGTATAATTTACCAAAGTAACCATACAATCTTAAAGTTACTCCGATCCTCCTACCCTACCATTTATTTTTTCATGTTTTCTGTTCTTAGATTGTAAATTATTATTAGCAATAAAAGTTACTGTGATACTTCTAAGTTAATATTGGTTTGTGAGTTATGACTACTACATTTTGTCTATTTTGCCACCTTTACATTGCATTAATGTGAATTTTTGCAATTAATTTCCTATTTTTATTTAACAAAAGAGAGAAGAAATTAAGAGAACTGTTGCATTAACATACTTTATTGAATTTAATTTTTTTTTTAAAGAAAGTATTAGTTAGCCTTCTGATTTTTTTCTGTTTTCATGTTTTGCTGTATTGTAGGGAGACACGGCCTCACACAGAAGAACAAACTGGTAGTAAGAAAACTGCATATAAGATAAAATATCTTAACTGGAAAGCAAAACATAAAGAACAAAGTAAAGTTTTGCCAAATCAACATACTTTGCCTGTGGTAGGTGCATGGGAATTTGAACGTGATGATGATGAATATGTTAAGTTCTTAGATCTCTTTTTGAGTTACATGCTTGAAAGAGACTTTAATTGCAGTGATCCTGGGATTCCTTTTCTGACCAGCTTTTCTGAACTCCTTAGAGAACATGAACTACACTCTCTCCTTTTTGATGTGCATACAACACTGAAACGTCGACAGGGCAGAACTAGTAGCCAGAATGTGTTTAGAGCTGGTTGCTGCTATGCTGTTACTCTTGCATCTTGTGATTCCAAACCAGCTTCCTTGTGTAATGAAAAGAAAAAATATTTGGAAAACCAAATGTCTGTTTCAGTTCTACAACCAGCAGACTCCTTGCTGTGTGACTCAGTGAATGGAGTAAAAAAATACATGGGAAAGAAAGGTTTATTTGGTCTAAACCACCTGTCAGTTTACAGAGCACAAGATAACAAGCAAGAAATAACTATTACACCCATAACGCAGACCTTGTCTGACCATGCTTGCTCTAGTCTACAAACTTCAGTGACCTGTAAATATACGTACAAAACAATTCATGTGAATGATGTTATTCCAAGAGAGGAACTTTGTCTAGAACTGAAGAATAAATTTAGCAATATTGCAAGACTGCTTGAATGGATGATCAGATGGTCTGATAGGAGATTGCTATATGACACCAACAAAATAGAGTCATTTCAAGAGAGCCGCCCAATGATGCATGTGAAAACATCAGCAGCTGCTATACTTACATCATTATGGCTTCTAGGACGACCCTATTGTGATGAATCACAGGCTAGGATCACTAGTTTTAAGGTAAGGGGATTGAATAAGTATTTAGTAGAGAGAGCTAGGATTGTAATTAATTAAACTTAAAATATTATGCATTTGTGTATTTTAATTCCTTTTTACATGCATGAATTTAAAAGTAGATATTTTAAAATGCAGTATATAATTTTACTTTTTCCCATGCCTTTTTAAAAAATATTCATCTAATATAGACACTAATCCTGCAAGTTGTTCCATACACATGGACCCCAGGCATCTGTGCAGAACCCTTTTTAAATAAGTGGAGCTCCAAGTAGCAGCAGTGGTTTGCAGGATCATGGGCTTAATTTTGACTGGGTATTTATTTATTTGGTTGGTTTTTTTGGCTGTTGAAAAATAATTCTCTACAGACATAGAATGGGGTGCAACATTTGAATATTTTAATGTCCTTTTTTCCTGTCACCTAAACACAGGTTTTTTGTTTTGGTTTGGTTTTTTTGCTTAAGAGTATTTTAAACATGCTCAAAATATTAAGGATGTTAATTCATGTTCAGTGTCACATAAGTAGTCAGCACCTTGCAAAAATGGGTGCACAATGAGCAGAGCTGTGAATATCGTAAAACAAATAGGAAAAAAGTGTGAGTAATTTCCATTACTTGGGAAGATTGACAGCAATTTTAGATAACTGAAATCCATGTTAAAGATTTCATATGTATGTTTCTGTAATTTCCTAAATTACAGCTGGAATGCCTGTAACTTGTACATATTACCTTCTAAAACCATAACAAGACAGAGGGGACCAGAATCCTAGGGGATAGCGAATTGACTCATAGGAAAGCACTAAATACCATATGTTCGACACCTTGTTGAGGAACACATTTTAGATAAATGTTGACAACCAGGTTATATTTTATCTCAGTGAAAAGATTTGCCATGTCAAAGTGACTAGTAATAGCAAAAAACAGCATCACATAGTCTTTAAAGCAACAGAATTACTGAACACAATGTGAATGCTTGAGACTTTTACCTTCTAGCTGCATTCCAGGTAAAGATTAGAATACTGAGTATCAACCTCTCTATAAGGAGTTGCTAGGAAGAGATAAACATTCCAAGAGTGCTGGAGTTCTTTCTGTGAGGTATTTTTATGGGTGAGAAGACTTGCGTTGTAGATATAGCTCTATCGTCTGTTGTGAGATCTATGTAATTTATCTAGATACTATTGTATTTGAGTAGACGCTTGAAAATTTTGGCTTTAAGTGTCCAGTTTTGGTCGTGTTGTTTGAAGAAATGTATAAGGTTGAAAAGAGTACAGCAGAGAGCAACTAGATGTATAGTCAAGAGAAAAGGCTCATATGAGGAGAGACTTGAAATTAGGCTTATTTAGCTTTGAAAGAGAGGATTAAGATTTGACATATTTAAACTGGCTAAGTGCTATTATAAAGTTAATTTTGCATTTCTGCATGATGTTACTGGATAGGTGAGAACCAGACATTCTAGGTTTAAAATAAAAGGAAATATATATAAGAATAATTTGATGTAATTGTAAATGGTAAATAGGTACAGTGAAGTCTTGTTCCCAAACTCTTTCACAGTGTGAGTCAAGTGTGAACATTTTTAAGCAAAGTTGAATGTCTGTGGAATTTAACAAATAACAAGATTAAGGGTGAATTAGTTGTTTTTGAAGTTAGGAGTAACTAGGGTGACCAGATGTCCCATTTTTAAAGGGACTTTTTCTTATAAAGGCGCCTATTACCCCTCACCCCCTGTCCCGTTTTTTCACAGTTGCTATCTGGTAACCCTGGGAATAACTGAATCACATTTTGGATTTATGAGGATTTTTTTTCTTTTTGTTGAGCATTCTTTCCCCTTCTAGATAAAGTAGATTGTTTTGTTTGTGTAGTCTCTTCTCCTCTGACACAAATTGTATATAATGCACAGATGACTAAGGTATCACCAGAATGTTCCAGACACCAGAGATGTTTCTGAATGCTTCTGGTTATACACAATATTGGAACTGTTTTTTCTACCTCTGACATTATTTCTAGTAATAACTAATCATTTGAATTTAGCACTGATTTTATTTCTGATGCACAAAACCAAATGTATTTTTCTGCCCATTCAGTTGTATGTAGTATGAAACAATTTTTAATTATTACATACTATTAATGATAGTGACTATATAATAACTATAGTGACCATATATTGACTATTTAATGGTCCCATACTGTTTTGCACAGAATTCTTTGCCTCATTCAATGCACAGGTTGGATGTGAAAGGATGCAAAACTCAGATTGCACAGGCAACCATAAATCGGGCTTTTTTTTAAGTGTGTGAAATCCGTAATACCTTCAGCCTGTAAAATTTACATCTGGAGAAAAGGATGTGTAGTTAAGCAGAAATGCAATGCATACATCTGAAGTAGGAGAGAGATTCTTAAAATTCAGGTGTTGTTTTTAACTAGAAAGACTTCTGAATGTGTGTTTTGGGTTTTGTTTTATTAGAGTCCAGATTATCAATACCTAATGAACTCTGCATCCCTACCAGAAACTAGATCCAAGATACAGAAAGAAAGCAGTATGGGTACAGGCTGTTCTCCATCAACAGAAACGCTACACGCTGTCCAGGATGTAAATGCTTACGATGAAGTTTGTGAAAATGTTTTAGGGTAATATTTTAACTAGAACACTCAAGTTGATGTAATTGCTCAGCTAAGCGGGAAACATTGGCATGCTACATACAAATCGTATCTTCTTGATTTACAGCCAAATTCTGCTTTCATATATATTCATAATTGTTTAAGGCAATTGGAGCTGTAGGCAGGTTGCAAGGGAGTGTAGTGGGAGATGCTCTTATGGAGCAAAATTTCATCCTTATTTGTTAATTATAGTCTTTACTCAGCAGAGATTTCTATGCAGATATAAATAAATAATTCCACTGAAATATAACTGAACTTGTTCTTTTTTATAATGTTCTAATATGTATCAGTTTTGTAACCAGATCCTTTCACATTCCATTGTGCAGTTTACACATTCCTATTTGTTTTTGCTGTCTATATCTATTATTTGTGTTGATGTACTTCTGTCTGGACATATTCCATTTGACAGGCTATACCATATAATTAATTTTGAGGAAGCTCAAAACTACCTCAAAATATATACAGAACAATGAATATTCCTCATTTTTTGTTTATAAAAAATCCAAACAAAAAAATATTAGACTTGAACATTTGTTCTCATCAGAGATATGGGCAGGAATTTAAATTTGACCGCTTTTGGAGGGGCACATTAAAAACATCATA
Organism: Eretmochelys imbricata; assembly: GCF_965152235.1. NCBI lineage: Eukaryota > Metazoa > Chordata > Testudines > Cheloniidae > Eretmochelys > Eretmochelys imbricata. The sequence continues at coordinate 26,380,333 of NC_135576.1, read as the reverse complement.
TGAGGACACCCTCGCTATAACAAACCCCTGGGGATCAGAGCCATTTGGCTGTTATAGCCAAGGTTTTGTTATAGCAAAAGAGAGGGGGCCACAGCTTCTCTGGGCCCAGGGCTGTTGGGGGTGGGGACACACAGCTCCTCTGGGGCTAGAGGAGTTCTGTGCCGTGGCCCCGGGCGCGGAAGGCGCTGTTAGCTCCCACCACCACTCTAGGCTCACAGGAGCTCCGTGACCTTGCTGATTATTGGGTGGGCCCATGCCCATGCTTGGGCTCCCCCCTACCTTGTGCATGTCCTTGGTTTGCATGACTGGAGCCAAGGTTGTGTCGTACTTTTGTTATAAACCTTGATTTTCAGAGATTTAGAACTTGACTGTGTAAATTTACACCAATCTGGAATTTGGCATTTATGATCATAGCAAAACTGTATACTTTTACTAAATTATAAAAAGAATAGTTCATGTAAAAATCTCACCAATGTATAGGAAATATCAGATAGTTTTAATGATTTGTGTGCACTTCAATACACAAACTCAAAGATAGAAAAAAATGGATGATACTTACTGGTCAAACTAACAAAAAAAAACCAATTGTTATAGGTAAAATAAGCACAACTTATTAAATAATGAATGCATACAGCATATAGCCTCCCTATATACTTATGTCATACATAAATGCATTATTCACTTATTTTTTGTAATTTGATCTGTTATACTAATTTACAGAATATCTACAAAAACAAAACATTCTGAAAAGAATGAAATGAATGAGAGTTATTCTGTAACTCACAGTACTGAAGAAGGAGTAATAGGTTTTGATGAAGAAGAAGTGGGAGCATTCCTGAAGAAGGAAATAGATGCAACTTCAGAAACTGAAGGTTTGCTCCTTTAGCAAAAATATTCTTTTTTTTATACCATATCCCTTTATCTTAATAAAGTTGTCAGCCACGTAGTTTACTGATTGTATGCACTTTATTTTCTTTATGAATTACATCCCTTTATTTCATAGAGCTCTTTGAAGAACCATTTGGAGTTCCAAAAAACCCCAGTATTTCTGTCAGCATTAAACCTGTACAACAACAAAAAGAGGAGGCAAGTTACTCTCTCAGATGAATGAAACAATTACTTTTAAATATTATATTCAAAATGCATTATTCCCTGTTATATATAATGGGGGGGGGGGCTTAAAGCACTCAGTGTTCACCAGACTGCTCCCCTTAAGTCAATGGTACAATGCCCATTGATTTTAACAATAGTAAAGTTAGGCCAACACTGTGCACTTTTGAAAATCTTACCCAATGCTTATAAAAAGAACTATGGGGTGGGGAGGGGTGGGGGGTGATTCTGGTTTAACATGCTGCTTGTACTGAATACTGTCTATTTTTACATTTAGCTCTTTGACTAACAGTAATCTAGTATTTCTCTTCATTATAATGCAAAGTAATGCACATTGGAAAACATAATCTCAACTACACATCTAAATTATGGGGTCTAAAGTAGCTGTTACCACTCAAGAAAGAGATCCTAGAGTCATCATGGATAGTTCTCTGAAAACATCTGCTCAAGTGCAGTGACAATCAAAAAAGCTGAGAAAGTTAGGAACCATTAGGAAAGGGATAAAAATAAAGCAGAAATTATCATAATGCCACTGTGTAAATCCATGTTATGCCCATACGTTAAATACTGCGTACAATTCTGATGGCCCCATCTCAGAAAAGATGAATTGGAAAAAGTACAGAGAAAAGCAACAAAAATTATTAGGGGTATGGAGCAGCTTCCTTATGAGAAGAGATTAAAAAAAAATTGGGAGTATTCATTTTAGAAGAGACAACTAAAGGGGACTATGGTAGAGGCCTATAAAAGCATGACTGATGTGGAGAAAGTAAATAAGGAAATGTTATTTACCCCTCCATATAACACGAGAACCAGGCGTCACCCAATGAAATTAATAGGCAGCAGGTTTAAAACAAAAATAATGAACTACTACTTCTCTCAATGCACAGTCACCTCAAACTCATTTCCAGGAGATGTGAAAGCCAAAGGTGCAACTGGATTCAAAAAATAATTGGATAAATTCATGGAGGATAGGTCTATCAATGGCTATTAGTCAGGATGGCTAGGGGCACATGCTCTGAGTGTCCCTAAGCCTCTGACTGCCAGAAACCGGGACTGGACAACAGAGGATGAATTACTCAATAATTGCCCTGTTGTTTTCATTTCCTCTGAAGCATCTGGCACCAGTCACTGTTGGAAGACAGATTACTGGTTTAGACAGACTATTGGTCTGACCCAGTATGACCATTCTTATGTTCTTATAATACATGATGTTGTCTTTTAAGTAGCCAGAGCGATTATGTAATGACTTCAAATCAGTTTCATTCAGTTTACAAGTACACAGATACGTTTCTTACTTCCACTTTGAAAACTTAACGTGGGATCTGTAAATAAGCTCTATTTTTTTCTGGCTCATGTATCACCTAAATTCGCTGTAAGCTGCATGGCTGCACAGCAGCCTATTTTGCGCCACGCAGGTGTTTAGGGAACCCGTCCCTCCCCGAGTCCCAACCTAGCCCAGTCCCCAACCTGCCGCGGCTGGGGTGGCGTGGCCTTCTGCTGGCCCCAACTCCGCTGCAGCCCGGCTCTGCTGTGGCAGCCCGGCCCAAACCCAGCTGCAGCCAGGGTGTGGCCCAGCTGAGTGTGGCCCCAGTTGCGGTCCAGCCTGGTTGCAGATGCGGCCAGGGCAGTGGAGCACAGACCTAGGTGCGGCGCGGGCGTAGACCCAGACCCAGCCTTGGCTTGGGCACCCCTCAGGGACCAGGGAAGGGGCACCTATCCTGCAGCCCCAGCCCTGGAGCTGCCGCGGGGGGAGAGAGCTGAGGGGTGGAGTGGGGGGAAGTCCTCTCTCCCTGCCATAGCCCCGGAGCACCCTCCTGCCCCCAAACCACTCATACCCAGAGCCCACACCCCCAGCTGGAGCCCTCATACCTCTGCACCCCAAATCTCTGCCCCAGCCCTGAGCCCGCTCCCACACTCCAAACCCCTCAGCCCCACCTCCACCACATTAATTTTGTTATGTGCACCAATATGAAACTGATGTGTCATATATCACCTCCATATTGGTGCATATAACAAAATTCATTCCGCGCATGGGTGGGAAAAATTAGAGGGAACACTGATCACCACCAGTATCAAAGATTCAGTACTAGGAAATTGGTCAAGAATTCTTTTGCTGATGTGTGAATCAGAATAGAATCTGGTTTACCTTCATGTAGCACTTTAGAACCAATGCAACGAACAGGATTAAAAATATGTACTATTGTCCTCAATTCTGCCATGTGGCTTACTAGGGTTGGACCCTTGTGCCTGGTGCAAAATCCTGGGCTTTGCTACTCCTGGAAATAATTATTCATAGGGTCAGTCCTTTTAACTTGTAATCATTTTGTTTGTTTATTTTTTGTTTTTTTGCTTGTTTATAATTGTTTTGTTTCCATGCTACCAAGGGGAATAGTAATAGGTGGATGCCTGATTAGCAAGGTGATACTGCTGCACAGGCCTGATTCTATGGCAGTCTAGTGAACTGAATTTTAGAAATAGTTGAAAACTTATGATAGATATGATTAAATTTAGTTAAAGAAGTCATTAGGACACCTCCTTGCATTTTCTATAGTTCTGTAGCTATGCAAAAACTAGGATGTTTGGATTATTACAAAAAATAATCTGAATTTGACCACATGGATGATTAATCAGAAACAGTCTAGGATTTTCATAATAATCTATTTAGGCAGAAGTATGCTGAAGCAAATATATACATATTCATATGCATCTTTTTAAATTGCAGCATATCTCCACTCTAGATATAGAATTTCCATGGGAAGAACCCATGATGGAAAAGTTAGAAGAAAAAAAAGCCAAACAAAATGGGTAAGAGAAATTGATATCATTAGCATTTCAAAAGAATTAGTTTATTACTACCTTGTTAAATTTATAAAGAGAGAGTATTATTCTTAATTAAAAAAAGATTTGTTCTTGGTCATAACAACATACTTATAGTTTGAAGCTAAATTCCAGCCCCCCTTCCATTTCTGGTGCGTGCTAGTGTATTATTGCAGGGTTGGCCATGAGAAGCTTGGTATCTACAACTGAGTGTTTATCTTAAGAACAAAGCAAATGTGTTCTTCAGTAATTGAAGAATACAATCAAGTCGCTTCAATACATTATTTCAGGATTTTTACAGAGAACTCCCATTTCCTTATATTAATTAAAAACATTTTTAAAGTTGTTGAAGCATTTGTCTTTTCAATGAAAAACCATATAAAGAATTACAGGAACTCTGCACAGACCATCTCTTGAGTGTCTCTCGTGGTCTTATGTTTGAATTGATAACTTATGTGGCTTACTTGTGTGATTCAATTGTGAGTTTCTCAAAGAAAGATATTTGTATTTTTCTGCATGTTTTTTTTTTAAAATGTCACGTTCGCTGTCTGGAATCTGGATCCCCAACTGCTGGTCTGATATTTTTCTTGATGATTGGAGGAGAGCAGCTCAACTCCTTTCAAACTGGCAAACTTGTACCAGTCACTCCCTCCGATCTGTTTCCCTGTTTGAGACTACTTCCTTTATCATTAATTATTTAAAATCTTCACCTGGATTTCAAGAAATCCAGACAATGTCTTACCAGTTACGATGGCACGTGAACTGAATCAAACTAGCTAGGGACATAAAGAGTAACAAGCACATTAGAAGCCAGAGGAAGACCAAGGACAGAGTAGGCCCATTACTCAATGATGGGAGAAAGAAAATAAGAGAAAATGTGGAAATGGCAGAGGTGCTGAATAACTTCTTTGTTTCGATTTTCACCAAGAAGGTTGGTGGCGATTGGACACCTAACATAGTGAATGCTAGCGAAAATGAGGTAGGGAGTCTAAAATAGGGAAAAAGAAGTAAAAAATTACTTGGACAAAGTTAGATGTCTTCAAATCACCAGGGCCTGATAAAATGCATCCTAGAATACTCAAGGAGCTGACTGAGGAGATATCCGAGCCATTATCTTTGAAAAGTCATGGAAGACTGAAGACGTTCCAGAAGACTGGAAAAGGGAAAATATAGTTCCCATCTATAAAAAGAGAAATAAGGACAACCTGGGAAATGACAGACCAGTCAGCTTAACTTCTGTACCCAGAAAGATAATGGAGCAAATAATTAAGCAATCAATTTGCAAACACTGAGAAGATAATGAGGTGTTAAGTAACCGTCAGCGTGGATTTGTCAAGAACAAATCGTGTCAAACCAACCTGATAGCTTTCTTTGACAGGGTAACAAGCTTTGTCGATGGGGGGAAGCAGTAGATGTGGTATATCTTGACTTTAGTAACGCTTTTGATACTGTCTCGCATGACCTTCTCATAAACAAACTAGGGAAATACAACCTAGATGGAGATACTATAAGGTGGGTGCATAACTGTTTGGAAAATTGTTCCCAGAGAGTAATCATCAGTGGTTCACAGGCATGCTGGAAGGGCATAACGCGTGGGGTCCCGCAGAGATCGGTTCTGGGTCTGGTTCTGGTTCTGTTCAATATCTTCATTAATAATAGAATCATAGAAGATTAGGTTGGAAGAGACCTCAGGAGGTCATCTAGTCCAACCCCCTGCTCAAAGCTGGACCACTCCAACTAAATCATCCCAGACAGGACTTTGTCAAGCCGGGCCTTAAAAACCTTTTAAGGGTGGAGATTCCACCCCCTCCCTGGGTAAGCCATTGTAGTGCTTCACCACTCTCCTAGTGAAATAGTTGTTCCTAATATCCACCCTAGACCTCCCCCACTGCAACTTGAGACCTTTCCTCTTTGTTCTATCATCTGTCACCTCTGAGAACAGCCGAGCTCCATCCTCTTTGGAACCCCCCTTCAGGTAATTGAAGGCTGCTATCAAATCTCCTCTCACTCTTCTCTTCTGCAGACTAAATAAGCCCAGTTCCCTCAGCCTCTCCTCGTAAATCATATGCCCCAACTGCCTGATCATTTTTGTTGCCCTCCACTGGACTCTTTCCAATTAGTCTACATCTTTTCTGTAGTGGGGACCCAAAACTGGATGCACCAGTGCAGAATAAAGGGGAATAATCACTTCCCTTGATCTGCTGGCAATGCTGCTACTAATGCAGCCCAGTATGCCTTTAGCCTTCTTGGCAACAAGGGTAGACTGCTGACTCATATCCAGCTTCTCATCCACTGTAATCCCCAGGTCCTTTTCTACAGAACTGCTGCTTAGCCAGTCAGCCCCCAGCTTGTGGCAGTGCATGGGATTCTTCCATCCTAAGTGCAGAACTCTGGACTTGTCCTTGTTGAACCTCATCAGATTTCTTTAGGCCCAATCCTCCAATTTGTCTAGGTCACTCTGGACCCTATCCTTACCCTCCAGCGTATCTACCTCTCCCCCCAGTTCAGTGTCATCTGCGAACTTGCGGAGGGTGCAATCCGTCCCATCCTCCAGATCATTAATGAAGATGTTAAACAAAACCGGACCCAGGTCTGACCCTTGGGGTGCTCTGCTTGATACCGGCTGCCAACTAGACATTGAGCTGTTGATCACTACCCATTGAGCCCAACAATCTAGCCAGCTTTCTATCCACCTTATAGTCCATTCATCCAATCCATACTTTTTTAACTTGCTGTGATGAATATTGTGGGAGACCATATCAAAAGCTTTGCTAAAGTCAAGATATATCACGTCCACCGCTTTCCCCATATCCACAGAGCTAATTATCTCATCATAGAAGGCAATCAGGTTGGTCAGGCATGAATTGCCCTTGGTGAATCCATGTTGACTGTTCCTGATCACCTTGCTCTCTTCCAAGTGTTTCAAAATGGTTTCTTTGAGGACCTGCTCCATGATTTTTCCAGGGACTGAGGTGAGACTGACGGGTCTGTAATTCTCTGGGTTCTCCTTCTTCCCTTTTTTAAAGATGGGCACTATATTTGCCTTTTTCCAATCACTCAGGACCTTCCCCCGAGCGCCATAAGTTTTCAAAGATAATGGCCAATGGCTCTGCTATCACATCAGCCAACTCCCTCAGCACCCTTGGATGCATTAGATCTGGACCCATGGACTTGTGCATGTCCAGCTTTTCTAAATAGTCTTTAACCTGTTCTTTCACCACTGAGGGCTGCTCACCTCCTCCCCATACTGTGCTGCCCAGGACAGCAGTGTGGGAGCTGCCCTTGTCTGTGAAGACTGAGGCAAAAAAATCATTGAGTACTTCAGCTTTTTCCACATCTGTCACTACGTTGCCTCCCCCATTCATTAAGGGTCCCACATTTTCCCTGACCTTTTTCTTGTTGCTAACAAACCTATAGAAGCCCTTCTTGTTACCCTTCACATCCCTTGCTAGCTGCAACTCCAGTTGTGTTTTGGCCTTCCTGATTACACCCCTGCATGCTCGAACCATATTTTTGTACTCCTTCCTCGTCATCTGTCCAAGTTTCCACTTCTTGTAAGCTTCCTTTTTGTGTTTAAGCTCACCGAAGATTTCACTGTTAAGCCAAGCTGGTTGCCTGCTATATTTGTTGATCTTTCTCCACATCGGGATGGCTTGTTCCTGCACCCTCAATAAGGCTTCTTTAAAATACAGCCAGCTTTCCTGGACTCCTTTTCCCCTCATATTAGCCTCCCAGAGGATCCTGCCCATCAGTTCCCTGAGAGAGTCAAAATCTGCTTTTCTGAAGTCCAGAGTCTGTATTTTGCTACTCTCCTTTCTTCGTTTTGTGAGGATCCTGAACTCAACCATCTCGTGGTCACTGCTGCCTTGGTTGCGACCCACTTCTACTTCCCATACCAATTCTTCCCTGTTTGTAAGCAGGAGGTCAAGAGGAGACTGGCCCCTGGTTGGTTCCTCCAGTAGTTGCATCAGGAAGTTGTCCCCAACACTCTCCAAAAACTTCCTGGATTGTCTGTGCACTACTGTATTGCTCTTCCAGCAGATGTCAGGGTGATTGAAGTCCCCCATTAGAACCAGGGCCTGTGCTCTGGAAACTTCAGTTAATTGTCTGAAGAAATCCTCGTTTACCTCATCCTCCTGGTCCGGTGGTCTATAGCACACGTCCACCTTGACATCACCCTTGTTGCTCTCCCTTATAAACATAACCCAAAGACTCTCAACAGACTTTTCTCCAGTTTCATACTGGAGCTCTGAGCAATCATACCACTCTCTTACATCAATGATTTAGATAATGGCATAGAGAGTATACTTATAAAGTTTGTGGATGATACCAAGCTGGGAGGGGTTGCAAGTGCTTTGGAGGATAGGATTAAAAATAAAAATGATCTGGACAAACTGAAGAAATGGTCTGAAGTAAATAGGATGAAATTTAAAGACAAATGCAAAGTTCTCCACTTAGGAAGGAATAATCAATTGCACACATATAAAGTGGGAATGGACTGCCTAGAAAGGAGTACTGCAGAAAGGGATCTGGGGGTCATAGTGGATCAGAAGCTAATTATGAGTCAACAGAGTCACACTGTTGCAAAAGAAGGCAAACATCATTCTGGGATCTATTAGCAGGAGTATTGTAAGCAAGACATGAGAAGTAATTCTTCCACTCTACTCCGCACTGATTAGCCTCAGCTGGAGTATTGTGTTCAGTTCTGGGTGCCACATTTCAGGAAAGATGTGGACAAATTGGAGACAGTCCAGAGTAGAGCAACAAAAATGATTAAAGGTGTAGAAAACATGACCTATGAGGGAAGATTGAAAAAATTGGGTTTGTTTAGTTTTGAGAAGAGAAGACTGAGAGGGGACTTAAGTTTTCAAGTACATAAAAGATTGTTTCAAGGAGGAGAGAGAGAAATTATTGTTCTTAACTTCTGAGGATAGGACAAGAAGCAATGGGCTTAAATTGCAGCAAGGGCAGTTTAGGTTGGACAGTAGGAAGAACTTCCTAACTGTCAGAGTGGCTAAGCACTGGAATAAATTGCCTAGGGAGGTTGTGGAATCTCCATCATTGGAGATTTTTAAGAGCAGTTTGGACAAACATCTGTCAGGGATGGTCTAGATCAGTGGTTCTTCCCTGGGGGTGCGAGACATGCCAAGTTTTTTTAGAAGGTAAATCATCGAAAACACAAATTAAGCACAGGGACGTAAGTACAACTTCTTTGTTTCATCAAACCTATGTATTTATTAACATTATAGATTTTTTTAATGATTACCATAATATACAAACAAAAATATATCTAGGTTTAAAGAACTGACCTACTTCAACAATTTTTGATAAGAACATATTTTGAGAACCAAAGGGGTGCCGGCTGCAGTAAAGGTTAAGAACCACTGGTCAAGATAATACTTAGTCCTGCCTTGAGTGCAGGGGACTGGACTAGATGACCTCTTGAGTTCCCTTCCAGTTCTATGATTCTATGTAATTATATTGTAATAATACTAGATTATATATATATATATAGATAAAACGTCCTCAATATGTGTACAGTTTGTTGTAGTCTTTAAAATCTACATAGCTTTATAAAGTCTTCATTAGTATTTCATTACCATTTTAAGGCAGTATAATTTTTCCTTTTTGTAAAATAGGGCATATAAAAACTATCCTCAGGAGTTGCTGCGTGACATTAACTTTTCCTTTTAGAAATGCACATTTCAATCATGTTCAGTGTCCCTTAAATGTGGGATTTTAAGGATTTTCACATTTAAGGATTTTCCTTTGTTTTGCCAAGTCAAATCAGTCCTCAGCCTTTCTGTTGCCTAGTATTTTGTGTGAATAATCAAAATCTATTCAACCATATTGTTTGTCAGTTACTGATTGCTATGGAGACCAAGCATAAACAATCAACAATTGTGTACTCAGCTGCAGTGTTATACAGTGATAGAAGGTACTCAATTCAGTATGTCTTGGATTAAATTTACATGCATATTAGGTAAACAAGCTTGTATTTTACATACAAAATCTTTCAAAAATGTTCCATATAACTAAAAAAACAATATGCAACATATTAAAGGTTGAAACATTTATAATAAACTTATATTTTTGTCTTTCTTTACAGTATGGCTGAGGCTGTTTCCAGCACCATTCCTCATTCATTCTGTTTAGAAATGAATGCAGATGCTCCTACGTAAGAGAAACTGTAATGCATTATGTAGTAAATTATGGATTATTCCTATTAAATCTGCAGTCTTAATATTCTGTTCAGTGTTCCTTTGCAGTAAATGTATAATGTTTGCGTTTACTGTACATTGTGGTATAAGACCTACAGCCACACCACTTTGTGCTGCGATCCTGTGAGATCACAGAATCTAAGCAGGTCTGGCCAGAAATCTACTACCCATTAGAGAGGGGAAAAAATGGTTCTAATTTTAAAAAATGTGTCTTTTTACTTTTTTCCTCCAGAAAATTGATTTTGTTTAAAAAAAAAAAAATTCAAATTTCCAGAGGGGATGAATGCACACTGAAAACCTAAAACAAAGTGTCTCTTATTTTTGCTAATGGGTATCATTTTTCATTTAGCATTTTAACTTACCAGTTGTAAAGTTTTGATACATTTACTTCACTCTGATTCTCATCATCAGGTTCAGTGTTCAGAATCCATATCTTTTGGAAAGTGTCTAAAAATTACTATTTTTATTCCCAATACTTCAAGTAACATAGAGATTTGTGCATGTGATGATCAACCTTCTTTCACTGGTGTATCAAGTGTTCCCTATAATCGTCCGGTGTGTTCAAAGAAGCAAGAGGTCCAGGATGGAGAGCAGATATCAGAGCCATTGAACGTTTCAGAAGCTGTCAGACAGATGCTCCAAGATGAAATGTTTAAATTAGTTCAGGTAAGAATCTCTCATTATTAAAAATAATGAAACACAGATTAAACTGTTCAATTTTAAAAAACAAGCAATATGAAAAATGATTGCTTTCAAGGTTATTCTATGATGCTTTTATGCAAATTTCTGGGTTAAAGGTAACTGAAGGTAGAAACCAATTATTTTAGGCATAATTCATGACCTTTTGACTTCTTAATCAGAAGGTTTGTGAATTTGAGGAGCAGTACAGTTTGAACAATTATATTTTTAGGAGGATTAACTGTTAACCTTCTCTTAATGTCCTTTATTCATATAAATTAGGGGACATTATGAACAAACAGTAACTGTATAGTTAAAATGTTAATGAGTTAATGCTGGTACATTTGAAACTATTAATGGTATTATTCAGGTTTAGATTTCTTTGCTTTGAAATAAAGAATGCAAAGGACTATACGTTGTTGTAGGATAACATTATTATTTCACATAGCGTATTGTATCACGAAAGAAATATGGATTTAGTGTACTTGTTATTGAGACATTGGGATGTTGTTTCTGTTGCTGTCTATTTTAATAGGATTATCTATAAATTTTAGGATAATCTATAGGTCTGTAAAAAGTTTTAACTAAGGATTTTGGCCAAGACCCATTTAAGCAACTTTTATAATGTTAGCTTTATTTTTGTTTACATTCTAGCTGCAGCAAGTCAACTTTCTGAACTTAATGCAAATGGTGGGATCATCCTTTGCCAGCTTGCCAAATATGCAGCATCTTCTGCAGCAGTCTCAGGCTATTCAGTTGGGAGGAAGCCAGGCTTCACACACTGTAAGAGGCAGTGGTGCTGACACATCCCTGCCTGTGCAGTCTGCAGACATTTCTCCTGAGACTCAGCTGCCCACTAAAGAAAATGCTGGAAAGTCTAATAAGAAGAGCAGCTCTCCTTCTCAGGAAAGAAATATCCTAAATGATCAAAGCAGCAAAGAAAGTATACAAGTAGGTAAAACCAAGCATTACTTTTTAAGAAAAAGCATATCAGATGTTATTCCATTTGAAAAATTAGAGAACTTTCTTGTAGTAATTGCATTAGACAGAATTACCAAGTAATAGAGACCACATTTAGTAACGATTTATTGTGATCTTATACATAGTTTAAAGTACTATTGTGTGTTCTTTTTTCATTTAGAATCATCCAGATGTGAATATTTCTTTAAGCCTATCAGAGAGCCAGTCCAATGGAACAGGATTTATTCCAGCATCTCAGGACTTGCTTCCTTCAGCTCCAGCCACAGCACTTCATCTGTTATCTCGTTCCCTAGATATCCAGAAGACACCCAAACTTATCCCAGTTGCAAAAACCTTAAATTATGAAAATGGCTTTCCTTTGCTTAAACTTGAATCTGATCATTTAAAACCACTCAATTTATATCCATTAAAAGTTTCACAAGCTTTCATCGGGTCACTCCCCCAACCAAGGGTAGTTTGGGATCCATCTAATTCTTTACAGAACCCTCCGCTGTCATGTATGCTAGGAGACAAGACTATTTCAATGACACACTTGAATTTGAATAAATATGATCCTGAAATGATAAGGCAAGTATATGAGGAAAAGAAGAAGTGGGCAGAAGCTGAAAGCAAGAGGCCTCCTAAACTACTTAATCTGGATCAATATGAAGGAGAGCAAAATTTTGCACCTCTGCAGCACCTTCCTACAAATGTGAGTGCAGAGAAGCCACGGAGTGCTCAGCATGCTTCCTTCTATGGAACTTACCAGCATTCAGCTGGAATTCCTTTACTGCACCTGCAGCTTGACCCAGCACCTAGATTTCCACCAATTATAAGACCACCAGTCCCTGGTTCTTTAATACCCGTTAGACCTATAACTGAGGAGACCAACTGCAGAGACACATTACAGCACACAGGAATACCGATTCTTCACACTAATTTACCTCCAAAAAACAAGGTAATGGATTTTAGGAATATATTTTTCTATGTTGCAATTAAATAAGCATATTTCCTGTTACATAGCTTCAGTCCTCACTAATGGGATAATGCCCTCACTTGTGTAATTTGGAGGAGGTCCAGCATTGTTGCTTGAGGCATCAGCACTAAGCCATGCCTTCAGCTCAGGCCACCAGATTTTCTGTCTCCAGCAGAGGAACAAGTTGGTGGTTTGGTTTCTCCCCATCATTTTGTTTTATAACTTTAATTTTTATTCATTTTCATATGGTAAAGACTTATAATCTTTCCTCCTCCTCCTCCCCGCAACGCCCCCCCCCCTCCCCCCCGGATCAGGTTATTTGATAGCATGTTTGTTTCAACCACTTGGACCCGCCACTGCAGTGCCTCCTCTCCAGGATTTCTCTGCCCCCACTCTGGGATGGTGGAGCTGTTCTGCAAACACTGGGCTAAAGTGTTGCCTGTGTGAGGCAGTATTTACAGGCTCTACAGAGGGTGAATTACAGCCAACTCTCACAGTGAAAGGACAGAGTGTTGGACCGGCATGTTGAATCCCTTCTTCCCCAAAGAGCCTTAACTCCATTACAGAAAAGCTCAGGAGCATCTGAACATTTCAGGGAGAAAGTATAAGGATGAGAAGGATCCTATCCAGTTAGCTTGGGGTAAGACACACAACAGACTCAGGTTGGAGGGGGAAGATTTTCTGACTACTCTCTGGATACTGAAGGGGGTCCACAGCTCCATAGGGAAAAAAAGTAGGGCTTCTAAAGACCTCTGCTTCCTCTCACTGTAAATTTGGGGGCTGTCATGATGCTCAGGAGTGAGTTATGCAAACCCCAGAGACTTGGTCCCAAAAATGCAAAAGCAAGCATCATATTTGTAAGGCAGCAATTCATAACACCTCCATATAAGGGAGTGTTTGCTAGAGCCATTCTCCTATGCAGAGGCTCTCACAGTGCTCTGTAACACTGTGCTCTGCCCCTTGCCCTATGACGTGTCACTCCAGGCATGTAGAGAACCCGTCTATTCTGTGAAGCACTCCCTCAGGCTACAGTTAATGGGAATTGGGTCTATCTGGCATACAGCCCAAGGACCCTGACTCTAAGGAAAGGGGCTCAGATTTCAAGCACCAACAGAATGTGATTTGTGCCTTCTACATCTCAGCAATAAATCCTTGCCCTGTCAAAGAAAAGGACTCAGGATCATGAAAGAGTCTCTCTCCACTCCACTCTTGCTCCACAGGCTGGCTCTATATTAAAGCATAAGGAGCACTTCAGGCAGTCTGTGACCAGATCAGAGTCACATGCGGATTCCACTCCCCATGAATGGTACCAAGCTGGGAGAGGTTGCAAGTGCTTGGAGAACAGTATTAGAATTGAAAATGATCTTGACAAACTAGAGAAATTGTCGGAAATAAATAGGACAAAATTCAATAAGGACAAATGCAAAGTACTTAGGAAGGAATGCTCAATTGCACAAATACAAAAATGGGGAAATGTCTGCCTAGGAAGGAGTATTGCAGAAAAGGATCTCAGGGTTATAGTGGATCACAAAACTAAATATGAGTCAACAATGTAATAGTTTTGCAAAAAAAGAACCTAATTCCAGAATGTGTTACCAGAGTGTTGTAAGCAAGACACGAGAAGTAATCACTCTACTCAGCACTGATAAAGCCTCAGTTAGAGTACTGTGTCCAGTTCTGGGCACCACACTTTGGGAAAGATGTGAACAAATTGGAGAAAATCCAGAGTGCAACAAAAATTATTCAAGATCTAGAAAACACGACCTATGAGGAAGTATTGATTACAGCACACTATGGAATGTTAGTGTGCTGGTAGCAGGGTCCACATAGCCTGTTAGTCCAAAGCAGGCTAGAGCACTGCAGATTTACACCCTAGTTTACTGCACAGTTACTCTTGTTGTTGACATACCCTTATAAAAAAGCCAGTCGGTGCCCTATCCAGAGAAACAGATCTATTTATACGTGGACAAATGCAGGAAAGAATTCATATCCACCAGTTCAAAATCAATAATATTTTTCGAACTTAATGCGGAGACTTGCTCACCCAGGGGTCAAAACAAGCATGGCTTTGGTTACCGTTTTATTATGGTAAAGATTTGCCAAGAGCCAAAAATTCATTGCATCAGTAATTTCCTGGCAATGATCATCTATAGGTCTCTATCTCCAGAGGTTTGCTGGTGCCTTGTTTGGATTGCTGGTGCCATGACCGGCTTCATTTCCTGGATAGGTTTATTAAAATGCACCTGCAGAAATGCCTTCTGAGGATACAGAACCATGAACCCAATACAATGCAAAATGATTTGTTATTCTCAGGTTATATCTGAATGTGCCTTTGTTGGCAGTTATGTACAAACAACATACAGAAAGCTGACCCAATTTTCACTCCAGATCCTTGTATACACACTATGAATGCAAGCCTCACAGGGTGGTAAAGTTTGCGGACAATACAAAATTACTCAAGACAGTTAGGTCCAAAGCTGACTGCAACAAGTTACAAAGGGATCTCACAAGACTGTGTGACTGGGCAACAAAATGTCAGATGAAATTCAGTGTTGATAACTGCAAAGTAATGCACATTGGAAAACATAATCCCAACTATATATATATAAAATGATGAGTGGTAACAGATAATTTGGAACCCAAGAAGGAGATTTTGGAGTCACCGTGAATAGTTCTCTAAAAATCTGGTCAGTCTGCAGTGGCAGCCAAAATGCTAGCATTGTTAGGAACCATTAGGAAAGGGATAGACAATAAGACAGAAAATATTGCTTCTATATAAATCCATGGTACACCCACACCTTGAATACTACATGTAGTTCCGGTGGCCCCATCTCAGAAAAGATGTATTAGAATTGGAAAAAGTACACAGAAAGGCAAACTAATGTGTTGGAATATGGATCAGTTTGCGTAGGATGAGAGATTAAGAAGACTGGGATTGTTCATCTAAGAAAAAAACAGTTAAGAGGGGATATGATGGAGGCAACCTAGTGACAGAGGATGTGGAAAAAGCTAATGTACTCAATGCTTTTTTTGCCTCTGTCTTCACAAACAAGGTCAGCTCCCAGACTACTGCACTGGGCAGCACAGCATGGGGAGGAGGTGACTAGCCCTCTGTGGAGAAAGAAGTGGTTCGGGACTATTTAGAAAAGCTGCACGAGCACAAGTCCATGGGGCCGGATGCGCTGCATCAGAGAGTGCTAAAGGAGTTGGCGGATGTGATTGCAGAGCTATTGGCCATTATCTTTGAAAACTCATGGTGATCAGGGGAGGTCCTGGACGACTGGAAAAAGGCTAATGTAGTGCCCATCTTTAAAAAAGGGAAGGAGGAGGATCCAGGGAACTATAGGCTAGTCAGCCTCACCTCAGTCCCTGGAAAAATCATGGAGCAGGTTCTCAAGCAATCAGTTCTGAAGCACTTAGACGAGAGGAAAGTGATCAGGAACAATCAGCATGGATTCACCAAGTGCAAGTCATGCCTGACTAATCTAATTGCCCTCTGTGACAAGATAACTGGCTCTGTGAATGAGGGGAAAGCAGTGGACGTGTTAGTCCTTGACTTCAGCAAAGCTTTTGATAAGGTCTCCTACAGTATTCTTGCCAGCAAGTTAAAGAAGTATGGACTGGATGAATGGACTATAAGGTGGATAGAAAGCTGGCTAGATTGTTGGGCTCAACGGGTAGTGATCAATGGCTCCATGTCTAGTTGGCAGCTGGTATCAAGTGGAGTGCTCCAAGGGTCAGTCCTCGGGCCGGTTTTGTTCAGTATCTTCATTAATGATCTGGAGGATGGTGTGGATTACACCCTCAGCAAGTTTGCAGATGACACTAAACTGGGAGGAGAGGTAGATACGCTGGAGGGTAGGGATAGGATACAGAGGGCCCTAGACAAATTAGAGGATTGGTCCAAAAGAAATCTGATGAGGTTCAACAAGGACAAGTGCGGAGTCCTGCACTTAGGACGGAAGAATCCCATGCATTGCTATAGACGAGGGACCAAATGGCTAGGCAGCAGTTCTGCAGAAAAGGACCTAGGGGTTACAGTGAACGAGAAGCTGGATATGAGTCAGCAGTGTGCCCTTGTTGCCAAGAAGGCCAATGCTATTTTGGGATGTATAAGTAGGGGCATTGCCAGCAGATAGAGTGACGTGATTGTTCCCCTCTATTCAACATTGGCGAGGCCTCATTTGGAGTACTGTGTCCGGTTTTGGGCACCACACTACAAGAAGGATATGGAAAAATTGGAAAACATCCAGCGGAGGGCAACAAAAATTATTAGGGGGCTGGAGCACATGACTTATGAGGAGAGGCTTAGGGAACTGGGATTGTTTAGTCTGCGGAAGAGAAGAATGGGTGGGGATTTGATAGCTGCTTTCAACTACCTGAAAGTGGGTTCCAAAGAGGATGGATCTAGACTGTTTTCAGTGGTAGCAGATGACAGAACGAGGAGTATTGGTCTCATGTTGCAGTTGGGGGGGTTTAGGTTGGATATTAGGAAAAACTTTTTCACTAGGCGGGTGGTGAAGCACCGGAATGCGTTACCTAGGGAGGTGGTGGAATCTCCTTCCTTAGAAGTTTTTAAGGTCAGGCTTGACACAGCCATGGCTGGGATGATTTAGTTGGGGATTGGTCCTGCTTTGAACAGGTGGATGGACTAGGTGACCTCCAGAGGTCCCTTCCAACCCTGATATTCTATGATTCTATGATAGAGTTCTATAAAATCATGAATGGTGTGGAGGAAGTGAATAAGGAGATGTTGTTTACCCCTTGTAATGACATTGGCACCTACCTCTCACAAGCACCCCCCTCTCTGGCTGATAGTGCCTGCAATCATTCATTTTTGAATGGGGTAGCACCCACCTCTCATGGGTGCTCCCTTTCTGGTCAAGTGTGAATCTGCTTTTTTTCAATTTTTACAACAGAGTAGGACCCACCTCTTGTGAGGCTCCCTCTCCCCCGATAGTTCTTTCAGTGGGTCTTCAGTGACTCAGACCTCTGGCTGAGTCACACGCACACTGTCCCCCCTTCCGGGGTATACAGTTTCTACTTCTCTCTCATGGCCTTGGGATGGGGCCATAGCACCAAGGCTTCCTTCCTGGAGACACTATCTTCTTTAACAGCCCAACGGGCCCATCTTGGTACCCTCAGCTGGTGTCCTTTTGCCAGCACTCACCTGGGCTCAGCCTTCAGTTAGACCAGCAGGGCCCATCACGGTACTCTCGCCTGATCTGGCTAGGTCCAGGGCTCAGCCTCCCTGCATTGACCTGTCCATAATCCTACTGCTCTTCCAGCCAGTCAGGCATCTCATTCTTCCTCTTCAAGTTCCAGATAGTAACTGACTACATTTCCTCTGCTGGTCCCTTTATATATGGCCTTTCTAGCCCTGATTGGTTGCTCCAGCAGCCCCTCTGATTGCGTGCTCCCATGCAGCTCCTCTAGGTTGCCTGGAGGACTTTCTCCTCTTCTCTTTTCTGGGGTGGGGTGAGGCAGTGCTGCGAGGCCTCCAGACCTAGTCCACCCTGTCACACCCCTTCAGACTAGAACCAGGGGTCACCCAATGAAATTAATAGGCAGCACTTTTAAAACAATATAAGGAAGTACTTCTTCACACAGCGCACAGTCTATCAGTGGAACACGTTGCCAAAGGATGCTGTGATAGCCAAAAGTATAACTGGGTTCAAAAAAAAGAATTGAACTTTCCCTTTTCTTCTTTTCTATAAATGATGGACCTAACATCCATGAATTTATTCAAGTCCTCCTCCGGCTTTGCTAGATTGCCCAGGAACCCACATTGCACATGCAGAAAAGACAAGATCTCTTGAAGCAGGATGCCTTCATCTGGACTTGGAAAACTCTCAGTTAACGTAGGCACTGGAAGAAAAGTGTAGTTCAGTATGGATTCTCTAATAGCGTCTGACACATTTTGGTATCCAGCACACAGAAGCCGGCAAACAGAGCTGTAAACGGGAGTTTTAGGGGGAGTTGGAGAAAGGAGTTTGGTGTTCTGGATTTCTTTTGGTTTGTGTTTTGGGTTATTTTTTTTGTTTTGTTTCTTTTTCCTTGACAGGAGGTTAGGTGGGAAGGAAATGACAGCTACAGAGGCACCAGTGATAGTGACCCAAGCAATGGAAGAGACCATGAAGATGATCAGATATGGAAGCTGTGGGATATACATGATCCTAGAGTGGGTTCCTGAAAAGAGCTTCATTTGTATGAAGTGGTGCCTGATAGAACTGATGGAAGAGAAGATCCGAGGCTTGGAGCTGCAGGTGGAAGCTATAGTTGAGTTTCAAAGGGGGTTGAAGCAGATGATGGATCAAAGGCAAGAGGAGGCTGAAGGGAAAATTCAAGACTTATGGATGCAAGCTGGACTGAAGAACTGATAGGGGAGACTGCTAGGTGAGGGAAATGGTCAGTGGAGGCATGCAACTACAAGAACCAGTCAGAGAAGAAGACTGGCTAATGAAGGAGAAATAGAGCCCAGGAACAGGTTTGCTGGGTTGGAAAATGAGGAAGGGGCACATCAGGCTGTAACTGAAGGAGGGAGGGCAAGGAAAAAGAGAAGAGCGGTTAGTCCTGTAAGAAGAGGGGAAGAGTCAATGGAGATAGCCAGAGTTCACAACCCCAGGAAGATGCAGGATGACTTGCAGAAGATTGCAAGGGAGAATAAAAGACAAGAGAACTTGCAGTCGAAAAGAACATGAAACACCATCACCAGGAAAAGGCAGGTGTATGTGATTGGGGACTCCCTACTAAGAACAACAGATAGGCCTGTCACCAGTGCAGAACAGAAGGGTTTGCTGTCTGTCAGATGCTCAGAAATGGGATGTGGACCTGAAGCTGAAGAGGATCCTAATGGGAGCAGGAAACAATCCATTGATTGCCCTTCATGTGGGAACAAATGACACAGCTAGATTCTCAGTGGAACATATCGGGAGACTATGCCAGCCTGGGAAAGATGCTTAAGGAAATGGAGGCTCAGGTAATCTTCAGTGGGATTCTGCCTGTCCCTAGAGGAGGAGAACAAAGGTGAGAAAAGATTATGATGATCAAAGATGGCTCAGTCAGTCGTGCTATAAGGAAGGCTTTGGGATGTTTAACCACTGGGAGGCGTTCATGGACAGAGGATAGTTCTCATGGGATGGACTCCACCTCAGTAGGGAGGGAAATAGACCTCTGGGATGGAGATTGGCACAGTTCATTAAAAGAGCTTTAAACTAAGAACTCGAAAGATGGTTGGGAGATGTTCTTAAAATCAGGCATCGAGATTATAACATTGAGAGGGTTAGAAAATCAAGAAAGGATACAGCAATAGAGATGGGAACAGCAATGGGTAGCAGAATGGACATTAAGAGGAAGGATTGTGCTGATACCAGTCAGATGGGTGATACTGGCAGTAGAATGCCTGTACCCCTTTGGGCAAGGAATGCGGATGAAGCTGAGCAGGAACTATTAACATGTTTGCACACTAGTGCAAGGAGCCTGGGTAACAGAATGGAGGAACTAGAAGTACTAATGCAGAAAGTGAAACCAGATATTATAGGAATAACAGAAACATAGTGGAATAGTAGTCATGACTGGAGTACAGGTATTGAGGGGTATGTGCTGTTCAGGAAAGACAGAAATAAAGGCAAAGGTAGCAGAGCAGCATTGTATATTAATGATGAGGTAGACTATAAAGAAATTAGAAGTGATAGAATGGATAAGAAAGAGTCTGGGCCAAAATCACTTTGAGGAAGAAAGCTACTAGAGGTTCCCCTATAGTGGTTGGGGTGAGCTACAGAACACCAGGATCCGATTTGGATTTGGATAGAGACCTCTTTAATGTTTTTAATGAAATAAATTCTACTGGGAATTGTGTGTTTATGGGAGACTTTAACTTCCCAGATAGAGATTGGAGGACACATGCTAATAATAATAGTAAGGCCCAGATTTTCCTGGATCTGATAGCTGACAGATTTCTTCATCAAATAGTTGCTTTCCTTGATTTCAAAAGATTTCCTTAATTTCAAAAAATTAAGGCAGTGATTTTCAACCTGTGGCCCACAGGCCACTTGCAGCCCAGTCAGCACATGTAACATCCTCAGGGCCATCCAGGTAATATATATATTGTGTGGATGCAGCCCACATAACACAGAGAGCTTTATGTGTGGCCCACAATGGTAAATAGGTTGAGAACCACTGAATTAAGGGAATTAATTAGGGAAGTGGACTGGACTGAAGAACTCAAGGATCTGAATGTGGAGGAAACTTGGAATTACTTTAAGTCAGAGTTGCATAAGCTATCTGAACCCTGCATCCCCACCAAGGGACGGGGTGGTGAATTTGTAGGGAAGGGTTGCAGACCAACCTGGATCAGCAAGCATCTCAAACAGGTGATTAAGTAAAAAGGAGTACTTGTGGCACCTTAGAGACTAACAAATTTATTAGAGCATAAGCTTTTGTGGGCTACAGCCCACTTCATCGGATGCACAGAATGGAACATATAGTAACAAGAGTATTATTCTTTTTTTATATATATATACATACATACATACATACAGTTTGTATGGCAACTTCCACCTTCTATGTAAGAGGCTAATTAGTTAAGATGAGGTATTATGAGCAGGAGAGAAAAACTTTTGTAGTGATAATCAAGATGGCCCATTTAGACAGTTGACAAGAAGGTGTGAGGATTAAGTGAAAGCAGAAAGCCTACAAGGAATGGAAGGATCAGCAAGGAAGACTACCTCTTGAAGATCAGAAAGTGTAGGAATAAAGTGCAAACTGCCAAAAGCCAAACAGAGTTGGACTTCGCAAAGGGAATTAAAAACAATTAATAGGTTTTATAGCCATATAAATAAGAAAACAAGGAAAGAAGAAGTGGGATTGATAAGCACTGAGGATGGGGAGTGGAGATTAAAGATTATCTAG
Organism: Eretmochelys imbricata; assembly: GCF_965152235.1. Classification (NCBI taxonomy): domain Eukaryota; kingdom Metazoa; phylum Chordata; order Testudines; family Cheloniidae; genus Eretmochelys; species Eretmochelys imbricata. Next base: position 26,358,661 of record NC_135576.1, on the reverse strand, counting down.
GCATGGCCTAACACCTAAATTAAATACTTTGCCTCATTTTTTAGTAAGGCTAATGAAAAGCTTAGGGGCAGTGGCAGGGTGGCTAGTGGCAATGAGGATATGGAAGTAGAAATTACCACATCTGAGGCAAAAATCAAACTCAAACAGCTTAATGGGACTAAATCAGGGGACCAGGAGAATCTCCATCCAAGAATATTTAAGGAACTGGCACATGAAATTGCAAGTCCAAAAGCTAGGATTTTTAATGAATCTGTAAATGGAATCATACTCTATGATTGGAGAATTGCTAATATAGTTCCTATTTTTAAGAAAGATTAAAAAAGGTATCCAGGAAACTACAGGCTTGTTAGTTTGTTCTCAAGTTTATGCAAGGTCTTGGAACAAATTTTGAAAGAAAAAGTAGTTAAGGACGTAGAGGTGAACAGTAATTGGAATAAAATGCAATAAGATTTTACAAAAGGTAGATCATGCCAGACCAACCTGATTTCCTTCTTTTGAGAAGATAAATGATTTTGTAGACAAAGGAAATGCAGTAGATTTCATCTATCTGGATTTCAGTAAGGCATTTGATACAGTTCCACATGGGACATTATTAGTTATATTGGAGAAGATAGGGATTAATATGATGATTGAAAGTCAATAAGGAACTTGTTAAAGGGGAGAAAACAGCATACTGAAAGGTGAACTGTCAGGCTGGAGGGAGGTTACTAGTGGAGTTCCTCAGGAAGAGTCTTGGGACCAATCTTATTACTGACCTTGGCACAAAAAGTGAGAGAGCTAATAAAATTTGCAGATAACACAAACTTGGGAGGTATTGCCAATACAGAAGAGGACTGGAATATCATACAAGAAGATCTGGATGATCTTGTAAACTGGAGTAATAGAAATGGGATGAAATTTAACAGTTCAAAGTGCAAGGTCATGCATGTAGGGACTAACAACAAGAATTTTTTCTATAAGTTTTGGACTTCTCAGTTGGAAGCGACAGGAGCAGAAAGACGTGGGTGTATTGGTTGATCTCAGGATGACTATGAGCTGTCAATGTGATGGAGCCATGAAAAAGTCTAATGCAATCCTAGGATGCATCAGCTGAGGTATTTCCAGTGGACACAGGGAAGTGTTAGTACCATTATACAAGGCACTGGTGAAATCTCATCTGGAATACTGTGTGCAGTTCTGGGCTCCAATGTTCAAGAAAGATGAACTCAAATTGGAACAGGTGCAGAGAAGGATTACTAGGATGATCCAAGGAATGGAAAACCTATCTTATGAGAGGAGACTCAAAGAGGTTGGCTTGTTTAGCCTAACCAGAAGAAGGCAGAGGGGAGATATGATTGCTATCTATAAATACATCAGAGGGATAAATACATCAGAGAGAGAGAGAGAGAGGAGGTAAGTTAAGCGCAAAAGTGGACACAAGAACAAATGGATATAAATTAGCCATCAAAACTTTAGGCTTGAAGGTTTCTAACCATCAGAGGAGTGAAGTTCTGGAACAGCCTTCCAATGGGAGCAGAAAACCTAACTGGCTTCAAGACTGAGCTTGATAAATTTACGGAGGGGATGGTCTAATGGGACTGCCTACACTAGCACATGGTCCACTGGCAACTGCCAGTAGCAAAAATTCCCAGTAGCTGGAGATGGGACACTAGGTGGAGGGCTCTGGGTTACTACAGAGAATTCTTCCCAGGTATCTGCCTGGTGGGTCTTGCCCACACGTTCATGGTCTAACTGATCGCCATATTTGGGGTCGGGAAGGATTTTTCCCTCGGGTCAGATTGGCAGAGACCCTGGGGATTTTTCCCCTTCCTCATGTGCAGGTTTAAACTGGTGTTAATGGTGAATTCTCTGTAAATTGAAGTCTTTAAACTATGTTTTGAGGACCTCAGTAACTCAGGCAGAGGTTATGGGTCCACTACAGGAGTGGGAGGTTGAGATTCTGTGGCCTGCAATGTGCAGGAGGTCAGACTAGATGATCATGATGGTCGCTTCTGACATTAAAGTCTATGAATCTCTTTCACTCATTGATCTGATCAATTTATGTTTCCGGTGCAAGAGGAAACGGAAAGCTCTTTGGGGCAGGGACTGCCCCTTAGTATGGTGCCCAGTGCAATGAGTCCCTGACCTCTGGATGCTATTGTGATACAGATATAGTCACAAAGGTCTGATGATCTCAGCTAATTAGAGGTTCACCAGAATGGTTGATTGGAGTTCTAAAATCAAACACCATAGAAACATATGTACCTTCCCTAATGGCGTCATGTATGTAGACACATCAGTTTCTCCCTTTGAATATGCTCAATTGCCAACATTAATCAGATTACACAAGACTATGGCTGGCCTTTCTAGTTACTATTTGGAATTGGAAATATATCTCCTATATAGACAAGAATCACACAACTATTGTCATGAGGAAAAGGTTATTCTTATAGCTCCAGGAAACCTTTATGTTCAAGGTAAGTTCCTCTTTCCACAATTCCTGGGAAATAGTTCTGTTACTTTGTGCTAATCCTTAGTACTCCTTTGGAAGATTGTGGCAGAAATGGGCATTCCTACCAGTCTAAAGATCTGTCTCAAGCATATTGAATACATATACTAATTTATATTCTTTTCATCTCATTCTATCCAAAACGTCAAGGCCTTGGGGCTTCAAAGTTGCTGCAGGCAAGATGTTAAATCCTGCACCAGTTATCATGCTAGGATTTGGGAACCAATTCACAGAAGTCCCTAGGGTATTGGAGAAAAGTGTATGAACCCCATCTATGGAAGATTTACAAAATAAGTTTCCATTTCTCTGCAGTCATCCATTGATAGGAGAGTTATACTGGGTTGGTTTCCACACAATTCCTTGCTTTATATGGGAAGAACTTCCATTCCTGCCTATTATTCTACTATAAAAATAATTAAAACTCTGCTTATCTTTCCCCCTACCTCTATGATTCACTTCTTGCTATTTCCCATTAGAGATGAATGAGGAGAGAAGCTGTGCAACAGAAAGAGATTTCTTTCATGATAATTTTCTTTTTATTAGCAGCTTCTTTCCTTGTTCAACACATCCTGGTAATCTGGTAAATGATTGGAATACAAATGGAAATTTTCCTCTAAAGGAAGACTTAAATATATAACTGTGTTAAGGATAATTACCACATGATATCAAGTGATCTTAATGCTAATAGTCGGTTGCTGGAGTGTTTCTATAGCTTTGGAAGAATCCTGGTAGCCTGAGCTGATGGACAAGGGGCTTACTCGTGCAGCCTCCAGCAATAATAATGGACTGCCTCAGAAATTTCAAAGCCAGGGTGGGGGCATTAATTTCTTAGTGTTGAATTGGACAGAAGCTGCTAACAAGGAAAATTATCGGGTAAGACATTTCTCATTCCTTGGTAAATACCTTATTATTAAAGGAAAATGACATTTAACTTTAGAATATAAAATGTTGTAAATTTCCCCTTTGTTAAGGCAAATGTATATCAAAAGATAAATAATTCCTGGGAGCTGGAGGTCCTCCTACATATATATGTCGCCCATTTCCTAACTTCATCCACAGGAACATGCTATAGGAATTTTAATATGTTGGAGAATAACAGATGGGAAAAGATTTTGCAAGAAAAAATGGATTTTTCTTAAAATTTGGACAAATAAAGTAATGAAGTGGTTTTGTTGAGCTCTAGTAATAAACCAACAACATTTCTATATCCTCTTCTGTTTTGTATTGCACCTTTTTGTTTATGGTATAACCACCTGTTTCTGTCTCTTATGTTGCCTCTGGGTGATAATTTATAAATGTGTTCAGTAATTGGGTCTGATTCTACTAGTAGATAGTTGCCTTTTGCATTGACTGCATTAGGAGTTGTACCTGTGTAACTGAGGTCAGAGTTGGACCTACTCTGTTCAATAGAGTCTGTACAATTTTTGGTTTCCTCTTCTATAAATGTCTCATTCTGCTTCTCTTTCAAACAGTTCCAACCACCAAAACTCATCCCAATTCAAAATCTCATTGCATTTGAGCAAAGCCGCCAGCGTACCAGTGCACCACACGAGTTCAGTGGACAAGACCATTCTGGTCAGATTGAGTTGTTAAAAGCTAACATTGAACCATTTGACGCAGGACACACGTGGAATAATACAAAAAGGCAAGGACAGATTTTCAAAATTGGTCTTCATTTGGAGAGGCTTACTAGTAACCTGAGCCTTCTCTGATTGATTACAATGAGAGTTTTTGTACCAGCTTCATTGAAAACAGGATTGAATGCTTAATAATTTGAGGAAATGGATATTGAGATTCAGAGCCTTGCACTTGTAAATCTCTGGTATGAATTGTTGTTACCATGTATCGTGTTCATTCCCTACTCTGGTAAAGGATTTCATAGTCACAGTTTAGTTCTTAGTGGTCTGCTGTCCACATCACAAAATAGTCACATTGCTAGTGCATGTATTCCTTAAGAGAGCATGTTGTCTGACCTCTGGAGGAGTTTAATTTAGGTCAGGGTTCTAGGCTCATTGACAGGATGATAATTTCCTTGTAAAGTCATTGATCCTGATTGTGAACCCAGTGGAGTGAATGGCAAAACTCCCACTGATCTGAATGAGTACATGATTGAGTTATTTACTTAGCTAATTCTGTGGTACTGGCTGTATATTTCATGACTTTTAAACTGCTCTTTGTTATTGCACATTAATCTAGAATTATTTTCATTACATGGTCAGTACAAACTAAAGCAATTCCTATGTTAGCCCTTGAGCTGCATCTACCTTGCCCATGCAGTTCTTCTTCAGCATTAGTAGATTACTGTCATGACAGTTCAGAGTTCTGTGTTTCCCTTGAAAGAGTTAATGACATCAAAGCACCTAAAGTAGAGCACCCCCACTTGTGATTCTGATGCCTTCACTTGTGGTTAGAAACACAGAATCCTGAACTTAGTTCTTGATAGGTAAGTAAGAGTAACTGATTTGATTTTCAGATATCTTGCTTTAAAATGTTATAAATTATAATGTTTAAGGCAATTTGTGGTCTTTTACTAATCTGATAGTAAATATTTTTAAACAAAAGCTTTGCAATTCTTTTAGGAAAACAAGTTACAGATTAGGGAGAGTTTCATTCATAGCAACACGGATTTATTTCTTGCTGCAACATTTCTGTGTAGACCCCTCTGCCTTGTGTAATATTTTATTTTCATTGTATACAAAAGATAGCAGTCGTAATCATGTTGTAAAGGATACAAAATAACAGGTTTACAATAATTTAGTTAAATGAGGTCTTAGATAACCAATATATTATTTTGATTCGAATATGTGAATAAGTTTGTGTTACTATTAAATATTTTATGAACACCTTAAATAGTGTAGATACTTACGTTTTTAATTAGTTTAAATGGAACAGCAGTTAACTCTCTTTACTCAAACACCTAATATATTTCTTAAGAAGAAGGTTATTGTGTTCTTTCTTGCTTATTAGAAAGAATGATTGATGTTTCTATTATCAGAGTGAAGTTAAATTGTGATTTCTCACTGATATGTTGACAGGCAAAAGAGACGTGCTGAAAAACAGATAAAAGAGAAGGAGGACAAGAAAAAAGCAAGTGTGACATTCCGCCCAGATGACTCCATTATTGGTACTGATGATATAGAGAAAGTTTTTGAAACTGAGATACAGGTATAAGAAAATAATTATTTTCTTCCTTTTTTTTTATTGATTTTTAAAATAATGATACCAGAGAAGCAACAAGCAAACACAATATAAACCAAACTCTGCTAAATACCTCCTCCCACTCTTTCTAGCACAGAGGTGGGCAAACTATGACCCGCGGGCCACATCCGGCCCGTGGGACTGTCCTGCCCGGCCCCTGAGCTCCTGGCCGGGGAGGCTAGCCACTCCCCCGCTGTCCCCCCTCTGCCTCAGCCATGTCACTATGTGAGCAGTGTAGCTTGCGCCCATCCATCTCCCAGGCTTTCCAATAAGCCTGTCGTGCGGCTCTGAGTGGCATGGTAAGGGTAAGAGGGAGGGGGGGTTGGATAAGGGGCAGGAGGTCCCGGGGGGCAGTCAGGGGACAGGGAGCAGTTGGATGGGGGAGGGTTCTTGGGGGGCAGTTAGGGACAGGGTCCCGGGGTGCACTCAGGGGACATGGAGCAGTGGGGATTGGATAGGGTGTGCACTCCTGTGGGGAGCAGTTAGGAATGGGGGGTTCCGGGAGGGGGTGGTCAGGGGACAAGGAGCAGGGCGGGTTGGATGGGTCAGGAGTTCTGAGGGGGGCAGTCAGGGAGCGGGAAGCGAGAGGGGGTTGATGGGGGTGGGAGCCAGGCTGTTTGGGGAGGTACAGCCTTCCCTACCCAGCCCTCCATACTGTTTCACAATTCCAATGTGGCCCTCGGGCCAAAAAGTTTGCCCACCCCTCTGCAGTGATCTCATGTACCTTTTTTTACTTGCACACTTGCATTTTCCTTTAAACCAGAGATAAAGCCCTCTTTTACCAAAAGAAATTCTTCAGGGTATTTTCATTACTCCTGTCAGGTACCCACATGAAATAATTTCTGTAATGTTGACATACCAGTCCTATAAAATTGGGACATGAGCTATTCCTCTTTCTGAGGATGAGGGTTTTTTTGCACAATCAAGGGGAGTTGCAATCCATAAAAAAATTCTTTGTTGGCTTGTACTGATGAAAATCCCCATAGTGATTATAATTCTTATTTAACTGGTTATTTATTCCATAGCATTCCTATCACATTTATAATCACTTGTCCAGAAATTCACTAATGTTTTCTAGGTCATTTTTATTTAAAACTGTACAAACTGTAGATCTTGCTTAAGTGTGGTGGTACCATTTGCTATTTTATTATGCGTATTTTTAAGGCACGCAGCACTGTACTGCTGTGTGTTTCCTTTATATGATTTAGAAATAGAGCAGTTCCTCACAAAGAATGGGGGATAGCAAGGCTCTTCTCCACAATTTATTTAAAAAGCAGTCTAGTTCATATTGCTTAGAGTAGGGGGGTCTCAAACTTTTTCTCTTGGAGGCCCCCATCAACAGGCTATAAAAACTCCAGTGCCCAGCAGGGGTGCAGCCTTCAGGGCAGGGGCCTTGAGCATAGGCGTAGTTTGACTTCTGTTTTGCGGGGGCAGGGTCGAGAAGGGCTCGAGCCACCTCCACATGGTGGGGTCCAGGGATGGAGAGCCACCTCCACCCCCGACTCACCTCAGCTGGCCACCCAGCCTGTCTGGGTTTGGGTGTGGAGAGGTGCAACCAAAAATTATAACTTAAAAAAGTTTGAAAACAGCTTAGGTGGAGGGAGGGGGTAGCTCAAGGTACGGAGAAGGGGTAGCTGGGGCTGTGTGCACACGGGGTTGCTGTGGGTGCAGGGAGAGGGGTGGCTAGGGGCTTCGTGGGGGCAGGGGGGTAGCTCAGGATGCCGGGAGAGGGTAGCTGTGTCTGTGTGTGGGTAGGGAGGTAGCTCAGGGTGTAGGGAGAGGGGTATTAGAGGCTGTGTGCTAGGAGGGCTCCCCTGCAGTCCCTGTTCCCGGAGGAGTCTGTCAGCCACAGAGCTGGGTCTCTCCATACAGACGGCTCTTACCAGCTGCATCTGCATAAGCAAAAAGGGCTGGGAGCTGAGGAGCAGCTTCAACCTGGGGCACCAGCAGGAGAGGAGGAAACGTTGCGGCTGCCTGCTCCATGGCACCAGCTAGATCAGCAGCTGCCCCGCATGGCCTGGTGTGATGGCAAAAACAGCAGCCGGCACATTTTCCCACCAATAGCAGTTACCTTCTGAGCCAGCTCAGTTTGGGTGAGCATGCTCAGTACAACCTAGATAGGAAATTCTTCTGTCAGGGAGCTGTTTTTGCTACTACACAGGCTCTGGCTTCCGATCTCTGACCTGGCCGGGGGTGGGGAAAGGAAATTAGGTGGGAGGTGTGGAGCTGTCCCCGGAACTGCTGTGCTCTTGTGCTGCAGTTTTGTCGGGGAGGAATGCCCTCCATGTCCCCAACTCAGCCCATGGGCTTCTGCCCCACAGGGAGCACCAGGGCTCAGGGATTCAGTCCCGCACCTTCTGGCTTCAGCCCATATTGGGGGTTCAGCCCTGCGCCTCCCAGGAGTCCTGGTTTCAGCCTCGCGGGGCTCACTGGTGGGGATTGGGGCTTCAGCCTCCTGAGGGACACTGGTGGGGATCAGGGCTTCAGCCCTGTGGGGGGCCACAGACCCCCAGCTGAGAACCACTCAACTGGCTTAGAGCATTCCATAGCACAAGTAGGGGAAAGCCAGAGCAAAGAGAATTCTTGTATAGCACTCTGTGGGTGGTCTGGCCTAGCAGTCACGACTGGGCTGGTGTCTACATGTCAGGGACAGTAGTCTGTAAGCCCGGTTCAATAAGCAAGAGTCGGCTGAAGTCGGGCCAGGGTCAGAGACCACAGGTAGTACCTGGCTAGAATAAGGAGGCAGGAATCAGGGTCAAAGTCAGGCCAGAGCTGGAGACCAGAGATCAGTGATAGTACCAAGCTAGAATCAAGAGACAGGAATCAGGATCAGAGTCAGGCTGGAGTTGGAGACTGGAGATCAGAAGTAGCACCCAGCTGGAGTCAGGAAGCAAGAGTCAGGGTTAAAGTCAGGCTGGGATGAGAGATCAGGAGATGAGGTGAGGTCCAGAGTCGCAGCAGGCCCAAAGCCTGTGTGGTTGCTGAGACAATTTTTTGGGGCACCCTCCACAGTTTATTAGGATGGTTGGCCCATCAGAGGGCTTCAGTGTACTGTTACGATGGGTCCTTTGGGTGGTACTTCCTGTGGCGCCTGTTCTCCACAGTGCTTCCTGGGTGTGCTCTGCATGTCCTCCTGGTTATCCTCTGGGAACATTGGCTGTCCCAGGCTCAGCAGACCTGGGTTCTAGTCCCTGCATCCTTACCGTGGGGTGGGAAGACTTTGGCTCGGGTGAATATTAGTAAATAGCAAATTCTTCAGGAATGCTCTGCTCTTGGAGCTTACAAGTCCTGCCCTGGGGCCCAGTTGCTTCAGTGTCCATACCCAAATGCAACTGCCACTCAGGGTGCAGACAGAGAGAGAGGTGGTGTATAGCTCACATGTAAGGCTTAATAGATAAAAGACCAGGAGCATAAATTGTACCTAGATTTGAATTAGTAATCCGTGTAGATTTTGGAGCACTAATAAGATGTTCTCATTATCTGTTTTGCCTAGAAGCTAAACCACCTGGTATTACTGTTGTTTTAACTGATCACTACATTCATTAATTTAACCATTGTGACAGGATCGTTACGGTTAAAAGAAATTAGGAAGATGGATTAGGACCAGATTCTGCAAACTTTACTTTCCCTGAGTGGCACTTATTCAAATTGTCGTATTGAAATCAATGGGAGTATTTATGTGAATAAGTGCTATGTAGAGTGAATTAGGGTTGTAGAAAATGGCCCTTGGAGGGTAGTGCTTTGCTTCCATAGACCAAGGTCCAAGTATAATAATAATAATAAGTGATCAGGCATTGTGCAGACATTTAACAAAAAAGATAGTCCCTTTTTGCAAACTTAAGTATAAGATAAGAGACAACAGATGAGTAGAAACAGACAGAAGGGGCAGTACAAGGAAACAATTAAGCAGTACTGATCAGCATGGTAGGTAGTGGTCTCAGCATACCAGCAGCCTAATCTTGTCAAGTTTGGTCTCTGGATTTTTAATCCTCAGGCCAAGCAGAGGTTGGAAATGACATTGATGTAAGAATCTGCCTCCATGTAGGAAGGTCAGTTTATGTACCACTTTGACAGAACCCTCAATATTTGGTTGTAAGGATACATTGCAGCTTTGGAGAACTGTTGCATGTATGTGAGGAATGTGTAGCGATTGTGTAGCCCTGTCCTTTTGTTTTCAAATGCCTCCTAATGGCATTTAAAATTGATGACCGGCTGGTAGGCCTATATGTATGTAAAGATCTGTAAAGAACTATATTAAACTCGGATTAGTTAAAATGAAAAAAAATTGCCCAAAGTGACCTCTGTTGTTATGAGGAGCAGCCTAAATATTTCTTTCAAAAATCCCTAGAAGTTTTAAAATATAAATTTAGTTGAGGGAGTTGCATGGCTGCCTACTGCCACTTCAGTACAGGAATAATACCAGAATTAAAGAAGAAGAGTGGGGAAAGTATGTTTTCTAATGAGTTTTAAAATTATTGCTCAAAGGAAGCATAACTTTATTTAAAAGTTGACAGCATCAGGAAATCCTGTAACACTGGTTTGATCACATTTTTCTCATATTAGGATCAGCAAGCAGAATCCAGCCATTATCTTGGAGATGATTTTGTCATTTCACTTGGTATGTACATTCGTGTTTTAAAAAAAAATCATGTCTAAAGTCATGAACTCTATCTTTTTTTTTCAAAATGTTGTCAGATGTCACAGAAAGAACTAACTGGTTAAATTCTGAGTTCCTAGGTTGATATGTTTAACTCTTTGCCTTGCTGAGCATAATGAAGACATGACAACATCAAGATGCAACATCTCAAATCATGCAGTGTAGAGTAGCGAACACCATCATGGCTTGCAAGATCTCCCCAATAAAATCATGACAATCTCTATTAATGCATGATGAGTTGAAACCATAAGTCTAGTCCTCTTTCATGGCACTGGAGTTTTGAAGGGTACTCCCAAAACAACCAAACAAACAATGCCTCACAGATTTAGGGTCTGTGGGCTGGATTCTGACCTCGGTTACACATAAATGTGCACTCAGAATAGCTCCACTGAAGTGAATGGAGTTACTCCAGGTTTACATGAGAGTAAATGAGATCACTGTATTGTTTATAATTGTATAAATTGTCCCTGTATTGTTTCTGTCCTAGAATATTGCAAAAGAGAGAGAAAAAGAAAAGAATGGAAAATTAGGTGTTCATTGCAGTGATTACACTACCTGTACTTGTTGGGAAAAAACAGTTAGAAAATATATTTTTCAAGGTTTATAACAAATTTCTGTAGTTTAAATAAAATAGATATTACTCCACTTTTATTTAAATGAAAATTTTGATTACGTGGAATATAAGGTGCCTCTGGGAGCAAATTGCCCAGGTTATTCTGAAAATGATCTCTTCTCTAACCTGTCAAAAGTGCACGTGGGGGAAAATGTGGCTGATATCCTTCCTTCCAACTAACTAATTCAATATCAGACTTAGTATTGCTAGGAGCAAAAAGAGAGGAAAAATCTATTCCCTGACCTGGGGTATTGGAGAAATAGGTGATTGCCTTGTCGAAATACAAGCCAAAAATAAAACACACACACACACACACACACACACACTTTTTCTTTAAAACATGAGACAAGTACAAAATTTTATTATATAAAAAGATATCTCATTTAAAATTTACTAGGCCAAATTCAGGCTTGGTTTAAGTAGGTACAACCACATAGATTTCAGTGGAGTTGGATCCTTTACATTAGGTCTTAAATTGGGCACCACCAATATTTTTATAAAGCATGCTTACTGAAATAATAGTTGACTTTTTTCTAATTTAAAAACTGTAGAACAGATAAATACAATTACAGCAGTTATTTAGTTTGTTTCATTCTGAAATGGCTAGTTTATGGTATATTTTTCTTTAAAAATAATTCTTGCTCTAATAGAGGACAATGATTATGTGTTTCCCCATTTTAGACACAGTGGGAGAGGCTGTTACTACTTCAGCAGGTCTACACTGCATGGCTTCCACAAGGAAAAAACCCGCAGAAACTCAAGATGCAAGCACAAATACAGATCCGGGTAAAATGCCACCTATAATCTGTTTGTGCTATTTGTTTTACACTCTTGCAATCAGTTGTTTTCCAGATCTGCTTTTGTGTATTGCAGTATTTGCTCATTTTTATAATCAAAAAAGCTTAAAAATATTGACTACCTTGTTATATTTTTTGGTATTTTAATCTTTTCTTATTTTAAATAAATAATAAAACGATAGAAATTCCTGTTCCTACAGATATTCAAATAAAAATGCAAAATCTCTTCTTAACATAAAGCGATTGTCAGTTTTTTCCTGAGGACCAGATCCCAAAGTCTTTTCTCTGGAAATACTCCTGTTGATTTCATTTGGCATTTTGTCCACATTATGGCTTAGATTTAGCAGTTTAGAACTAAGATTTAGATCTTAGGCATTAGAATCTGGTTACTTCCTTTTTCTTATATAGTTTCTGTTAATGGATAGTAAGCAAATGTTTTCTGTATGGGTTTCTGCTCTCCCAACTGTAACATTTTTCCTGTTCTAGTAATCCATTTTGATTTTATTTTTTCATACCATTCAAGTTCTCAAGTCATATCAGGATATAGAAACTGGCTCTGAAGACATAGCTTCTGAACTTAGTAAAAACCAACGTATCGCCTCTGTTCCTTCAACAGGTGTGCCTTCTGCCTTTCTTTGTCATTCTGTGGATTGCATGGGTTTTCTGTATACACTTTTGCATTATATGATGTTTTCAGTACCTAGTGGAGAATATCATGAAGAAGACATTAATTTTAGTCCAATTGTTCTTAAAATCTAACTAAATAACAGTGATTCGTGATATGAAAATGTTGATTGAGACTGCATTTCATGACTCTATAGTCCACATTTTTGTTCTCCTGCATTAGCAGATACTTTTGTGGTTTTATGCATATCTGTCATTTCCCAGTCGCTCCATATCTGAGCAGGCTGCCTGACTCAGTTTTTCCACTTACTGGCAGGAACAATTTTTCCCCTGATCTGGCCGTGATTTTTCAAGCAAGATTTTTCTGCAGAATAGAATCTGATTTGTTCTTTATGATAAAAATACTTCTCTTTTGTGCAAATTGGCTCTGCAGGAGAATTTTTTTTATTTGGTTTTTGCCAAATATAAGACCTTGAAAATGAGATTTGTAATGGAAATATCCTTTTAGCCACAAAGCTGTGCTACATCTTCCATTAGAATTTACAGACAACAAAAGGATTATTGCTATAATTTTATTAATCTAGCCTAGACCCCTAGAAATTAGAGGTGGAAGAGATCCATTAAATTACCTAGGTACTTCCCCCTTCCAGCGCATGATTGTTCCCCACATGTGCTTAATTTTGACAGTGCCACTTTTCTCGCGAAACCATTCCACCATCTAATAATTTAATGCATTACGAAGATGCGTGCTACGGTTTTTGCTAACAATGTGTTCTTATGAGTTTTAGAGCAAGTATCAGGTTTGGGCTTTTTAACTATTTAATTGAAGAACTGTTTCTGGAAACTAATAGAAGTTCACAGTTTCTTTGATATTACTGATTTTTTAAATTTTTGTTGATTATCACCAAAATGAAAAATAATGTTGTAATAATCCGTTTTATTGTGAATAATTATTAAACAACAATATAGCATAGCATGTCACTTTATTCTGGTCAAAGGATAACAGAAGCTTTCCTTGATTGAGTTAGTGGAATCTGTTTCCAAATCGTTTTTCTAATATGCCAGGGATATTTACTGTATGTTGTATTCCTAACCATTATTTCCTTTCTCATAGAACATCTGGCTTCAAGAGTTCCTCAGATGTTGCCACCAGACATGTACTTAAACTTCAGGTTCCATACAGAAGTAGGGGAGAGACTTTTACCATCCTCTGGGTCTGATACTGCACCTGATTTGGTTAGTACTCAGAAATATTTTCTGATAATACAGTTATAACATGCTGTATGTAACCAGTTGTGTTAGTTTGGGTTCGTCTCATCAGCATGAGTTGATTGCATGAAACTTTATAGAAAAATGACTGTTATCTAGTCTTTGAAATAAACAATTATCTATTTCAATTCAAAAACCAAAGACAATGGATTAGAAAAGAGGACAGTTAGCCATAGTACTACCCAAAATACATATTGTATAATTCCTTTAAATTTTTTCTGCTGTGGTTCAGATTGGACACACATATATCAATGTGATTGACATTGAAGACAATGATCTCTTGAAGGATTTGCCTACTATAGCTGAGTCTACAGAAGAGATGGTTACCACACAACAGGAGAACTTTGAAGTTCCATCTTCTGCAAAGCTGCATCACATGGCAGCTTCTGTTACCAATGCAATTCCACCTAATGAATTTCAGAGAAAAGGTAACAATCACTTATTTACTCTTCTATTTTTATTCTTTTAGTTGAAAATAATTGCTCACAAAAATCCTTCATTATAGCACTTATAACATTATAGCATTGTTGCACTTCCACACAAGAGACCTTCTGTCTTTCCCCCACCTTAGAGGCCATCCCTCCTAAGAAATTCTGCAGAATTCCCCTGTGCTTTCTCTTTCTCTTCGAGGTCATGTCTCTTCCTGAGAGATTCTGTGATTCTTCACCATTCTCCATAATGCCATCCTCCTGCAGCAGAGCCACACTGCCATGATATTCAATACTGTAGAGGGGAAGGTGGCGTCTATCAGAAGGTTCATGCAGTTACAACCTGCATTATGTTTTTGCAGAATTACCACCGCTTGCCAGGGAGATGGGGACACTGTGCATCTCCCAGCCCTCCCTTCTAACACAGATCACCAGATCTTCTGCAGGTCCTGGGATGCAGGAAGTGGTGACTGATCCCATTCTCCAAGTAGGATGGGGGAGATTTATTCACAGAAGGACCATTTACAGTATGACTCCTATAGGGATGGACCCTGCATTCTTCCAATCCACACCAAAAACATCAACATAACTGATACACATGTACCCGTTATTGAAATATTTACAGTTCACTGTATTGTGTGTGTTCTTTTTTATTATTATTTTGAGATGACCATCAAAATGATCTGTTCCCAGTGCAAGAAAGGGATATAAAATCACTTGCTGGTAGACACAATCTAACCTGGAACCTGTTGCATGAGGATGTCAGGATCATTCACTCTACAGGACTATCACCCAAAATAATTAGCAAAGAACACTTTTGTAAAAAGCTGCAGGAAATGGATATACAATTGCAGGCACTACAAAACATAGCAGACAATATGGAGAAGGATTTCAGCAATACTAAATTGGTATGTTCAGACAGCTCTGTATTTTTTTCCTTCTTTCAATTAAAATTAGAATTTACATTTTGGAATGATTTTTTTGTATACTTTAAGAAAGAGAGAATAATGGACCATCCATTCACCCTTAGTGCTGGATCTCTTGGTTTCCATTGTTACTGTCAGAGGGCCAAATCTTCAGTTGATATAAATTGTCAGAGCTCTGTTCAGCTAAGGAGCTGGCCCAGCATGTTTAGGTACCCTAGAATTCTGTGGATTTTAAATGCCAATTGCTACAGGCTGGGAAGGAGACCTCTTTTTGGCAAGTTTTAGAAAATTCTTGGCAATTATAACTGCAGTTTTAGTTACAGATTAACTGAGTGACTGGATTTCTGGAAACCATTCACTATGACATTTACTTAGTGTGTGTTTATTTTTATAAATAAAAATGTTTTATCAAGGGTAATTAGATGCCCATTTTTATCATTTTTATAAATCTAAATATATAAATAAAATAAATACCATTTGATTATATAGTATATTTGGATTGCAGTGTATAAATTCTAGGAAATGCAATTTCCTATATGCCATGACAAAACATGAGAACTGAGAAACCAGCAACAGAGTTTTGCCTCTCTATGGTACATCTAGTTTAATTTTCTTATGAATTTTCCATCTAAAATGTGCCAAAGTTTAATCATCCTAAAAATGTGGAAAATAATATACTCTTGTAAAATGTTGCTTTGAGAACATCTGATGAATACTACTAAGTATTATTTATTATTTCGTCAATTTAAAAGTATAATTGCAATTTACTACCGAATGGAAGTAACTTTATTAACCTGAGCCAATGAATTGTCCTTTCAGGTGGCCAGATCCCCAACTGGAGTTTAATCAGCATAACTTTACTTACTTCAACAGAGTTATGCTGATTTACATCAACTGAGAATCTGACCCAGCATGTAGTCTGGAATCACGTCAAGTGATGTTTCACAGCCATCTACTTTGTATATTATCATGCAAGCTGTTAGCACATCCAAAAAGATAATGAGGCAGTAAAGCATAAAATAGCTGGGGTAGCAGAAGAAGTTGAAAGCATTTAAAAAATATTTTTCAGGGACAGTGACAAACGATGGATCAGATTTTAGCTTTATCAATTTTGATTTGATTTGCACAGGTAAATTTCATGCCTTTTGGAAACTCGTGTGTTGCTAGAATTTTGAAATATCTGACCTAGACCATTTACATGGAGAGTTAGTGTGTAGCAAGTCAGGGTGTGAAACTGTAGTGCACCTTGCTACTTATTTTAAATTAACCATATGAGAATAGTTCAGCAGCATAAAAATATGTATAAAAACTACCATATTATAAGGGTGCACTCCTGAAAACACGAAAGCTTGTCTATGCAGAGTGTTAGTTGAGCAGCAAGCCAGGTTATGAATCTGCTGCACACTAGCTTGTAGTGCATTAGCTGGTCGTTTGGACTTGGCTATCACACTCTTAAAAAAAAATTCTGTAGTATACTTTTATGTCCTGCTGTTTGAAATGGGTGTATGTCAAAGTGCACTGCTGAACATCTAGTGTATGATAGCAGGGTGCACTATAGTTCTTCAATTCTATTCTAGGTGTGGCACGCCCATGTGAACAGTTTGTTGGAGACTTTTGCCTTAGCTGTATCTGTAGGGTCGGCTGCAGCACCTCCTTTTTTTCTCCATCTGAGAGGCCTTCCGCGAGACCTCTCCGAGCTGCCGGTCTTCTACCAGGACCTCCTCCGGACTTGGAAGCTTTTCTCGGAGGCCCTGCTACACAACCTCGATCTCCGTGTGCAGGTGGCGGAGTCTCCCGCGGTGTGTCGGAGGTTGGTCCTGGCAGAAACCACCAGAGTCGGAGACCTCCTGGACTATGACGGGGGATTGGGTGGAGCCCCGCGTGCTCGGACGACGCATGGAACTTTCCACCCTTCCGACCCCTAGGCGCGTACTCCGGGAGGTGAAGGCCGCCTTGTCACCTGATTCTCTCGCTTTCCTGCGGCGAGCCCTGTGAGAGGGCGCTCCCTGCCCACCTCTCACCCCTGGCCCTCCGGACATTTTTCTCGGGCCCCTACTCCGCGAGCCGCCCCGGCCTCCCCGCTCCTACACTCCGAGCTGGCTGCACACCCTGCAGCTGGTCCGGTTTCGAACCGCGCCCAGAAACCATCTATACATGCTCGTGCTCCATACATTACATTTCCTCACCCTTTTGTCCCGCCCCGACACCAAATGGCAGGACTATCTTCCACCTAAAGAGGGTGAGGAGCCCCAGTGGGCCAGCCTTTATTCCACCTTGGTCCCACGGCCTGCCGGGGACATTAGTTGGCGGCTCCTTCATGGAGCCGTGAGCACAGGTGTGCACCTGGCGCGGTTCACCCCTATACCTGAGGCCTGCCCCTTTAGCGGCATGAGGGAGAACCTGGCGCACGCCTATCTTGAGTGCGCCAGGTTGCAGCCCCTATTCCGGCTCCTCCAGAACCTCTTGTTGAGGTCATGAGACCTGCTCGTCAACCTCCTCCTGGCTCTGGCCAAAGTCTCCATCTACAATACCAGGAGGAGGATGTTGGACGAGGGGATGCTCTGCGACTGCGGGGCCTATTTCCGTTCCTCCCTAGTTTCACGCATCCGGGCAGAGTTCCACTGGGCAGCGTCCGCTGGCTCCCTCAACAGCTTTGAGGAGCAGTGGGCACTGTCTCGGGTTCTCTGCTCGGTGTCCTCATCCGGTATCCTTATTTTGAACCTTTGACCGTCACTCCCATGCATGTTTGTCATTAGTTGTCCCCTGTAATCAGTTGGTCCCTGGGTCCAGTGGTCCCTCCCGCTAGGCTGGGGGAGAGGCCTTTAGCAATGGGTGGGCACCCACTTTCCCGGGATTTTCCAATATGAACCCCTTGAGTGCCGCGCTCATGCATCAGTGTATCGGGCGCCGCTGACCCTACGCACTCTCTGTTCCTTCTTACTGCCTGTGACGGTTGGAGCGCCTTGTCTTGCATCGCAAGAGTATTAGCGGCTCTTTCACCCCATTGTTGTGTCTCCTTTGTAGTTAGTTGTTAGGTACTTAGTCTGGCTATTAAGTTAAGTGTTAGCTAATAGTTTCAGTAGTTAGAGTCCTGGCTGGGACTTTGCTGTGGAACAGGGCAGGCCCTGTTCCACAGGCTTTAAGCCATGTTCATCATGTACCCAGCCGATGCCCATTAGTGACCCCCACGATAGCTGTTTAAATGTCTGGGGGAATCCCACAGAAAAGGCAAGTGCAGGATCTTCAAAAACTTTCGCCCTTGAACTCAAAAGGAGCAGGATATCCACTTGAAGGCCCTCCTCATGGAGACTCTGCTTCGTCCTGCCTTGGAGCACTCCCGATCGGACTCCACACCTACTATTTCGGCATCGGTGCACAGTGCACCGCCGGCATTGGAACCTGCCTGGCACCATTCCCCCTCGCTGGCGCTCAAGAAGCGTCTGAAGCCCAAGGGCCTGTCAGCACTGTAGGACAAGGGGGCTTTGGGCAAAGGACCTGTGTTAGGCCACGTGCCCACCCCAGAGCTACGCTAGGGTACTGCTGTGGTCGGACCCCCTAGTCCAGCTAGGGATCTGACTCCTGGGGGCTGCAGGGGATCCCGGCTGCTCGTAGGGCCACCTGTGCCTGAGGTGCCCCCGCCAGCCAAGGAACAAGTAGGCCATCCAGCACTGCAGATGCCAAGCCAGGTGATGAACTCAGTTAAGGCCCGGACCTCCCTCTAAAGCAATGGAGCGTCCCTGGACCACAGGTGTCAATCCCTGTCATCGTGGCCTAGGACCCTGGCACTGCAGCCTCAGTCTCTGGTTAGAAGACCCAGGTCCCTAACACCAAGATTGCCACCTACAAGGCATGGGACACCCGAGTCGTGATGCCAATCCCCTTACCCATGGTACTGCCAGGCCTCCCACCAGACATTGCCATGGCGCAGATCCCCATTGCCTAGGCCGTCCCCCTGGCATTGATCCCCCATGGTGCGGGATCGTTCCTGGTCGTGGCACTGGTCTCCGACTCACTGGTACTGCTCTTTGGGCAGGCACCATTCCTTGCCCTTTCCTTACTGGTTGCTGACGAGGGTCAGCCGACAGACTCAGGTATCTATGGCTCTGCTCTGGTCACCGGAAGGGCAGTGATCCGAGTCGGAGGGAGAGTTCAACCCATCACCTAGGAGACAGGCACAGCTCTGGCAGCAGCAGCAGGGGCAGTGGCCCGCAGTGGCAGTACTGGAGTCCATGGAGTGTACCTGTCATGCCGGTCCTGTACTTCCACCATTCCTCTCAGGCCTCATCAGACAAACTGCCTTTGGACCAACCAGCACGGGTATCAGAGCATGGTGCTGAGTCTGTTGCGGGAGTGTCGCAATGGGCCCCAATGCCCAAGGAGCCGTCCCCAGGCAGGCAAGAGGAAGCTGCCCCACCCCCTGCTCTATAGTCTTCTTCGTTGTCTCGGTGAGGCGGTGGCGAGTCCCTCACAAGCAAGCAGCCCCCCCTGATGACTTCAAAGAGCACAGGGCCCTGCTCAAAAGGGTAGCTGCTAACCTGAACTTGGAGGTCGAGGAGCTAGCAGAGGAATCCAGTGACCTCTTCAATGTCATACCCTCCTCCACCCTAGCCGGGGTTGTAATGCCCATTCTCCCAGGGGTCCTGAAAATTACCTCTTCCATTCAGTCTACCTCCAAAAAAGCAAAAAATAAATATTATAGCCCGGCAAAGGGATTTGAATATCTGTATACCCACCCTCCAGCAGGGTCCCTGGTAGTATCTGCTGTCAACAAAAGGCCAGTGGCATACCCAAAAATAAAGATGCCAAGAGTTGGACTTGTTTGGTAGGAAAATTTATTCGACAGCCAGCCTGCAATTTTGGGCGTCTAACCATCAGGCCCTGCTAGGCAGGCCCCAACCCAGCCCTGACCCGGATCTGTCACGGTTGAAGGAGAGGCACCCCTCCCCCACAGCCCAGGTGCTGCTGCATGGAGAGAGAACTGGGGGGGTTCTCTCTCCCCATCACAGCCCCGGGCAGCATGCAACCCCAAACCCCTCATCCCCAGCCCCACGCCAGAGCCCGCCCCCCCAGCCGGAGCCCTCACCCACCACACATCCCAACCCTCTGCCCCAGCCCTGAGTCCCCTTCCACACTCCGAACCCCTTGGCCCCACCCCCACCACATGAATTTTGTTACATGCACTAATATTGAGGTGATGTGTCCCTGTCCTCTGCACCTGGGGCTGTGCTGGCCGCTTCCTGGAGCAGCGTGGGGCTGGGGCAGGCAGGGATCCTCACTCTGCTGCTGGAGATCGCAATCGACTGGTTGGTGAGCACTGCTCTAGACTGTGAACTCTGAGCCCACCTGCAAGGATACTGCTTGTGAGTCACCTAGAATGGAATCAACATGAGCAAGCACTCAAAGAAGAAAAAAGGCTACCTACGTTGTGTAGCTATTATTCTTCGAGATGTGTTGCTCATGTCCATTCCATAATCGCCCTCCTGCCCTCTGTCGGAATTGCCGGCAAGAAGGAACTGAGAAGACGTAGGATCGGTGGCGCTTGATATACCGACGCATGACTGCAGCAGTCAGAGGGTCACTGCAGCCGACCCTATGGATACTGCTAAGAGAAAAGTCCCCAACGACTGTGCACGTGGGCGCGCATGCACCTACCTAGAATAGAATGGACATGAGCAACGTATCTCAAAGAACAACGGTTACAGAAGGTGGGTAACCATTTTTTTCACACCCTGACTTGCTACGCACTAACTCTCCATGTAGACAAGCCCTTAGGCATATGAGTAGCATGAGCTTAATGGGACTACTCATGTGAATAGTATTGTAAACGTTAGCAGGGTATGTTTTTTAAAGATTTAGCTGTTTACGTGAACCAATTGAACAAGACTCAATTAGGGCTCCTTTGGCTCCTGTCTCAACCAAATTATTTATTTAGTTGAAAATGTTTTGAATAATAATATATTTATTAAAATGTTAAATAGATATTTCTGTTTAAAACAATCCTTTCATGAATATTTGATATATAATTGTTTCAGTTAAACAAAACATTAATCAAAAATACTTTTATCAAGTATGTGAGTTCTTTTCTTAGATAGTAAAAACAATAGAAGATTTAGGAATGGCTGCCAGTCCAAACTTGGGTGCAGCTTCCTTGTTCTCTGAAGGTGTTGGAGTTATTGATGAAGGTATGTGTCCTGCTAAATGAGGAGTGTTGGGCCCTGTGCTGAATCATGGAATTTTGCAAATTTATTACCACTTAAAGTAATGTTACCTCAATTACAAAATTGGGAAAAGATCAGGTTACCAATCAAGAAGAGGTAACATGAAAGGTAGAAAATTAGAGTACTGATATAAAGGGAATTTACTCAACCACATTGGACTAGAAATTACTGATATACTTTTAATTGTTTCTACAACTAAGATGCAGGACCTGATCTTGGGTTTTAGAAATAATGGTTTTTATTGCAGTTATTTTGTAAAATCAAATGCCGTGCTTGCATTGGCTTCCACACTAATTTTGTAAAACATGATAATTTGCCCTCTGAATGTTTTCCCCATGTTGTAATAAAATTACATTATTCATGCTGTTTTGGTGGCTAAAAGGATATAATATTACCCTTTAGCCTGATTTAATAAAAGGTCACATCAATTAAATTGGTTTCTTAGTAGTGAGGTATTGATTATGTAATTGATTATTTTTGTCTAGAAAATGGATTGAAAATACGTATATGGGTAGCTCTGCTGCTCTGTATTGATTAATTGGGGCTAAGAAGGATCATCATATAATTTCATATCAAATATACGGCCAGATCATGACTACATTCTGTATTGATACACAAAATTGATGGATGAGCCACAATTTAGTCCTCCACATGGGCAGGCTACCATGTACCTGGCAATTCCAGGAGCCACAACAACTCCTGGAGCTCAGACTGGGGCAGTATGGCTCCATACTTGAACTGGTTAACTTTCAGCAGCACAGTGATCTGAATACATTGGGTTTGGGGTTTTTTTGGTTAGAAGGGTATATTAATCAATCCATAACACAAATTCATAAATATATTACTATTTCACTGCATTTTCTGGTTTTGTTTGGATTTTTTTACTTTGTTTTACTTACTGTGTCTATTAATTCTTCCGTTGCATCAGCCCATTATGTGAGCTCTGTGGACTTTGAAGATCTTATGGATGAAGAAGAGGAGGGTTCAAGACCTGAACATTCTGTAACCAGTTATACAGCCTTGCAAGCTCACTCTCTTTCCCCTGCAAATTCATCTGCTAACCTTCTGGGTCGTATAAAGTCATCATCCGGTATCATTCTTTAATTTACCTTTTTTCCCCTTTACTTGTTTAAAAGCAAGTTGACGCATTTCTTTGTGTTGCTGAAATCTTTCTTTGTCTGGCTAGGCTGGAAGGAGGAGAGGAGACACTGGATGTGGTTTAGTTAGGCTGCAAATTTTATTCCTAAATGTCTGGGAGTACCCAGCAGATAAAAATGTACAGTGCAGGTAATTCCATAATCATTTACATATACCCAAGGAGGCTGCTAGGACCTTCCCCTCCCCACCTCGACTGAGGGTCAATGGAGCTAAAGGGGGGAGGGGTTGATTCCCTGCCATACCCAGTCATAGGAGTCCCGACCCCACAGCAGCATGCCCTCCCACAGTTTCTCCTCTTTCAGTGAATACCTCCTTTAAATCTTTTCCCAATCCATTTTATCTGATCACTGTATCTGTTCCCTATGGAGTACCTGCACTTACATAATGAGTTGTGACTTCATAGCCTAATCCCCTCCTTTCATTCTTCCCTTCTCCCCCAAAACTCCAGTCCACTGTGGGAAATGCAAAAAATCCCCACCAATCTGGCAGTGAGGAAAAACTCCTTCCCAGACCCCCAAAAGGAGCAACTAGCATAATGCCCAAAGTGGATCATAACGAAAACCTGGTATTTCAACTACTTACATTGCTGAAAAGGTGGGTGGTGCTCTGCCTGACAGACAAAAAGAGGCCTTTCACTGCCCAGATATGAGCATAAATAGTTCCCCGCTCTTCCAGTCACCTCAGGGAGGGGGTGTCAAAGACTCATAAGTTGTGCCCACGCTTGGCCCTGTGCGATTTGTGGGGGAAACCCCCTTCAGTGAGACAGCCCTTCTCGGGGGTCCACTCTCTTTCGGGGGTTCAGCCTCTCCACCTCCTGGAGCTGCACCTCTCCCTCGCCATGGGTCCCCTCAGGGAGTCCAATCGCTGTGGACCCCCAGGGCCTCCACTTCCAAAGGGAATAATGCCACCCTGTTCTCTAGACCAGAGCGACTCTCAGCCAGCATAAAACAGGAGGGTTTATTGAGCGTTTGAACACAACATAGGAAACTCTCAGGGCCCTCAGGCCTGGCCTCCCTCAGCATAGCACATCCAAGTCTCCCCTGCATCCAGGTGGGCCCTGCCTGCTCTCCCTCTCCAGCTCAGAGCCCCCCTGCTTCCCAGCTGGGCATCTGATATCACCGGCCCCATGCCCCGCCTCTGTCCATTGTCTTCTCTCCAGGTAAACAGGGTTGCCTGGGCCTCCTCTCCCCTCTTCTGTCCTCTGGCCCCCTCTGGCTGGAACCAGCTGGTTAGGTCACCGGTGTCCTCTCTTCACAACCCATTGTCCTCCCACTAGCCAGAACCCGCTGCGACTCCTGAGCTGGGCCTCCAGGTCACCAGTCGCTGGGGTATCCATTCTCCAGGCCATTGGCTGGGATCCCAAGTTCCCTCGCTGGTCCTCTGTAACAACAAACTTCCTCTCCCAGTAACACCCAGGGAAACTGAGTTCCACCCCCTCTGCATGCAAACCATTGGAAAACGAGGAAAAAACAAGAAAATCCCCACTTCGTCACAGGGGTTAATAGGTCAGCATCCCCATGCTGACCTGGGATGGAGCTGCCTCCATGTTGCAGGTAACTCTCTGGCTTTCTAACCACCCTTAAAGGAGCAATACACCTTCTCTGCCAAGCCCAACAAAGGTCCCCACGGCTTAGTGTGCAGTGAGATTATTAGCATTATGTGAAGTATCATGCCACTTTTCTCGGTTGCTTGATTTATGCATTCAGGAGTGTAGAAGCACTGTTTTTGTAACCCATGCACACACATTTAATGTACAGATGTACATTTAATGCTTGATGACAGTCCAGAGGGGTATTATATCCTGTGTTATGTCCAAAGATACCTCCATTAGAATGTTGTTGAAGAAAAGTAAATAATTTTGGGTCTGATTCCCTCCTTTTTATCTGCCCAGTGACTTGAGATGAGAATTTAACTCCAGTCAACCACATGACAATGAAATGTGTTGCTATATGTCACTAATACCAGTTCCCCTGGCTGTATCCTAGCCTGAATGCTCATTTTATTTCATCTAGCCTCATTTCAATGTGCAAAGTAAATAGCTGTACTGACATTACAGTTCTCTTTGGCGGTATGTGCAATGACAATTCTCTTGCATTTCTCTTCTTTCACATTCTTAGCTATTATATGTACTTTTGGTGAGTGACTAGGAATCTAGCTCTCAAGCTGTAGCAGCCTAGCTAATGGTTTTAAAACAGTGATCCCCAAACTGTGGGGCATGCCCCCCTGGAGGCGTGCGATGGGGCTCTGGCCAGCCCCCATGGAGGGCAGGGAGGGAGAGCTACCCAGCACTGCTCTGTTCCCAGCTGTACTCTGGCCCTGGCCGCAGCTCCACTCTGTCCAAAGCCCCGGCCCCGGCTGCAGCTGTGCTTCTGGCCACTCCTCCACTCCCAGGTCCAACCCCAGCCACAGGTTGGGCTCAGTTCCTGGCCCCAGTCCTGCTTCCCCTCCCTGCTCCACTCCTGCCCCCAGCTCCTCTCACTCTCCTGGCTCCAGGTCCAGCCCAGCTCTGCCCTCATTCTCTCTCTCTCTCCCCCCGCCAGGCCTTGAGCCCCGGCTCCTCCCTTATCCCCAGTTCTGCCCCAAGCTCTGCCTTCAGCCCAAGGTCCTCTGCTGAGCCAATTGTTCAGTAATGGTGGGAGGCATGAACAGATTCCATTACTGATAAAGCAGGGCACAACAGGAAAAGTGTGGGCACCACTGTTTTAAAAGCTCAATTCCCAAGTGAGATCTGCTTATAAGCAGTGAACATCAAATGATATAAAAAGCCAGACTGATCATATAATTGTTACTGAATTGTATTTAAACAGAGAGCTGTAACTTCCAAGCTAAGGGCCAAGATTGATATTTGTTACATTGAATGTCTCTGACCACTAAGTAATAATAGTGATGCTAAATGATTAGGGCACTACCAAATTCATGGTCCATTTTGGTCAATTTCATGGTCATAGGATTTTTAAAATAGTAAATTTCATGATTTCAGCTATTTAAATCTGAAATGTCACTGTGTTGTAATTGTAGGGGTCTTGACCCAAAAGGCAGTTGTGCAGGGGTCGCAAGGTTATCGTAAGGGGGTCGTGGTACTGCTATTCTTACTTCTGCACTGCTGCTGGTAGATGCGCTGCCTTCAGAGCTGGGCAGCTGGAGTGCAGAGGCTGCTGGCCAGGAGCCCAGCTGTGAAGGCAGCGCTGCTGCCAGCAGCAGTGCAGAAGTAAGGATATCATGGTATAGTACTGTCACCTTTAGGTCTGCGTTGCTGCCTGCAGAACTGCGCCCTCAGGCAGCAGCTGCCACTGTCGGGCTGCCCAGTTCTGAAGGCAGCAGCACCAAAGTAAGGGTGGGATGGTATGGTATTGCCATCCTTACTTCTGCATTACTGCTGGTGGGGCACTGGCTTCAGAGCTGGGCGCCCGGCCAACAGCAGCTGCTCTCTGGCTGTTCAGCTGTGAAGGCAGTGCAGAAGTAAGGGTGGCAATACCACGACCCCCTTGAAATAACCTTGTGACACCCCCCCTTTGCAACTCCCTTTTGGGTCAGGACCCCCAATTTGATAAACGCTGGTCTCTCCCCCCCCACCCCCCGTGAAATATGTAGAATATAGGGTAAAAGCACAAAGAAGACCAAATTTCACAGGGGAAGACCACATTTCACAGTCCGTGGCACATTTTTTCATGGCTGTGAATTTGCTAGTGGCCTATAGATAATGTATTCCCAAATCCTGTCATGAGCACAAGGTAGTTAAGACTATACAATAGTACACATATTCATTGTAATATGAACATATCCAGTTTGGAAAAGTATATTTCATCTAACAAATCTGTATGTCGTTACATTTGCACAGAAATTAGATGTTAATGCATGTATTTACGTTTTAATTGATTAAAGCTATTTCTGTTTCAGACATTCATATAAATGAAGATTTAGGTGATAAGTAAGTATTTTGAAATAATCAGATTTTGTTAAATTACATTGCCAACATTGTATTTCTAAAAAGCCTACTGGAAAATGGAGTATCAAACTGGAAATCTTATCTATATAGAAATCTAGGCATATATGTAATGCTTTTCTAGTCAGGCAGTTGTATACATGTAACGTGGATCAGAATAACCTTAACATTCACTAACAGGATATGAATAAACATGTTTTATATAAGACACCCTGCAGTCCGCTGAAAATTGTTTCTTTTGCACATTTTGAGCATTTAAGTAAGACATTACGAGTGTTTATGCATGGTTTTTTATGTTACTTTTATCGGCTAATTTTTTCTTTTGGATAAGCACACACAACTTCCATTGAAATACTCATATTAAAAGTCAGAATTAACACAATGAAACCATTACAAAGTTATTGAATAAAAATGCAACCCGGCAGGCTGTAGTTATGTATTGAAGAGGTATTTATCTGTTGACTAAAAATGGATTGATGTGTGTCACACCTAGAATATTGTTCTGTGTAACTCTAACTATACACATGTAGAAATATGGGCAACTTGGTAGACAAGAGTATGAGTAACTTGCTCTTGAATAAGGAGAATATTCTTGCCCACCTGAGCTCAAAAGTGAAGATTTTAAGATATTTTAATTTTAGTTTTTCTTGGAAATATATTCCTGTTTTAGTAACGACATTGTTTTTTCCTTAATTTGAGTTTTATAGACAATCCCCTGCAAATTACTGGACTGAGTGGTATTACTGATGTTATTGATGATCTTGTAACAGAGGGTGGCGTTTCCACTACAGAACGGAGCATTACAAAAACACAGGCTAGAAAAATCTCCAGGTAATAATATAGCAGTTGTCTTTATTTCTGCTTTGTATGGAGTAATGGCCGCTACCATATTAATTAATGTAAATTAAATTGTTTAAATTCACTAGTGTTTACAACTCTAATAAAACAAGCAGCTTGTTGGTTAAAACTAGCTTGATTAAATAAATGCTTTATAAAATGTCATTGTCTCTTAAATTTAAGCCTACAAAACACCTCCACACATGCTTAACTTTAAGCATGAGTGCACTTCCATTGACTTCAGTGGCACTAATATTCGAACAGTGAATACAATCTACTTAGCCTCCACAAAATATGTGTTTAACGGGGAGATATAAATTTCCATAAGGAACAAATTATTTTGGTGAAAAATTTCGTAAGTGTCCACTAACTCTTTAAGAGATTTTCAGAATGGCCAGAAGGGACCATTATGATCTGTTTCTGACCCTTTGTGTAACACAGGCCATAGAACTTCACCTAGTCATTTTTTCAATAATTCAGTAATCAAGTCCAATCATTTGTGGTTAAACTAGAGCAAATCTTTTAGAAAGAAATCAAGTCTTGATTTGAAGGTATCAGTTTTATTTGGTTCAGTTTGGAAGTGCTCAACTTGAGGCCTTATTTTTACAGGTACTGAATACCAATAGCTTCTGTTGACTGGTCCTAAATGTCAGGTCCTAAATGTCTTAAAAGGGGAGACCTGAAAAAACGATGCACACAAATTAGAGGCCACATTTGAAAAAAAGTTTTAGGACTTGTCTGTAGGGGGACATCCAGGAAAATTAATCTGAATTAACCAGAGGTGTGCATTTGAAGTGGATTAGTTACACTAGGGGTAGTCAATAGGCAGACTGTGGGCCAAATTCAAACAGCCAGACGCTTTGCAATGGACCACAAAGGTAAAACGGGCTGAAGCCGAGCCAGGACTGGAGCCATGCCCACTCCCCACTGCAGGACCCACTCGGGGGAATGAGGCTGAGGTGGGGGATGACTTCAAGTGCTTGTTCATGTCAATTCCAATCAGGTGTGTGCGTGCATGGCAGCCAAAGATTTTTTCCATAGCAGAATCCTTCAGGTCAGCCTGGGTGCCCCCTGGAGTCACGCCTTCATAGGGCTCAATACAGAGCCCTGCCAACCCACCACCCCCTCAGTTCCTTCTTACTGCCAGTGACTGTTAGCTGGAACATTCCATAGCTCTTGCCTGGGTAAACGCTGTTCACAGTGTTCCTTGTATATAGTTCTTCATACTGTTAGTTACCATTAGTTATTAGTACTTGTAGTGTAGTTATTTTTAGTGGTTAGGTTTTCTTTGGGGATTCCCCCCACCCGCAATGCTCCCAGTCCCATGGTATGCCTTGGTCCCCAGGCTTTAAGACTTGTGAGGCCTGTGGCAAGCGCATGCCTAAAAGTGACCCGCACTCCTAATGCCTAAGGTGCTTAGGGGAGAGTCACCAGAAAGACAAGTGAAAGATCTGTCGTGGGTTTCGCCCTAGGACTTTGAAAGACCAAGACCAACGTCTTAAAGTCCTTTTTTTATGGAGGCCATGCTCTGGCCCCAGTCAGACCCCAGATTGGGGGATCCTGCGCCTAGCACCACCTCCTTCTTAGCGCGGAGCGCTCTGGCACCATCTACAGGGGAACTGGTGCTGAAAAAGGACTTTCAAGACTCTTGGCACTGTCACAGCTCCTCCCACATATAGGCTGTGGGTAGGCACCGGTCACAATTGCTGGTGCTACAAAAGAAAAGGAGGCCGGAAAGGGGCCACTCTCCCTCAGCCAAGACCAAGGAACCAGCCACTGTGAGATCCCAGTCGGGCCACACCACCTCGGCCCCTTCGCCTGCCAGGGTCACATCGACTCCTGCCCCAGTGGTGATGCAGTCGAGTCCAGACCCTGTCCACTCATGGGGCCCACGGAGTCCACAGCTGCAGCTCCCATAGACTCCGGAGGCATTCTGGGTGGCCCAGGACTTGTTGCGCCTTACAGCGCCATTTTCCCCTCCCAGGAGAAATGAATCACTGGCACCATCCTGTCCCTTGGTGCCGTCAAGGGGAAAGCCTGCTGTGATGTCAGGGTGTTCACCATCCCCAGAGCACCCCACAGCACCAACAGCCCAGGTGTGGGAGCCACGCAGGTCCCCTAGCCCATGCTGTGAACTGTCGGTGCCTTGCAGTACAGCATCTCCGTGGTCCTCCTTCTCGGAGAACTCTAAGTCGGAGTCTGACTCTGTTCACTCTGACAGGAGTAGGAGATCGAGGTCATGGCGGGATCATCATGCTTACCCAGCACCGTGGCTGGCGCAATGGCAACACCTGACACAGTGGCCCTTCTGGACACGCTAGGCCTTCCACCAAAGCCAAGGGCAAAGCCAGGGGTCCCATTCCAGAGTGGCATCGGTAGCTTCGGCTAACTTTATACCACCTCCGGCTCCGTCGGCGCCAGCAGTATCAGGAGTGGCTCCACGCTTTTCGATGCCAGGTTACCACCACTCATGGCACTGACATCGGCTCCCACGGTACCACCGCCTATTACAACGATGCCGTTGGCATCAGCACTGTCACCAGTACCATTGGCACCGGCAGTCCTGACACCGGCACTGACTCTTCTGGCACCAACAGTCTTCTGTAGTCATGGAACTGAAGGTCATGGCAACTGCTGGGCTCGACATCAACATCCCGGGAACCCAAGGCACCATGAGACCTCCCTGGGCACAGAGGGAAGGGAGTAGCCACTCTTTCCGGGGCTTTCTTCCTCTTCCTCTCCAGAAGAAGTGGTGCCGGGCCCTTCTGTAGCCCCGGCTCTGGAGGACAAGAAGTTTCTGCAGTAATTGCTGCAGCAGGTTGCCCAGGGCCTAGGCATCCAGGCTGAGGAGGTTGTGGAGGATGCTGATCCCATGGTGGATATTCTTGCCCCATCTGGGCCTGCACACATTGCCCTGTCCCTCGTAAAAAACATTTCTGACACCACAAAGACTTTGTGGCAGACTCCAACCTCATTGCCCCCCCCCGGGCTAAGCAAAATGAAAGACGCTATTTTGTGCCATCGACAGGCTACGAGCACTTGTATACCCATCCTCCGCCAGATTCCCTGGTGGCGGATGCTGCCAACAAGCATGAATGCCAGGGCTACCAGGGACCCTCCCCGAAGAACTGGGAGGCAAAAAGACTTGACCTCTTCAGGAGAAAGGTCTACTCGACCGGCAGCTTGCAGCTCCGCATTTCGAACCAGCAGGCCATTGTAAGCAGATGATACTCTAATACTTGCGGAGCAATGGCTAAGTTTGTGGAGCTGCTGCCACAGTAATTCCCATGCCAAGTTTTTGGCTCTGGTGAAGGAGGGCAAGCTTATTTCCCAAGCCTTGCTGCAGGCCGCTCTGGACAGGGTGGTTGTGGCTACTCGGGTTATGGCCACGGGGGTTGCCATTGACAAGGAGCTCCTGGCTACAGGTCTCTGGTGTGCCATATGAAGTCCAGCAGACTATCCAAGACCTCTCCTTGGAGGGCTCAGCTTTCTTTTAGTAGAAAACAAAAAAAGTCTGCATAACCTAAAAGACTCGAGCCACTATCAGGTTGCTGGGCCTCCACACTCCTTCCATGCAGCGGAAGCACTTCAGGTCGCAACCTCCTCCTTGGTTTTACGAACCACAGAACCGACAGGACAGTTCTCGGAGGAGGAATAGGAGCAGCAGAAAGAGACCACACCTGTCCTGAGGCCAGGACCCTGGTCAATCTAAGCTGTCGTCAGGTCAGAAGCAGGCCTTTTGAAGGCACGCTTGAGGACAGCACACCAGTACACAGGCTGGATCCAATCTCACTTACCTTCTCGTCCCGACTATCCCCTTTCTACCCTGCTTGATCCTGTATCACATTGGACTGATGGGTGCTCTGAACAGTAGAAAGGGGATACTCACTTCAATTCTCGGCCCTCCCGCCCTTCCACCCCCTTTCCCTGTCCCTCTTCAGGGACCCTTCTCACAAGCAACTCCTTATACAGGAGGTGCACTTGCTGATATCATTGGGAGCAGTGGAGGAGGTTCCTCAGGAGCTGAAGGTCAAGGGCTTCTATTCCTGGTGTTTCCTAGTACTAAAAGCGGGCTAAAGTCCATTCTAGACCTGCGAGAGCTCAACAGGTTCATGAAGAAACTCAAGTTGCGCATGGTCTCTTTGGCCTCCATCATCCCTTCCCTGGATCCAGGGGACTGGTATGCTGCCTTTGACTTGAAGGATGCATACTTTCATATAGCAATTACACTGTCCCACAGAAGGTACCTCAGGTTTGTGGTGAACAACTACCACTATCCGTTCGGCCTGTCAGTGGTTCCTCAAGTGTTTACCAAGTGCATGGCAGTCATAGTCACGTTCCTGTGCAGGGACAGGTACAGGTGTTCCCGTACCTTGATGACTGGCTGATCAAGGGCTGCTCCAAGGCCCAAGTGGAGGCACAATTCGACTTCATAAAAATGATGTTCGACAATCTGGGCCTTCTCCTGAACGTGGTGAAATCTACGCTGTCCCTGGTTCAGTGGATAGAAGTCACAGGGTTGGTACTGGATTCAACACAGACCAGGGCATACCTCCCAGAAGCAAGGTTCTGGGCCCTGGGCGATATCATTCGAAGTCTCAGGCAGTTCCCCACCACCACATAAAGAAATTGCCTGAAACTTCTGGGACACATGGCCACTTGTACCTATGTGGTGCAACACACCTGGCTCAGACTCCGGCTGCTCCAATCATGGCTAGCCTCAGTGTATTGGCCAGTTCGGGACAGTTTGGACAGGGTCGTGACTTGGCCTTGCCCTGTCCTCGACTCCCTCCTGTTGTGGCTCGACCCGCAAGTAGTGTGTGCGGGGCCTCCTTCAACAGTCCTCATCCATCCCCCTTCCTAGTGGGGGCCTTGGGCTGGGGAGCACATCTGGGAGACCGTAGGACATAAGGCCTCTGGTCTCAGGCGGAACTCACTCTCCACGTTGTCAGAGAGCTGAGCGTGGTCCGCCTAGCATGCCAGACTTTCCGAGCCCACTAGACCAGGAGATGTGTATCAATTATGACAGACACCACCACGGCAATGTTTTATATCCACAAACAAGGGTGCGTGCTCCTTTCCCCTGTGCCAGGAAGCCGTCAGGCTTTGTGACTTTTGTGTAGAGCATTCAATACATCTTCAAGCATTGTACCTCCCTGGAGTACAGAACGAGTTGGCGGACTATCTCAGCAAGTCATTCCACAGCCATGAGTGGTCCCTATGCCTGGATGTCACAAACTTCATCTTCCAATGGTGGGGCTTTCCCCCGATACACCTGTTCGCCACACGACACAACAGGAAGAGCCAGCAGTTTTGCTCGTTCCTGAATCACAGCCCAGGCTCTGTCGCGGACGTGTTCCTCTTCCCTTGGGTAGGCCATCTCCTATACACGTTCCCGCCTATCCCTCTTGTTCACAAGGTGCAGAGGGAAGAAGCTT
Source organism: Eretmochelys imbricata (assembly GCF_965152235.1). NCBI lineage: Eukaryota > Metazoa > Chordata > Testudines > Cheloniidae > Eretmochelys > Eretmochelys imbricata. Next base: position 26,326,067 of record NC_135576.1, on the reverse strand, counting down.
CAGTGATATTGACAGCTCCAGCCTGGCCCTGCCAACACTGGTATGCATCTCTACTGGAGATGTCTGTGGAAGCCCCAGTCATCTTGCCTCTCTTCCTGGACTTAATAACTCAGGATCATGGCCATCTCCGGCACCTGAACCTCGAGTCATTGCACCTCATAGCATGGAAGCTCCATGGCTGAATCTGTTGGAGCTCTCCTGTTCGGACCTGGTTAGGCAAGTTCTCCTTGGCAGTAGGAAACCCTGCACTAGGGCTACGTATCTGGCCAAATGGAAGAGATTTTCAATCTGGTCGCAGCAACACTCTCCGCTTCCGACGCTCACCTCTATACCACTTATACTGGACTACCTTCTCCCTCTTAAGGAGCAGGGGCTGTCCGTGTCATCAATAAAGGTTCACTTGGCTGCCATCTCTGCTTTCCATCCAGGTGCGGAGGGCCGGTCAGTCTTTGCCAACCCTATGGTCAGCTGTTTCTTGAAAGGTCTTGACAGGCTATACTCACTCGTCTGACAACCAGTCCTGACCTGGGACCTTAATCTGGTTATTTCCAAACTGATTGGGACACCCTTTAAACAGCTGGCGACTTGCTCTCTGCTCTACATCTCATACAAGGTGGTGTTTCTGGTAGTGATAACCTCAGCCAAGAGGGTGTCTGAGCTCAAGGCCTTAACATCAGAGCCCCCATACAGGGTGTTCCATAAGGATAAGGTTCAGCTCACGCCACACCCAGCTTTCCTCCCAAAGGTGGTCTCCCAATTTCACATCAACCAGGACATCTCCCTCCCAGTGTTATATCCTAAGCTGCACTCAGGTGGCAGGGAACAGAGGCCTCACTCATTGGACATTCTCAGAGCTCTAGCCTTTTACATCGAGAGAATGAAACTGTTCCGGAAGTCAATCCAACTGTTTGTGGCTGTGGCAGACAGGAGGAAAGGGCTTCCAGTCTCCTCTCAACAAATTTCATTATGGATCACGTCCTGCATCCGAGAATGCTACAACCTAGCAGAGGTGCCTGCCCTTCTCTCACAGCGCACTCCATCAGGGTGCAGGCTTCTTCAGCAGTGTTCCTGGCGCAGGTTCCGACCCTGGAAATATGCAGAGCAGCAGTGTGGTTCTCAATACATACCTTTTACATCGCATTATGCGATCACCCAGCAGGCCCAAGACATCATGGCCTTTGATAGAGCGGTGCTCCAGTCAGTGAATATCTGAACTCTGACCCCACCTCTGGAACTTGGGCCTGGGAGTCACCTGATTGGAATTGACATAAACAAGTACTCGAAGAAAGAATGGTTACTCTAATGATTCTATGATACTCACCTTCTCGTAACTGCTGTTCTTCATAGAATCATAGAATATCAGGGTTGGAAGGGACCTCAGGAGGTCATCTAGTCCAACCCCCTGCTCAAAGCAGGACCAATCCCCAACTAAATCATCCCAGACAGGGCTTTGTCAAGCCTGACCTTAAAAACCTCAGAGGAAGGAGATTCCACCACCTCCCTAGGTAACGCATTCCAGTGTTTCACCACCCTCCTAGTGAAAGTTTTTCCTAATATCCAACCTAAGCCTCCCCCACTGCAACTTGAGACCATTACTCCTTGTTCTGTCATCTGCTACCACTGAAAACAGTCTAGATCCATCCTCTTTGGAACCCCCTTTCAGGTAGTTGAAAGCAGCAATCAAATCCCCCCTCATTCTTCTCTTCTGCAAACTAAAAAATCCCAGTTCCCTCAGCCTCTCCTCATAAGTCATGTGTTCCAGTCCCCTAATCATTTTTGTTGGCCTCCGCTGGACTTTTTCCAATTTTTCCACATCCTTCTTGTAGTGTACTCCAGCTGAGGCCTCACCAATGTCGAATAGAGGGGAACGATCATGTCCCTCGATCTGCTGGCAATGTCCCTACTTATACATCCCAAAATGCCATTGGCCTTCTTGGCAACAACGGCACACTGTTGACTCAAAGATGTGTTGTGTTCTTTGAGATGTGCTGTTCATGTCCATTACAGTACCCACCCTCCTACCCCTCTGTAGCCGGCAAGAAGGAACTGAGGGAGTGGTGGGTCGACAGGGCTCTATACTGAGCACCATGAAGGTGCGACTCCAGGGGGTGCCCAAGCTGACCTGACGGATGCTGCTAGGGGAAAAATCTTCCGGCTGCTGTGCATGCGCGCACATGCCCTAATTGGAATGGACATGAACAATACATCTCGAAGAACAGTTACAAGAAGGCGAGTAATCGTTCTTTCAGGAACCGCTTGGGGGCGAGCAGCTGGGCTGCGCTGCGGGGCGCAGGGTATCCCCAGGCAGCTGATTTGGCAGGGGAGGGGATGCTGAGGGAGAGTCAGATAGCCTAAAGTGTCACTCTGCTACACCCCAGCCTCTCCAATCAGAAAGTGATGGGGTGTGACTTGCACACTGTGCAGCCCCATCAGAGGGCAGTTCTGTTGGGGCACTAATTCAAACTCTTTTCTGGTTTCCCTGGAGATGGTGGTGCTGTCTGGGCTATGTAGCCCGTAATTCATGGGCCCTGGGCCCTGCCAGGCAACCCAGTAGGGTTTCCAACCCTCCAGGATTCTCCTGGAGTCTCCAGGAATTAAAGATTAATTTTTAATTAAAGATTATGCTATGTGATGAAACCTCTCCAGGAATATGTCCAACCAAAACTGGCAACCCTACAACCTGGCTGGTAAATGCCCAGCCGAGTCTCGTAGCATCCGCTTGTCCTGGGGCACCGATCACTGCACACCTCCCACCACCCTCTGGCTATATTAAACAGCATTGTATGTGTTTGTTGAACAGGGACACTTGCGGTGTGAAAAATGTTTCTCTGGCATCTGGACCTTTACTGTACATTGACCAAGAAATTTGGACTTTGACAGAAATTAATTGGCTTCGCTGAGTTAAACCACAGTGAGCCCCTGTGTGTACATCCCCATTCAGAAATAAAGTGACTTTAACTCAGTTAATATTAATTCACTTCCAGAGTGAATTAACCTAAATCAAATTAAGGCCACTTCAATTCTGAATAACAGTTTTCACACAGGGATTTAATGCTATTTAATTAATCCACTTCAAATTGACACCTTTAGTTAATTTGGATTAATTTTCCTGGATGTCCTCATGTAGACAAGCCCTTAGTTTCTCTTAGTCAGTTTTTCTGTTTATAAAAGGGAGATAATACTTATCTACCTACTTACCTTAAAGAGGTACTGCAAGGATTATTTATTTAGTCTATTTCTAAAGCACTTGGAAGGCAAACTGCTATATAAATCCTAAGTAATGTTACTAATATTTATTATTGGCCATTACACTATCATTAAAAAATTCAAAAAGGTATTCACATATTAAAGAGAGTCTTAGTTAAAGTTTATGATGAGCATCTTAAATTAACATTACCAATTGTTCTACAAAGGGTCCCATTAAGATTATATTGTTAAATATGAAAAAACCTTTTCCTCTATTTAAAACAATCTTTTAAATCTTAGTCAAATGTTCTCGTTTAGGTGACCCTACGTAGTGGCATGGGAAAAGATAGATGATGGTATCTATCTAATCTAGTTCTCTAGGTTCTTATACCATTACTATATATTTAAAGAATACTTAAAAACTCTTCTCTTTTTATCTTTTCCCACCTTTGTACCAAGAACAATTTTTTATTTAAAGCTTTGATTACAGAGCATTATTTGTATGTAGCCTAAATACACAATCAAAAAGAAAAGATACCTTTAGAAAACCCCGTGAAAAATATTTGCATGCCAGGATTTCTAGTAAGTTACACTTTATATAATAAATTACTATTCCAGTTGATCATTATTTAGGCTTTTTGTGTCTGAATTTTAGTATATCATTATATATCTGTGTTTTCATGTAACCCTCATCACTATAATTTAAAGGACACATACTGAATTGTTTCACGCTTATACCTGTTCTCAGAATCCATGATACTGCAGCTGGACATTCTCCAAAAACAGAAAGAGAGAGAAAAGAGATACAAGCATGGATGAAAAGAAAAAGGAAAGAAAGACTGACAGAATATCTTAAAAAACTGGATGAACAAAGAGAATATAATCCATTTAATTTGAGAAATAATATGGTAAGATTACTGGGTGTCTGGAATAGTCACTGTTGCATTAATATAGGTTAGTGTGGCAAAAAAAATATGAATTTCTTTTAATGGATTGGTATAAACCAGGGGTGGCCAACCCGTGGCTCCAGAGCCACATGCGGCTTTTCAGAAGTTAACATGCGGCTCCTTGCATAGGCACCGACTCCGGGGCAGGAGCTACAGCTGCCAACTTTCCAGTGTGCCGGGGGATGCTCACTGCTCAACCCCTGGCTCTGCCACAGGCCCTGCCGCCACACTACCCCTTCCCGCCCCCTCCCCTCAGTCTGCAGTGCCCTCCCTCCTCCCCAGAACCTCCTGCATGCCATGAAACAGCTGACTGGGAGGTGCGGAGAGGAAGGGGGAGGTGCTGATTGGCAGGGCTGCTGGTGGGTGGGAGGTGCTGGGAGCGGGAGCGGGGGGGTGATGGGGAGCTGCCGACATATTACTGTGGCTCTTTGTCAATGAACATTGGTAAATTCTGGCTCCTGCTCAGGCTCAGGTTGGCCACCCCTGGTATAAACTAAGGCTGAGTTGGGTAGTGCAAGTTTGGAGAAATGGTTAATAATCGGTGAGTATTTGGAAAACTAATTGGATAACTGTGTGTTTACAAAATTTCCTACATTTAGGTTGTTGGGGACTGTTGAATTTTGAGAAAGATGATGACTTGAGAAAGATGATGAATACCACCCTAGTTGTGTCAAGGGTGGTAGGTAGTTAGTTGAAACTAGTAAGCGATAGGATGTTTCTAACTGTTCCTCTCACTCTTCCTTGTTGGAGGTGACTAAGGTCAGAGGCAAATGTGCTATTCTCATGATATGTCACCCCCTGTCTACAATGGAAGAGGCTGTGATATCTTTAGATGAAAAGTTTCTTTCAGCTTTCATTAGGAGATACCTGTCTTTCAAGAGCAGTAAAAGTTTGTTGTTAGGAAGGCCTGAACCTTTATTACTTCTGTCCTCAAAGGGAAGCAAGACTGATTTAAAAATCTGAGCTCTTATGTGTGAGGCCAGTCAGATCTTGACATCCTTTAAATGGTGCTGATATGGCAGTAATGGAAACTGTCCTTGACAGTGATGCATTCAGACATGCATGGCTACATTCAGTTTTACACAGAGGTTCAGTAGAAACTTGATGACTGGCATGTGTTAGAAGGAACCTTTCCCATCAAAAGATGAAGGGGTGTGTCACAGAGACTCAGACAATTCACTGTTCAGTTTGAAATCATAAGTGCTCAGTTCATTCAGAATCCGGGTTCTTGGCTTCCCTACTGGCAGAAACCAAAAGATTCCAAGTCCCCAACCACAAGCAGTATAAAACCTAGAAGATTTAGAAGGAGATTCCACCACCTCCCTAGGTAACCCATTCCAGTGCTTCCCCACCCTCCTAATGACAATTTTTTTCCTAATATCCAACCTAATATCCTCCCTCACTGCAACTTGAGTCCACCTTGTTCTGTCATCTGGTACCACTGAGAACAGTCTAGATCTGTCGTCTTTGGAACCCCCTTTCAGGTAGTTGAAAGCAGCTATCAAATCTCCCCTCATTCTTCTCTTTTGCAGACTAAATAATCCCAGTTCCTTCAGGCTCTCCTCATAAATCATGTGCTCCAGCCCCCTAATAATTTTTGTTGGCCTCCACTGGACTTTTTCCAGTTTTTCCACATCCTTCTTGTAGTGTGGGGCCCAAAACTGGATACAGTACTCCAGCTGAGGCCTCACCAATGTCGAATAGAGGGGAACGATCACGTCCCTCCATCTGCTGGCAATGCCCCTATTTATACAGCCCAAAATGCAGTGAGCCTTCTTGGCAACAAGGGCACGCTGTTGACTCCTATCCAGCTTCTTGTCCACCATAACCCCTAGGTCCTTTTCTGCAGAACTGCCGCCTAGCCGCTCGGTCCCTAGTCTGTAACGGTGCATGGGATTCTTCCGTTCTAAGTGCAGGACTCTGCACTTGTCCTTGTTAAACCTCATCAGATTCCTTTTGGACCAATCCTCTAATTTGTCTAGGTCCCTCTGTCTCCTGTCCCTACCCTCCAGCATATCTACTCCTCCTCCCAGTTTAATGTCATCTGCAAACTTGCTGAGGGTGCAATCCACGCCATCCTCCAGATCATTAATGAAGATATTGGAGAAAAACGGCCCTGGGGCTGACCTTTGGGGCACTCCGCTTGATACCGGCTGTCAACTAGACATGGAGCCATTGATCACTACCCACTGAGCCCGATGATCTAGCCAGCTTTCTACCCACCTTATAGTCCATTCATCCAGCCCATACTACTTTAACTAGAATGAACAATGCAAGCTCATATTAATTAGTTCACCACTTCGTCAAAGGATAGTGGACATGCACCAGCCCTTGTAATCTGAGCAGATTCCCCAAGCATTTTGGACAAACTTACTTTAATGTTTTATCCTTATGAGTAAGTTTATTAACTACAGAAAGATAAATTTTAAGCGATTGTAAGTGGTAGGCATAAAGGTCAGAGATAGTTACCTACGAAAATAAAAAGTAATGCATTCTAAATCCTAAGCTTTCAGACTAAGCAAGGTTTGAATCAAACAGGTTTTCTCACCCCACTGGATGTTGAAGGTAGGTTACAGTTGTTAATACACAGGCGGAATTTCCTTCTCAGCTTGGGACCAGTGTTTCTTCAGTCAAAGTCTTTGTCTTCCCAGCGTTCTTTTTGCCTGCAATGTAGGTAGGGGAGGAGAGAGGTGGTCTCATGATGCTACTGTCAGGTTTAAGTTCCAAGGAAGAATTGGGTCGCGAACTTATGGGTAGAGCCTTTCCAACTCTCTGAAGAACTTATCTCATGGGCGAAGACCGATCTGCCTTGGATCGGAGGGTGGAATGCTGAGATGGCTGCCAAGTGGACCTTGAGTGGTGATGATGATAGACTTTGGTGCTTCAGACCAAGGAAATAGTCTAAGATTGACTGCAGAGAAGCTTGAGTCAGGCAGAGGCTCCACTCGGCTGCCCAGCAAGAGAAATGTTTCCACTTAGCCAGGTAGGTAGCTCTGGTAGAGGGTTTCCTGCTACCTAGCAAGACCGGTGGGATTTGTTCCAAGCAGGCCCTCTTGTCCAGATGCAGCCATGCTGTCAGGTGCAGGGAGGCAAGCTTTGGATGAAGAAGCTGTCCGCAATCTTGTGAGATTAGGTCCAACCTGAGTGGGCGCATCCACGGGGCTGCCACTGCAAGATCTAGAAGCATGCAGAACCAATGTTGATGTGGCCATGCTGGAGCAATTACAGTAACTCGTCCCTTGTCGTCTTTGATCTTCAGGAGGACCTGAAGGAGAATCAGGAGGGAAGGTGTCCAGCAGGTTGTTGTTCCATGATAGCAGGAAGGCATCAGACAGGGAGCCCTTGCCTTGACCGAGCCTCAAACAAAACCAATGGCATTTCCTGCTCTCTGCAGTGGTGAACAGGTCCACCTGGGGAGTCACCCACCTCTGGAAGATGAGGCCGGCAACTTCCAGGTGGAGAGACCACTTGTGGTGAGAGGAAAAGGACCTGCTGAGGTGATATGCTAACCCATTCCAGACCTCAAGGAGATACGATGCTTCCAGGTGAATGGACTGCTTCACGCCAAACTCCCAGAGTCTGAGGACTTCCTGGAAAATGATCCCGGAGCAAGCTCCTCCTTGCTTGTTGACATAGAAAACTGCCACTGTGTTGTTCGTCAAGACCTGCACTGACTTGTCTGAGAGTTGCGGAAGGAACACCTTGGAGGCCAAGTGTATCGCCCTGAGTTCTTTTACATTTATATGCCTTGATAGATCTCTGCGCCCAGAGACCTTGGATCTTGATGTTGCCAATGTGGGCACCCCGCCCCTGATCTGATGCAAAGTCATCATGAGCTGTGGGGTTGCAAAGGGTACCCCGGTCAGCACTAAGTCTGAATCTAACCACCACATCAGGGATGCCAGAACTGGCGATGGAATGGTTAGAATCAAGTCTAAACGGTGTCTGCTTAGGGAGTAGTCCGATGTCGGCCACATTTGAAGTGGCCTGAGGTATAGTTAAGCATGCTGCATGACATAGGTGCATGCCACCAGAGTGACCTAGAAGCTGTACACACACATGGTTAGCTGAGATGATTAGGTCCTCCATAGCTGTGAACCTGGACTCTGGATGGAAGGTCCAGGCCTGAGATGCATTGAATTCTGCCTATAAATGCTATTTTCTGCACCCGGATGAACATTGACCTTTGTTCCTTTTATTTAGAGTTCCTTAGCCAGACAGATGGCTTGAATGACGTTGATACTATGCTGAACCTGAGCCTGTGATCAGTCTCTTATCAACCAATCGTCTACATATGGCTAAATCTGTATACCTCAATATAGCCTGATATAGGCTGCAACTACTGCCATGCACTTTGTGAAAACTCAGCAGGCCAAAGGGAAGCGCTGTAAATTGGTCATGGCTCTGACCCATCACGAATCTGAGGAATCTCCTGTGTCCACGGAAAATGAAAGATGTGGAAATACATGTCCTTCAAATCGAGGGCGGTGTACCAGTTCCTTGGAGTCAGGGAGGGGTTGATGTAGGTCCAGGGAGACCATTTGGAACCTCAGCTTCTTGAGATATTTGTTGAGGCATTGCAGGTCTAGGATGGGCCAGAGGCCCTCTTTTGCCTTGGGAATCAAAGGAAACCCCTCTTCCCTCTCAGTTCTGGAGGAACTATTTCCACAGCCCCTGCCCGCAGGAGGGTTTGCACCTGTTGGACGCGAAGTTGCTTGTGAGAAGGGTCCCTGAAAATGGACAGGGAGCGGGGGTGAGGTGGAGTGATAGAAATTGAAGGGTGTGCCCCTTTGCTATGCTACTTAATACCCAATGGTCCGATGTGATTGGTGACCATGCAGGGAGGTAGGGCGAAAGCCGGTCTGAAAATAAAGGGGACAATGGATCCGGAATAATGACTGGTAAGTCATCCTCAAGCATGCCTTCAGAAGGCCTGCCTGTTCCCACTTGTGAACTGGCTAGTGTCCTGCTGGGATGTGGAGGAAGATGGTTGGCCCTGATGGTATATGTAACCTTTTCCTTTCCTCCTATAGGGCTCATGTCTGGGGGGCCCCTGAGAACCTGGGCAGCAGCAGTGATATGATGTGTTTCCTCAAGGTTGATGGTATATAAAGGCCTAAGGATCGCAGCGTAGCCCTAGAGTCCTTGAGATCATGCAGTTTGGAGTCTGTTTGCTCAGAAAACAGTGCAGCTCCCTGAAAAGGGAGCTCTTGTACCAACTGCTGAATCTCATGAGAGAACCCCAAAGATTGCAACCAAGAGCTGCGTCTCATCGCCACTGCTGACACCATTGTCCTGGCTACGGAGTCTGTCACATCTAAGGCGGCCTGGAGAGAGGTCCTGATCCCCACCTTCCCTTTGTCTATGATGACCAGAAACTCTTGCCTTGACTCCTGTCAAGGTTCCTTCCCCACTCTGAACTCCCAGGATACAGATGTGGGGACCTGCATGAAAGATCCCCTAAGCTTATTCTTACCAGCTTAGGTTAAAAACTTCCCCAAGGTACAAACTTTGCCTTGTCCTTGAACAGTATGCTGCCATCACCAAGCATTTTAAACAAAGAACAAGGAAACAGCCCACTTGGAGACGTCTTCTCCCAAAATATCCCCCCCACCCCCTTTCCTGGGGAAGGCTTGATGATAATCCTCACCAATTGGTACAGGTGAACATAGACCCAAAACCTTGGATCTTAAGAACAATGAAAGATCAATCAGGTTCTTAAAAGAAGAATTTTATTTAAAGAAAAGGTAAAAGAATCTCCTCTGTAAAATCAGGATGGTAAATACTTTACAGGGTAGTCAGATTCCAAACAGAGAATCCCTCTAGGCAAAACCTTATAAGTTACAACAAGACACAAAAACAGGAATATACATTCCCTCCAGCACAGCCTATTTTACAAGCCATTAAACAAAAGAAAATCGAACACATTTTCTAGCTAGATTACTTACTAACTTAACAGGAGTTGTAAGGCTGCATTCCTGATCTGTTCCCGACAAAAGCATCACACAGACAGACCAAACCCTTTGTCCCGTCTTGGCCATTTTGGGTCAGGTGCCAGCGGGGTTATCGTAGCTTCTTAACCCTTTATAGGCGAAAGAGTTTTGCCTCTGGCCAGGAGGGATTTTATAGCACTGTATACAGAAAGGTGGTTACCCTTCCCTTTATATTTATGACAACGCCTGAGGCAGGGAGTCCTTAAATTTTGTCACTGAGTCCCAGATATTAAATTCATATCTCCCCAGCAGCTTAGCATCAAGCTGCTTAACATCTTTATTTTTGGGTGTGGCACTCGTCTCGCCCTGTCTGTCCCACTCCTTAGCCGCGGAAACTGCCAAGGACCTCAGGGGAGGGTGAGAATACATGTACTTGAATCCCTTGGTGTGAACATAGTACTTTTTCTCTGCCCTTTTGGATATTGGGGGCAGACATGATGGGGTCTGGCAGAGTGCCTTCACCAGCTTTACCACCCCATCATGAACTGGCAAGGCCACTTTGGAGGGGCCCACTGCATTCAAAATATCAAATAGGCTATTCATTGGCTCCTTCAATTCCTCTGCCTCCAGTCCCAGGTTGGCAGCAACTCTTTTAAGTAGTTCCTGGTGAGCACCAAAGTCACCTGGAGGCAGTGGGATCATGGGGCCCATAATCACCTCATCTGGGGATGATGAGAATGCCACCACTACTGGAGGGACTGGCTCTTCCACCTCTCTGGGCATGGTCTCTACCGGGGGTACTGCCGAGGATTCAGAGCCTTGGTCAGAGCCTGAGTCAGCTTCTAGAACCTGCTTAGGTAGGGCTTCAGCTTATCTTTGGGAGATTGCAGAAGACAGTGGCTGAGAGAATGGTCCGGGTAATGCTGGGAACCACGCCGGGTTCCAATATTGCCATTGAAGTGCCCACTGCCCTGGAGGCCAAACTCCCATAGATAGTCCTGCACTGAAATCCAGTGCATAGGCAGAATGACATTGCCTCTTTTGTGGGGGAGTTGACTCACCTCCAGAGCTCTAAAAAGATGACTCCATGTCCAAAGGCCGAGGAAGGGCCGTTGTCTCTTTCTCCTGCCAGCCGTGGTGAGCCCGGGGAGCAGTCCCAAGGTGCTGGGGAACGATGTCGAGGGTACAGTGACTGGCATCCTTTCACTGGAGACCGACTCTGGGATACTGGCAACCGGTGCTGGGCAGATGGAGACTGGTGTCTCAACATTAGAGACCAACATGGAATAGACATGAGCAAATACTCAAAGAAGAAGAATAATTTACATTTAATACTGTTCACAATGTTTGTGGATATATTTGGAATATTAAATAATTTTTAAAACAAAAGCTAATAGCTATTAATAGGCAGTAGGTTTAAAACAAACAAAAGGAAGTACTTCTTCACACAACACATATTCTGAAGGCCAAAAATATAACTAGGTTCAAAAAAGAATTAGATAAGTTCATAGATGGCTATTAGCCAAAATGGTCAGAGATGCAACACCATGCACCAGGTGTCTGTAAACTTTCAACTGTTAGAAGATGGGACGGGACAACAGGGGATGGATCACTCCAAATTGCCCCGTTCAGTTCATTCCCTCTGAAGCTTCTTCTGGCATTGGCCACTGTTGTGCTAGAATGGACCATTGGTCTCGCCCAGTTTGGTGGTTCTTAAGTTCATGGGTAGTAAAGCCACCAAAGTATTTCCTACACTCTAAACTCTGCCTCTGTTACTGTATACATTCATAGAATGAAAGTTTGGTTTGAAATATCTGCACTACAGTGTAATTTCAGCATAACCTTTGCATTTCTGTTCTTTAGCAGACTCACATATAAACACAATTTCCCCCCTCAAATCTTGTTTCAGAGACTATTTCTCAGTCTATCGAGTGATGTAAAATGTGGTGATGTCACCTGGGATTTTTCAGGGCTTGGAAAGAAATTGCAGTATCTCAGTTGTCACCTCCTCTCCCCTCCCCCCAAATAAATAAATACAAACTGTTGCCTTGTCAGCAACCAAAAATCTGGTGGCTTCTTGCTAGCAGCATTTGTCTGTTCTTAATAAGTGAAGAGCTCTCTTCAACTTAATCGACAAGAAATCTGTAGCTAAAGCTCTACAGGGGTTGAGACCTTGCCCAACAGCAAACACATCCTCTGTTCTTGTGCTGATCAGCCAGATCCACAGAGCTGTCAGTAACTCCTGTATTGTTAACCTCCCCTGTCTTTGAGCTATGATTGGCTCAGCTCTTAGGTTGCAACTATGTAAGCCATGGGAAAACTGCCTACCCATAATGGTGACTTTCTGTTCACATTCAGAAACTCCTAATGATCATGTCTAGTAACTACCACGCTCTTCTTCTGATTGTTTCTTGGCAGTTCTGAGTTGCTCTGATCCGTGTGCCAAAACAGATAATTCAGACAAATCCATGTTCCCTCCCTGCTGCTTTCTTGCCCTTTCCCATGTGCCAGATCTCATGATTTTGTTGTATCACAATATTTGGTGCTTTTCTTAAAGCTTCTGCTCCTGGAGTTATGTGATGGTGAGAGAATACCTATTTTAATTTAGAAAAAAGTTTCTGGACCTCAAAAGATTGGAAACATGTTCTCTAGCAGCTCAAGAACCAAAGGGCACCCCCCAAAATTATTTTGTAAAAAAAAACCCCTCACGATTGTTAAGTCAATCTCTTGATATTTTGACTCAGGAGCTTTGATGCTTGGGGTTGGCAATTACAACCTTTCTTTGAAAATAAAATATGTTGCAGTTTAAAGCATGTGGTTTACACAGTCAGGAATGGTGACTTGGCAGAGTTTGTGCCATATGAACAAGCAGTTGGGCTCCCGGGGGTTGGGTATGTTTCCTGAGTTTGGGAGAACTGAATGCATAATATTAGCCTGAACTCCTGCTGAGCCAGTACAGTTCCACTTTGCTCCTTACTCTGGGTAATGCCTCAAAGACACAGTCTAACCTCAAAAAGAGTAGCTATAATAAATAAGATCTGATAAGATTTTTAGGAGGTGAACTAAATGTATAGCAAGTTAAATGCTTGTTTTCATTTTCTTTTATAGCAGTTTGGTCTCTCTGCAAAGGAAATCAAATTGAGCCAGAAAAAGAAAGATGAAAAAGATAAGTAAGTTACTACGAGTGTCATTCTGGGACTTCTTATGTACTTTTAAATTTAACCATTCTGCCAGTCTCGGTGCCTAGCTAATTATGTCTGTCTTAACTCTGGAGTTTCAGATATTAATAACTTTTGATGTAAAAAGCATCAACAGTTTGTGTCATAATTCTCATTAAATTGTATTTGGGAGAAAGTTGAATATTTAACTTTTTCTGGTCCATATCTTTGTATTCTATTAACTATTTTTAATGTAATGTTCTGATTCGTTCTATTGAGGCTGTTAATTGCACCAATTATCTTAATTTGTGCAACTGAGTTCAGTGATCGCAGAAAGTATTTCAGTAACCATCATAAAAGGATGTTATGAAAGTGGACTGAGGAATCCATAAAACAGCTCTAGTTAAAATAAATAACTTTCACTGAATGATATAATGAACTAATGTATAACTTTTGCCTTACTCTTCTCTCCAAAGAGCCCTGTTCTCTGAACATCATAATCTTAGAGTCTCACAAGCGCTTTCCCTAATGAACGAGATGTTATCTGAGACAGTGCAGCTTCCTGCAAGTGAATTGAGACCATTGTCCAAAACAATGAGATCCCCTCGAGATTTCAGAAAGCAGCACCCCACATCTGCTAGAGGGTAACATATTTACAATTCAAACATACTTTGGTGTACAGGCCTCCCAAATGCACATCAGATTTGCTAGTTGAGATGTTTCAGAGTAACAGCCGTGTTAGTCTGTATTCGCAAAAAGAAAAGGAGTACTTGTGGCACCTTAGAGACTAACCAATTTATTCTGTGTGACATGGATTAAGTTCAAATGAGTTAAATGTAATGGCAGTGGGCAAAATGGCTGGGTCTCTCTAGCTGATGTTTAACCTGGTGTTTGGAAGTCTCCAGCTGGCACACAGCTAGCATAGCTAGCTCCTACACCATCCTCTGGCAAGCACCAGAGAACAGAGCATTGAATGCTGCTGTTTTGGCATGGCTTGTGGATTACCCCTTGGGGATCATAGCCAGATAACCAGCTCCTTCAAATCCACCCCCACTTACCTGCATCCAGGAGATACTGAGCACAGCCGAGAGAATCTGGTGGCTCATGAGTCCATGAGCCCTGTAACATCTGATAACAATCACCAATTTTTTTTTAAAAGTCCTAGACTAGTGAAAACTGAGCAATTTACCTGAACCTACTTGTAGTTGCATGTGTAACACTTCTGCCATGTGGAACTGGCAGCAACAAGGTCTAGGGGTTTCTTTTCAGCAATACAACACCCTCTCGGTGCCTCTAAGAGGCAATAGTTCCCCTCTTGCAAGCATAGAGTCTGAGTGTAGAAAAGAAAATTTTAATAAAAAAGGGGGAAAGAAACCCAGCAGGATTTATAAGCAAGCAGGATTCATAAGCAAAACACCCTCCCCCAAGTAGGTGGGGCAGTGTATTTTGCCTCAGGTTCTAAAGTCCAACAATTAAATGTTCCTTTAATGTGCCCGTTACTTCTCCCTCCACTGCACCCCACTCACAGTTGTTGTCCTTGGTCAGTGAAGATCCAGAGTGAATCCAGGTGCATTCACATGAGTTCACCTCCCATCTGGGGGTGGAGGGAAGAAGGCATTTTGTTTGCTCCCTGGCTGCTCAGCTGGCCACTCCGCTAGCTGCACTGGCCGCCTGACTGGCCGCTCGTTGCTCTGCCGCTCCTACTAGGATTTCTTGAGGTCCTACCACTTAACACAGCTTTATGTTCTCAGTGTGGGAGCCTCATTGCCAGTGCAGGCTAGGCAATTGCTTTCACCAGAGATTCTGTCTCATCACAGGTCAAATGTTTAGGCCTGGTTATTAGTGTTTTCAGCTCTATTGATACACAACAAAATAATCAGCTGTCATTACACAGTGGAGAGAGAGGCTAGTCAAACGGTGGCTAGGATTCTTAGATGGCACCCACGCCACCAGGTACAAACACCTGTCCCCACCCTCTCTCAACTAAACTGGGCTTTGGCCCTCCTGTCCCCTGCGTAACGAGTGCAGTTCAGTTGAGGATGAGTCCCTCAATCAGGGTATGCCAAGCACAGTTCTGCTATCCTTGATTCACACAACAAGGATAACAACACTTTATTACCACTGCCCTCAATAACAAAGTGCCTTGTGATCCAACACCAGCCAAAAGTGATCTTTTGGGCAAAGCAGCCCCATGATGCTGCACACATAGGCAGAATGGGCATGTCTATGCAAACAAGGTTGGTTCCTGAAGTCTTCTTCCCCAGCTCATCTGTAGGTGTCAGAGGAGAGCTCATGCAGACCCTGCTTACATATGTATTGGTTTTCAGCAGAGCCTCCTGAATTTATACCCCTTCTCCTTTTCTAGACAGAAATACTTCCACAGAAGTGACTTACATCACCGAGATAGTTAACTCTTCTTTGTTTTGTACTTTGCTGCTTATTGCCTTGTAGAAAATAATGGTATTTCATTTAATGTTACAAATTATTAAATATCCTCCCCTAGATATTATTGTTTCAAACATAGTTTGTTTTTATTGCAATACATTTGTACTAGTATAATTGTATATTGCTAGCAGTGGTAAATATGTATTTTTTTTTTTTTAATTCTTGCTTTAGAAGTCGTCCTGGTAGTCGCAGTCTATCAGCAAGTCAAGCTGAAAGGAGCAGAACTGCTGCCAAACCAGACTTTGGTAAAGCAAGATCCCATTCCACTCCACCTCAGGGTTTAGCTCAGTCTGCGGGTAAGAATTGAAATTCTGCTCTCTCCCCCCTCACGCACCTCCCCCCCCCTCATTTGTACATGGAGGCTAACAAGCTTATGGTGTAATGCAGGCTCCAGACCCAAGATCTGGATTGTTCTTTGAAGATGAGAATGTCGCTCTTATGATGACTTTAGCCTCTCAGATAGGATGTCAGTTATTTGACTGCTTCACCATTCCTTTCTGTATTCATGAAGGTCTTCATGTGAAATTTGTCCAGAGTCCATAATAAAAGGTAGTGTGGAACCCAGGAAGCAGGCACTTACTTGACACTCTCTCTCTCTCTTCCTTTTTGAAAACCCACATATATTACACACAATACTAAAACTGGTTGCAGTAAAACTGGTTTGTATGTGTTTTTTTAGGAACTGCCACTGTGGTATTACAGAAGAATATATCCAAAGGGAGGATTAGAAATGCAAGACATTATCCTGTTAACTCTAGGCAAGGTAAGCTATACAGAACAAAGAAATGGTGCTTTAAACTAAAAGATTAATATAGTGCTGTGTTTTACAAGACCTAAAAAACTCTGAGGTAAGTAACTATTTAAACAGTAAGACAAAATTATTGCATTTCTGAATTATTACTGCACATTTCAGGTGGTATTTTTGTATGGCACAGTACTCAAGACTAGAACTGGTTGAAAAATGGGGGGGGAAGGTATCCCCCTTTTTTTTACTGAAAATTTTTGAATTTTTAAATGTTTTGACATGTTCTACCAGTGATTGAACGCCCTTTAACAACCTGAAAAGTGCAGTAAGTGCCTTGAAATGCATTGTTTAGCTCATCATTTCTATGAAATGGAATTTATGAATTGCAGTAGGAAAATAGTAAAGCTCATACATTTATGAAGCAGTGTACGGGAGGCAGCACAGGAGAGAAGTAGCGATTAACTGGGTTCAGTTCCCAGCTTTACTACAAATTAGTATTGTGACCTTGAGCAAGTCCCTTCATCTCTCTGTAAGGCTGTTTCCCCTCAATTAGGGCATATAGGTAGTACTGCAGTACAAACAATAAATATATCTATGATAGGAGAGTGGAAGCAGTCATATGGTACTACTCAAAAAATTAGGAAGACCTAATTCGGCCAGACAAGGTTTGGAAAAGGAATTTAGGATATATTGAGGCCTAAGTCTCCTTTCCATTACCCATGTTTATGCTAGTCTCACTGGTGTTTAAGTAGTGTAATGGAGTAGAGACCCTACTCGAACTAGCCTCATGTGGTGTGACTCTGTTTGATTGTCCTGTCTATTTGCTATTTCTGTATGAAGTTACTATTTTTCTAAAATGGTTGTTTATGAACTTTTGGGTTATGTGAGCTCCAGCTGGAGTCTCCTTTTGTGTAATTAGGTCTACTTATCATATCTTAGAAGTAGTTAAGGCTTTTACTAAGGGTTCTAAGAACATTTGGAAAGTGTCCTCATAATCTCACAGCCTGCCCACAAGCTAGGCAGGTGAATGGGCAGGAAACCAAGTAGATTTCCCTCTGAGTTTCATCAGAATCAACACATTCCCATGAAACATTTCAGTTTTGATAGGAAAACGTTACATTGAGAAATTTCAGACCAGTTGTCGTAGCAAGATCCAATTCCAATTGTCAGTTCCTCAGGAGAATATAAGAAGCTTGCTGATTCCTGCCTAAAAAGTTTAAATGCCACTCATTGTATTGGAGTCCAGTGGCACCTTAAAGACTAACGGATTTATTTGGGCATAAGCTTTCGTGAGTAAAAAACCACTTCAGTTGCATCTGATGAAGTGGTTTTTTACCCACAAAAGCTTATGCCCAAATAAATCCATTCGTCTTTAAGGTGCCACCGGACTTCTTCTTGTTTTTGTGGAAACAGACTAACATGACTACCCCCTGATACTTGACTCGTTGTATTGCATATATTGTATTATCTGTAGCTTTTTATACTGTGAATTTTTATACTGTGTCACCATAAAGTGTGAGTGCCTTCCAGTCATGCATTAAGCAATGTTACTGTGCATGTCACATTGTCCAATCACTCATCCTCAAAGGACAAGCATAAGCAGTGGAGTGTCTTATTTTGGTAGGTTTTTCAGGTTTTTTAAATATACATGATGATAGGCATTTATAAGGAGGCACGTTAAAGAAATTTCCCTTGCACTTGTGAGGGAAGGTGGTAAGGTTTGTGATGGCCCTTAGTTCTTGGGGGAGCTCATTCCACAGTCTTAGACCAGCCTCTGATAAAGTTCTGTCTCCCACACATTCAAGTTTTTCCTTATTATAGAGTTCCATTGTGCCAGAGGAGTGAAGTTGTTGACCATGGTGTTAATCCTGGAGCTTTAGTGGTCTTTTAGATATATCCTGGACCCAGACCATGGAGTTCCTTTAAGATAAGGACTGAGACCTTGAACTTGATTCAGAGTTTTGTTAGGAGCCAGTTTAGAGAGCGGAGAACAAGTTTGATGTGCTCACAGTAGCCTGTGTTGCTGAGGAAATGTGCTGCAGCATTGTGTACTAGTTGGAGTTTCCCAAGTGCTGAAGGCTTCATGCTCATGTATATCATGTTTCTGTAGTCCAGCCAAGAAATGACAAAGGCATGAATTACTGAGGCCAGGGCATCTTCAAAAAATCACTTCATGTTGGGAGTCTAGACTGTCCTCCAATGTCCTTGATTCCAAGGTCGAGGAAAGTATGACATCTGCTTCAAGAAACTGAACTGCAGCAACATCACTTATGCATGAGTCCAGAGTGAATGTCAGAGAATCTAGGGGACTATAAGGCACCATATGCTACTGAGCTGGTGTAACTAGAAGAATCAAAGGTGGCATTTTTTATTACTGTATTATTGTATACCTCCAAAATCCAGGGTCTTGGGATTATTTTCATAGAAGATAAATTCAAAGGAGAGTCTCTAGTGGGACTATATTTTTTTTTAAATGGGGGATTTAGTGAGTTTTGGAATATATTCTATAAAACAAACTTCTAGCCTTGTCTCTGACTGACATAATTTCCATCTTTTTGTTTAACAAAAATCTTAAAATTGTGCATTGTTAGTCATTGTAGGCTGCTGAATACAAGAGGAGAAAACAAATTTAGCATTTGACCTTTTGATCAGTATTGCTAAAAGTAGTTGATATAGTTTAAACATTAAAGTGCCCTTCTGAGCTACATGATAAGAAATTTGATTCTTGTTCTTTTTGGCCTACTGGTTACACAAAACAACCTACATTTGAAACTCGACATTTTAATTTACAGAACTGTATTAATTTCTTCCATGAAGTGGTTCTGTGGGGTTATGAGGCCTCCAGTTTGTGGGGGGAATGGTCATTGGAGTTCACCAGATCTATTTATCAGTCTTGAGCCAAAAAAATTACCTAAGCAAGTACACTGCAGTGTTAGGCTGCTGTCTTCTTTCACCACAATATTCTCTCTTAGGCACATTCCACCCAGTTTAACAGTGTCCTAATTAATATAGTAATGAATTTGCTCCCATAACAGTTGTTTCTATGTTCTTGAGAAATCTGTGAGGCTTAAATCTTAAAATTAAGAACATTTACAAAAAAGGCTTTTCACAAAAAGCTATTTATCCTTTTGTGGAGATCCAAGCTCTAAAACCATGGAATATCCCTGGTCTCCACTCCCAGTCAAGGACATATGCTGGAGTTGCTCTTATTTTGAAATAGGTTCTGAAGAGATTAGGCCATTCTAAATGTATTTAGCCATGACTTTCACCCATTCTTTGTTCAAACATCCCCTTTTTAATAGTATTTGTAACATTCATCTGAGGATTTGGAGATTTGTCATGTTGTGGCCAGTTAGTAGCAGGGTAAGCAGCTCATTTTCCCTATCTTAGGCTTTGATTTTTTGAATAGGATTATGTTACAGCATCCATTCCCTGATCCTGAATTTCGTTTCTGCATGCTAGTTTTCTGGAAGACAAACACTCTGTGCTCTGACTACATAAAGACAGCAAGAAATATCTGCTGATCTGTGACTGGACAGATGAGATCATGAAGTTTCTGATATACTCTGAGTAGGGGGTGCTGCTAATATTTTAGGGACAGTGAGGGTACTGGGTATTTAGCTAGAAGTATTTCAACAGAACAGCTATAAAGGATACTGATTTTTATTTTATCACAAATTCATAAACAATGGCATGATTTCTTTGTGTTCCCCTATTCAGCCTCTGATTATCAAACACTCAGCACAAGGAATCTGAGAAGACCTACACCCTGTGCAGCTGCAATCCAGAGAGAAGAGACCGGTCTTGATTATGAGTCTGAGCGAGATTCAATAAGTCCTTGGAGTGTCCCTGATGATATCCAAAGACTCCTTCATGACAATTATGATTCCCTATTTGAGGTAAGGAGTCAGCGCCTATCTTGTGTCCAAAGGACAGGTATTTCATATGCCCTTAATTACCTCTTTTGCATTTGAAATAGATTTCACATCCAAAGTGTGAGAGTGCAGGAGGTGGAGGTAGTAGCTGAGGATTCTTGTTATAAATATTACAGCAGCAGTTTAGCGGAGCCTCATGTTCTCATTATAAAGCTGTTGCTACTGCCATGTCTTTACTGGTGTAGCATGGACTGGGAAAACAAACTACCTTATAACCTTGCAAGTGCATACTGATTTCTTGTATGCTGGGGGCTCACTTCAGTTGCTACCAAGTAGCCAACTGGGACACAATTGTGTAATAGCCTTGTTGCTTAGGCAAAAGAGAAATTAGCTTCCCTTTGGCACAAGCATGTCTTGTTCTCAAGATATTTTATAGAAAAGTCTAACTAGATGATTGTTTAAATCAGGACAAAAGTTTACGACACCAACACGATGAGCACTTCAGCTATCTGTATAGGGATTTCTAGAGGCCTTATACGTACCTTGGCTCACTGTTCACCCTCTTTTTCCCTCATAGGTCTCTGTGCCTCATGAAGAGGATTGTTCTCCTCTTAGCATTAATGACAGTGTATCTGAAAGCACAGGAAGTATCCTGAGCAAACTGGACTGGAACGCTGTTGAGGCTATGGTAGCGAATGTGGAAGAAAAGTGAAGAGAAGATGTCTCGACCTCTGTGCGGCCCTACCATTCCATTGTATTTTAAACAGAACCCTTCATTGAAACCCTTCAATTTGCAGTTATGCTTAAAACTCAATAGTGGATTATGACTCTTGTACCATGGAAAGTGTTTGAATCTCTTTGAAATAGGTTCCTTAGTTTCCTGGTTAAAGACCATATACTTTGGTGTTAATGTACATTGTCTCTTCAGCTTCTCTTATGCTCAGGACAGACTCTTGTAATCTCGTAAGAAAAATATCAGTTAGTTTAATGTAATTCCAAGTTAGGTTGATAGATGCTTTACAGACTTTGTTATAGAAATACTATTGACTTGTAATTGTAAACAGGGAATCAAGATGTCATGCAGTACCATGTTGAGACCCACCAGTTTTTAATCTTCCATTGAGCAATGCTGTAACTGAGTGGGTAAGGGAACTTGTGTGCCAATATTGACTTTATTTCTCAAAATAAGTGTACAGACAATTTAAAGAGTTTTAATGATCAGCTTTTCTCCTTCAACTACTTTAATATCAACTCGGTAAAAAGTTTCATTTTATACTTTTAGAGCAATGCAGTTAGTGTTAAGTATATTAACAAGTGTGATATTTTGATTTGGTTTTAATAAAATCTTGGTTTTGTCTGTTTACAGTGATATTCCTCCCAATACATCAAAAAACAGTAGAGAGTTTGCTTTTGCATTTTTATATTAGTGCCTTCTATTCTAAGTCATAGGTGGTGACCCTAAGCTAAAGTTCTTCCTTTCTTCTTCAGAGATTTTAAGGACCAGTCTGACTGCTGTTTCTTACTTAGCAGCATGAACTACAGCATAGCTTTGAGAAAGATACCTGAGTCCTTAAATCGTAACTTTTTTAGATAAGTGTTTAGCATGCAGAGACCATGAGTATTTATTCATTAGATTTGGTGAAAAGATGGCAGCGGGAAAGACCAGCAAATGTGGATAGTTTTCACTTTTAGCATCAGCTGCCTTTAGTAAAATATTAATTCAGGCATTTTATACAGCTACTTTTTTACATCCATCTATAGTTTTCCAGAGCACAACTATTTCCTAGAACTGATCAATTTTAAGCAGTGAAACTGGTTGACAGTACCTTCCTAATGAAACATTTTAGTTTTCAAGCTCTTTTTGTCCTCGAGCAGACACACCTTTATTGCTGTGCAGGTCAAAACCTATTCCTGTCCTTTTCATACTGCTAACAAACAAGTGAGTAGCCTAGGAACATCACCTCTTAATTTTAATCTGACACAAAAGTGTCAGCGAATGCCCTCAATAAAATAATAATGGCAACTCATGTAGCAAGTCTTAACTTTATTTGGTATATGCATAGGCCAAAAGCAGTAGGGTAATTACAGATAGACATTTTTAGGGTCAGCAATGTGGGAGGTAAGTGATGTATTTGATGAGCCAGAAATTAAGAGCAAGCATTCACCTGCTTATTGAGATGAAAAATTGTTGTTCATTACCACCTACACTATGAAGCCCATTTGGTCAATTACTAGGGTAGAATTGTAAATAATAATGCAGAAGTGTTCAATAAATGTTTGGGTTTTTTCCCCCCCTATGATAACTGAAAATAAAAAGGGACAGAGCTTAGGTCATTCTGATTGCTCCTACTTGGCCAGTACAGACCTAACACCCTTACCTGTCACAGCTCGCAATGTGTACACCACTCCTCCTCTGGCCATTCTGCACCGCCTCTCACTGAACAGAGGATGTATACTACATCCCACCTTGGGGATTCTCTGCCTCAAGGCATGGCTCCTGTTTGGTTTGAACACATAGAAAGCCCCTGTTCAAGAAAGGTACAAGAGGTTCTGTTATATAGTAGAAAGTCCTTGACATGACATACTTACTGCAGAAATGGTCCAGGTTTCAGATTTGGTGCACATCCCAACAAATCTCCCCAACATTTGCGAGTCTTCCACATATCATAGAGTATGCATTGACCCTGAAAAGGTCATGTTTACCTCTCAGGGTCCATGTAGCAGCTGTAACAACTTTCCATCAGCCTGCAGAGGGATACTCAGTGCTGTCACACCCAACCGCTAAGAGGTTCCCCAAGGGTATAGTAAACCTCTTGCCTCCCTAAATCTGGTACTGAAAGGATGACTAGGCCTGCCTTCTAACCCATGGCCACCTGTTTGCTGCTGTACCTATCAATGAAAACAGCCTTCCTGATAACAATTATTTTCACCAGAAGAAGAGGAGAGATAGTGGCTCTGATGGCACATCCTGTGGTGATGGGGGTGCCACCTGGAACTGGGGTACCACTGAGCCCCCTGACTCACCAGTCTGGGCTCTTGCTCACGCTATATTGCTGTAACAAGCTGCAAAGCCCTCCAGCCTGTACTTTCACCAGCATTCACACATGTAGGGACATATCCAACTGCAGGCTCTCTAACCCCCAGCTTCCCAGCCTAGGACCCCAGAGCAGTATTGTCCCGCCCTGGTCAAATCGGGCCAGTACATGCGTTTAATACCCACTCCACTTCTCCCTCAATGTGAAGAGAGCAATGCACACTTTTGTTGACCCAGCATTTTCCCCAAGCACACCAGTCAAAGGTTACTGATTTAGATTAAAACGAGTTTGCTATCACTTCAAATCTATCTTTTGTAGTTAATAAACAGATCAAAGTAGATTACCTAAACAAAAAAATGCAAACTCAGCAGAATATACTAAATAGATGGGATATGAATAGCAGATTCTCACCCTAACCAATGGTGCAGGCAGACTTGTAGATTTTTAAGGCACAAGCTACACTTGCTTTGCATCTTGGAATCCCCAGATGTTTCATGCACAGGCCAGAAATCCCTTTAGCCTGGGACTAGCACTTCTCCCAGTTCAGTCTTAGTTCCTCAGGTGTTTCCAGGAGTGAAGAACCACAGATGATGTCACTCCCTACCTTGCTTTTGCCGATGGCAGAAACCCTTTGTTCCAAAGCTTGGTTCCCAGACCAGTCTGTGGAAAAATACTGACATCCCAAGATGAAGTCCAGCATCATGGAGCCTAGTCACATGTCCTTGTAGAGTCATAGCAGCCATCACTCACAGGCTGGCGCCTTCGCAGGAAGGCTCACCAAGTAGGAGATAAGCTTCTCCTAAGGCCTGTTGTTTTCCCTAGATTCATTGTCCTGAATAGGCCCAACCAGTTATCTAGACTGAAAGCATCTTGTCTAGTGGGTGTTACCCAGGTGTAACTACATGTGAAATACAGATACATTGTCTATATTCATAACTTCAGATACAAAAATGATACATGCATACAAATAGGATAATCCTATTCAGCAAATCATAACTTTTCCAATGACACCACACATCGAATATTAGGGATGGAAGAGCTCAGGAGGTCATCTAGTCCAATCCCCTGCTCAAAGCAGGGCCAATCCCCAACTAAATCATCCCAGACAGGGCTTTGTCAAGCCAAACCTTAATACGTGACTTATCTTGTACAAAATGCATTATAATTATTCTATAAACCTATCATCATAATATCCCTGTGAAGAATATGGGGTGCAGTGTCACACACACACACACACTCCCCCCCCCCCATGATATTTTTTTCCCAGACAAGGTTACACTCAGCCCCCATCCAAAACTCATCCCTAAGGTAACCTCCCCCTTTCAAATGAATCAGTTGATTCACCTTCCAATCTTCTACCCCCAGTGTCACCAAGGGAGGCTATATTACATATTCCAAAATGTCAGGCGAATCCTGGCCTTCTACCTGGACAGGATAAAGGCCTTCAGGAAGTCCCCTAGGCTTTTCCTTTCCATTGCAGAAAGATCCAAGGGCTTAGCAATAGCAGCCCAAAGGCTCTCCAAGTGGGTCTTGAATTGCATCAGACAGTGTTATTAATTTAGTCGCATGACCCCTCCAGACTCTATTCATACATGCTTCACAAAGTCGATCTCCTCATCCGTTGCCTTCTTCAAGCATGTCCCTATTTCAGAGATCTATAGAGCGGCGACATGGGCATCGGTTGACACCTTCGCGGAACACTATGTGATCACTGGAGACTCCGCTCTGATGTCATCTTCAGCTCCACAGTGCTGTCATCTGTAACTGACCAGACTCCAAAGTCCCAGCCATCCAGAAGGGGTACTGCTTGGGAGTCATCTACAGTGGAGCACCCACAGAGACACTACTTGAAGAAGAATTTACTCCCCTTGTGCTGTAATGGTGGTTCTTTAAGATGCATGTCCATATGGGTGCACCACAACTCACCCTCCTCGCCTTTATTTCGGAGTTCTTATCTATGACTGCGGTAGAGAAAGAACTGAAGGGGGTTAACCCAAATGTGCAGGCTAGCCTCATGATGCAGCACTAGGAGAAACCTTGGATATGTGGGCCTAATGGACACTGCTACCAAAGTTCTCCCATCAGCAGCACAGGGACGCAAGCACACCTACAGCGGAGCATCCATAGGAGGACACATCTCAAAGAGCCACCATTACTGTACAAGGTTCTTTTTGGCCCAGCCCTATTTAAAATTTTTATCAGTGACATAGAAGAAAACAAAATTAACACTGATAAAATTTGCAGATGACAAAAAATTGGGGGGAGTACTAAATAACGAAGAGTACAGGCCATTACTAGAGAGCTATGTGGAGTGCTTGGCAAATTGGGTGTGAGCAAACAACATGTATTTTACTACAGCTAAATGTAAAAGTACAGATCTAGGAACAAAGATGTAGAACTGCACCCTACTGATCTAATCTTGGATCTTGCAAAAACTCAGATGACCTCTATCCAACAGAATAGCAGTCCATGTGGAGTCTCTATCACCAAGCAAAGGGTCAAGTGGCAGGAACTCCCAACCATGGAACTCAATCTGCTATTCAGCATGTGAGAACAGAAGCAAAAGCCTGAACCAACCTCCATCCACATTGCTAGGACAGCACAGAGCAAGATTACTGTAATTACTATAACCAGGCTAAATGGTCCCGTGGCCTCAAGACAGGAAGTTCTCTAGTGCTTCCCCTAATCCCAGGGAGAGCAGATGAGGCAGAGGAAAGGCAATCTTAACCTTTAATGGGCAGGGGAAAAAAAGGGCCCTAAGGAGTGTGCGCGCTCAGGAGAAGGAATGCAACTACCAAACCTAAGCAATTCAAATATCATAAATCAGATCCAAGAAATCATGATTAGTTTAAAACAGGGGTCTCAAACAACGTGACCCACAGAGTTATTTCCTGCGGCCCACCAACCTCCCCTCACCCCCCACCCCCCAGAGCATGCCATGTCCCTGCTCCTCCGCCTACCTCCCAGCACTTTGTTTGGTAGAACTTAGGACTTTCCAGGAGGGAGGAGCAGGGATGTGGCACTCTCAGGGGAGGAGGTGGAGAAGAGGCGGGGCTGGGGTGGGGATTTGGGGAAGGGGTTGGAATAGGGGCAGGAAGGGGGTGGAGTTGGGGGCGGGGCCTTGTGGACTAGGCAAGCAGTCTGAGGTATGAAGTTCAGCATGTAAAATTCTTTCCTGTCAGTAGTTGGGAAGAATGTTTGTTAAAAGTGGCAACGTATTTTGTATGAATAGTTACTTTAAAAAGTTCCTGCCATTATAGCTATGTTGATAGACTGTTAGTGTAGATCACCATCAGTGTTATTGACCACATAAGGAACAGTTACTGGTGTTTATATTTTATTAAAACTCTTCTTCGCATTACAGTGTTAAAAAAGTTAATACATTGACTTTTTAATAGCATACTCTATTACACTTCATTTTTTTCATTTTTGACTATACTTTTGTATTGTTGTATGAAAAGGTTTCAGTGATGCAGCCCTCGGGCCAATGTACTAGTCCTCATGGACCCTCGTGGTGATTTGAGTTTGAGATCCCTGTTTAATACCATATTAAACTCCATCCCTCCCCCCAGAAAAACAACTTTTTATCTTGCTATGTGATTTTTCAGCATTTAATGGAAGCTGCCCACCTGTGTGCTTGTGGTTTTCAATTTGAAATGCCCCTGTAAATGCACACACAAACACAGGCCTCCTCTATGGGGCCTTCACTTACCATCTGTTAGCCCCTGAGACAGGAGAGCTGCTATTCTATTATTGATATCCTTAACTCCAAGTGGTCACAAATCATGAAACTTTTTTTAAAAACTGATACATTTTGGTACTCTGATTTGCATCCTTTTTTGAGCCCACAGGGTCACATTTTCAAACTTTTTTCCACAATCACAAGGACTAGAAGCTTTATTTTAAAATTAAAGCTGAGATGCTCACATAATCACAGGGCTCCAAGAGCTGGAAATTTAAGAAAAGCACGAAATATTGCAAGTCTCACAATGAAAATCCCTTAAGTTAGCAATACTAATTCCTACCACTGCCCCTACTAATCCTCCCTGCTCCCTTCTCTCTCCCATACACATTCTCCTGTTAGCTGATCTCCAACCTGCCCTCCATCTTTGGTTTTCCTTTCCCTTCAGTCTCTGAGCTGTCACACATTCTCCTTCTCCTTCTCTGTCCCCTGAATCCCCCTGAACTCCACATTATTTTTTACCTTCCTCAGACTCCCTCTGTATCCCTCACATGCTCCTATGCCCCTATAGTCAGCTTCCTTCACTCAAGTCTCCTTTCTCCCACATATTCCCCTCCATCACCTGACAGCACAGGGGGACATCTTCACTGAGTCTAACTTAGCTTCAGTGCCTTGAATGCACTGTGAGGCCACAGAAATTTGTGCTAAGGGCAACCTCACTACAACCGTCTCTTTTTTAAGTTTGGAAATCATGGTCATGTTATCTACATAGGACCTGTGCCTACAATGCTATTAAAAGTAATCGTGGGTGGCAAGTGTATTGAAAAAAGGCAGATTTCATGAGTTTTCTCCCCAAAAAAAGAAAGGACAGAACAGGTCATGCTGGTGGGGGAGTGGCACTGTATGTGAAAGAAAGCATAGAATCAAATGAAGTAAAAATCTTAAATGAACCAAACTGTACAATGGAATCTCTATGGATAGTAATTCCATGCTCTAAGAATATAGCAGTAGGGATATATTACTGACCACCTGACCGGGATGGTGATAGTGACTGAAATGCTCAGGGAGATTAGAGAGGCTATAAAAATAAAAACTCAGTAATAATGTGGGATTTCAACTATCCCCATATTGACTGGGTGCATGTCACCTCAGGACATGATGAAGAAATGAAGTTTCTTGACACCTTAAATGATTGCTTTTTGGAGCAGCTAGTCCTGAAACCCACGAGAGGCAATTTTGGATTAGTCCTAAGTGCAGCACAGGATCTGGTCCAAGAAGTGAACATAGCTGGACTGCTTGGTAATAGTGACCATAATAATGTACTCAAGGTCCCTCACCAAAGACTGTTAAACAAAGTAAGCTGTCATGGAATAAGAGGGAAGGTCCTCTCATGGATTGGTAACTGGTTAAAAGATAGGAAACAAAGGGTAGGAATAAATCATCAGTTTTCAGAATGGAGAGAGGTAAATAGTGGTGTCCCCCAGGGCTCTGTACTGGAACCAGTCCTATTCAACATATCCATAAATGATCTGGAAAAAGGGGTAAACAGTGAGGTGGCAAAATTTGCAGATGATACAAAACTACTCAAGATAGTCAAGTCCCAAGCAGACTGTGAAGAGCTAGAAAAGGATCTCACAAAGCTGGGTGACTAGGCAACAAATGGCAGATGAAATTCAATTCTGATAAATGCAAATTAATGCACATTGGAAAACATAATCCCAACTATACATATAAAATGATGGGGGTCTAAATTAGCTGTTACCACTCAAGAAAGAAATCTTGGCATCATTGAGGATAAAAAAGTTCTCTGAAAACATCCACTCAATGTGCACCAGCAGTCAAAAAAGTGTACAGAAAAGACAGTTATCTTTTTCGTAACTGGTGTTCTTCAAAATGGGTTGCTCATGTCCAGTCCATTGTAGGTGTATGTGCTCGCCACATGCACCCATGCCGAAAGTTTTTCCCTCAGCAGTATCTATAGAGGACTGGCTCTGGTGCCTTCTGGAGTGGAGCATGTATGCTGTGTTATAGTAGGCACCGCCCACACTCCCCACCCTCAGTTCCTTCTTGCTGGAAACTCCAACAGAGGGGAAGGACGACAGGTCATGGAATGGACATGAGCAACACATCTTGAAGAACACCTGTTATGAAAATGGTTACTATCTTTTCTTCTTTGAGTGCTTGCTCATGTCCTTTCCATTGTAGGTGACTCCAAAGCAGTACCACCGGAGGTGGGTAGGAGTTCATGGACATGTTAATTGCAACACAGCTCTGCCAAATCCAGCATCATCTCTGGCTTTCTGGGTAATGGTGTAATGCATCATGAATGTGTGCACTGAAGACTATGTGCCAGCCCTGCAGATGTCCTGGATGGGGAGTTGCACTAGGAAGGCCACCAAGGACGCTTGAGCTCTGGTTGAGTGGGCCTTCAATATAGGTGGCAGTTCGGCCCATGTTAACTCATAACAGAACCAGATACAGGAGGTGATCCAGTTTGAGAACCTCTTTGAGGATACCGGGAGGCCTTTTATCCTTTCCACTCTTGTGATGAAGAATTAGGTTGACCTGCAGAAGGGCTTGGTGCGCTCCAAGTAGAACACTAGGGTTCCCTGGGTATTAAAGGTGTGCAGCTGCTTCTCCTCCGCGATGGAGTGCAGTTTTGGACAGGAAACTGGGAGAAAAATATCCTGGTTAACATAGAAGTGGGACATCACCATAGGCAGGAATGCGGGGTGTGGTCACAGCTGGACCTTGTCCTTGTAGAAAACCATGTAAGGGGGCTCCGAGTAAGGGCTTTAAGTTTGGATTCCAGCCTTGCCAAGGTAATGGCTACAAGGAAAGCAACCTTCCTTGACAAATGTGGAACAGAACAAGAGACCAAGGGTTCAAAGGGAGCCCCGTGAGCCTCGAGAAGACAAAGTTGAGGTCCCACTGTGGAACCGGGTCCCGGATGGGTGGGAAGAGTTGCTCTAAGGCCTTTTAGGAACCAGATGGACATGTGTGAGGAAAACTATTTGTCCTGAACATGCTGGCGTGGAAGGCTGATATGGCTGCCAAGTGCACCTTGATGAAGGAAAGCGCGAGGACTTGATGCTTAACGTGCAACAGATAATCTAGGATAAACTGCAAAAATGACCTTGTTGGGGAGATGCCATGCTCCTCCGCCCAGCAGGAGAATCACTTCCACGTCACCAGGTAAGTGGCTCTGGTGGAGGGCTTTCTGCTTTCCAAGAGGACTTGCTGTACCTGACTGGAACAGGCCCTCCCTTCCAGGTTGAGCCACGTAGCAACCAAACTGTTAGGTGAAGGATGGAAGGTTCAGGTGCAGGAGCCGCCTGTCGTCTTGAGAGAGGAGATCTGGACGGTTGGGCAGTGGCCATGGGGGAGCTACGGCGAGATCCATAAGCATGCCGAACCAATGCTGGTGAAGCCACGCCAGAGCGATCATGATGACCCGTGCTTTGTCTATTTTGACTTTTGGCAGGACCCTGCTGACCAGTGGAATCGGCAGGAATGTGTACATCACATCCCCTTCCCACGATACGAGGAAGGCTTCAGAGAGGGAGTCCCTGCCTAAGCCATGGAGGAAGCAGAATTGCTGGCACTTCCTGTTCTGTCTGGTGGCAAACAGGTCCACTTGTGGAGTTCTCCACCTTCAGAAGAGCACCTGGATGACCTCCAGATAAAGGGACCACTCGTGAGGAAAGAAGTAGGACCAGCTGAGGTGATCCACCAGTGCATTCCAGATGATGGAAAGGTGAGACGCCTTGAGGTGGATGTCATGCTGTGCGCAAAAGTCCCACAAATGGAATGCTTCCTGACAGAGAGCTGATGATCGGGCTCCCCCTTGCCTGTTGATGTAGATCATAGAGGCCGTATTGTCCGTCAGTACCTGTACCACTCAATCTGAAAGATGTGGCAGAAAGACCCTGCATGCTAGGTCGACTCCCCTGAGTTCCCTGATGTTTATGTACAACGTCAGTTCCTCTGGGGACCATGTTCCCTGAGTCCGCAGCATGCTGAGGTACCCCATATCAGAGATACTGAGGGTCGAGGGCTCTGGAACAGAATTCCTTCCACAACCAAACTTGAGTTGGTCCACCACTGCAGGGACACCAGTACATTCAGTGGGATCGTGATGACCTCGTCCAGATGATCTCTGGACGGGGCGTAGACTGTTGACAGCCTCCATTGGAGGGGTTGAAGCCTGAGCCTTGCATGGTGGATGATGTAAGTACACGCCACCATGTGGCCTAGCAGCCTGAGGCAGACCCGGGCTGTAGTGAGGGGATATGCGGAGACACTGGCAATCAGAGCTGCCATAGTCTCGAACCTGTCCTGCGGCAGAAATGCTCTGGTGCGAGTAGAGTTGAGGACAGCCCCAGTAAACTCTGTTCTCTGAATGACTTTTCCTCATATATTAGCAGGTCCAGGGCATGACTTGCAGTACTGAGACGTTGCACTGGACCTGAGACCTGGAGCAGCCCTTGAATAGTCAGTCATCAAGGTACGGCTAAATCTGGATACCCCGATGCCTGAGGTAAGCAGCCACCAACACCATGCATTTGATGAACACCATTGGGGTTGTGACAGGGCTGAATGGGAGCACCACAAACTGATAGTGAGTGTGACCCACCGTGAACCACAGGAACCATCAGTGCCTTTGGAACGATACGTGGAAGTAAGCGTGCTTCAGATTGAGGGTGACGTACCAGTCTCCCAGATCCAGGGAGGGAATGATGGAGGCCAGGGAGCGAAACATCAACTTCTTGAGGTATTTACTGAGGTGTCGCAGGTCCAGGATGGGTCTCAGACCCCCCTTTGGCTTTGGGGATTAGAAAGTACCTGGAGTAAAACCCCTTGCCCCTGTACTCTTCAGGGACTTCCTCCACAGCCCCCACTTGCAGAAGGCCCTTTACCTCCTGCGTGAGCAGGTTCTCATGAGAAGGGTCCCTGAAGAGGGACAGGGAAGAGGTGTAGGAAGGGGGGACAGAAAGAAAAACTGGAGGGTATAACCCTGTGCCACGGTGTTGAGGACCCAATGGTCCAAAGTTATGGTGGCCCATGCAGGGAGGAAAGGTGCTGGTTGGAAAAATGTGGGGGAAAAAGATCCGGGATACAGACTGGTAGGTCTCCCTTGGATGCACGCTCAAAGTGCCCGCTTGCCACCCCCCTGGTTATGGGTGGAGCTCAACTGAGCAGAGGATGCTAGCTGGTGATCTTGCCAGAGTCTATAGCCTTTGCCCTTCTTACAGGCAGGCTCTGATCTGGGCTGGATCCCAGATCCCTGGCGCTGTTGTGGCTTAAACCGCTTTCTAGCTGGGCCCAGGGTATAGAGGCCCAGGGACCTCAGTGTCACCCAGGAGTCCCTTAGCCCATGTAACTTCATGTTTGTCTGTTCAGCAAACAGAGTTTGGCCATTGAAAGGGAGATCCTGTATTGTTGGACCTCTGTCGACAGATCTGATGAATGCAGCCAGGAGGCCCTCCTCACTGAGATGGCTGAGGCCATGGTTCTGGCTATGCACACGCTAAATAAACAAATGGTTCTGGCTGCAGAGTCCGCCACGTCAAAGGCTGCCTGGAGGGCTGCTCT
The DNA here is from genome assembly GCF_965152235.1 of Eretmochelys imbricata. Taxonomy (NCBI): domain Eukaryota; kingdom Metazoa; phylum Chordata; order Testudines; family Cheloniidae; genus Eretmochelys; species Eretmochelys imbricata. Next base: position 26,293,466 of record NC_135576.1, on the reverse strand, counting down.
GGCTACCGCTTTGCTCTCTTTGAGGATCGCACAGAACTCTTTCTTGGGATCCTCGAGCAGCGAATCCTCGAACTTGGCCATGGACTGCCACATGTTGAAATCGTAGCGGCCAAGCATGGGCTTGTGGTTGGCCTCTCGCAACTGGAGGCTCAATGATGAATACGTTTTCCTTCCAAATAAATCAAGCCTCTTTGAGTATTTGTTTTTGGGGGTCGCTGCTTGTTGGCCCTGTCTCTCCCATTCATTAATGGCCGCAACCACCAGGGAACTTGGGGAGGGTGTGTGTAAAGGTATTCATTACCTTTAGTGCGCACATAGTACTTCCGTTCCACCCTTTTGGAGATAGGGGCCATGATGAAGGTGTCTGCCACAAGGATTTTGTGATCTTTGCCAGCCCCTTGTGCAAGGACAATGCAACCCTGGCTGGGGCCGCCAAGCTGAGGACATCAAATAGGGAGTCCGAGGGTTCCTTTAGCTCCTCGGCATGAAGCCCCAAGTTTGAGGCAACCCTTCTTAGCAGCTCCTGACGGGCCTTAGCATCATCCTGCAGGACTGGATGAGGGGGCCCTGTGATCACCTCGTTGGGTGAGGAAGAGGAGGAAGCAGGCACTGGAGCATCTGCCACCTCCGATGACTGCTCAACTGGCCCCTCGATGGGGCCCGGGTGAATATGAGGTCTTTTCCACAATCACCTCCGTGTTGGGAGGCTGGCAGGAGACCATGGTCGAAGATTTATCTGAAGCCCCTGTGGCTGACCTGAGCCCTTACGACGGTTGCGGAAACCCCCAGGGATTCCAAAGCTGCCAGAGAGTAGGCCACTGGTCCTGGGGCCACGACGCAATGGGTGGTGCCATTGGTAGAGTGGGTATCCCTGACACGGGATCCTGGCCCGCTGGTAGGGATTCCTGTTCGGAACCCAAGTCCGAGGCAGAGGGATCACGACTGGGATTCCAAGATGGTGCCGACTGTCCATCCTGATCGCAATGGTGCTGATCCCAATGTTGCGACAGGGATCTGTCAGAGCATGACGACTCCCCACATCAAGATCCTGGAGACTGATGGTGCTTCTTGAGTGGTGTCGGTCCGTCAAGCGAGAGCAGGAGTGGGTCAGCCTGCTGAGATGAGGAACGTCAGCCCAGCCATGGTGACCCATACCGGTGCTCCTGTAGAGAGGCTCTCGGGACCATTGGCTTGGGTCCCCGGAGTGGTGCTGAACACTAGGGGAGTGGCTAAGTCCCGGTATCGGGACTGCAGGGACAGGCGCACCTGCATGGGCCTGTACGAAGTCACCAGTGATTGGCGTCTTGAGCCGGATGAGCGGTGACCTGAATCCAGAGACCTATGGGGGCTCCCTGGCCTCTCTGTGTCTGAGGCCTGCTGGCTCCGTGCAAGCGAGCACTGGTGGGAGCGGTGCCGCACCGATGGGGGCTGCTGAAAGGATCCCAGGGCAGGTTTACCCCTGGAATGAGGCACCGCTGTGGGCGGCACCAGGTGGGATGTCCTGTGCTGTCCGCGGGGCCTCAGATGTTGATGACAGGTCCAGGTGCCAGGGGCCGACATTGCTGTCCAGGGTGGCAGGCACGTCTTGGGATGGACTAATCCGCTCGACCTGAGCTGAGGCCTGACTCCCGCTCAGAGGTAAGGAGCTACCCTTCTCAGTCTTTGCTCCCCTCCAGTCCTCTCCTTTCCTTTACAGGATGTAGAAGATCGTCCCCTCTGGGCCTTTCTTTGCTTTCTGTCTGGTGCCGGGGAGGGGGATGCCATGGTGCTGGGAGCAGAGTCTGACCTGGACGGCTCCGGCGCTAGTACCAATTCCATAAGGAGCGCGTGGAGACATATGTCCTGATCCTTTTTTTGTCCGAGGTTTGAAACCCTTACATACATTCGACACTTGTCGCTGATAAGGGTCTCGCCCAGGCACTTCTGACAGTGATAGGCATCCTTTTTTTTTTTTACAGTGGTCACAGGGTTTGAAGCCTGAGGAATCTGGGCATGCCCCATCCCCAGGCTGAGTCCCGTCTGGGGCTAACTAACTACACTAAGGGAAACTACTAATAACTTTAAACTATTTACAGGGAAAAGTTCATAAGAACCATCGAGAAGGAATAGGCTTGCCGAAGCAAGAGGACGTTCCAGCACTGTCACTGGCAGTACGAAGGAACTGAGGGCGGGAAATCTGGCGGTGCCCATTATACCGCAGCATATGCGTGCCAGTCCAGAGGGTGCCAGAGCCAGTCCCCTATGGATACTGCTGGGAGAAAAACTTCCATCACTCGTGCATGTAGCGAGAACATACACCTACAATGGAGTGGACATGGGCAAGCACTCAAAGAAGTATGTTGGGAATCATTAAGAAAGGAATAGATGATAAGACAGAAAATATCATATTGCCTGTATATAAATCCATGGTACACCCACATTTTGAATACTGCATGCAGATGTGGTCGCCCCATCTAAAAAAACCCTCAAAAAACAGTTACCTACCTTTTTGTAACTGTTGTTCTTCGAGATGTGTTGTTCATGTCCATTCCATTCTAGGCGTGCACATGCCCACGTGCGTTTTTTTGGAGATTTTTGCGTTAGGGTCGGCTGTGGCGTCCTCTGGAGCGCCGTGCTCATGCGGCGGTATATCAGGTGCCACTGGCCCTACGCCCTCTCAGTTCCTTCTTGCTGACAACTCCGATAGAGGGGCAGGAGGGCGGATAGTGGAATGGACATGAGCAACACATCTTGAAGAACAACAGTTATGAAAAAGTAGGTAACCGTTTTTAATTCAAGTGCTTGTTCATGTTGATTCCATTCTGGGTGACTCTCAATCAGTATCCTCAGAGGTGGACTAGGAGTTCACAGTCTTGCAGCTTGCAGTACAGCTCTGCCAAAGGCCACATCATCTTGAGTTTGCTGGGTAAGTGCATAATGCAATGCGAATGTATGGACAGATGGTCTGGTAGTAGCTCCCAGATTTCTTGGATTGACACCTGTGCTAGGAAGTCTGCTGATGACGCCAGCACTCTAGTCAAGTAAGCCGTCGCGATAGCCAGCAGAGGCGCCTTTACCAACTTGCAACAGTAGTGGATGCAGGCCGTGATCCAAGATGAGATTCTCTGGGAAGATATTGGGCAATCGTTCATCCTGTCTGCGACAGCAACCAACAACTGTGTCAACGTGCGGAATGGCTCTGTTCTATCAATGTAGAAGGCCAGCGCCCATCTGAAACCCAAGGTATGTAGCCTGCATTCCTTGTCTGTGGTATCCAGCTTTGGACAGAAGACCGGTAAGTATATGTCTTGACTGGTGTGAAACTGGGAGACAAAGTTGGGCAGAAAAGCCAGATACAGATGCAGCTGGACCTTGTGCTTATAGAAGATCGTATAAGGCGGCTCCAATGTGAGCGACCTGATCTCAGACACCCTGCGGGCCGAACTTATAGCTACCAAGAACAAAACCTTCCAGGAGAGAAGCAGGAGGGAGCAGGAAGCCAAGAGTTTGAAGGGGGAACCCATGAACCTTGACAGTACAAGATTCAGGTCCCAAGGGGGAACCAGGTCCCGGGCATGCGGGTAGAAGTGCTCCAGATCTTTCATAACCATGCCATCCTGGGATGGGCAAAAACTGTCCTGCCTTGAAACGGAGTGTGGAACGCCAAAATGGCCACTATATGTACCCTTACCAAAGAAAGCAACAGGCCATAGAAATTAAGGTGCAGCAAATAGTCCAGGATGACCTGCAGCAGGGTCTCCTCGGCACAAAGGTGCTGATCTGAGGCCCAGCACATGAACTGCTTCCACTTCGCCATATAGGTAGCCCTGGTGGAGGGTTTCCTGCTGCCCAGCATGATTTGTTGGACAGCAGCAGAGCACGTCCACCTGTCCATACTTAGCCACGTAGTAGCCAAGCTGTCAGGTGCAAAGTCACCAGGTTTGGATGCAGTAGATTGCCAGGGTTCTGGGACAGCAGATCCGGCCGAAGAGGCAGCTGCAGTGGGGCGGCTGCCGAAAGACTCAGCAGCATGTTGAACCAATGTTGATGAGGCCAGCCTGGGGCTATGAGAACAACAGTCGTTTTGTCTTGCTTCCCCTTTAGCAGGACCTTCTGGATCAACGTCACTGGTGGGAAGGTGTACATCAGCGTTCCCGACCACGGAGTCAGGCGTCTGACAGGGAGCCCTTGTCCCTGCCCTGCAGAGAACAGAATACGTGGCACTTCTTGTTCTGCCTGGACACAAACAGGGAAAAGTTCATAAGAACCACTGCAGAAGATTAGGCTGACCACCTTTGGATGGAGCAACCATTCATGGTGAGGCAAGAAGGTCCTACTGAGGTGATCTGCCAGGATGTTCTTGGTTCCAGGCAGGTGGGCGGCTACAAGATGAATGCATGCCATGCACAAAAGTCCCAGAGGCTGAGTGCCTCCCGACAAAGGGCAGAAGACCTGGTGCCTCTCTGCCTGTTGATGTAATACATCACAGTGGTATTGTCTGTCAGGACCTGCACCATCTTGCCTTTCAGGTGGGACAAGAAAGCCTGGCAGGCCAAGCGAACCGCTCTGAGCAACCTGACATTGATATGAAGGGCTAGATCATTTTGTAGCCAGTGGCCCTGGGTGTTGAGCTCACCCAGGTGGGCTCCCCAGCCCAGATCCAATGTGTCCGAGACCAGGGTGAGCAATGGAGATGGGGTCATGAAGGGAACTCCTTGCAGCACTGACTTGGGAGCTAGCCACCAGTCCAGGGACAAGAGAATGTGGCTCAGCACCATGACCACTCGGTCCAAGGCATACCTGCTGGGAATATAGACCGAGGCCAGCCACGCTTGTGGAGGCCTCAGATGAAGTCGGGCATGGCTGACCACGTATGTGCATGCGGCCATGTGGCAAATCAGTTGCAGGCACATGTGGGCCGTGGTGAACGCATGGCTCTTTATATGAGAGATCAGGTCCAACATGGCCTGAAAACACGCTTCCAGAAGGAAGGCCCTGGCCTGCATGGAGCAGAGAACCACTCCGAAAACTCTATGCATTGGATTGGCATGAACGTGGACTTTTCTGTGTTTATTAATAGGCCCAGATTGCTGAAGGTGGAATGCACCAAATCAAGGCTCCTTTGCACCTGCTCTGGAGACCTGCCCTTGATGAGATAGTCATTGAGATATGGGAAGATCTGGACTCCTTGACATCTCAGGTAAGCTGCTACCCGTCCCATGCATTTCATGAACACCCTGGGGGCCGAGGACAGGCCAAAGGGTAGTGCCATGAACTGGAAGTGGTGCCCGACCACTATGAAACGCAGGAAATGCCTGTGTCCCAGGAATATGGAGACATGAAAGTAAGACTCCTTTAAGTCCAGAGCAGCATACCAGTCCCCTGGATCCTGGGAAGGGACAACGGAGGCCAGGGAGACCATGCAGAAGTTTAACTTCTTGAGAGACTTGTTGAGGCCACACAGGATGGATCTGAGGCTGCCTTTGGCCTTCAGGATTAGGAAGTAGCGGGAGCAGAGTCATCTTCCTTCCCTGCACCGAGAAACCTCCTCCACAGCTCCCAAGCCCAGGAGCTTCTTCACCTCCTGAACAAGGAGTTGCTCGAGAAGGACCCCTGAAGAGCAACAGGGGAGTGGTAGGGAGGGGCGGCCAAAAATTGCAGGGTATAGCCCTGAGCTCCTATGTTCAGAACTTAGCGGTCTGATGTAACCCATGACCAGGCTGCGCAGTAGGTTGAGGAAAAGGCGGGCAGGATCTGGGTGGCTGACTGGGGCGCTGCTTTCAGGTGCACCCTGAAAATGATCACTTTTGGCCCCCTAGATGTTTGGTGGGCCAAGGCTGGGCGGGTGAGCAGGAGGAAGAAGGGTGCCGACGACTAAAACTAGCATTTCTTTCTCCTTGTAGAGCCCTGACGGGGTTGCCTCGGGCTTGGCAGCAGTCGGAAGGGCCCTCTGGCGGATTGCCATGTGTGCATGTCCAACGAGTGAAGGGTAACCCTAGTGTCCTTCAACCCATGCAGCCTGGCGTCCGTTTGTGTGGAGAAAAGACCAGCTCCATCAAAAGGGAAGTCCTGAATCGAGGTCTGCATTTCCTGGAAGAGGCCTGCCATTTGGAGCCAGGAACTGCGTCGCATGACCACTGCCAAGGCGACCACCCTAGCTGCTGAGTCCGCCACATCCCATGCCATCTGCAGGGAGTATCTGGCTGCCACAGTACCCTTCTCTACCAGGGTGCCCAACTCTTGGGCTAGCCCCTGAGGGAGGGATTCCTGGAACTTTTTGGGACCATCCCAGACATTGAAACTGTATCTGCTGAACAGGACCCGATGCTTTGCCACCCGGAATTGCCGGCTGGCAGTTGAATAATTTTTTCTCCCAAATAAATTGAGCCTCTTGGCCTCTTTTTTTCTGGGAGTCAAGGAGGTGTGACCCTCTTTGTCCTCACTGGCCACAGACACAACCAGCGAGCCTGGGGGTGGGTGGGTATAAGGGTATTTGAAACCTTTGGCTGGAACAAAATACTTTTTCTCGGCCCATATTGATGTGGGAGGGATGGAGGAGGGGGTCTGCCACAGGGCCTTGGCTATCTTGAGAACCTCTTCATGCACGGGCAGGGAGACCTGGGTGGGCATAGAGGCAGAGAGGATATTGGAGAGGGTGTCCTCCTGCTCTGCCATCTCCTCATCTCAAGCCCCAACTTTTCAGCCATGTGCTGGAGAAGGGCTTGATGCTTCCTGAAATCACCTGAGGGGCTAAGCTCTTGAAGGTCCCGTGACTGCCTCATCCGGGGATGATAAGGAAGACTGGACCACTGGGGGAGGTCCCAGGGTCTGGACCCCAACGTTTAAATGGGCTTCTGGTACCTGGCCCGGCAGTGCCACTGACTGATGCTCTGATGCGGCCACCAAGGAATGCAACAAAAGGGACATCATCATGACCAGTATGCCCTACATACTCCAATAATGCCACTACGTTGGCCACTGGCCATTGCAGTGCTGCAGATGAAGGAGTGGGTTCTGGTACCCAATTTCACCGATGGGACCTGGGCAATGGGCTGAACTGGCCCTTCATACTGGAGGAATCACCTTTTGGCGACCAGGGAGGGGCTGTTGAAGCTTGCATTTGCTTACTGGTCGTGGCTACTGGCAACCGTTGACCAGTGATGGTACTGGGGAGAGCGGTACCTGTGCTGGGGAGATCGGTTCCGAAACAGGGAATGTTCCCACTGTGCTGGCAATTGGGATTGATGCCTGGAGGATGACCGGCACCGGGAACAGTAGGGGGAGTAGTGCTGAGGGGATCTGGACATTAGCCTGGGTGACTGATGACGTGACTCGGACCTGCCCCAGGATCCTTGACGCAGCAGAGAAGATCATCGTATTCTATTGGGTGAGCTGTGGTGTTTCCCTGCCCCCTGAGAGGTCTTAGCAGCTGGCTTGCCCTCTTGGGGAGCCTTAGCCGGGTCCTGCGACACCGAAGTCATCATTGGAACAGGTGGAAACTTGTGCTCTCGCTGTTCCTGGGGAGCCTGGGATGACGACAGTGCAGGAAGGGGTGTGGATTCCATACCGCTCCTGGGAGTTGGTTACGGACTTTTAAGGGGGCCGGGAGCCCCAACTGGGGAGGCACGATCGCGTGGCTCCAGGGTAGCCTAGCAGCCAGGTCCAGGTCCCTTAATAGATGATCCCTCGGCCTTCTTGCTCAGTGCCGGAGAGTGCTTCTTGACCTTTTTCTTTGGCACCAGTGATGGTGAATTGTGCTGGGAGGAGCTGGGTTCCAGTCATGCACTGCACACAGAGGTCAAGAAGCTTGATGCAACCTGCCTGTGAAGCTCAGAAGCCAGGCAGAGGGTGAAGTCCATCAGGAGAGCTCTGCGGCGGATATCCTGCTTCTTTTGGGTGTGGGGCCAAAAGTTTTTGCAGATCCGGCACTGATCCTTTATGTGTGACTCTCCCAAGCACTTAAGGCAGCTGCAGTGGGGGTCACTTACAGGCAAAGGCCTGTTGCAGTCGGAGCAGGATTTAAACCCGGGAGAACTTACAGGTAGGGAGGACCTCTAGTTAGTAGAGGACTTCTAGTTAGGGTCCCAGAGGACTACTAAAGCCCCGGAGGACTTAAACCTCTGGGACCCTAACTAACTAACTTACACTAAACAACTACTTAATAACTACTATATGCAAACTATGTACAAAGGCCTTAAGGCACAAAGTTCAAAAAGAAAACACTACCTATTGTTAATCAAGAAAGGCACTCCAACTGACCAGCATGGGCAGTAAGAAGGAACTGAAAGGGAGTAAGACTGGCAGTGCCCGATATACCGCCGCATGAGCGTGGCACTCCAGAGGGCACCACAGCTGACCCTGCGGGTTCTGCTAAGGCAAAAATCTCCGATGATCATGCTCACAGGCATGTGCACACCTAGAATGGAATCGACATGAGCAAGATATATTGGAATTGGAAAAGGTTCAGAAAAGGGCAACAAAAATTATTAGGGGCATGGAATGTCTTCCATATGAGTGATTAATGAGACTGGGACTTTTCAGCTTGGAAAAGAGACAACTAAGGGGGGATGGGACAGAGGTCTATAAAATCATGATTGGTGTGGAGAAAGTAAATAAGGAAGTGTTATTTACTCCTCCTCATTACACAAGAACTAAGGTCACCAAATAAAATGAATAGGCAGCAGGCTTAAAAAAAATGAAAGGAAGTATTTTTTCAGACAACGCACAGTCATTCTGTGGAACTCCTTGCCAGAGGATGTTGTGAAAGCCAAGACTATAACAGGGTTCAAAAAATAACTAGAAAACTTCATGGAGGATAGGTCCAGCAATGGCTATTAGCCAGGACAGGAAGGGATGGTGTCCCTAGCGTGTTTGCCAAAAGCTGGGAATGGGCGATGGGATGGATCATTTGATGATTACCTGTTCTGTTCATTCCCCCTGGGACACCTAGCATTGGCCACTGTCGGAAGACAGGATACTAGGCAAGATGGACCTTTGGTCTGACCCAGTGTGGCCGTTCTTATGTTATGCTCAATTATCCAGAAATCACAAGAAGCTGCAAAAAAGTTACTAAGTATCATGAGACTCATAATACCATGAAAGTTAGTTACCTCCCACCTTCAGAGTTGCCAAGGGCAAATACAGTAGAAAGAAAGCAAACAAGACCAAGTGTATCAATGACAGAGGAAATGGGCAGAAGCTCCAGTAATTCATATAATATTCTCTCTCCACAGATGAAGGACAAACCGACAAATCAATCTAAGGAGGCTCCTGCCACAAGGGCTCACTACTGCTAGTTCACTTGGGAACCAGGAAAGCAACTTCCCCAGTCTTAAACATGCAAACCAAACACATTAACATTAAACACCATTATCTAGATCAGCAATAACTGGGCCCATATATGTGTTGCCTCTAAGGCTATCAAGCGATTAAAAAAATTAATAGCGATTAATTGCTCAATAGAATATTATTTATATACATATTTTGGATGTTTTCCACATTTTCAAATATATTTATTTCAATTACAACACAGAAAAAAGTGTACAATGCTCACTTTATATTTATTTTTATTATAAATATTTGCACTGTAAAAATAAAAAATTTATTTTAATTCACTAATATAAGTATTGTATTGCAATCTCTTTATCATGAAAATTGAACTTACAAATGTAGAATTATGTACAAAATATAACTGCATTCAAAATTAAACAATGTAAAACTTCAGAGCCTACAAGTCCACTCAGTCCTACTTCTTCTTCAGCCAATCGCTCAAACAAGTTTGTTTATATTTGCAGGAGATAATGCTACCCACTTCTTGTTTACAGTGTCACCTGAAAGTGAGAACAGGAGTTCGTATGGCACTGTTGTTGCAAGATATTTACGTGCCAGATGTGCTAAAGATTCATATGTCCCTTCATGCTTCAAGCACCATTCCAGAGGACATGTCCATGCTGATGATGGGTTCTGCTCGATAGCTATCCAAAGCAGTGCAGACAAATGCATGTTCATTTTCATCATCGTGAGTCAGATGCCACCAGCAGAAGGTTGATTTTCTTTTTTGGTGGTTCGGGTTCTGTAGTTTCCACATTGGAGTGTTGCTCTTTTAAGACTTCTGAAAGCATGCTCCACACCCCATCCTGACCCGATTTTGGAAGGCACTTCAGATTTTTAAATCTTGGGTTGAGTACTGTAACTATCTTTAGAAATCTTACATTGGTACCTTCTTTGCATTTTGTCAAATCTGCATTGAAAGTGTTCTTAAAACGAACAACATGCTGGCTCATCATCCGAGACTGCTATAATATGAAATATATGGCAGAATGCAGGTAAAACAGGAGGTGGGAGACATACAATTCTTCCCTAAGGAGTTCAGTCACAAATTTAATTAACGTTTTTTTTTTTTTTTTAAATGAACATCATCAGCGTGGAAGTATGTCCTCTGGAATAGTGGCCAAAGCACAAAGAAGCATGTGACTGTTTAGCAGATCGGGCATGTAAATATCTTGCAATGCGGGCTACAAAAGTGCCATGCAAATCTCTGTTCTCAGGTGACATTGTAAATAAGAAGTGGGCAGCATTATCTCCCATATATGTAAACAAACTGGTTTCTCTTAGCGATTGTCTGGACTTGTAGGCTCTAAAGTTTTACATTGTTTTGTTTTTGAATGCACTTATGTAACAAAAAAAATCTACATTTGTAATTTGCACTTTCATGATAAAGAGATTGCATTATGGTACTTGTATGAGATGAATTGAAAAATACTATTTCTTTTATCATTTTTAAAGTGCAAATATTTGTAACAAAAATTATATAAAATGAATACTGTACACTTTGTATTCTGTGTTGTAATTGAAATCAATATATTTGAAAATGTAGAAAAACATCCGAAATATTTAATACTTTTCAACTGGTATTCTATTGTTTAACAGCATGATTAAAACAGCAATTAATTTTTTTAATCGTGATTAATTTTTTTGAGTTAATCATGTGCGTTAACTGTGATTAAATGACAGCCCTAGTTGCCTCATCTATTGATTGTTCATTAATTATGTTGAACCCTGAAGAATTCCCAACTAATAGGGATCTTGTACTAAGATCAGGCCCAATATTATTGGAATTGTTGTTCAGTTGGGAAACCCAAGATCTATGGTTGCAACATTCACACTTGGGGGAAAAAAATCTGTATTTGTAATAGTTTAATTAACATACTTAGCAAAGTTACAAACACTCCAAACTCGCAAGGTAGACAGAGATACTCATCAGAGTCACCATCACCAGTGGTCACCATCCTAGCATCTCCCTGGGCACACAGACCGGGATAAAACTTTTATAATATGTTATGCTGATGTAACCATGCCCAGTGCATATTCAGTAGGGGTTTCATCCCCTTTTCCTTATTTGTATTTGCTCACCCTACTAATCTTCAGTTTCCCTTCTCCTCTCAAGCTTATTAGCACATACATCAATTAGTTACCATGGTATTCTTGTAGTCAGATATCTACTGATGTCCCTCACTTTAAGATATGCCAAGCTGGTAGAAACTAGCATGTTGTGATTGCAGGACAGCAATTTAGTCGTTACAGTATTCTATCTTGTGATATCTTATGATCTAGGGTTACTTCTGGTTAACTGCTTATGCTAAGACTTTTTGAGCCTTAGGCCTTGTTTAGCTAAGCTTATTGTCTTGCAGGCCATGTAGGCTCATTACATTACTGCATTCACTTATACCTATGCCTTAACCTAGCAAATATTTATACCTACAGGCTACATATGATTTCTGGAAATGTTTTCACAGTAACCCAGTTGTACAGGTGCAGAAATGTCCCTTTTCTGCAGCAAATAGCACCAATAGTCAATGTCCAATGAACTCTAAATGGAAGCAATGATGTGTCCAGTTAGGGAAAGGAATAACAGGTCTTGCAACAATATAGATGAAAGTTACCCATGAGACTAGTATACACTTTCAGCAGAGGATTAGAGAATCTTCCAGGTGACACTACAAATCTCTTCTTAAAGGCTACCTCCTTTCCTTCCAGAAGGCATCCAACTCAGATCCTTCCACAGACATATGCCTCAAGGCTCACTGAACAAATTCATCCTGAAATTCTTCCAGTGCTTTGAGACCTGCTTTGCCATTTCATGCTTTTTTAAACAAAGAGGCACTCAGATGATCTGAGTGTTTTTGTCCTTTCCAGGTAGAAGTAAAAGCCCCAGCTATGCTAAGAGAGCGCAGGAGTCTCCCCTTCTCATATTCCAGGCTGGAGTTGATAGAGACCTCATGATTGATGTAATGTCTGGAATTTTTTCTGTGGAACAAAGTCAGTCAGTTCTAAGAACCACATGTCAGAATGAAAGATAACAAATGGGAATTAAAAAAAAAAAAGATGCATTTTCTTCCCATCTAGCTGAGGTTAGTTGCAAACAAAAATGTCACAACTGATCAAAAGAATTTAACAGGACAGCGCCCATAAAATCAAAAAGATAGAGGCAGAGACTTTTAATCACCAGATTCCAACATGGAGTGATTTCACAGAACTTGTGCTGCAATGGCTTGACTTTCTTAGGAAACACCTTACTAAAGGAAACAGTCAATAAGTTTTTAGAAGCAGGAGCTTGTCTCTCTAAAAAAGTATCAGGACAGATTTTTCTCTTTAGGCCACCTTGGAGAAAATAAGAATAAAAAATTTAAATACCCAAAGTGGGAAATGTCCTTATTAGCAATACCTCCAGACAATGTCATCCTGGTCAGTGACTACTTATCTCTGAAGCTTGAGAAGGCTTTAGACAACTCAGTCTGATAGACAATGGCTCTTCAAGTTCAACCTCTTATGAAGCTATGTCAGTGAGGACAGACTATTGAGATTGCCATGGCAACTCAGTCCCTGATGTAACAGCCAAGGAAGATGTGGCTACGATAATCAATTTTATAACCTCTCTGAACTTTTCTCAGTACTGGGGGAAGGAGAGAGAAAAAGGAGGCTTCTTGTGGAGCTGCCTCTTCCATCTGGTTCAAAGAACACTGCATGCATCTATCCCCAGTGCTACTGGATTATTTCATCTGTTGTAGAATAGACATATTTTTAAATTGTTGTTCGAGGTAAACAAGTATCATTGGGGCTTCCCATCTCTTGATAATCTGGAGAAATTCATGTGAATTGAGACATCATTCTCCAAGATGCAAATGGAATGGCTGAGTCAATTGATACTGATGAGTTTTCCAAGCCACGTGGATGGCTTTGAGAGAGGAACAATGATGCCTTAATGAGTCGGACTACTACTGTTGATCAGGAAGTAAGTTGCTAGCCTGTATAGTTATCCAAATGGATTAGGACTGGTTTCTGTAAAATCCGAGTCTTGAAACATAGAAGTGTCAGGTGAGTTTCTTTCCTTTACAGTCCGTTCATATGAAGATGTTTGTTTCTTTGAACTCTTTACACTGCACAGACTTCTAGTTTATTTTGGGCCCCATATGAGGAGACTAGCACCTGTAATTAAAATAGTGGCACTCCTGATAAGATGAATAGGTAGGATCCACTATGCGAAAGATTTTCTGACACACTCCAGAATGAAGTTTCTTCTTCAGACCATGAAGTGTTTTGGTTCCATTGTGAGAGCAGAGGGGATAAGCAGGTATCTGTTGTGTCTAAATCAAAGCAAGAACCATTAATCCAGGGTCTGTAATACAAGGCCAAGATAAGATGCATTTCACCTTGACAAGTTTCTGGATCTATTCTTGAAGCAAATACACATGGGCCTTCTGAGTGTTTAAGTGAGCTTACAAGTGGACTAAAATCCGTTTATGTTTAATATTGTTATTACAATAGTACTGAGAGGGTCCAATCAGGAACAGGGACCAATTGTGCAAAGGTCTATGTAAATATATATGAAGATATGGTTCCTATCTCAAAAGACACTCATGAAGATTTATGATAAAACCAATGATAAAGGAGGAAACACACTTTTAGAACTAGAACTTGGTCCTTTGTATTTTTATGATCCAACTGGCCAAAAAAAATGGCAGAATTTGAACCACTTATGAGTGAAGAGCTGCCAGAAATACAATCAGAGTACGTGAGAAAATTCACGGGGCTGTGGTGAGAATGCAAGGCACTGAAGAGTCTGTTTGCAATTTTCAGTTATTTATAATGAGATGCTTTAATAGGTAGTGAAACTGTGTGTCTTGCAGATCAATGGCTGCCATAAATCCACCTGTCCTGTTGTTCAGTGGTTATTGCAGACCAAAGAGATTCCATCTTTTATTTCTTGTCCTCCCAAATGCAGTTTAGCTATTTGAATACTAAATCCAGTTGAAAACTCGAGCACCAGGTAGAAGAGAGAAAAAAGGCTTTCCTTTACCTGAGTTGAAAGGGCAGGAAGAATAGCACAGATATCTTGGCAGCGCTGCATATGCTTGTGTATGGTATTTTTGGGGAAGTCGAAAGAATGAGGTGAAGAAAATTTACTGAGGACAATGGAAGTGAGACATTCCATATAGTAACTGATTGAAAAGGCAAAAAGAACATTTGTCTGATGTTATGCTTTCTCTGATTGAAGGGAATGCATGATGTTGCCTTCCTTAGGAATGAATGGAAGGGAAACTGCAAGAAATTAAAATTTGGATTTGTTGGGATTGAGCATCTTCTCTTGAATTTTTAGTCTTTTATGCTCAGTAATATATTCTGAAGAAGCTTTTTGCATTTTGATCAGAATCAGACTGAGCTTGGGAATCGATATGGTCTTTGCTGGAGGAAAGGGAAGTCAGAAACTTTAAAGTGCTTTATCTAGACTGTCACCAAAAAGTCCCATGAACATAGAAACAAAAACTTTTGCTTATTGTGAAACTCAGTGAACCCACAGGCAAAGCCAGAAAGTTCTGCAAGCCACCACTCCACTGGCTAGAGATTTAGCAAGAATTTTGAAAATTCTCCAACATTGCCTCAGGAGTGGATAAAATTTCTTTTAAAATATTGTTCTGAATATTCTTACAGGAGAATAAAACCTCCTCAGCCAAATATTATGAGCTGTGGGGACAAAAATGCATTTAGAACTGCCCCCAAATCCATAGTTCTCTCTCCAGTGCTACTTCAATTCTCCTGTCTGACGCCTACGATAAAAGATGCCTTTTCAAAGAGAACACAGGATCTCTTAGATCACCCTCCAATGTATGCATTTATTTTTAATTAGGAGTCTTCAGGTATCCTTTTTCTCCTTGTGGAGCCAATATAAAATTTAGCACCTCTGGGCAGAGAAGATTCCTCTTCAGGGTACTTCCAAACACCATTAATCCTTTTCCTCGAGAGTGGAAATTGCCAGTCAGGTGAAAATTCTCTCTGTAAGACAATACAATATTGTACCTTTAATCAAAGGAGCAGTACTCAAGTGGCTCATGTATTCTGGATTAAGAATCCACATTCTTCAAGAGCCAGGTCCACTTGTAAAAAGGATGACCATTTTCTTCTTCCTCAGAATGCTTGACATTACTGGTATCCTTTTTGGCCTCTGACAAGAGGAAGAAATGTTCAGCCCCCTGAGCATGACAGCAGAGCCCTTTGGTAGGTGAATGAGAGCACTTTCTCCTCCTATGAGGCTTAGAGGGACTGACCTCTGCCATTAAGGGGGCAGCCGCAGACAATGGCTTCGATGGCTTTCATTTTCTAAAGGCCGGGCTGAGATAGTCCACCAACTCGCTATCCAAGAAGTTTAAAGGAAAGCAGGGACATTGACTGTCGAGAGAGGACAGGAGTGGCAATACTTTGAGAGACATCCTCGATGGTAGCGGAGCAAGTATCCAAAGAAGGTCCTCCCAGAAGTTAGAGAGCATGTATTTTTATGAGAAGAGACGGTACTCATACTGTCTGCAGCTGGCTGGATCTGATCCCTCACATCTCACGCACACTGTACTCTCTCTATATGGCAGGAGTTGGAAGTGGCCATCTTTTCCCTTCCCCATCTTTTTCAGATGTCTTCTGAAGATTGCTGCAGTTAGCTTCTCTTCTGCCTGAGTGAGGAGCTAACACTAGCAATCATCATTTTTTGGGGGGGAGAAAACATTTTTGATTCGCCTCTCAACCAACCACCTTTGGACAGAATAGAGCCTATTAGTATGAATTATAGAAGAGATGTGCTGCAGGAAGAAAAAAAAATCAAACAGTATCAAAAAGGAAAGAAAATACATATGGCAAACATATGGGAGAAAGGTAGGAAATTAGATATAGAATTGAAAGACTGAAGGAAAAAAGGAATGAAAAAAAATGATGTTAGAAAAAATGGCCAAGATTTAAACAAGCAGATTGGAAGTTTTAAAAAGGCCAAAGTGACTTAGTAGCGCAAATCCCATTGATTTTCATTCTCCTACGTCACTTACAATTTTTGAAAATCCTACCTTAGATGCCTGAAGTTTGGCTTTTAAGTCCATATTTAGGAACCTAACAACTAATTATATTTTCAAAATTCCTGAATCAATTACAGCTACTGGAAGCTCAGCAATTTTGAAAATCAAGTCACTCATTAGGCCCCTAAATGGATTTAGGCCCCTAACTTTTCACCCAATTTTGAAAATCATGGTCTGTATTTTTTTTTAAAAGGTATTGAAAACTGACTGAAGCAACAAAAGAAACTGAAAATGATGAAAAAGGTAAATGAAAACATACAGTAGAAGGAATAAATTGGAAAGAGGGAAGAAAAAAAGAAAGACAAATAAAAGGTTATTTTGAAAAGCTATTTTATATTGTTTTATGTGAAAACCTTACTGTAGTCACATTTTACGTATATCAAGGGAGATATAAGTGGTAAATAAAGTTGTACTTACCTGTAATTTGTTTTCTTCAGATAGATCTCCTCATTTCTACACTTCAGAACAAGTCTGTGCTTTGGCCAGAGCTCTTGCGGTGTTATTTGAACAATGGCCTCCTGAAGATGTCAAATTATCTAAATAGAAATCCTAAGTTATGAAGGGCTGAGATCCACTTCCAAATACTGCTAAAGCAAACTAAAAGGAACAGAAGACAAGTGCACATTTATGGGGAATATACAGAAAGTAAGTAACAATTTCTGCATACTCTCTCCTCCAAAACATACCCATGTCTTCTGAAGGCTAAAGAGAATGTTTTCAGATATTGGGCCAAACTGATTTGAAAAAGCAGACTGTAAACCTCCTCTACCAGTCCAGGAATCATCCCTTGCTTTGGAATTAACCTTGTACAAACTGAATTCTAACCTACTATTTGTCCTAGCTCAGATAAGTGATGGGAACAAGCAGCATCAGCAGCTACCCTCAACTCCAACCAAATACATATGCTTCTTGAAGCCATATAACATAAAACTTTAATATCAACAATTCATTTAGACAGGCATTGTTTAGGATTAATCTAACCAATGTCTAAATGTCACAAAAGCATTGTAACTTGTAGAAATTCTTCCTCAAATCTAAGACCTATGGATCAATTACATCCAATGTGGCTAAAATAAAAACAATCCTGGAGAAATACACATAAGGAAAAACCCAGGAGATATAGAGTTGACTGGCTTCAGATGACTTTTTTTTTCCAAATAAGCTAATAAATGTCAAATATACTGGGTGTCCAGTACCTGTAGTGTATAAAACCATATGACTGAAATGAAAATAATTAAAAAGAAAGTTAAGTTCAGTAGATATTTATGTAGAGACTAAACCAACCCTTGTGAAAGAGAAACATTTTTGAAGTAGCCAAATATGTGCACCTATCCAAAAATATTGGAAAGGAAACCTGTGTACACCATGAGTCAAGACACCATTTAAAGAATTAGGCCTTTTGAGCACATGGGTCTCCCATCCTCAACCAAAAACGTTAAGATAGGGAAGTCTGTTTGTCTTCCTTGCAGCTGAGATACTAGCAGCATTCAAGCTGTTAGTTGGAGAGAAGCTAGGTACATAAAATGCTGCAGATAACTAAATGAAGGCTGAAAGCTGGGACTCCATTACAATTTTGCCCTGATTAGTTTATCTGGATTTCAAGTATGAGGGATATTGGGGAAAAAGGGGGACACCTTTCAAGGCAGCACAAAACTTTCAAATGAAGGATTTTTCTTCTTTCAGACAGTGTAGGTGATCTTTTTGTTGGTTGTTTGGCTCATAAATCAGTGAGTATGTGCACACATTAGAAGAAAATAATTTAAGGTTCAGTTTCTTAGAAGGGTCCAAATTGAACTTTTTGAAACATTTTTTAAAAAATAAAATACAAAAATGCTATGAATTAATTTTTATATAATGACACTAATATTTAGTAAAGGAACCATGACAAAATGAAAACAGTGACTATTTACAATAAATTCACTTACCCACTACAACACAGTACTTTAAAGAATATAAACTGAATTCCACAGAAGATTAAGAAAACAGTTATATGAATTGTTTGTGGTCCTACAATGAGCAGAAGCAAACAGACATTTAAGGCTTTTGTCTTGAGCCCTTACTATTTCTAGCATATGACTGAGGTTGGTGCATAAACAAGAGCTCAGGGCTCTTTTTTTAACTCAACTCCTCTGAGGTATGTGGGGCTCAGGCATAAAAGCTGTCTCTGATGTAGGGACAGATCCATCCAGCAAAATGGAACATCAAAATCTGAATTTAAGCAGCGCATCCTCATATTAGTGCTAGATGAATTATACCCAGATCTTTCCAAAACTGTGTTATACACACACACAGGCAATTTTAATGGTACAATATGCTTCATATTTTGGCTTAA